>NC_080189.1:124986244-125611244 GCF_030028045.1 Hippopotamus amphibius kiboko
CCAGAGGGCGCTCTTCACAGCACATTCTGTATAAATGGTGCCCTCTGGAGCTTTGCTTGGCGATGAGGCTGAATTACGTGTCTATTGCTTATTAACTGTGTGACCCTGGGGAAGTTATTTAACCTCTCAAAAGCTTAGATTTCTCATTTATTAAATAAAGGTAATACTAAGGACATACATGATAGTCCTGTTAGCATATATCTTAGAGCTACATAGTAATTATGATGAAAATTTGTTTTGTTTTGCTACACATTTAACCATCATCTCAAAATTATCATTCGCTTATTATTTCAACAAATATTGAGTGCCTTCTCTATGCCAGACAGTGGTTCCAGGCATTAAGGACACAAACGTGAACAAAAGATCTAAAATCCTGGCTCTCATGTAGCTTACGTTTTAGCTCTGCAGAGAAACATGTAATAAAAAAATACAAATGCCAAGTGGAAACAAGTGGTATAAAGATAAATAAAGTAGCTTTAGGAGATAGAGTATGTCAGGTTCTGTGCGTATTTTAGATAGGCTGGTCTGGAAAGGCTGCTTTGATAAGGTAATATCTGAGCAGAGGCCCAAACGTACTGAGAGAGAGAGACAGAGTCTTGTGAATATCTCTGGCATGCATTCCAGGGCTGGGAATTGATGCCAGGGCCCTGAAGCAGGGCGTGCTTGGCGCGTTCCAGGGCTGCTAGGAGGCTGGCATGTGTGAAGATGGGATGCACAGGGAGATGGGAGGTGGGAGCAGAGGGGTGGAGTGGGGCTGCAGGGCAGATCACGGAGGGCCTTGCCCGCCATGGTAGGATTTTGGATTCTATTCTGAGCAACACGGTAAGTAAAAAAGGGTTCTGATCAGGAGTGAAATGACCTGATTGATATTTTTAAAAACATACTGGCTGCTTTGTGGATAACGTACCTGGGGCGTGTGGGAGCAGACTAAAGCATCAGTGAACATGATAGGTGTTCTAGATCAGGGCACACACTTGGAATTTAAGTAATTTCGTCCCATCTATTCCAGGATTTATTCTAAGACAAAGTAATGTGACAACAAAGAGGTCTTTTCAGTTGGCCCACAAGTTAAAATTTATAAAGAAATAAGCTTTAGAAAGTAAAAAGCACTGTTTAAATGAAAGGCTGAATACTAGAGATCAAAACTGCTCCACTGGGCTTTTGTTTCAGCTCAATCAACATCTAAGTACAATTTGGTTTGCTGATGGGTCTCTTGGCCCTAGGTGGTGGGGATTTGTTTCATCAGAATTAAAATTAAAAATGGGTGTTAAGCACGTAAAGTTAAAAAAAAAAAGGAAAACTGATACTAGAAATAATTTTTTGAGAGTAAAAGCTTATGGCTCTGGTTTTAGCAGAGTGTACAAAATGCGGAACAAGTGTTTTAAGATCATAGTGTAAAATTCCTGTACCTGTTGAACTAGAACTACTTTGCTGAAAAGATTTGTTAAGTATTCAACATATTAACCAATGACTATTAGGTGTGCTCACCTATAAATGGAATGGAAGCCAAGGAATCACCGGGTGGGCTGGTACTTGAGGCCTTCCTCTCCTCCATCCTTTTTATGTGGACCTCTCGGCGAGCATCATTAGGTAGCCAGCAAGTGGTGTCTGACCCGGGCTCCTGGTCATTCACTGCCAAGATGTAAGACTGATGCCTTAAAGGCTGCGGCGTCTGGCGACCAGATGGAGGTTTTTCTCTTAGGATGACAGTTTCTTTACTATCTACAGTATTTGATTGCTGAATTTCAGCCTCTTGTAAATTTAAATCTTGATTCCTTTGAGTGACGGAGAATTCTAAATCTGGAGTGCCAGCTCTCTCACTCATCGGAGGGGCGGGCTTAACAGAAGCTCCGGACAGAGACGGGGGTTTCCCAGTGTCCGCTTGGTGCTCGGGGGCACTTTCAGCCCTTAACCATGTCTGCTGATTCAATAGACTGTTTTGATGCAAGTGATTTACTGGTCTTTGGTCTTTGATGGAAACAAACGAGTTCTGGCTGGAGGGCGGTTTTGTGACATGCGTAGAAGGCGCTTTCAGAGAATTACTTCGGACTTTCACAAGAGGTGACCTGTCTTGTGAAATACCTCGAGGCTGGGACATTCCGAAGGTAGTTTGAAAATTTCTGTTTGGCTGCAGTGGTTTCAAATCTGCCGGAATTTTTTTCAACTGAGACACTGACCCCACCCCTCTGCCACTCACTCGCCTGTTGTCGGAATTCACGACACTTGGAGCCACTGTAAAACTGGAACCTCGTAACGACTTGTGAATTTCTTGCTGCCTGGGCCTTTCATAAATGCCTCGGCGATCATCCTGTTCGGTAAATCCACTCCACTTGTACGTCTGCTTTCGTTCTCCGTTTGCATCAGGTGGTGAACATTCAGAATGGACGTTTTCTAAGGTTTCACCCTGTCCCTCGATATAATCCCATGAGCGAGTTCTATGGTTACTAAAACTAATAGAAGGAGATGTCAGTGCTCCTTGAGACGCACTCCTTGGACAGTACTTCATTAACACAGAGTCCTCCAGCCTCTCCTGAGACACACTGCGTTGCCGGATCTGAACGGACTGAGGCACTCGGTCCTGAGAGGTGCTCCGACGTCGTACCTGCAGGGCGGTGCGGTTCAGCACCACCTGGTTATAATCTGTTGTGCTCTGAGAGGCTGCTCTTAAACTATCTAATCTTTCTTGAATTGTCCGACAACCCATGTGCAACCGCCGGTTATCAATATACTCTTTGTAAGTTTTATAGTTTTTCCAGTCTATGTGCTGATGGGAGTTTGGAGAATAGTGATTGACAGATACAGGAGGAGAATCCACAGCTGGAGATCTACTGCTGGCCAGTCCTTCTGAGTGTCCACTGTAATGGGCTGATTTAAGTAAGATGCTGGAAGGTTCCAATGACCTGGAGCCGGTCTGATGGATGAGATGGGATGTGGGAATTGACGATGGTGGCGATGTGGTTCTTGACGCTGTTTTGAAAGAGGTCTGCTCGTTTCTGCCATACCTCACTTCCTCAGTTCTGTGGGAGGGAACTGTGTGGTTGCTTCTATTAGGTAACAAATCTACAACCTTCTCAGAAGGTACTAGGATGGTCCTTACACTTTCATTGCAGACACACACTGCTGTGTTTGACTTGGCCACCTCTGGTGGTGACGGAGGCACTTGTATTTCCATCCTGTAGGCCCTGCTGGGCTGCGTCAGCACTGGGGGACTGGTTTGCGGTCGGCTTGTGGAGGAGTCTGGAGGAACTATTTCAAGGGGCTGTGCCGGGGCAGGAGGGGCGGATGGCGGCCAGGGGTAGCAGACCGGTGGGGGTTCAGGTATGTTGCGGGCATTGCCGCTGTAGGCTTCGTTGCCTTTCAGGTAGGCATCTTGAGAATACGCCTACATGGAGATGAGAGAAAGGGGTCACTTCAAATTCATCAAAGGAACACTCATTTCCATTCTTGTGATGCACTATTTTATTTTACGGTGCCCTGCCTTGCTGCTGAGTGGCATTCACTAAAGCATGCATGCGAACACAATGTAACGGTACTCCACTAATTCAGAAAAGGGCTAGTCTCTCAGAAATCAAATAAATTGTAGAATTCGCAAAAAAATATAAATTACAATTGCCTATTTTCTCAAGAGATCTGAAATGCACCAAATCCTCCCCACCCCCATTAATTAGATATAGATGTCTTGCTTCCAAAATTTTCCCCTTTCAAGTTTTACGATTTTTTCCCCAGCAGCTGGCAGGTTAAATGGCTGCCTAATAAATCTCAGCAAAAGAAGAGTATGATCTTTTGCCAGAGCGAAGGTGAAAATACTAAAAATCTTCACCAAATACATCTTCACTTTAGGCACTACTGCTATCATAAATGATATATTAAACACTGTCTCGCCGATTAATGATTACTGAGTAGCTAAAAATAATCCATTTTGATAAATTAAGTCCTCCAACAGCCATGCTAAGTATTTAAATTTTTAAAATAGAGAATATGCACATTTAAGAAGTACATATTAAAGGCATAAACTATGAAAAAAGATAACTCATCTTCCTGTATATAATTTATATTTTTTTATTTTATGCTCATGCAAAATTGTATTGTACAAATTTATTTGGTCTCTTTTACCTGTTATAAGGAGACATTTCTCTATTACTAACAGGCAGGCATGCAGCTCCAATTATTTTTTCTTAATTATTTGTGAAATTATCTAGCAATGTTTTTTAAAACTTAAAAATAAACTAATAACGAGACTATTAAACAGAGCTAACTGATGTAATTCAGGATTATGCTCAACAGCTCAGAGTTAGATATAGTGTCATATTACATATCCTCCCCTAATCAAAATAAGCTTAATTCAAGACTATCATCACATCCTGTCTTTGCATTAGACAGCTTGCAAAGCTCAAGTGCAGCCACAAACATAACATAACAGCAAAGTACTAGGAGAAGAGAGAGGGTGGATGCTTAAAAAAATTACAGATGCAGATAAATGTTATGTTTTAACACCAGTTATACACAGGATACAAAAGAAAACCAAATGTGAAAAGAAAGAAATAAAGAAAACAATATATCACAAACACATTCTGCAAATTAGTAAGATTAACACCATGGAGAGACTCCTCTAAGCAAACTTACAGTTTTAATAGATTGGCTTATTACAAATCTCTACAAAACATGACTTAAAAAGCAAGGAAATGGCTTCTGTGCAGTTCTTACCAGAGCTGTGACATCCTTTGTAAATTGTAGCTAGCAGAAAATAGGAAAACATAGTAGAAGCTGCTTACTGATATAAAGACAGAATCATGTTGTCATATTGATGCTGGAAAACAGCAAGCTAAAAATACATCTATACTGATTCCTCTGGAAGGTACCAAGAGAAGTAAAGGGCAGTGAGGCGTAAAGAATAACTTCAGTATCCTTCTGAGCATCTTTTCCTCAGGCTTTCATCTGGTTCTTATTTGATTTGTCTACCATTCTTGAAAGCAAAATACATCTGGTGACATGCATTCCTAACAGATATTTGCTTCAATATGCACTGCTGCCTGACAATGTGCCACAGAGCTTCCCTTCCACGAGAGCAACATTGATGCCTCTCATTTCCCCTGAGCTTCTTCCAGCTCTGCTTCCAGATGACGAAACGAATGCTCTATTATGCATTTAAAATCGTACAACCTCCTCCTTCCCCTGTAAATCAGAGCATAACCACAAGCTGTCAGCTGACTGCAGCTGCCTTTACACTAGGGTTTGGAATGAAAGAATGACTGTTTTATTAGATGGGCTTCCCTCAAAAATTAAGATCTTTCAACGCTGTACCTTTTGCCCTGTATTATTAGCTTATGAAAATAACTACTGAATGGACATAAACAAATATTACTTCCAGAGTCATTCTTTTTAACTTCTAAAGAATATTATAGCACCTAAACCAGGATGCAGTGAGAAATGAAAGCCCAGTAGATAAGAGAAAACATGCATGTCGTAATATTTCTAAAGGCATGAATACAGGCAATCAAAATATACATTTTGGGTATGTGCCACTGACATAATAAGCCTGTCTTTTTAATACTGATTATGGTCGCACCAAGTGGACTCCCTGGTATAGTATTTCCAGAGCGTGTTTGTGAAATTTTATTAAGCATTACCTGAAAGGGGTGGGGGGACTATTCCCTGTGCTTGATGATGTAGGGAAAGGTTGGCTGGTGGGCTTAATATACATTGTAAAACCCGATATGAAATTACAAACTTATTTGGCCACGGAACCCATTTTTTTTTCCAGGGGTTTTAACACAATTAGAATTTCTGATCTAGAACTAATAATTTAGAGATACCTCCTTTATTCAAATTTGGGGAGGAATATTATCTTTTAATAATAAAAATATATGACCAGAACTATTAAATACTTGGAAAGGTATTTGACATGCTTTAGATGTTGCTAAGATTCCTAAATAGTCTGTATTCATGGGTCCTCGCTTCTGGGCAAAGTCATGGCAAAGGGGTCCTTAAATATACATATGTGGACCATGCATTAACAGTGGGCTGACTGAACAGAACACCTTACACACCCAGTACTACTGTCTAATGCAAGCAGATATGGTGGACATAAATAAAACATGAATTCATTCAGTAGTATTACTGAATTTCCTCACATAGTCTGTGAGTTCATGTATACTAAAAAAGCTTGTTTGTTTGTTTGTCTATTTAAAAGTTTCTCATTCTCATAACGTTTGGGAACCAATACCATGCAATTAACATCCATGGGGAAATCAGCAGTGCTCTGAAGGCCACAGTCACTTAGTATGTGTTCCAGGTAAGTCATGGAATAAATGTCTATGGCTATGCTGAGAGGTGTGGTACAGACACAAATCAGCTCCAGAATATGTGCAGAGACACAAATTAGGAACAGACAATATGCATTTTAAGGGGTCTTCTCCCATGATGCTTTTAAGTGGTCGCCTGGAAAACAAAGTGCCTATGAAGGAAAGCTTTACATGGGGCTTGGGCGAACACTGGGTTGGATTACAATATTCAACTCATTGAGGAGAACGTGGAACCCGCTGATAAGGTTTTACCTTCTGAAAATAGAATGTAAAAATCTACCACTTGCTCCTAGATGTGACTGGGGCGTGCTTTCTTTGGAGCGCTCGGTCAGGAAGTACTCAGTCTTCCACTGAGACATTACAGTCAGACATTTCAATGTTTTAACTACCCCACTGGAAATCTCTGAATTGTCAACAGGCACCAATTAAAAAATACAAAATATCACTTAAAGTTACTTTTATATAATGGTGTCAATTTATCTTCTTTTATAATGACATCAAAATCATCCTGTATTAATAAGTTTGTTTGGAATGGCACAGCCCAGAAATTTTTGAAACCAATGTCATTAAGAACTGCATATTTGGCTCATGATAATTTTTATTTTTACATTTAAGCCCAAGTGGATACTTCACAGTCTATATCCAGAAGCTCTGGTGGAATTAGACAATACTCAGATTTCTTTCTGACTGATTAGCACTTGAGAATTCAACAGATATGACAAAAAAAACCCTAGCCAAGTTTTTTTCATTAGTCCTTTTATATATCACTCTACATTTTTTCTTGAATTTCCTTTACCCTTGTTCTTAAGTATTATATCTTGTAGTAGCTTAGTAGTTTAAAAGTTTATATTTTAAAATTCAAGCCATACCTAAAGAAAACAGAATGATAGCAGCCGTGTCATGCCTATAGATCCAAAAGATTCTTTAAAGGGGGTGGGGTGGGAGATGAGTAAGGAAAGATGCCTCATCTGAGGTCTTCATTTGGAATTAGAATTGTAAAGAGCATTTAAATAAAATGTAATGTTAACAGTTTGGATCTTGATCATATGTACAGCGCCTAACAGTAGCTAAATAATCCTAAAATAATCTTTCAGTTCAGTTTTTTAGAACTGCATCAAAATCACTCTTACTATTATGATAGTATTACTATTACTATACCATATTTACTGTGTAGGAAATAGTAAAAACAAACAAAAAAGTACAGAATAAATAAGCTAGTAAGATTAAAATTCCTGCCTACCAGTTCACCAGTAACAGGTTGATTTAATTTAATACCATTACCTATTATAAAAGCAAAAATAACCACCTATCCGTTTGTATAATTTTAAAATACAAGCCTGACATGCCACAGTGGGGCATGGGAGAAGGTGATGGTGTGGGTAATTTATACCTTTCTAAATTATTTGAAACTTTTCTAACAAGCATGTACTACTCTTACAGTTATTTAAAATACTTTTTTTAGGGAATTCCCTGGCTGTCCAGAGGCTAGAACTCTGTGCTTTCACTGCGGTGGGCCCGGCTTCAACCCCTGGTCGGGGAACTAAGATCCCTCAAGCTGTGCAGCATGGGCAAAAATAAAATACTTAAAAAAAAAAAAGAAAAAAAAAGGACAAAAAAAAAAAGAACAAAGTAACTGCTTCAAACTTGCAAAATATGAAAGAACCCTCCAGAATTCCTACGCTTGCTTCTCTACTCGAAAGCAAGACCACCTTGATCCACATGTGACAAATGGATACCTAATTTTAAATAGAATAGCACACTGATTGTGGAACATAATAAATGATTGTTTTGAAAGTAATTCTAATAAATCGAAAGAAAAACTTGGGTTAAATTATATTTTTTGATTTATGTCACGTATTCATGGAGTGGTAACTTGGGCAACAGACCCAGAGATGAGTTAGCCTCGCAGCTCTGAGCCTGACCGCTGGTGTGACCGTGTCGGCCACTGGAACTCTGCATTCAGACCCAGCGGCAGTATGGGATTGTGGTTTAGTCTCAAGTACAGGCTACGTACCATCTCAGTCCTGCCTGGGTTCAAGTCCTAATGCCATCACTTTCTTCCCTTTACACTGGAAAAGCTGTTTAACCTGGCCGTGTTTAACACACAGTAGGCTCAAAGTAGGCTCCAAATGCCCTCGTCAAACATCAGGCACCCCCAAGAATCTCCAAAGCCATCAGAACTGATCGACTTAAAACTGAATTTTTGAGTACATGGAACTAAAGGCTTAATGTGGTATCCTGAGGTGTGCACGGAAAAGAACGCCCAGATCTAGTGCTCCTACCATGAGTCCATTCGAGGATGTGTGTTTTTTTCAATCTGCATCACTGTTTAAGGTGACTTGATGGGTGGTGGCTATTTCATTTGTGCACAGACAATGTCTGAGAGGGCAACAAAATCATTTTGTTTTTTTTTTTTTTAAATGCAACAGGAAGTGCTTTTTATTCTGTAACATCACCTTAAAAATATGAATTTGTCTAAGATACCAGTCTAAAATATCAATATATGAGACAATCAAATGACTGAAATGAATACAATACTTTTCATATTGTGAATCTAGAAAATGTATGTTAGTTTAAAAAATGAGGTTGTCACGTACAGGAGTACTACCACCAGCACTAGTTTAATAACCTAATGAATAATTCTTAATTTTGCTTCATGTTTTTCAATATCATATCACTGTCTTCTGAAAATTATGAGATTTATTATTATATACCTGTCCTTACATGAGGCAAGTTTTATAAAAAATTAAATTTTCTCTGCCACCTCTCAAAGATGAGCTGAGTACCTCCAGAACAACTTGAGGTTGTATCACTTGAGGAACAAAAGTTCATGGACACCCAATTCTGCTGTTACCCAGGCAAACATATACAACGTGAGACAGGCTTTCTCTTGGGTAAATGATGTTTATAGTGGCTGTAAAAATGTTCATGTTTATGTTTTCTTTACAATGAATATTCAGCCTCACAGGGACAACTACATCTCTAAAAGTATATATTTTTAAGTAACAGATTTAAGACCAACAAATACTCTAAAGGCCCCTAATAGAACACTTTCATTCTAGAATCTGTTAGAGAGAAGTATTTCCACATATGGTTTTTAAAATCCCAGATTCTCTTTGTGTTTTATAATAGCTTTATGTTTTATAATAGCTTTCTCTTTGTGACACAACCTCCAGGGAAGGTCAGTGGTTAAGACTGCCTTCCAATGAAGAGGGTGCGGGTTTGATCCCTGGTCAGGGAGCTAAGACCCCACATGCCTCATGGCCAAAAAACCAAAAAAACATAAAACAGAAGCAATATTGTAACAAATTCAATAAAGACTTTAAAAATGGTCTACATTAAAAAAAAAATCTTAAAAAAAATAAAAAGCCACTTGTAGGCATCCCAGCTAAAAGAGTTTATGCAGCAAAGAAGTTGCTGCATTTCAGTGTCCTTCAGGGAACAATGTAGTCTGCGTTAATGATATATACTCCTTCAATTTCCTAACAAATCACAGTACATGCAAATGTGAATGAAGACTGGGTTTAAATGTGAGGTTTTCTTTTATCATCAAGGATATGGGCTTTTAATTTCTTATGATTAAAGTAACTCGACAAGTTTTAAAAATGAATTTTCTGTTACAATATATCAGGACCCTTTACTGAGGAACCTTGAAGATCTGTGTGCTCAGGTCACTCTAGTGAACAACTTCTCCCTGTGTTGCAACACTTTGTATTCATCCTTTATCTTCAATAAAACACAAGGAGATTAATTAACCTAATTTCCCACTGATCACATCCTTAGAACACTATTCCTTGCACTGCTGCTTCCCTGCGTCAACCATACAGCAGGCTAGGACGGTCATTCTGTGCTTGATTCCGTCCCTGGGAATTTATACAACACCGGCTATTCTGTGAAATTACCTGTTCATTTCACTGTTGGAAACAGCGTCCAACCAGTGCCTTCACCTTGGCAAGGAAACAGTCTACTGAAGATGAGAAATCTGTTCTGTTTCAGAAGTGCCCTCTGTCTCTGGGTCAGGAGAGTGCTAGGGTTCAGGTAAAGTCTGCCCTGCCATGTGGGCATCACCTCCTGGTCCTTTGCATAAGCGGAGCCTTAGAGGAGACACCCCTATTTATTCTCAACCTAGTGACTCCACTGCCTTCGATGGTTATATGTCTGTTACTCTCTCGCTGTGCTGAATGATCAGGGTAGGAACTCTACAACCAGTGCTACTTGACTAAGAAGACCACCACAGATGGTTACATTTCCATGTGGAGACACCTCAGCCCCAACAGAGCTGTGCACTTAAGAGGGGTAATCTGCTGCCGGTTAAAATGCCATTTTGAAATAAAATCAGAGTGCCTTGAAAATACAAGGTTGACCTCCATGGATTTCGGTTAATTATATTTTATGTGTTAGTGAATAAACTGAATCATCAGGATCAGTGATCAGTGATATTTTTGTTAAAAATTGTTTACAGAAGGTTATTTAGGACTTTTGTTGAGCTAAGTTCAAATTAACACCTTACGAGTGAAAACCATTCCTATTTCCATTCTGGCCACAAAGATTCCATCAGTTCTGAGTAAGAAAACAACAGCAGCAACAACCATTTGCTAAAAGGAATTTTAAAAAAACCCACAAACTTCAGCAGCCACTGCTATTTCCTAGCTCTAATTGTTTTATTCTGCTGAACTACAAGGTCAATTGAGGAAAAGTATTATTTTCCTGAATGAAATTTATTTTATCATCTTTTTACCCTCAGCAGTATCTAAGCTTTAGAAAGGCGTTAAGTACCCCATTCAATTTGTTTTCTTTCTCAGAGGAGACAGATATTTTAAAACAAATCCTGAAGGTTTTCAACTATGTAGTCTCATTCTCTCTCTAAGATGCTAACATATTTTTTCCCTTCAGGTGTAGACTCTATTCATTGTGAACATTAGTGGAATGAATGGATACTGTTAGGAAAACTGCTCGATAAGTTAATTTACAAACAGTAATACTGGGAAATTAAGAAATGGCTTTCATAAAATTTCTGACCTCATAGTTTAAAAAAAAAAAAATCCACTTCCTGGGGATATGCACTTTACAAAAAATAAACAAACAAAAAAATCCAATCCCTGAGGTTTGGCTTTTGATCAAAGGAGTATCTAGAATGCAACACTGGGGCAAACAAAGTCTTTAGGAATCTCATTCCAAATGACAACAATAAGAGTTTACTGTGGAATCAATAAAACATTCTTGTGTTGCTTAATTATAAAAAATTGACAATGGTCTCCCCCACCCACACCCCCCCCTTTTTTTTTGGAAAATGTAGAGAAAAACAGGGGGGTTGAGGGGTTTTTTTCCTAGAAACTTTAAAAAAAAATTTAATCCACCTCCAACTTTAAAGAATTTTTATTAACATTCATGGCTATAAAACAATCCGCATATTTGAGTAAATAAAACTTACCACTTGGAGAATATCTTCATCTTTTGGCATGACACTGAGCTCCAATGTTGTGTCACTGAAATTGAATATACATATACTATTTTAGGGGAGGCAGAAGTATATAAGAAAGACATAAAGGAAAAAGCATTAACTCAGAAGTATTTTTTAAATTGCTTGTGAGTTTACTTTGGGGGTTTTAAAAATCATTACTTTTCAAATCCAAATCATTAAAATGAAGAGAAATCATTTAAACATATATATGTTAATTGTGTACAAAAGAGGGCACCCTGCCATATGTTTGAGCTATTCATAATCAATTGGTCAAGTGTTCTTCACATGTTTCTAATTTAGAAACACAAAGTATATTACTTATATTGAAAACTCCTGTAACAAAACTCACCCATATATAATTATATATTATTTTATTTCAGGTCACAGAACAACTTACAAATTTTTACCACCAATTCTCACTGTTTATCAAGTTAAAAATGCATTAACACAAAAATAATCAAAGAACCTTCAAATTTAACATTTTAAGCAATATTAAACATCCTAATTTTGAAACATTGCCTCTTGGCCACAGAGGGGAAGGAAGTCAGAGTTCACCATCACAACCATCAAAATGACTCATTTTTAAAAACCATATAGCATCTCAACTATTTGCTTTCTTCTCTGTGATTTAATTTTAGAGCCTTTACAGGAATAGCTCAGTCTCATTTTATTTTGGTACTGTAAGTATCCCGTTAAAAATAATAGACAAGTTTCTCTAGGTTTAAAACAGTTCAAAGGGATAAATTATACTGAGTCCTGTGATCTGGAATTACATTTCGATATAGCAAGGATAGTGGTACTGTCTCCAGCAAGTGCTTCACTATCTACCCTAACAATATTGGATGGATTTTCCCCCAATACAATCAAGAAATTAAGAAACAAACAAACAACAACAACAACAAAAAAACCCAAAATCTAATAATTTACTGGTGTCTCTATTTGAACCCTTATTTTTAGGTTCGTAAATGGTGAGAGAATAGTAAACCAATTAGAACCACAGGTTCAGATAAATTCTACTAAGAAAATATGTAGGTACTTGGATTTCAACATTTAGAGTTGGTAGAAAATACATACTGATGCTTAGATAAATTCTTCTGCAAGGATACATTTTTACATTAATACACTGCAGAATCTCAATGGCTTTGTGCTGCATTAATCCATTTGCTACCAACTGCAGACAAAAGGAACACAATTTTTTAAAAGAAAAATAAGATCATGAAAAAAACAGTATTTATTTTTCAAATTGCTTTACTGGTTGAAAAATTAAGACTGTCATTCCAAAGTGTTATTATTCTGAAAGATGAACTGCACCAGTAACCAAAAAGTAAATTAATTAAATTAATTAAAAAAAATTAATGTGGATTCTGAGGAAAAGATTAAGTTATGGTTGCTTGCGAAAATAGTACTTTTAAAGAAGACATCTTAACAAATACACTAAAAATCCTTAAATTACAGGTTGACAAAACATACTGGTACATTTATCATGATCCAAATTATTTTCAGTAAAAGAAAACTTGGGGGGATCTCCCCACTGCCTCTGGGGAGGCTTTCAATTCTTCACCGGTCTCCAGGTCTCCTCAGTACTTAAGATCAAATAGGGGTCACTGTCAGGAACACCTAGAATCTAACAGTAAGGAAAATACTCTGAGATCAATAAATCATGATCACATCACCTAACTGTAAAAGTGATAATGTATTAGGGCATTTGTGTAAGTAAGTTAGACATAGCATGAACTGCTTTAGACATGCTAAGAGGAGCTTGACAGAATTCTTCAGAAAACAATGAAATTCAATTTAATTATAGACAGGTGAGTATGAGTAACACAAAGCAACATATCATCCAAAAGTTACTGTATCTGAATCTGGGAAGAACCTCATGTGGTGACGATCTGGAAATCGGATCCCAGGGTCACAGTTTACTCTTGACAGATATTTAATATGGCAACCTCTTTGGCTTTCAATTCCTTTATTTGTAATTAAAAGCAAATATTCTAGGTGTAGGACTAAATTATCTTTATAGTCAGTTACTCTATAAATACTTATTTACCTTTAGAACTCAAAATCCTATTCTGTAGAATGTAGGCAAACAAATGGATTAAAAGATGATTTCTTGCTTTCGTTGTTTTAAAACAAATGAATTTGACCCAAGAATATTATTCAGTAAGCTATTTAAAGATAAGCTATCTTAGTGGTTTTAAAATAAATTATAGATTGAACCTGGTGTACCCCCCAAAAAAAAAAAAAATTATACATGCATTTATTTATATATTTATTATAAACAAATTAGAAATTTGATTGTCATTTCAAATAAAAATGGGGAACTTAACAGTAAATCTAAAATGTATGCCTTTCAAGCTCTAAAGGATTTTAATCACAAATCTGATAAATTTGTCAAAACAAAGCCACCAAATAAGCCATCCTCAGGTAGTTTGCTCTTGGCAACTTTCAAATGCATTTTCCACTTTAAGGGAAAGTTTCATACCTCCACATCACATCAATTTCTTATAGGAATACAATACTGTATTAAAGCTACTCGCTTCATTGATTTATGAAACCCATCTTTGGCCAAAATTAATCATATTTCAAGACTCTTACCTGTTCTGGATTAAAGCAATTACTTGGGAATAGGTCTTTCCAATAACACTTTCTCCATTGACTTTTATAATTCGATCACCTTCAAAGAGGAATTAAAAAACACATGAAGAATTCCTTTAAAAAGTCACTTCTGGGTACTTTTGAAATATTTCTTGAGTAATATACTTATTTTTGATATATCCTTGCTCATTGTTTTTTAAAGTAACTTTTATAAAAATGAAGCTGAATTTTAATATATCCAGCGTCCTATGAAATATAACGATGTTTTAAATAAGAGCCCAGCCATTGATGAATTAGAAACCTCAAAAAGTACCATCATCAAGTGACCACAGCTATACTATTTATGCCCCATCATTTGTTTTCTGAGTTGTAAAACTACTATTTATTCCTCCGTTTACCCTGCCGTTTCTAAGAGAGAAACATTATTTAACAGACTCAGACAATTGTTTTTGTCATTTCAGTGGCCTCTAATTTTAGTACAACTTATTTCCTTGTCATATTCTCCCAGTCTATTTAGTTTATTGATCAGTGCTACAGTGCAGAACTTACATGTGGGTATGCACATGGTTTTGACTTTACATATATTAATTTGTTCTTCATTTTAATGGGGATAGGATGTTTGAATTACTCAGAAAAATTCAACGGAGCAGAAAGGAAAATAATGAGAGAAAGAACAGGGGAAAGAGGAAAATAGAAAAAAATGTACATTTTGTGTGCTTGGCACAGTCCCTCAACTTCATCTTCCCAACCTTGGGGGGCTTAGAATGAGAGAGGATACATTGTAGGTAATAGAACTATATGTTCACTGATAGACACAGTATGTACACTAACGATACTGAAATTAGGCTTTCTTTAACTATGACAAAAAAATAACTAACAAATTAACACGGCATCCTAACCAATCTTAGCAATGAAACCCACTACTTATATTTGCAGCTGAAAAGCTAACACTTTATTCAAAAGGCAATAAAAGATAGTTTTTCACTAATTCCCATTTTAAATTATTCCAAGTTTAAAAACAAGAGAAAAGGGTAACTGTTTTAGCGTGTACATTAATCGAAACTAAACCCTACTTAGTTTTTTGTTAAAATCACAAGTAACAAAATATTTCAGAACAAACAGCTACCAGATCACATTCACTGACACCTGCAGATGAAGCTGGGCTTGCACTGAGCTGGAGACTTAAGCTACTCTTTGTGGTGGATGAATTCATTCACCTCTGGCAGGTCAAGTGCTTTCAGAACTTGGAGCTCCAAGAGTATTTCAATTATATCAATAAATACCTTCAGCATTCTGCTATTTTGTTAACCTTTGTCAAAATCAAATGTACGTTACTAACAAGAAAAAAATCAAATTGTACACTTTAAATATATGCAGTTTATTGTATGTCAATTGTATCTCAGTAAAAGTTCTCAAAGGAAAAAAAAATCAAATGTACGCAAAATAGGTTGTTTAAAAGGGTCTCTGAGAATCCACTATTAAATGGTAACTGAAAATGCCCACAATTTATCAATTACATTATTTCTGTCCAAATCCATCCATTTGGATATCAAGAAACATACAACTAACTAGGTCTCAAAAATATCAATAGCAATAACTAATGTGAAGAAAGGGGAAGAAACATACAGAAGGAGAGAGAAGAAAAATATGGAAAATGAAATATGGAAGAAATAAAGTAGAAAAGACATTAAAAGGTATGTTTCAACAAGAATATCAGCACCTGTGCACAATCCAGCTTGAAAAGCAGGTCCTCCCTCTTTAACCTGTTTAACAAAGATGGTATCCATGGGTTCCAAGCGGTTTCTTTGTTTTCCTGTGGGAAGGAAAAGACCCAAGGCATGGTTTTACCGCACAATATTTTCTTAAAATAGCAAAATATAAAATGAGATTTAATTGAGACAGTTAAGCAAAGTTTTTTTAATGAAGTGTTAAACACATATCCTGAATTTGGATGCTGACATCATCATTAAGAGGGTTTCATGAACTCAAACATTTACTTTGCTTCTTCTACAACACAACCACCACAATAGCAATGGTTTCCACTCACTGGGAACACTCTGCATGTCAGTTACTACACTAAATATTACACATACCTAAGAGCTAATTTCCATAGCAAGTAAGTATTACTACCACCGCTGAACAAAAGAGGACACTGAGGCTCAGAGAGTTTAAATAAATTCTCCAAGGTCCCACAGCTAGATTACACAGGTGGTACTCAACTCTACTGCTCTTTAACACTGCATGGGGGACTCCCCTGGTGGTCCAGTGGTTAAAGAATCCGTCCTGTAATGCGGGGGCCTCAGGTTCAATCCCTGGTCGGGGAACTCAGGTCCTACATGCTACCGGGCAATTAAGCCTGAGTGCAACAACTACTGAGCCCCTGTGCCACAACTAGAGAGCCTGCATGCCAGAAACTACAGCGCCCACATGCTCTGGAGCCCGTGCACCACAACTAGAGAAAGAAAACCTGCCTGCCGCAACTAGAGAGAAGCCCATGTGCTGCAGCAAAGAGGCCACGCACTGCACGAAGATCCTACATGCTGCAACTAAGAGCCAAGATCCCACGTGCTGCAACTAAGAGCCGACGCGGCCAAAAATATAAATGAATGGATGAATGGATAAACTATTAAAAAACAAACAAACAAAAAACACTGTATGGTGTTCAGCACTAAGTCATAAAGCTAAATAAGACAGTTCTTTCCCTTCAGGGACTCTGGAGGGAGATTGGCATATGAACAAAGAATGACAGGACACTACCATATTAAAAACCAGAGACACATACAACACACAGTCATGGGGTTGAAGAGCACGTGATCCAATCTGAAAGCCAGTACTTCATGAATTGCTATCCAGGGATTATCTGCATTAAACAGCTCAGGGGCTTGCTAAAAATCCATGTTTCAGGGTCCAATCAGAAATCTGCTTTGTCAAGAAGTTTCCCAGGTGATCCTTCTACACACTAACATTTGAGAGCAACCAACAGTTTCAATACATAGAGGTCAAAGAAAGAGTCACAGATAAGAGGACACTTAAACTAAGTGACAGGCACCAAGATAAGTACTGAGAGGGGACAAACAGGTAGACAGTGGTTCTCAAAGTGTGGTCCGTGGACCAGCAGCATTAACATAACCAGGAATGTGCTGGAAATGAAAATTCACAGACCCCCACCCCAGATCTACTGTATCAGAAACTCTGAAATGACCAAAGTGATGCGTACTTGAGTTTGAAAATCACTGAAATAGAAGACACAGCCCTGATCCTTAAAGAAGAATATAACTGAGAAAATAAGGCATATACACGTAGGGAGTAATTTAATCATACTTGTTAGACTGCTGGGCAGAATATGTGAGCCAAATACAAAGAACCCATAATTATTGTCACATAAAACCGAATTTTTATCCAGGTATATCACAAAGATGGCTCAAAAGCAGTAGAAACTAAGAAAGGAACATTTATCAGCAACTACCCTTGCATATTTAGCTACTCCCTCTGAACAAAAGCCTCTAAAAGTGGTGAATGGCTACCTCTCCCTAAAAGACAACAGGGCACAGTGGACACTGCCTGTGTCTTAGACGCCAGGAGACAGGGATCCGGACCCTTTGCTTTGCCACTGAACAGCCCTGCTGCAATTAAGCAAACTTTTTTACTGAAAGAAATGATTGCTTTTTCTTTCACAGTACAGAGATATGTTTTTGCATTCTTGAAGGGTTTCTGCGAAGACAATAAGATAATGTAAAAGCGCTCAGCATAGCTTGTGATTGGACCAATTCCTCGGTAAATGTGTATTTCTGCTCTCCGTGGTGCTTGGATGAAGACTAGTCTCATATTCTTATGTTTTCAAGAATTAAAAATTTGAAAGGTTATAAACACACACCAGCAAAGTATCTATCATCCAATTTTTTTTTTAAAGAAAAAAATTTTTTTTTTTTTGGCTGTGTTGGGTCTTCGTTGCTGCGCACAGGCTTTCTCATCCAATTTTTAAAACTATAAATATGTATCAGATCTGTTCCCAAGGAAACTCTATACAGCTCTTGATGTTCAGATGACATGAAAATGTTATAAATCCTTTGGTCACTTCTGATTAGCTATGACAGACAGCCCTGACTGCTTTGAGGTTTTGGAGGAAACAGAGAACTAATGCTAGTTAAATCCCTACTATATGCAAGTATGTACTCATTCTTAAGAGATGCTTTGCTGAAATACTTAGGGACTAACTGAAATCTTATTTCATCATGTTTTATTATTATATTATTACACTTCTAGTATTATAATGATAATGATATCTGCAACTTAATTTTCCAACGGTTTGATGGAAAAAAATAAACCATGATATCCACACACACAGACACACATATGGGTGGACAGATAAAGCAAATATATATTCAACATGTTAACTGTTGAGTACAGGTGGACAGGGCATTTGCTATACTCTGAAAATTATAATAAAGTTTGGGGAAACTTTCTATATGTGCCAGGCTTTATTTTTCTTCACAGAACTTGTCATCTGCTACTTCAATTACATGTTTATTTGCTTACATGTTGGTTGGTTGTCTCTTTCACTAAAATGAAGAGCAGGGACTTTTGTCACGTTCACTGATGCTCACAGCACCCAGGACAATGCTTGGCACAGAACAGGCATTCAATAAATCATTATTCAATAAATGAATTTATTATTTAATTCTTACATCAAGCTTTCAAGAAAGGCATTATGATTTTAATACTGTTACTATAACTGAGGAGGAAACAGATGAAGTAACTTGAGTAGGGACTTGAACCCAGGTCCAAATCCAAACATGGTGTTTCTTCATGCTTCAAAGTAAGTGAACTACTTACTCAGTTGTCAAGCTTTACCAAATACAGGTAGAGAGTCCACTTACAACTAGTTTGAAAGGGAAAGAAAAGTTTCTTTTCAATATAAGTCACTTAAAATGCAAATACTTAATTCCAACCAAGTTGGTAATCAGGCTAGGTCCTTATGGAGCAAACTTAATGTTTACAACGGTGGGTGTTTAAGGAAAACCACCTATTTTTTCTTGGCTAGAGATTTGAAGGTTTAATAAGCTGTGTCAAGTGATTACTTTCACAGAAAGATTTATATAATAAAAGAGAGGAAACTTTTTTGTTTTTATTAATGGCTTCTAGTCCATTGTGTCCCAAAGGTGATTATACCATACTTATATTTAAAACTACAAAATGTAAATGAGCATTAATGAATTCTACAAAATAATAAAAAGGTGGCTGGGTAGCAATGCAGTGATTTCTGAAAGTTCTGATAGGAACTTTCACTTACACAGAATAAATGTAGTCCAGAATAATTTGGTTTTAGTTTTTATAAAGGAAATACTAACTTTGCAATGACTACCATTATAAAATCAGAGAGACTTTGCCACTGACAAACTCTTCAATTCACCATGTCTGAAAACACAAGATGGAACAGACTAAAAGAAAAGCCAGCCTCACAGTGAGCACTGCCATGTCTGCGGAGAGCTGTACTTTGATTCTTCCTGTTCACCTTCCTTTCTGGACTTTCTCCAAAATTCTGACTTGCTATTACTACTACCTAGATTTTAACCAATTCCTTCTGGACAACAGAAAAATTTCCCATAGACATCCCTTAATTTCAGACAGGTTTAACCAAGAAATATCCCTCTCTTCAATTTCCATATTCCTTGACTCTAAGTCTTGTGTTAAACACATGGTTCATTAATTTTAAGTGTCTTCTTTTTAATATATGCTCTCTGCAATTCCCCTGCAACTGGAAATCACAAGTGTCAAATTTAAAGTGTGTTATTTAATCTCTTTTTAAAGTCAGTTTCTAGATATGCAAAACTAAAAGTCCAACCCCGAACTGTGGTGATTAACCAGGCAAAATTATTCCTTACTTTCCTGTAGGGTCATTTGAGAGAGCCAGGTAGCTTCCCTGGCAATTCTTAGTTAAAAAAAAAAAAAAAGCCTCTTTGAATTCTACATGTGTATTTTATAATTTCTCAATTTTTTGAGAACACAGAGGACATGTTTCAAAGAACTGCCGAAGGCCTTATTCAAGTGTCATTTCCTTGACCTTATCAAAAGAAAAGCGAAATGTGTCCTTTTAGCACACATACATGTAATTAAATCTTTCTGTATTTGAGCAAAGGAAGTAAGAAGACAATGACCTTACACTTAGGAGAATGGCTAAAATAACCAGGCACCAAAAAAGTCCCACTTTATGCTATTTAATATACAATTAGCGAAGACTTAAAGAAGAAGATATAAAGGCATATATGAATTTACTTGAAGTTGAATGTTACACTTTGAAAACAGGAAGAATGCACATACACTTTTACATAAGAGTAAACATAATCAGTTGGGGAAAAAATAATTCAACTAAAAGAAATAATAATATATAGGTATCAGCTGCCGTCCAAATACTGCATGAACATCCAGATGGCTGTGATGCTTACTCTCCACACCCAGTATAATGCAGTTGTCAACAGCTTGAGCCCTAGGACCAGACTGCCTGGTTTAAAATCCCAGCTCTACCACTTACTTTCCGAGTAGGGTCACTGGATTTTGCAAAAATTATTATCTATGAGAAATTTAAATTTTATTAGGCATCCTGTATTTTACCCCATCCCCAAGTGGTTTTAGACAAGTGATTTATTTGTGCCCCAGTTAACTCATTTGACAAATGAGGATGAGGACAATTCATTTTTACCTGGCAAGGCTGCTGCGAGGATTAGAAGAGAGGCTCCATGAAAATACTTATACAATGCCTGATACAAGCAGGTATTTAATACATGTTACTACTATGCCCATCTGACGATAAGCCTTTAGAAGGTTTACACAGAGATCAGGAGTGAATGAGGCCAGGGGACACAGTGAGTGTCACACAGCCACTGCTTGATAAAATACTGGTCCAAAGACTAATGATACAAACTTAATTGTCAAATTAAGGGAGAGTTGAAGAGTAGAAGCCAAAGAACACTGAAGAAAAGAAGGAAGAAGTAAGAGAGACTGTACTAAAAAATTTCCAGTAACTCTAACATGAACTACACATCTGTCTTCAAAGAGACTGGTATCTAAAAGCCAGAGTGCTCTAATGACCCTCTTCTTTGAAGAGTGCTAAAATCCAAATCACTTGCAACATTTAAATTGTTTCAAAATTTGAAATATGAAGTATATAGAGCCAGTGGACTAAAGCAAATAGATTATTTTCAGAAGCAACATACTTTGAACTATACCAGTTGTAAACAAGACCCTGTAATGAAGATACACAGAGAAATAAGAGGTATAGGTCAGGGAATCCTATAGTTCTAGGGACAACAGAAATGTATTTCTTAATAGAGTTAAAAAAAAATCATACTTTCAACAAATACCGTCTTACATTTTAACAAAAAACAAAGCAGCAGAAAATAATACTATGCTATCACTTAGATTGAGATTTTTTTTTCCTTCTCTCTCAGAGTTCTCATAGATGCTACTAAACAATTTTTTAATGGAACCAAATCTGTTTTCATAATTACAGTTTTTTAAATATTCTTTTTATTGATTTCTTTGTTGTAAAAAAAAAAAAAAAAGGACAAAAACAAAGGAACCCTCTATCTATCTCTACACTAGAAAAGGCTGTTGAAATTAAACTGTGCTTCATATGAAAGTTAGATAAGCCTTGGAAGACATGTGCTCTCTACAAAGGCAGAAAGCTAAAGAAGACACATAATGGAATACTAAAGCTTCAGTCATTAATTATTTAAAGAAAATCAATTAAATAGCTTATTGAAATTAACATCTATTTTTCAGACCCCAAATAACTGAAACCACAATGTAGACTGAGATAGACAGATATCAAAGATAAATTTGAATAATGAAAAATAATCTTTGCCTCTTTTTGCTGGGTCGTAGATTGCCACAGAAAAAACAGGGCATGGAGAAGCACTGATTGAGCAAAAGTTAGGAATTATAGATCATTAAGGCAAAAACCAAACAGAAGGAGTGATAAATAAATAGCAAATTCAGACCAGTAGTTACCTCTGGGAGAAGAGAATAGAAAAGGAGTGGTATAGAAGGGCCTTAACCATATTTATCATCATTTATGTCTTAGAGAGAGAAAGATATGGGGGGGGGGGTGTTAAAATGTCAAGATGACAAAGACAGGTGGCAACATTTGGAAGCCACATTTTTTCCCTTCATTTTCTGTTTGCCTGAAATATTTCATAGTTGTTCTTTTATTTGTTGAAAACAGGCTTCTAAAAGAAAGAAAGAAAAGAAAAGAAAACAGGCTTCTAATTTTTATCTTAGGGGTTTTTTGCAATGGCATACAAAACTATCTTAAGAGCCTAAGAGAGACACACTGTCTGACATCAAAAACCCATATGCATCATATGATAAATACTGATACATCCTATATGAAAATTAAGTAGAATCCAATTTAAGAAGACTGCCATGGCAGATTACTGGGTCCTTTTCCCCTTTGGTAAGGGCAGAGGCACTACAGGGAGAAAAATGCATGCCAGCTTTTTAAACCTAGGTGTTCCCAATTTCCATTTAAGATGCTCTCATTTCCAGAGTGATGGCTAGTACTTTGAAATTATATCTCCTAAACCTCCAATCTGAGCTCCAACAATTCTTATGAGCTTCAAACCCCAAATTCCAATAGTCTCTAGACAACGTCAGTAGAAAGTCACCTGTCAGGTCTCAACCACATTTCATCCATTATAAGCAAACACACACTCACTACTCAACCTCATTTTCAAGTAACATCAAATGGAACAAAGTGAAGTAAGAAAATCTGCTAAATATTAAAAAGCAGATCATGTTCTAACTTAATCATGACAAACTTTCTTTCAACCCACACCTAATTTTTTTGGTTTACTTTTTAGTGTGGAAAATGTCCAGCACATACAAAAATAGAGAAAAAAAGTAGAATAACCGCCCCCGCCCCCCATGAACATAATGCAAGTAATTATAAAACTCTGTCAGGGACTTCCCTGGTGGCACAGGGGTTAAGAATCTGCCTGCCAATGCAGGGGACATGGGTTCGAGCCCTGGTCTGGGAGGATCCTACATGCCTCGGAGCAACTAAGCCAGTGAGCCACAACTACTGGGCTCACGTGCCACAACTACTGAAGTCTGCGCACCTAGAGCCTGTGCTCTACAACAAGAGAAGCCACTGCAATAAGAAGCCTGTGCACCACAATGAAGAGTAGCCCCTCCCTCGCCACAACTAGAGAAAGCCCCTGTGCAGCAATGAAGACCCAATGGAGCTAATAAATAAATAAATAAAATTAATAAATTTAAAAAAAAATCTGTCATCTTGTTTCATTTACACTCACATTTTTTTCCTAAAATAATTTTAGTGCAAATCCCAGGTATCATGTCAATTCATTCACAAATACTTTAAATTACTTTAGCACGCATCACTAACAAATCAGAACTTTACTTCTTAAAGGAAAGATAACAATCTGCTCAGTTTTCCATATTATGTAGTATTTTGCACCACTTGGATCATATAAACTGACAACAAACCCAAGCCTTCCTTCTACTTTCATCTTCCTTAAAGCCTACCTAACATTAATGAAAAGCAGTATTTCATGACATAGAAACGGTAGCACCAAAAGCTATGAAATAAATTTAGAAAGGTCTCACACGTAAAAATCACAATAGAACCCTAAAATTAAGTTCCGGAACAAGTTTCCCACTCCCAGTGAAATTCTCTGCCTATGTATTCAAATTCAGTGAGGTCATATATGCAAGAGAACATACACTACATGAAAATCTCTGGCACACAGAACAGTGTCTGGCATATAGTGGGTGCTCTATAAATATTACTGCTGATTGATTCAAATTAAAGTCCTGGTAAATGCCAACAGCAAGACTGCCCAAAAACAACTCAGACTTCTTTCGGGAACAAAGATAATACTCTACTGCAACTAATCTGTAGGATTTCCCTGAAATAGAAGGAAAATGTTGCCACTTAATAGTAATTTGAGTACAATACCACTAGGTGTCAGACGTGAACCAAAATTTTCCGGAGTTCTAAACCAGCTAGGCAAGAAAGACTCTAGAGGGTGTTATTCATTCAACAAATATTTACTGAGCTTGGACACGGAGCCAGGAGCTGATTACTCTACAACAAACATAACAATCCTGGGATCTGTCTTCTGGAGTATCTGAAGTTTCTGCAGCATCGTTTTTTTCCTCTCAAGTTTCAGAAATTTCACAAAGCATGTGTCACGTCTGCATTCACAGCCCTGTTATTCCAGTTGTGCTAGATTCTAGGTTCTCTGCAAACCCAGAAAAATGTGTTGCAGTGCGCTAACCATGGGCAACTATCTTTCCATCGCTGACCTTACCATTGCCTGACTACATAACTGATTGAACCTGCCCCTCATCTTTCTCCAAACCCCTTAGTCCTCTCTGGTCTTCGAGACTATCCGTCTCCCTCAGAAATCAGTTTACCCACAGATCAATAATATAACCAAATTTACCAGTGACCTCCATTTCCTCCCCCCCTTGACCTTTCAAAGCATTCCACTTGCCCGCGTCCAGCTACGGACAATTCCAACCAGGCCCTCCCTCTGCTCGTGTTCTTGGCCTGCAGTGCTAACCGAGTAAAAACTGCATAACCCATTGATTTAGTTTCCAAGTTCAGCTAAGCGCTTGACATTACTCACTAAAGTCTCTTGCTTGTATTTTAATTCCTGTTCCCTCAAGGTTGTGGTTTCAAGCTTCTAATAACCTTCCTGGACTTGCTCTGCCATCTTGATTTACTCACACTGTTTGGATAACCTTATCTCTTACTTCACTGTATCTCAATTGCTATATCCGAATTTTTTTCTTTTTCAAATCTTTGTCTATTCCCATTTCCCTTTGTTCTGTCTCAGGTGAGGATTTAGTTATCAGCCTTCTTCAGGACCTTGCTCCCCAAATGGTCTCTTCTCAAGTATAAAACCAATCTCTCTTCTCTCCAGATCTCACAACACACAAATGCTTCCCAAACTTAACAACAGAACTTCTCCCTACCCTGCCTCATGGCTTTCATCTATCATTCTCCATTCCTTCATTTTCATACTTCTTGAAGAATAGTCTATACTCACCTACCCTCAATTCTTTACTTCTAACTCAAGGTTTCTCAGATATTGACAAGTATCTCCTGGGGGGCAACATGCCCACCCACCCCCTCCCACCTGTTCCCTGCTCTAATTTATGTCTCAGCCCACTGACACACCTGATGCCCTCTGCCTCTGCACTGAAACTATTCTCGGGAACTTTACCAATTTGCTACTTGTTAGGTCAGGTCCAACAGCATCCATCTATCGATCTGGCTGCGCTGGGTCTTAGTTGCGGCACGTGAGATCTTCGTTGCAGCATGTGGGATCTAGTTCCCCAACCAGGGATTGAACCCGGGCCCCCTGCATTGGGAGCATGGCGTCTTAACCACTGGACCACCAGGGAAGTCCCCCAACAGTATCTTTTTAAGTCTCTACCCTAATGAATTCTCCAGGACAAATGAGAAGTTATCCACCCTCCCTTAAAAATGATCACCTCTTAATCAGCAAGCCATCAACTCCTCCTGGTTGTCCTTATACCTTCCAAAACTTATTTTTAGATTGCCTTTCTGATTCTTCTTTCTCTGACCAGCTCTTAGATGTTGTCTTCCCTAGGGTTCTATCTTTATGCTGTACGTCTTCATGCTCTCTGTGTAGGATTTTATTTATGCCTAAGGCTCAATTATAGCATATATGATGATGACTTCCAAATTTATTTTCAATGCCCACCTCTCCCTATGAGCTCCACACCCAAATTTTCAACTAGGTACTGAACATTCTATCGGCATCAGAACTGTAACTTACCCCAAACTAAACTCATTTTCCGGGGAAAGGAGGTAGGTGTGTTTCCTTTCCATATCCTTCAGTCAACGGTACCTCCATCTATCCACTCATTCACGCCAGAAAAGCCAAGCATAATCTTCCACAAGTCATCCTTAACTGGTGACATACAGTCTACCCCCATGTTCTCCTACCAAATATGGGTGAATACAACTTCTGCATACCTCTGAAATCTGTTCTCGAATGCTGTTTTTCCTCTGTCCTGATAAAATCCTATTCAGCAGAAAGCACACCTCATTTGAGAAACCGTTCCCTGGTGCTTAGATGACTCGCCGTGCTTCATCCTGCCACAATTGTGCAGACCTCTGTTTCTACACTTACGTAATTATTCTACACCTTTGTTTCCCACCATCCTACATAAAGATTCCTTAAATACATACAGGCCAGGAACTGTTCTGGGTTTAAAGAAAAAAAGTAATAAACAAAATAAAGTTGGGAATTCCCTAGTGGTCCAGCGGTTAGGGCTCCGCTCCCACTGCCGGGGGCACGGGTTCGATGTCTGGTTGGGGAACTAAGATACCACATGTCACACGGCCAATATACACATACACGTTATTTTAAAACTTAAAATAATAAAAATAATTTCCTGCTCAATAATCCAACGGAGGCAGAAGAATGTTCAACGGGAAAAAAGTAGTATGAGAGATGGTGAAAAGAGTGATGGAGAATAACACGCGGAGTGAGGGGAAGGGAGGGGGAGAGGCCGGGCTGTGGTGCTATTTTTAGGAAATGGTCAGGGAAGTCCTCTCCAGCAGGTGACATCTGAATCACTATCTAAAGGAAGTGAGATTAGAGGCCATACTGCTCCCTTCCCAGCAATTAGTTTAGTGACTGGCTCTTGGAAGTGACTCAACAAATGTCTGCTAAGAGAATGAATAAACAACAGGAAATATATTTCTAGACTTAATGCATTTAGCATTCATACGCAACTATTTCGATTGCAGTTCTACACCACAGATGAAAAGTTATCTGTTAAATTTTGAAAGCAGGGACCATTACAGTTAAAATTCGCTTTTTATTAACTGGATCTGTGAATCACATATTTTGAGTGCTGACTAACTGGAGAGCGATCAGGAAAAAGGGCCTATTCAGCTAAGTGGTGTCTGTGATCAAGGTCTTAAGTCATGGAGCAGCTAAGAAAAGACAGCTCAAAATCACCTAATTACACGTCACCTCTGGAGCAACATTTTCTATAGAGAAGTGATTTCCAGGACAGTCTAGAACATTAATACTCCAACCAGGTACTTTCCTGGACTTTCACCTTTATAGCCCTATTGTTCAGTATCTCCAATTAATTCTCTGAAATCCTAGATTTCCTATTTCCTAAAGGTTTTAGAACCATTAGAGAGTTTTTTAATCACCTTTCTCCTCTTGACTGCCAAACTACCTTTATGCAGTGTCTTATAAAGCCTTAAAATCTACTCCAAAAATTGGATTTCTGACAATATCTACTTTAATGGAATCAAATTCCTTTCATTTTAGATTGTTGTAAATATGATTTCCTTGGACCTTTAGATTTTTTTTTTAACCTCTCATCTAACTTGATCAGCATACCAGTTCATTTTACAAATTCCTGCTAAGGTCCAGGACTACTGTGTTTTTGTTATTAGTGTTCCAGCTTACACACTTAGCAACTATGTGAAATGAGATTTCTAAATTTAAAGTGTCACTGAGACTTTGTGTTAAAGGGGTAGTGATGGGAGAGAGGTGAAAGTAAAACAGGAAGGAAGTGGAGACCACAGTTCCTCGATGCCTGAGGTCAGATACTAACATGCTAACTTTTGCAGCTTTGGGAACAGTCATTTGTGAATAGTGACAAGTGAACACGGTGGTACCCCCTTCCCCTTTACTCAATACATTTACTCAACAAACATCTGTGCTCCTACTGTGTACCACGTGCTTAGTAGGAACTGAAAATTCAACAATGAAAGACAGTTTCCACCCTTAATGATCTCTGTTCTTAAAGTAACACATAAAAACATTTTTTAATAAACATAATGACTAGTCTGGGTATGTAGGAAAATTTTACTTCGAACATTCTAATGACCAATGCTTGATAAAAGACAGAATCCCCCTTCTTATTTTTGTTTTCCTGTATCAGATCCGTGTTACTACTTCCCTGATGGTGCAGTGGTTAAGATCTGTGTTACTGCCATCACCTCCCAGAAACAGGTACATAAGGAAGCAGAAAGTTTTTACTTGTTTACTACAATCACTCAGATTAACTGTGTCCAAAATATGAGTAGGGATTTTCCAGGAGAGAATCAGGGAAACAGCCTACCTGCATCTTTTACTAGTTGTGAACTAGCAATCTACTCCATCTTGTATTTTGTAAACTATTGAACATATTGAAAGTTATCACTTTCTCCCCCTGACAAAAAGTTTCAAGTTCTTTCAATCTTTAAAAAAAAAAAAAAATCACAGTTTCAAATTTTATATATATATACACATATGTATATCCTTGTCATCACTGTCCTTTACATCTGAGGCTTCCTGGTGTTTTGGTTTGTCCTATTTACTCAGAAGATTCTGACAACAACAAAAAACAACGCACTCTAAGCTAGAACCAGCAGGGGGAAAAAAAAGGGAGATAAACAGATCCACAAAGGCTTCTTATAATGGAATCACTAGACAGACTATAAAACAACTCTGCTTACCATGTTTGAAGAAATTTTAAAAATAAGCCTAAAAATGGTAAAGAGCAAACTGTAAGACATGATCAAGCACATTGGGTACACTACCCTGAAGTACTTCTAGTAATCAAAATTTAAAATGCAAATACCTAAAAAGAAAATTACTGGATATATATAGGGAGAAATTACTTAGAATGCATCCCAGAAAGACACACACACACACACACACACACACACACACACACACACACACACCCAAAGAAGAAATAGAAAATTTAGGAGCCATGGTGGGTAGAGGAATAAAATCTAACCTATGTTTAATTGGAGCCCCAGAAGAAGACAGCGTTGGGTTACAGAAGGACACAGGTAATATGTGATGAGATGTTGGCTGAAAATTTCCTAGACGGATGACAGACATCCATCTAGAGACATAAGAACCTCAATGAATCCCTAACAAGGAAAATAAAAATAAATCCCCACCCAGACGCAGCATTACAAAATGGCCAAACATCAAAGATTTAGAGAAAATCTTAAAAAAAAAGTTTGCCTTCAGGAATCGATAAACCAAAATATGAGAATGAAGTCCAGGGAACACCATGTTTTGCACTGCTTTTCACCTTAAGGCAAATTCTGGTTCCAAAGTAAAGGCTGAGACTGAGAAGCTGTGTACAGCCTCCCTCAGTCTCAAAGGGTCATGCAGATGAGTACTGGGGGCCAGCAAGGAAGCAGGCCCTGGAAAACACCATATGCTTTCAAGTTGGGGCCTCCCAAGGAATACGACCTGTGAGTAGGACTGAAAGGATAGAAGCCCAGCCCTGCCAAGGATGGAGGTGCTCTGCTCAGATTTCCCCAAGAGAACCTGCTGCAGAGAACACAGCTGACCGAAAGCTCCCGTCTGGACCTGCACCGTGTTTATGTGTGCGGCTCCCCCGCCTCTCAAAGCATTCCTCTAAGGGGCTGTGTTGGCTGGGGACTCCTCTCTGGCGCAGCGCAGGCCTTCTGAGAAGTGTGCCGCAGCCAGGGCCTTCTTACCAAATCCCTCCTTTTCTCTCTTCTTTCACAGGCGTCAGACCTGTAATCACAGTCTGAAGTCTCCCCCGTCATTTCCTGCTTTTCTCTACAGGCATTCCCCCCAGTAAATCTCCGCCATGTCTAATAGTGTCTTGACATCGTTTCTGTCTTAGCATCTACTTCTCAGGGAACCCAAACGGATATGCCAAATATCAAAAAGACCAAAAAGTCCACCCTTATGTGAAGGCAATCCTTGAACAGAGATGCAAAATCTAAATAAAATAGAAAGCTAAATCTGATAATATATAAAAAGCATCATACACTAAGAACAATCTTGGTTTAGTTCAGGATTGCAAAGTTGGTTTAACATTTAAAAAATAAATCAATATACGAGATTGAGTCAAAAATTATCTGCACTCCGGTTACATTAAAACGTCTATAAATTCTACAGCCAGAGTGCGGATAATTTTTGACTCAGCCTCATAATTCACTATATTACGAGATTAAACAAAAAAAAATCAAATGATTATCCCAAAAGATACAGAAAAATTCAAACTCATTCACAGGAGAGATATACGATATTCATAGATTGAAAGATTCAATATTTCAAGTATTTTCCAATATTCAACTATTGGAAATAATATAAAACCAATCAAAATTCCAGAAGAAGGGGTGTGTGTGTGTGCATGCGCGTGCGCATGTGTTACTGCAAATGGACAAGAAGGGCCAATCCAATCTTGAAAACAAAATTGGAAGACTTACTCTACCTAATAGCAACACATTATATAGCCATAGTAATTAAGATCACAGCCTTGCTGTAAAGAAAGTGACCAATGGAACAGAATAAATTTTGGCAAAACTTTTCTGTAAGGGACCAAAGGGTAAATGCAGGACTCATACAGTCTCTTTCGCATATTTTTCTTTTTTTACACAACCCTTAAAAAATATAGAATTATTCTTAGTTTGGAAGCTGCATAAAAATGAGCCACATGCCAACCCCTGGAATAGAATAAGGTCCAGAAACAGATCAAAACATATACAGACACTATATGGTATTACAGAGCAGTAGAAGAAGTTCAGACTTTTCACTAAATAGCGCCAGGTCAAATGCATATCCAAATGGGGAAAAAACCTTGATCCCATCCACATGTAAAAATAATTAATTACAGGTGAATTGTAGGTTTAATTGTGAATGACAAAACAATAAAGCACCTTGGAAGACAATACAGGAGAATGTCTTCATGACCATGGAATAGAAAAAAATTTCTTCAACAGCACTCAAAGTATTAACCATAAAAGGGAAGATTGACAATTTGGACTACATTAAAATTAGGAATGTCCCTTTATCAGAATTACTAATAAGAAATTGAAAGGCAAGTCACAGCTGAATATCTGCTAAATATACAAGTAATAAAATCTTCATCGAAAGTAAAGATTCCCACATATTAATTATTTAAAAAAAGGGCTGATAGCTAATAACCAAATAAAAGGTAATCAACCTGGTGTCAAGAAAATTTAAATTAACCCAAATTCCACACTGCTACACACTCACGAGAATGAATAAAATTAAAAAGACGGACAAATGCCAAGTGTCAGTGATGATACGGAGCAACTGGAATCCTCCTACCCCCGTTGGCAAGTGTGTGAATCCGTATAATCACCTTGAAAAACGTTTCAGCAGTACCTACTAAATGTGATTGCATGCATACCTGTGACTCAGTAATACCATTCCTAGATATACACACCCACCAGAAGTGAGCACATACATGCGCAAAGTACATGCGATAAGATGGCTCATGGTTGCACTGTATGAAACAGCTAAACACTGGAAAAGATCTAAATGTCCACCAACAGTCAACTGAATAACTAAATTGAAGATGTTTTGTTTTAAATCAACTTTATTAAAACTTACCTAAGATAAAATGTACCCATTTAAATACGTAGTTCGTAAGTTTTGACAAATGTACACACCCATGCAACCACCACCACAATCAAGATATAGAACATTTATTTCCATCAAGCCAAAAACTTCCCTTGTGCCTCATCCCAGTTGATTGAGGCAACCACATATTTGTTAAGATTTGTCTTTCCTAGAGTTTCACATAAACGGAATCAGACAGTATGCACTCTTCTGTGTTTGGCTTCTGCATTAGTCAGAATGAGTTTGACAGGGAAAGCATGAGCAATAAAGGTAGACAAATCAGATTTCATCAAAAGTTTGTGCGTCAAAGGACATTATCAAGAACATAAAAAGACAACCTACAAGTTGTGGGAGGGAGGGGATATAGAGATATATGTATAAATACAGCTGATTCACTTTGGTGTACAGCAAAAACTGGCACAACAATCTGTCATACATAGTGAAGTAAGTCAGAAAGAGAAGGACAAATATTGTATGCTAACTCACATATACGGAATCTAAAAATGGTACTGATGAACTCAGTGACAAGAACAAGGATGCAGATACACAGAATGGACTGGAGAACTCGAGGTATGGGAGGGGGCGGGGGGTGAAGGGGAAGCTGAGACAAAGCGAGAGAGTAGCACAGACATATATATACTACCGACTGTAAAACAGTCAGTGGGAAGTTGTTGTATAACAAAGGGAGTCCAACTCGAGGATGGAAGATGCCTTAGAGGACTGGGGCAGGGAGGGTGGTGGGGACTCAAGGGGGGGGAGTCAAGGAAGGGAGGGAATACGGGGATATGTGTATAAAAACAGATGATTGAACCTGATGTACACCCCAAAAAAAATAAAATTAAAAAAAAAATAAAATAAAGAACATCAGCTCCAGTGGGGGGGAAAAAAAAAAACAAAAAACTGGCACAACAGTGTAAAGCAATTATACTCCAATAAAGGGCTTAAAAAAAAAAAAAAAGACAACCTACAGAATGAGAGCAGATATATGCAAATCATGTGTCTGATAAGGGCCTAGTATCCAGAATATAAAAAGAACACTTCCAACTCAAAAACAAAAGGAAAAACAGCCCAATTAAAATATGGGCAATAGACTTGCATAGACATCTCTCCAAAGAAGATATAAAAATGCCCCAAAAGCCCATGAATAGATGCTCAACATCATTAGTTATTAAGGAAATGCAAAGCACGCCAAAATGAGATACCAGTTCATACTCGCTAGGTTTGCTATAATACAAAAATGTAAAATAACACACGTTGGTAAGGATGTGGAGAAATTGGGGTCCTCATATATTGCTGATGGGAATGTAAAAATGGTGCAGGTGCTATGGAAAACTGTTTAGCAGTTCCTCAAAATGTTAAACATAGAATTACCATATGACCTAGCAATTCCACTCAGAGGTATACACCTTAAAGAATTAAAAATAGGAATGCAAACAAATACTTGTACATGCATGTTCATGGCAGCATTAACCACGATGGTCAAAAGGTGGAAACAGTTCAAATGTACATTCATGGATGAACGGATAAACAAACCGTGGTATATATAATACATACAACGTAATATTATTCAGCCACAAAAAGGAATGAAGTACTGATATAAGTGACACACGGACAAACCTCAAAAACACTACACTAAGTGGAAGAAGCCATATGAAAACTGCAGGATTCCATTTATGTGAAATAGCCAGAATAGGTTAAGTCCATGGGCACAGAAAACGGATTGGTGGTTGCCAGGGACCTGGGGGAGGGGAGAACAGTGAATGACTGCTTACTGGACATGGGTTTCCTTTCGGGGTGATGGAATTTGGAACTAGATAGAGGCGGCAGATGCACACAGCATACATGTCCTTTAATTCTGTACTAAGTGTCACTGAATTGTTCACTCAAAATGGTGAATTTTATGTTAGGTGAATTCCACCTCAATAAAAGAAATGTTCGAGACTGATCCATGATGCCGTGTGTAGTCCATTATATGGATATACTACCATTTGGTCATCAGTTCGTGTTGGTTAATATTTAGGTCAACTCAGTCCAGTGTTTATTTAATATGAATAACCAGCTATGAGCATTTCTGTACAAATATTTTTGCAGGCATGCTTCATTTATCTTGGGCAAATACCTGTAAGTGCCCTTATTATTTCACAAAAATAAGTAAAAATCAAAAACAAAAAAGTGTTATCATTTGTTATATAACTAAATCAAAGATGAGAATCAACTGCAGACAGTAAAGCAATGATGCTTTGTTCTTAAGCCCAGCAGATTTAAGCCAATAGTACACGTTCAATTATGAAGATGAGGAAAACTAAAGAACAAGTATGATATGCTCATACTACGTTAACAAAATTATATCTGAAAGTTGAATCTGATTTTTTTTAATACTGCTTGACTTTCAAGGGAACAGAACCCTCTTTCTTACAGATTTCCAAGAATGAATTATGTGAGAGTAAAGATCTTTTTGAGAAGCTGGGATAGAAATTGAGAGGAAACTCTAGAATCAGGCTGTTCAACTCTACCACTCGCTAGTTAGACACTTTGTGCCTCGATTTCCTCATCTTAAAAACAGAGGTGATAATAATATCCATCCTAGAAAGTTGTTGTCATGATTAAATGAGTTAATCCATGCAGAGTCTTAGAACAGCACCTGGCATATTGTAAGTTAGCTGCTGCAGCACCCTGTCACCACCACCATCATCACCTTCATCAGCATCATCTCCATCATCACCATCATCATCGCCACCATCATCACCACCACCATCACCATCATCATCACCACCACCATCATCACCATCATCACCATCTCCATCATCACCACTATCATCACCACCACCATCTCCAACACCATCATCACCATCACCACCACCACCATCTCCATCACCATCATCACCACCGCCATCATCACCAATCACCACCATCATCATCACCATCATCAGTATTATCTCCATCACCACCACCATCATCACCATCATCAGCATTATCTCCATCACCACCACCATCATCATCATCATTTATACTTTGTAAAATATCTTCAAGACAGTGTAAGACAACCTGTGGCTGTTCAACTGAACAGCACTAGAAGTTAATAAAAATATGCAACTAATTAGTATATTTGCCTAACTACCAGAGAAACTCAAAACTCAAATAATTTAAATGTCAGTACAGTTAAAAATGGATCCTAAGGCGTTCGGTTAATGCTCCTTCCCGAAGCTATTATGAGATCTGTGGAGCCCACTCGGTTAGTATTGCTACATTTCAAAAGTAACATGAACACAATTCTGACACCCTACCTCTACACCACAGACCACAGACCTATCCATAATAAGAATTTCTTCTTCCAACCAATTTTCAGGTCCATATTTTAGTGCTATATTATCCTGAGGGAATAGGTTTTCAATCTGTTAATGGAAATCAATGGCATAAAATATACTCAATTTTCTCAGCTCTACAGAATTTAGCTCTTCATTAAACTGAAGAACATTTGCTCTCTAAACATAGTGAGTGCTGTTCATTAAATGATGAACTAGGCCAATTAGATTTCTCTCTTGGGGAGTTTGGAATTATTATAATGAGATAGGAAGGAGGGAAGAAGATACAGTGACAGTTGTACCTTCTACAGAGGTCAGCACATGAGACAATCATGTATAATCAAAATTCAAATCATCCTGTAAGTAGCAGAGTCTGGGCCTTTGGAAGATCATATGCCAAGATTTTCTTGTTGTTGTTACTCTGCATTTAATGGCTTTCCAGGTCCTAATTCTGGTGTCTGGGGCGCCCTAGGTATCCTACAGCGCTTAACTTTGAATTTGGAGATGCCCTATTGTTTTTTTTAGAATTAACACATCTTTCCTCAGGTGGCTTGAGGGGGGCTTCTAGTTCTTGCCACTAAAATATCCTTCATTAGAAAACTCTAACATAGACTGTTTAGTCAGAAGTGACTGCAATCACAAAATACAAATTTTTACTGCTGAGAAAGTTTATAGAATTCCCAGGTACTTTTTTCCTATTATTAACATGCTTGGATATAAATTTTAATGCCAAAGTAGAAATCCAACAGTTATTGAAGCACCTAACAAAATGATATACGCATTTTAGAACACTGGAAGTGTCCCTACAACTAAGCAGAGGTAGAATTTTTACTCATAGAATAAGTAAAAGAGGAAATAATGGTAATTACTAACCTTCAACTCTTATTCTGATTATTTATGATTTAAAGGACGTCAGGACATCAGCAAGAGAGAGCAATTATCCACCAGCATTATTATCACCAAAAAATAGTTTTCTTCCTTAATGGCCTCTTTCTTGTAAACAGTATTTGCATTATAGTACAGAAAACTAACCAACAAGAAAGAAAAATAACTTTTAAAACACAAGAGAGTATACATATATACACAAGATATGAGAAATAATATATAACAGAATAGAGAACTTGGGTAAAGAGAATAATCAGAAAATTAAGTGGCAAAAGAGACTCCACTGAATTGCCAAAAGGGAAGGACACCAAACAAAACCTTTCAACCGTTTCACAGAATTCTGGCAACATAGCAGCATCTCTCAGGAGCCTGAATAAAATTCTGGGAATTCTTTTCTCTCCAGTGAGTCCAGGCTCTGACTTGGATTATTACACCGGAGGTTGGGATTCTATTTCATTAAACAAAATTCATATAAAAGGATTTCGTAATCTCAGTTAACGCTTGAAAATAAGTCTGAAAAGGAAATGAGACTATAAAATAAATATCGTAACATTCAGCTGAATCAAAATAATAGATTATATGTCATCTGTCTCTAAATAGGTTGCGTTTTTAAAACAGATCTATAAATGATTGTTCACAAGTCAGAAGGAATTTTTTCACATAGAATATGTTCTGACGGATGACCTGATCGGTTTATTTGAAATGGTATGATGTGTACTAAACGTTAGCTAAGTAGGCCTCTGTAGACCAGCCTGTGACCCCCCACTGCCAACTGGGATGACGAATGCAAGCTGGCCCTGGGAGGCAGAAGGACACAGAGCACCAGGAACTCTTTAAACTCATTCAATTTTCCAGGTCCACTGCCAGCCAGCTATTCAGAGTCCAATAACAAGTGGTGGTTGCTCCTATAAGATGTCTGGGGCCTCTGAACTTGGCATTTCCCTGACCTTCCCACGAATTCTTTGTCCTTAAGTGTTCACAAATATGGAACAGATTTCCTTGGTTGGTTTGTTTGTTTGTTTTGGCCACGTCATACAGCGTGTGGGATCTTAGTTCCCCGACTGGGGATTGAACCCTCGCCCCCTGCACTGGGAGCTTGCAGTCCTAACCACTGGACCACCAGGGAAGTCACTCAGGTTTCCTTGTTTTTAACTTTCTCAATGCAGAGGCATTTCACAGAGTTAATTTCCTAACAGTAAATATACCCTATATTTATCTACTAATTCTTGACCCTACATATGTCACACAATTTTTTTAAGTCAACAGAAGTAAGATCGCATAGTTTAAAGAAGATGCACTTCAGAGTTACACATGCCTGATTTGGAAGCCCAGCTCTGTCACTTAGCTGTGTGATCCTAGGCAAGTTACTTTATATCTTTCTCAGCCTCAGTTTCCTCATCTACCAAAAATGGGAATATTATCTCACACCTCACAGCATTATAGTGAGTTTTAGATAGGTTGATAACATATATTATGATTCCTAGTAAAGATTAAGTCCTCAATCATATATTAATTTCTATCACCCTCCAAAAAATACAAAATCAAATAGTTCTCCTTCCAAGTATATTACAAATATATCATAAAATAATTTCTTTAGGTAGTCTCATATCTTTTCATAGTCATCTTCTTAGGAAGAAAACATACAGACATTGTGGACTTTATAAATAACCTTACTTTGATGGACCTTGCTTCAGAGGAGGTAAGGTGCTTGAATTTGTATTTCTCTTTATTTTAAAACCTTACTTATGTTGTGTTTATTTTAATTCTCCTATTAGCCTTTTAAATTCAATTGTTAACCTAGCTTATAATTATTTTTCCCTCCATCTGTTGGACTCCAGATAAGTGTATTACATTTCAATTTTTTACATTCTTTGAATTTTTTAAGCTATTTTATCTTCTAGTTATTAACATATTGATTGACTCTATATTTTCTTAAACTAACGTTTTTCTTACTTATGATTATACCTTCATTGCAACATGCAATGCCAGCAGAATGGCCAGATAATTTAACCTCAAACTACAGCAGTAACCAATTCAGATCAAAATTCAGTTGTGAGGGATAATAATCATTAAAGATCACTGCACATGCAGTCTTTTTTTTAAAAAAAAATTTATTTATATATTTGACTGCACCAGGTCTGGGTCTTAGTTGCAGCACGAGGGATCTTCGTTGCCACATGTGTGATCTTTTAGTTGCAGCACGTGGGATCTAGTTCCCTGACCAGGGATAGAACCGGGATCCCCTGCACTGGGAGTGCAGGGTCTTAGCCACTGGACCACCAGGGAAGTCCCGGATATGTAGTCTTGAATACCCATTCTTCTAAACGGTCTGAGTATTGTCACCAGATTAAGCCAGACTCTTGGGGACCTGTACAGCGGGGCCACTGTTTTGGTGTCCATCACTATAAGCCGAGGTTTCTCCACACTGGCCCTATTAACATTTGGACCAGATAATTCTTTGGAGGGGGAAGGGGGAGGGTATCCTGTGCATTGTAGGATTCTCACCAGCACCTCTGGCCTCTCCCTGCTAGAGCCAGCAGCACACGCACCCCCTCCCTCCCCCCCACCCCTAATTGTGACAACCAAAAATGTCTACAAATAGTGCCATGGGTTCCCTGGGCAGCAAATCTGTATCCAGTTGAGAAGCTGTTTACACTAAATTGGACCATGGGCTTTTGAAATTAGCTTACATTGAGCAATCTGTTAAAAAATAGTCATATAAAGGGATGGTCCTGAGGATGCTACCTACTCTATTATTCTTTGTTTCCAATAGAGGAACCATGGGAGAGATTTATCCCAGACTTCAGTGCAAACCAGATGTTGTTTTTCACAGATAATGTGAATCCCTAAGCAATCCTTAAATAATAATCCCTCTTCCCTTCCTTCCATCCACCCATCCAACCATCCAACCATCCATCCTTCTCTCCTTCTTTCTCTCTCTCTCTTTTTTTTGCCACTGGAAAAGCTCAGAAGCAAATTTATAGCCCATCTTTGAGAACATCTACATCATGCATTTATGTGGACTAAACCTCCTAAATGTCAGTTTAATTCATTTTTTCCCCATAAACTTTTTAATCTTATTTTGATCTTACTGTAACACGTGCATGTGGCCACAAACCCATTTTTGAATGAGATTAAATAAATATAAATAAATAAAATAGTATTTAAATTGTAATTTTTCCCAGCAGATCACACCCTTTAGTGTCACTTTATCATGCCTCTCCAAATTCTCCTTTCGTTAGATCTAGCTCTTCCAAGTTTTCCCTTACAGATGCTTAAGTCTGCTCTCTCCTGTCAAAGCACACTTCAGTGAAAGGATATGTCAGAAATATAATCATCTGCAGAGCAAAGTTTTATAACTAAGTCCCTCTATATTTATTAGCAGTGTATTTCTCCCAGCAGAAACTTGAACACGACAGGCATGAAACTGTAGGTGCTGTGTGTCTGGTAGGTCGTCCATTCTGTCAGGTAATGGGGAGACAGAGCATCAACGTCTTCTTTTCTCTTGCCTATGCTGTTTTTGTCAGTTTTCCCCTTTCTCCACTAAGGCCAACGAACATTTGGAATCCATCCCGAGTCCTGGTGCATGACAGATGGTGACACAGGAGTGGCCCATCTTGCATAACGGTGGTAACTATGAAGGGTCCTACCTCACCCTACATGCTCAGATTACTTCTGATAGTGCCAAAAGAAACCATTCTCCTCTCAGTTTAACCCCTGACATAACCATTCCAAAACCTCAAATCAGATATGGGTATTACAAAGGTTATCAACAGTGAGTGGATGAACAATTTATGGTCTATTCAGGCAAGGGAAAACCACTCAGAAGAAGAAAAAAAAAAAGAAAGAAAGAAAAAAAAAAGGTAGTACTATTAGTACCTACACGTACAATATGGTAAATCTCAAAAATACTATGCCAAGAGAAAGATACAAAAGAATACACGTATTATTCCATTTATAAGAAAGTCTAGAAGAGGCAAAAACTCATCTATAGTGACAGAATGCAAATCAGTGATTATCTAGGGCCAGCAGAGTGTTGACAGCAAAACAGCACAAGGAAACTTTACGGAATGATGGAAAGGTTCTTTTGGATATCACATCTTGATTGGAATGCTGGTTTCCAAGTTATGTATTTATCAAAACAAAACCTTAAGTATAACAATACACTTAAATTACATGAAATGGGTATTCTTGCTAAAAATGCATCACTTCAAACTAATGATAAGAAAACACCAGACAAAACCAAATTGAAGGACATTCTACAAAGTAACTGATCAGTATTGCTCAAAAGTATCAAGGCCATGAATTACAAGAAAAGATGGAGACACTGTCACAGACTAGAAGAATCAAGGTGACATGACAAGTGAATGCAACATGGAATTCGGGTACAGAAAGGGGCAAAAATCCAAATAAATTCTGCAGTTTAGAAAGACGTGTCATACCAATGCTAACATCTTGATTCTGTTAACTGTACTGTACTAATACGTTTTTAACATTAGGGGAAGCTGAATGAAAGATATGTGGAAACTTTTCATTATTTTTATAATTTTTTAAACATCTAAAATTATCTAGAAATAAGTTTTTTAAAATGGGTGCTTTTTATTGTGTATAAATTTTAACTCATTAAAGTTTATATAAAATTAAAACAAAAATAAACGGCAGTTTTTAAGAAATTACCCCATCCCCAGCCTTTTAAGCTCATTAAATATGTTTAAATCAAGAGTAAGAGTAACTACAAGAATCAAAATACTCTACTTCTCAATATTTGAACCAATAAATCTGGTAGATAAAACACACAGTGAAAGAATCACTAAAGTTAAAAGACTACTACTTGAATAAAAAATCTCAGAATTACTTCCCTTAGAATCATGATACATCCTCCCACATAAACACTAATATATAATTAACAATAAAATCATCACACATTCAAGCCATGATGACACAATAGAATCCATGAAATTCTGAAGTCCACGGGAAAAATGTTAATTTCTATGACTCTCACATCTAAGGACTGATATATATTTGGACTCCAAAAACTATATCATCTCGTTGAATATTTCTTAAAGGATGGAAGGGCATGGGTAGAAAAACATTCAGAGAAAAATTAAAATTTTATAAACATACCTCCTCTGTTGCCATTTTCTTCATCCTACAAAATAAAAAATACATATTCATATATGAATAATGTTTATAACTGGCAAAATCACAGCAAGGCTCAATTCAATTCAAATTGCTCTCCCCAAAATGTGCCAATTATAGTCTCACTAACAGTGCCTCTTGCCAGAAGGATGAAGCTGTCATACATGGAAAGCTGCGGGTCAGGCCAATTTATGAGGATGACAACAGAAGTTTCATTTTTGACATACTGGGTGTAAGACGTCTGAAACAGACATCCAAGCAGAGTTGTCAGAAGTAAGCAGCTGTACAAAGAGGGCCAGGCTGGTCATCACTTATGTACTATACCTTAAAAAATGTGCCTTTAGGGGCTATTATATAGGACCCAGAACTATCTTTGTATAAACTGACTCCAAATTGCTATATATTTAATTTCTTGCATTCAATTTTGAGGTTTATCTATTTGGCTCCTTTCACTGCAACCAGGCTGTCTTGCTGCCATGGTGTCTACCTCTAGCTGGGAAATCAGAAAAGCAACTTTGAAAAACCAGCATAAAAATACATTTATTCAAATATTTGTTGAGCCTCTACCATATGAAAACTACAATGTACTGTGGAAAGAAAAACATTTAGTGAAGGGCTGATAATTTGTTATATAATTTTTGACCTTTATTTTGGCTGCCCAAATACACAGTTTTTTCATGGTTATAAGCCTTGTTCTGAGGCTGCCAACGTTGCCAGCTACATAACATAATAAAGACATTGTTGTATTAACTGCACATTTTCTGAAAGCTCTACAATATTAATTTTTATGCACTCCTTTGAAGTGAATGAACGAATTTCCATCACTGAAAAGATCCAATAAATATTTTCCATGTAAAAGTTACACGACTGAGACCTATTTGCAAGAACATCGGTGTTAAATAACAGCATTAATAGCTGAGGTTTAATGAGCGATTCCTGCCTGCCAACTCCTGCCCTGTTTCACACGCATCACATCACGTACTCAGCACAACCACCGTGAGGGTCAGGAGACTCACCTACGGTCACAAAGCTAACAAGGGGCAGACGTGGGACTCAAACCCAGGTCCTCTGACTCCAAAGACTGTGCTGTTAACAGCTACACTGCACCTCTAAAATTTCTAGAAATGTTTTCCAATAATAACAATAATAATAATGCATTTTAAACCCATGTTTGGTTAAATTATCTTATTAAAAACTGTACTATCTGTGTCATCATGATCGAAAACTCTTCTTCAAAACAAAACCAAAAGACAAAATATAAAATTCAGCCTTAATATGTAATTAAATCAAGGGACTCTTAAATTTTCAATTATTCTCATATGTGACCTAATACCCGAGTTATACTATTTAAGACATTTTAAGATAAAGTAGATTCTTAAGGAATCCAGTTCAACTGTTTTATACATTTCAGGAACACCAAACTGGTCAATTGGTCAATTTTAATTCCAAAGGTAGCAATTACTTATAATTCTTAAAAACGCTGTAGTACTTTTTAAAGCTTATCTTTTTTATTTTTATTTTTTGGCTACACTGTGTGGCATGCGGGATCTTACTTCCCTGACCAGGGACTGAACCCGTGCCCCCTGCAGTGGAAGCATGGATTCTTAACCACTGGACTGCCAGGAAAGTCCCTTAGAAGCTTACCTTATAAGACATTCTATCTTTTACATATAGATAGAAATATTTAACAAAGATAATAATAAAATAATGAAATTTATAATAATAAAAAGAATGTGGTCTCCAAAAGCAATTTGACTCTACGTTTTAAAAGACAGCTCTAGACTCATAGATATGTAGAATTAGAAAGGGCTTTCTAATCTTCTAGTACAATCCCCTCAAATCAGAATGGAAATCTAGAGGCCAAAAGAAGTTAAGGGGCTTGACCAAAGTCTCCCAAGTCTTCTGAATGTCATTATTTCCATTACACTGTTGTACAATAGTTAAGCATCAGGCATTCACGTTGGCCACGTTCAAATCCTAGGTCCACCTCTTACTCATTATATGACTCAGACCAGTTTCCACATCTGTTATATGGGGCCAATAATAAAGTGAGATAATGTCCATAAAGAATAGTAAAGAATACAGAACAAGCACTCAGCGTGTCAGCTGCCATTATCATGACTCTATCCACCTTTTATTAGACCATGTTCCTAGATGTTGAAGCATGTTAGTGTAATTCACTCGGGGGGGGGGGGGGGGCTGTTTTTAAATTGTGACTTGCCATCATATCACCTCTCTGAAAGTCAAGTGTTAGTCTAATTCCAATGACTTTTTATAACTGTCCAAACATTGTAACGAACTATTTCCTCTGCATGCTTGGCCCAGAAGACTCACCACCTTTCTAGGTATTAGAAAAAGTAGAGTGAAGTCAAGAATTAGAAATTCTAGTAAAAAATATTTGGAGTTTGTAGTCAGTATGATCTTTCAGAGGAGAGTAAAGTTTTTGTTCTAGAAGGGAGAAAAATATCTAAGAGAGAAAAGAATATAATAAAATTGCAAATATAATACTTAATTCTTTTAAGATAGAAAGAAGGCAGGATGAGGGGAAGACAAGGAGACAGGAACTGCCTTGTGCCCCACTTTGACTACTTCTCTTACCTTATATGAAAACTGAATTGCAGACTCTGGGGGATAAACAATAAAATGCCTTAATGTGAAACCAAAGCCTTGAGATGTTCTTTTCAACATAACTGTTTTGGGACCTGGCCAGGAGAATGTTTCATCTTCGGATGGTGATACAGTTTCACTTTGTTCTTTTCCATCTTTACTTTTTGATACCTAAAATGAAAAGACATTTATAAGTTAACTATATAACACAATATACTTCACCACTTGGGGAACAAATTATGTGTAAAAACATAATACCTGAGTGCAGAGAGGAACTTACTGGAGAAAAAGAACCATATTCTGATGCATGAACTATATGTAGTACAATAAATCACCCAGATTATCAAAAACTCAATTTTTTTTTCCCTAGAGAGGGAGGCTATGAAAAGTTAATCAGAAGCAAGAAAAAACTCTGGGAAATGAGAACTACAATGGCTAAAAGTTGAAACGCAATAGAAGGAATGAATGGCAACACAAAGAAAATCTCACAGAGCACTAAGGACTAAGAAACAGAAACCGTGAAAGAAGAGACACGAAACCGTTGCTGAGTAAGAACACTGAACGTGTTATCAGTCCAACGGCAGCAAAGGAAACTGGAAAATAAAAGACAAGGCTTCAGGTTCTGAGCGCAAATTCTGTACCCACATAGATAATCCTTCCAATCTCCTGGCTTCCCAGTTCTCTGCTATCCTCTGCCCCACTCTTCGCTGTTATCTGGGCATGAGTAAAAACCTTCTGCAATCTCAAATCAAGGAGCCCACGCTTCATCCCTCTCGCACGGCCACCCTTACAATTCTTCCATCTGAGGTTGACCCTACCGCCTCGTCCCTGCCCCTCACTGCCCCGTGTTTTCATCTCCCTCTTGAACCAGCTTCAGTTTACTCCTCTGCCTTTCTCTCACCTCCTCAAAGTCGCCTGAGAAAACCTCACCCTGGATAAATCAACACTGCTTACTCTGGACTGTGGCCGAACATGGGGGAGAGAGAAGCAAAAAATTAAGCTACTTCCCCTCTAAGTTCATGACAACTAAACTCAGGCAAGCCTTCAGTGTTGTCTGTCCATTTCTCTCCAGTTCACTCGTCTGAGACGACCATCTCTCATCCCTTCTCCCCCGCCCGCCTTTGGAGCTGATGACCCTGTTTTTATTACATCAAAAACACACAAGCAAGACGATGAGAGCTTAGTCGCCGGCCACATCTTCCCACCTACCTGCAACTGTGCCATGTCCTCCTGTTTCCCTCCTGTGACCATGGCTGCACTGCGCATTGTTCTAAGGCCCCATCACTTACGTACTAGATCCCATTCCCTCTTCCTAGACAGAGACATGGTCCCAGCCATTCTCCCCTCGCTCTTTTGCATCGTGTTTTCTCTTTACGACAGCATTCTATCGGCACATGTGTACATTTTGTAAGTTCTTTAATCTTAAAACAACAACACAAATCCTCTCGACCACAGCCAGAGCCAGCTTCCACTTTGTTTCTCTCCCTATCTTCAAAGCAAAATCCCCTGACAGTTGTCTATGCTGCGATCTCCAATTCTTTTTCTCCCATTTGTCTCTTAAATCCCCTAAATCAGGCTGTTGCCTCCCTAATTCCCCAACGTCTTCTACGTCACTGAACCGAATGGTCAATTCTCAGCTCTCGTTTTCTGCGACCTATCAGTTGGTGCAGGGGATTACTTCCTGCTTGAAAAACTTCTGCATGTGACTTCCCACACCAAACTTCCTCCTCACTGCTGGGCTGCTTCTGCTGAGTCTCCTTTGCTACCTCTTCATCTGCTCAACTTCCGGGTTTAGGAACACCTAGGACTCAGTCCATGGACCTTACTACCTCTACTCTGGCTTTTTGTGGGGTGATTTCCCCAATATCTCTCTCTAGCCCAGACATCTCCCCAGTCTAACAGGTATCTCAAACTTAACATGTCTACCTTGCTAAGATTTTGTGTGAAATTACAATTCCAAGTTCATCTCAGCAGTTTTGAAATGTCACCTTTATCAAACGACAAACACTTGAACGTGCTATTCTTTCACAATGACTTGCTTAACATGAAGGTATTTAAACTTAAAAAATGCTTCCGGAAGCAATTTTTCAAGAGACTTCTAAATCCTGAATATTTTCATCATTAGTCAATATCTGGGCTGTCACTGGTTAGCTACTTATCAATTTCATGTTCTTTTCCATTTGGGAAGACACTAGATAGTAACATTCCCCAGCCAAACCTGCAGTAGGGGAGGCTGTGACCAAGTCCTATTCAATAGAAAGGAAGTATTACAAATATATAAAAATGAACCGTATTTCTATACACTGACAATAGGCAATTGGAAATTGAAATTTTTAAAAAACCATTTAAAATGTGAAATAATCAGGTATAAATATGACAAAAGATTTGCCAGACCTGTAAATTATAACTCCAAAACACTGCTGAGAGATTTAAAGAATATCTAAATAAACAGAGAGATAGGCCATGTTCATGGTTCAGAAGACTCAGTACTGTTACAATGTTAACTCTCCCCAAACTGATCTATAGATTCAGTAAAATCCCAATCAAAATCCCAGGAGAGGGACTTTCCTGGTGGCTGGGTGATTAAGACTCTGCGTTCCCAATGCAGGGGGCCCGGGTTCAATCCCTGGTCAGGGAACTGGATCCCACATGCATGCCACAACTAAGAGTTTGCATGCCACAACTAAGGAGCTGGCGAGCTGCAACTAAAGAGCCCACCTGCCACAACTAAGACCTGGCACAACCCAAAAAGATAAATGAATATTTTTTTTAACAAACCCTAGGAGATTTTTGTGTAGACATTGATAGGCTGTTTCTAAAATTTATTTTGAAATGAAAAGGACCTAAACAACCAAAACAACTTTGAAAAAGCAGAATAAAATTGGAGGACTTACACTACAAGACTTCATATAGGGATCAAGACTCTGAGCCACTGATGGAGACTCTGTACATTTGAAATACATTGATCATAAATGCATTTTAGTTTACTATCCCCCCTTCTAAAACCTGGAGGCTTGGGGGGCAAGGAGGAGTAACACCAAACATCAACATGGCAGAGTGAAGCCAAGTCTCACATGACTGCAAAAGTGATCCCATAATCAGGTAGGATTTGTCGCATGAACGTTATTATTCTAGGCTTAATTATCCAAATAGCTAAGCTCTGGGTAGTGACTGGATCCTCCTTTGGAGATCCAAATGAGAGAATTATTTTATACATGCACGCAAGTCCATTCCCTCCGTGTATTGGGGGGGGGGGGGGAGTAATCTCTCTCTGCATCCTTGAGGGCATTTGGTATTATTAATTTTTCTTTTCAGCCATTGTGATAGGTGTGTGGTGACATCTTGTGGTCATATTTGTGTTTTCCTAATGGCCAATGATGAACATCTTATCCTGTGCTCAGCTGCCATCTCCTTATGTAATTTTAAAGCACAAAAGAATCTAAGATATGATTAATATAAGTGAACCTTTTCCTGTTTCATATGAGGAAACTGAGGCCCAGATTAGTTAAGTGATTTATCTAAGATCACTGCTGGCTAATATCAGGGCGAGAATTAAAATCATGGTTTCCTGAATCTGAAGCTAGAATATTTCCTCTGTGTCACATTACTTTTCATCTTCTCCTCTACTGTGCAGTCTACATAGACTTTTCCACCCAAAACGCTCTTTGATCTAATCTATTATTTGTAAATTTTATTTTTCTGCAGGACTCAAATTTTACAACTTTAAACATTTTACATGTATTAAATTTATTTCTAATGTATTCCTGTGACTTGGCCTCACAGCTCCCAAATACATTCAAGTTTCCTTTCCTTTCCCTTTGATAAGGCTCTTGGAACCTGGTGTCATGCTTCGAGTTTCTGCATTGAGCCTGTTGTGTCTTGTTCTACTGAGTTCTTTACAAAAAAATGGAGCAAATGGGATGAAGAGTAAGCAATTTCTTTTCTGCTCCCTGCAAACTAAGAGTTTTTTGATGCAACAAAGCTCCGTTGTCTCAATTATTTCGCCTTCCCAAGAATATCACATTGAATCTTTTCCCTACAGGAAAGGGAGGGTTATAATTCTTTCTACATAAAAAGAGAAGATGAAAAGAAACACACATATGTGCCTTTCTCACTCCTTCTCCTCCTTACCCACAGAGCCTTTTGATCTGCTGGATTTTATAACAAGGGCAAACTGCAGGCACACAGTGAAGGACACGGCAGTCAGACTTCTCCACTTGAGAAGACCCTTCATACGTTCTCTCTCTACACGTGTCCTGCCTCCCCACCGTGAGCACCAATTCATGTACCAACAGCCTCAGAGTGCAAGAAGCCAAGAAGTGGCTGGGGTAACAGCAGTCGCATTCCTGTGCGCTAAGAACTGTCATTTGATTCCCTTAAAAGACTTCATAACAAGGTCACCTGCTTGAATAATAACTCAAGGTTAAAAGAAACCAAACGAAAGGATAAAAACTAGATATAACAAAGCAAAGAGGAGTGAGAGAAAGTATAGGGGAAAATGCTGATCACATAACAATAAAGATAATAAAATCCTCACAGAAGGGAATGCACCCTGGCACGACAGCACCTTTTGGAATAATGGAAATGTTCTAAAAGTACATTGTAATGAAAGATTTTCACCACTGTATCAATTTACTACAAGCCACTGAAACGTACACTTAATAATGGGTGATTTTTACTGTATGTAAATTACACTTTAACAAAGATGCTTAAAACAAACAAACAAACAAAAAACTGCCATAGGTTAAAAGTACAAAGTCTAAATGTTTGCCAGAGGTGAAAGACGCAGGGCTGTCATGAAAGCAAACACAAGAGAGTTAAGGAAGAATCCCTGTGTTCTCTCCACGCCCCCCCAACCCCCGCCCTCCCAACCTGGGTTGTACTTTCTAATAAGGTGATTCCCCCACCTCCGTCCCCATCCCCAGAACAAAACATGTTGATCACATGCAATATTTCTTACTGTGCTGAGAAGCCACAATGACCGAGATTAAAGCTGTTTAACACACACACACACACAGAATCCCTATATACACAGTAACTGTAATAACCCCAAGCTATCTTTTGTAATTATTTGTACTTTAAGTAGAATGGGGATGGCTTCCTAGTATATTCCAGGAATCATTCAGGATAAAGCATAAGAAAGTATTATACTATGTTCACCCTAAAAGGTCCTAATATTGATTCCATCATATACCTAAGATTATAAGCCCGACTCCTATGGAGTATTTGAAAATGTTTTGCTATTTTTTTTAAATCTTATCACTGATAATATGAGTAGTACCAGTTGCTTAAAGTAAGATTTTTCTTCCTTATTTTAGGGCCAGACTTTTTCACGGTGATGCAACTCCTTTTTAGGATGACACCTGCTGAGAAAACACAACACAGGATTTGAATACGTGAGCCCTTAGGGTGTTTTTGGTTTTGGTTTTGGTTTTTTATAGCTGAACTGCTGAACTCTCCTAGCTAGGACTGTCATCCGGCTTGAGGTTTTTTCCTTCATTACACGGGGAGGTGGCACACACAGCAGGGAAGAGCACAGACCCTGGGGCCACGGGCCTGGGGCCTTGCTTGATCACCAGCTGTGGACCGTGGGCATGTTCCTTAACACATCCGGACCTTGGTTACTCATCTTCCATACGAGGGTGACAGCAACAGTGCCTACTTCATAAGCTTCTCATGAAGATTGAATGAGTTAATAAAGTGTTTAAAACAGTACGTCACAGACAGCGAGCTCTATTTAACTGTATGTCTAAAACCACAGGGCTCACCAATACATAAAGGCTTATTTCAAAAATGTATTACACAATAACACTTTCCAGATACTCAGGAGAATAGTGTGTGCAACACAGTTTTGTCTGAAGGGGAAAACAAACTCTTGCATATCCATAAAACTTCTAGATTTTTATGTACCACAAGAAGTCGGATGGAGAAATGGGTTCACAGTGGTTGAGTAATTTGTCAAAACAAACAGCTAGGAAGTGACAGAGCCAGCCTCCTCTTTCCCTTCTGCGCCCCAGGCGGAGAGGAAATAGCACGTGGTTTGCGCATTTGGATACCGCCTATCTTTAAGCTACTGTCTCCACAGTCCTAAAGCCACAGAGAGTTAATCTCACAGCAAATTATTCCCCACATATTGACTTTCTCTCATGGGACATTTCTCTACAAATTTTTCAACACGAGGAGATCTTGTGTTTTCAATTAAATAGCTTGTTTGCTTAATTCCAATTGAGTTAAAAAAAGATCCTGAATAGGGACTTCCCTGGTGGCGCAGTGGTTAAGAATCCACCTGCCAATGTAGAGGACATGGGTTTGAGTCCTGGTTCAGGAAGATCCCACATGGCGTGGAGCAACTAAGCCCATGCACCATAACTACTGAGCCTGCGCTCTAGAGCCCACGAGCCACAACTGCTTAGCCCACATGTCACAACTACTGAAGCCTGCGAGTCTAGAGCCCATTCTCTACAACAAGAGAAGCTACCACAGTGAGAAGCCCACACACCACAAGAAGAGTAGCCCCCGCTCACCACAACTAGAGAAAGCCTGCGTGCAGCAACAAAGATCCAACGCAGCCAATAAAGACACACAAATAAGTGAAAATGTAAAATTATGTAAAAAAAAAAAAAAACAAAAAAAAACTAGATTATGTTGGTCCAAAATATTTCAATTCAATGCTTGGACTTAATTTTTAAAAATATAACTCAATTTTTAAGTTTATTATTTACTCAGACATTCATTTATAATATCTTTCATCTAGGCTGATTGGCAATATGGGTCCTTTCCGCTGCTGTTTCTGTAAGTTTCACTTACGGATTGTTTTGAAACAGCTGGTATTTTCCTATGTGATTTCCTTCCCTATCCAGGGTTCTGGTTTTTAATGTAATTTTTATCTAGACAGTACTGTTCTCTCTCCTCTCTCTCTCTCTGATTTACTTTCAGATCCCACCACACTGCAGACATGAGTTCTTGATTCCTCCATTTTAGAACTTTTCTCTCATAGAAGATGGCTTTTTTAAAATCTGAAGTAAATGAAAAAAATTGGAAAGAATGGTGTGAACTTCCTAGAAATGTTTTATAAATACCTTAGTTTTGACTACCACTATGACTTTGAAAAGTTATTTCTAATTTTCCTCTGACACATTATAATCTGTCAATATTATCAGTCTCGCAAAATGGTAAAAATCAGAATGTACTTCGCTTCATAAATTACCCATTCAGACCCATTTCCTGGGCATATTCTCACAGTTGTCTTACTAGTAGTGATGATGGGGTCAGATTATACATACTTACTTCTGTCCCTTGGATCTCCTGTGACTAACAATAAATGTCTTCCTGATATTAGAGCAAAGTCTGAGCTTGTTTCCTAAAATAGAGAAATCACTTTCAAGATGATACCTTAATGAGAATCCTCACATGTCATCTGGCATTTGTATAACTTTCCATATAATTTGAAAGACTTCCTCTTCATTACTGATTCCAGAAGCAAATATGACTGAATCTAACTGGCATATTTTCTGCATTCATTCTTTCATCTTTAAAAGCTTCTGACATTACTTCCTAATTCTGTTATCAAAAATATTTCACTAAAGTAAGGGAGTCTGGGGAAACATGATTAGCTGTTTACCAGGAAGAAAAGGAAAAGGGCTGAGGAACAGTTAGCCAATCTCTGCTGTGCTTCATTGATTTTCACTGGTGTATAGAATTTCATTGTGAATATACCACATCTTATCTATTACATTATCCTCTAAATGTAAATAGGGTTTTTCCCAGTTATTTTGCTATTACAAAAAAAAAACAAAAAAATGTTGCTAAGAACATCTGTTTATAAAGACATCCTTCACACCATAGTTTCTTAAGGTATTTATATAGTAGTTACATGGTTTCTTTATGGTATTTGCATATGTTTACATAGCATTTAGATGGTTTCTTTAAGGTATTTACCTGGTACAGGATAGATGTTTATAGTATAATGACAGATGGTGGTTTAACATAGGAAGTGTGAGGCAAATGTGATAATCACTACACTACGGAAACTTGATTTAACATAGGAAGTGGCAAACATGTCATTCAGGGACTTCCCTGGTGGTGCAGTGGTTAAGAATCCGCCTGCCAATGTAGGGGACGTGGATCCGACCTGTGGTCCAGGAAGATCCCACATGCCACAGAGCAACTAAGCCCATGGGCCACAACTACTGAGCCTGCGGTCTAGAGCCTGCGTGTCACAACTACCAAAGCCCATGAGCCTAGAGCCCATGCTCCGCAATGAGAAGCCACACATTGCAACGAAGAGTAGCCCCCACTTGCTGCAACTAGAGAACGCCCTTGGGCAACAACGAAGACCCAACGCATCAATCAATCAATAAATTTTTGAAAAAAAAACATGTAATTCAGAAACCTGACCTGGACCATGACCACAAGCGGCTGCTACCCATCATCCTTCTCCATCAAAAGGGGCACATGTTAGGAAATAACCTGTCCTTTGCACATGCACAGACTGTCAATATCCCACTCTTAAAGTTTCACATGTCCCCTAGTGCTGTCCTCAGAAGTAATAAAAAAAAAAAGCATCTCTCATTTTTTTTTAATGGTTTATACATTACAGGGTTGTTTCCGAAAGGAGAGAAAGCCTATCTTCTACTTTATGTACAGGGAATAGTTTCACTTCAAGATACAACACTACACGGAAACCTCTCTAATTATTAACCATAATTAAATAGGAGGATAAAAGTTCAGCTAGCATCCAGCAAGCATCTACTGAGTATGCCCCACGTGTTACATCAGTATTGTCGTACTGAACTATTGTGACAGCCCTGACAGGCATCTATTTACATTTTTTTTAAATGAGGCTCAAAAAAGTGAAGTTGATTTCCCACAGTCATAAAACATATAACTCCAATTCTAGAGATCTCTTATCTAAAAAAACAGCTCTCTGCCCCAAAATGTACAAGAACTCAATCTGATTCTTATATATTCCAATGAGATTTTTACTTACTTTCCTGGGACTACGTTTTTCAGAAAAAGAATGTTTGCTGAACCTTACAATACTAATGACTTCTAAACAATATTTCATTGTTTTAAAAAAGTTTGTCCATAAGTACACACTAACTCAAGTATTTATTTCAATAAACTATTCTTCTTACATTATGTGGCAGACTTCAATCTACATAGAAGAATCTGTACAGAAGAATGATCTACTGTATACCTCAAGCATTTTTTAAATGAAGCCTCAGATAACTTAGATTTTGCAGAAACAACAATTCCAAACTAAATTCCTACCAAAAACAAAACTCCAAGAAGTTTCTGTTTGACTGTTGAACATCTTCTGAGCATATCAGAAATGGGTTTGTAACAAATAATGACTGCTATTTGGGTGGTCAAAATTATTTAAATCTGCTTTACATAAATTTTATTTACCATTTTTCTTCCCTTTTTTCTTTTTTTTTGTAAAACAGCATAGACTAGAATGGCTAAATGAAATACACACCAAAAATGAAAAAAAAATTTAAAAATGTAACTTTAGCCGTTCAAGGACTTCCCCAACAAACCATGTAGCAGCACTATATTAATGAGTTTTCATACTTTTGCCTAATTGCTTTTTCCTCACCTATACTTTCATAAATATGAAACTTCCTACACGCAGGAAGAGAGCCAAAGAATAAAAAGAAATAAATAAGCTATTAAATACACATTTAAGAGTACAGTGGTGGTCAACCACATTCAGCACACACCTAAAACAACAACTGAGCATTATTACATCACTATAGATATCTGCAGCCTAACACAATTTATATTAGCACAAGCATCTTGCTCCTACCCTCAAAGCCTAACTAGCTAAACTGATAATTTACAATCTATTTCTAAGTATGTCTACCAGAATCAGGGAACACAGTTTTAGTTCCTTTCCTCCTTTGCTGCTAACTCAGCAGATAGTATCTGCCAATCACAAAAATGCAATGACAGAATGACTATTTAGCACAACAACAAAACTTTTTTAAAATTTAATACTATACTGATAGAATAGCCTTCTTAAAGTTCCTAAAATCTCATTCCATGCCATAAGATTTTCAAATTATAAAGGAAAGACATTAAATTTCCAAAATATTTTTCTCCAAAGGATTTCCGAAGGAATTACTTTACTAACCCAAAGTTTAGTTAAGTCTCTCATTAACGATATTCTGCACTAGCAGAGAAGGACACTAAGAAAAAAAAATTATTCTGAAATCAATCAGGAAAAACCATGAGAATTCTCATACCCTTCTACTAGGAGTACAATCTTTCTGTAAACCCTCTTGGTAACATTTATCCAGAGACCTAAATTTTATTCCTTTTAACCCAATAACTAAGGAAATAATAAGAGATAGGGTGCAGATTCATTTTACAAAATGTTCATTCTAAGGTATAATAAACTCAACTTGGAAACTGTTTCAAAGTCAAACAAAAGCAACAAAAATGAATAGTTAAGTAGATTGTGATACAGCTGAAATACGAAAAAAATTTAATGACATGGGAAAATGCCCAAAATATAACACTGAGGGGGAAAGTAAGAGTAAATTGTCACAGTATGACTAAAGTTACTTTAATCTCACACACACACACACAGAGTTTGGAATAAGGGGCCAGGGTTTTTTTTCCTCAACAATTCCTCGATTTTCTATAAGGAACATGCATGAATCGTAACTGTTCACATCAGCCTGCAATGTTGCGCAGCCCACCCCTTGCTGACAAGTTGTGTTTTGAAGACTTCATCTGTGCTTACAGAATTATCCACTCTTTTCTTGGTGCCAACGTGCCTTATAGCAGAAATCCCCAACCAGTGCACTGCCATACTCAGAGGCAGTCTCCCAGGTCCTGTATCTCACAGGGCACCTTCAGTGTAGGGTGTACCTTATCTGTTATAATTACTTGTTTATAAACCTATCTTTTCAATCTTAGAGCAGCTTCCTGGGGAGAAAGGAGAATAATGTCTTATTTCAGTGCCCACCACAAAACCTGACAGAAAGTAGGACACAGTAAAGAAATTAAATGTAAATGAATTAAATGAGTAAAGTTTACACAGAACAAGGATAACAGAAAACAAAACGATTACTTTAAAACTTTGTTGGGGAATTACTTCTGTTTACCTACTTCCCCTTTTTCCTCATTTGAGACAGTGCGTGCATATAGCTCTATTTCACATCAAGTAGACAGTGAAGCAGACATAAACTCAAATATAGATGTCTATTTTTACACATATTTTCTTGTAAAGCGACTCTATGACCAGATAACAGAGTTATTTTCAGAAGCTACTTATTTTCTGATATGAATAAAATTTTGTTTATTCTGAATCAGAGAACAGATTGTACTCCTAGGTTAAAAACAATCACCTCCCTATCCTTTGGGCAGACAGGAATCTCCAAATGAAGAGGCAAGCTTAAATTTCAGTTCATCCTAGCTACCAATGCAGTCCCCTCTAAGCAGATGCAGCGATACAGAGGATGTCTAGAGGCTAGAGAAGATATGGGTACAGAAGGTCGGACCCATATCATGTGGTTTCACTATTTTGTTTGAAGCTCTGTAATGACCTACAGTATCAGACTCTCATCTCGTTAAATATACATACGAATAAGTTTTCCGAATCTATGTTGAATTTTAGATTATCAAAGACACTACACTGGCAACCAATGTGAATAGTTGACTCAATGTTATTAGCCTGAACCATGGGAAAATTTCACAGAATCTTACATAGCTAGAAGGAAACATGCAGGTGATATAATCCAACTTAATCATTCACCATTTTATAGAACACTGAGTCTCCAAGAGGTTAAGTAACTTGCCAAAAGTTACAAATTATTGCTGATTCAAACTATTCATTAGGGTCTGTTTGAAGTAGGATAGACCAGGCAGAGACTATGACTCCAATGGATCAAGGGCAAATGGGAAAATCATTTATAAAAGATGCAGAAATGGTTTTTTAAATGTGTAAAAAATAGGTCTATGTCACCTAGGGTGAAGGCACCCTGCACCACATGAATTATTCACTTACCCACGAGCTCTTGATGAATGTAGGGAGCTAGTGAGTAAACGAATCATAGTCTGATATTTCCAGGAGAGCGAGGGCATCCTGATACACAAGGTCAGCTGTCCTGCAAGAAACTTGCCCTAGTGAACAGGAAGGTGGTGGGAAGTTTAAAGGGAGTCACGTAAACCATACTTAGAACTACCACATCCTGGAACTAGGATATTCTCCCCTCACCTTCTACTTACCTTTTGCTGAAAGACAGCTTAAAACAGAAACTCAATATACAACATATCAAATACACAGAGTTGCTCTGTCCGGGGACAGGGGCAGGAGAGTGTGTACAGAAACCTGCTCTGTTTCGCTAGTTCCTCGGAAACCCTAACAGTCTGTTAAGGAGTTTAAAAATCAGAGATGTAGTTCAACCAACTTATTTTACAAATACAAAACTAGAGGCCAAGAGAGACTTGCTGATGGTCTCACAGCTAATTAGTGACATGGCTTAGGCTAGAACCCAAGTTTCCAATCTCCTGATCCTGGAACTTTCCCACTGTATTACACCACGAACAGATATTTTTAACAATTTGAGGATCATAGCTTCTGGGTCATGTACCCTTAGTTTCTTTCTTTATAATTAACATTTATCAGATACATAATATATTTTCATTAAAGACAAATTAGAAAATAAAGTTAAGCAAACAAACAAAAACAATAATAATTTAACTTATCTACCATTACCCCTCTGAAGAAAAGTGATGCCAATATTTGGGGGTATATATATCTTTTCAGACTTTTTCATATGTGAATATATACAAATACACACTTTGGAAAAACCCCGTTCTAATCTACTTTTTATTTAACATGTTGTGAATGTCTTTCCATGTTAATATAACATATATCTACACATTATTTTTAAAGACTGCATGGTATTTCACCATATGAGTAAATCAAACATTATTTATTCACTCTGTTGTTTAGGAATGCACACTGTTTATCAAGCTTTCTTTTATACTACTACTACCACTGTTATTATTGCTATTATTAGTACTACCATTACTACAACCAGCTGTAGACCAATCTCTGTGAAAAACCATGAAAAGTCGTCATTAGGACAAATTCCTAAGAATGGAGTTGCTGGATCAAACCATTATGTTTTGTTTCTTTGTTTTATAATCTTACATACAAAGTGTCAAAGGGCCATCTATAAAATGGGGAACCAAGTCCCAAACCTACTGACAGCACAGCAGGCTACTTACTATATCCATGTTCTAGCCAACACTTGGAAGTTATTTTTTAATCTTTGCCAATATGCTAAGATGAAAAATGCTTCTTATTGTTTTAATTTTTTGTTTCTTTCCTTAGTAATGAAGCTAAACATCTTTGCATGAAACATCCAATTCTTAAAAACCCATCATATAAATAACATAGAAAAGAATATACAGATAGGCTCCGGCTTAAGACTGAATTACAAAAGAACATGTTGTCACTGGAGTTCAGAACACAGTTCTCATACAAAATGAGGGCTGACAGCAATGTCTTAAAACACAGTAGTAGAAACCAAAGCAAAATCCCCGGGAACTGGAAAGGGAGCTTAAAATACACAGGAACCCAGGGGTGACACCCAGGGAAGCAGACCCCAGATCTCAGAGATGAGAGAAGCCCCCCAAGGAAGGAGGGTCAAACCGGCTCATGTTCAGATTAATCTGAGCAGTGAGAGGCACCCTAACTTCAGGACATCAGACACCAGAGCAGGTCCAGCTTTGAGTTGCCAGGTCCAGCCGAGGCAGATGACGTGAAGTGAGCTAACTGCATCCACGGCCCCTGGGGGAAGACCGTGGGGCAACTCGGCTGCCGTCCAACTTCTAATGTGGTAATGTACCGTCTGCTTATACCCTTTCAGATGCATCACTGTTTCTAGGTGGAATTCAATTGTGTCTTATTTATTTCAGAAACCCTAAGTAAAAATTGCCAAATGCAGGAGGTCCCTGTTTCATAATTTGTTCATGAAAAGTCATGATTAAATATCAAAAAGTATTTTGTACACATTTTACAAGCACTGGTGGAGCTTACTCTTTAAAAGAACCCCGGGATAAAACCTTTTGGAAAACAATAAATTGTTTTAATCACTCCATAATTTATGTCCCATAAATACAGTTGCCTTTCAACATAACGTTTCTCTGGAAACTACATTATAAAATGAATCATTTGAATAGATAATATTTTTACCTAGAAAAAAATGCTATAATTGGCTAAAACACAGAAATGATTTAACAATACACCAGAAAAGCAAAGATATAACAATTAGAAACCTCTAAAATCATTTACAAATGCAAACTGTCCCGATTTTTAAATAAGCATAATTATGCCAGCTGGATATTATACAAGGAGGAGCTTAAAGTACTGTAAAGTACATATAGCGCTCATAAAAATACAAATCCGATATACCATAAATTTGACTAAAAATTTATAAGGCAGAAATAAGAACTATTAATCTTTCAGATCAGCCTGAACAGCCCAAAGGGAATTCCATATTAAAAGAAGGGCTTTTTACACTCCTTTACATTCTCTTGCTTTGGCTACAGTGCAAGTAGTTTTCGGTTGAGTTGGATGCCATAGGGTATTTCTTTAAATAGCTGGCTGGATCATCTCCCAAACCAATTTCCAGATTTTTGTTAGTGATACTGATATTATTGTTGTTGTTGTTGAATTAATTCAAATATGATTAAATAATTACAATTTCCATAGAAAGAAACAAGAGTCTGTTTTCCTACAAAATTATCTTATTTTTGGAAAATTGCTTTCCCTATATCCATTTTAGCCTAGCTAAAATGGCAATACCACTCACTTCCTGGATCTTATATCTTTAAGAATATTTATTTTCAAGCAGATACTATCAATGCAGAAAATATTTAATAAGTAGTTTTTAAGGACATCTGGAAGATGAAGGTGCATGGAGGATCCTAACTTGCTTTGGTTACTCAACTAAATGATTCAAGGGAACTGAAAATTAGATGACATTATTTCTCTTTTATGTACTTTTAACACTGTACTCAAGGAAATTAGGTAACTTTATCCAAGTTCTTACAACTAGTGAATGATAGGCAAAAGATCTGAACACTTTACAAAAGAAGAAATCCAAGCGGCCAATAAGTTTAAGAAAAGATGCTCAGGGAGTTCCCTGGTGGTGCAGTAGTTAAGAATCCGCCTGCCAATGCAGGGAACATGGGTTCAAGCCCTGGTCTGGGAAGATCCCACATGCTGGGGAGCAACTAAGCCTGTGCACCACAGCTCCTGAAGCCCACATGCCTAGAGCCTGAGCTCCACAAGACAGGCCACTGCAGTGAGAAGCCTGTTCACCCCAGCAAATAGTAGCCCATTCGCTGCAACAAGAGAAAAGCCCCCACACAGCAATGAAGACCCAACACAGCCACTAAATAAATAAATAAAAGTTTTTTAGGTATTGCTAGAATATATTTCTAGTTACAATATTTACATGTTTGTTAAAATGTGTCCATGTTTGCTTAAACATGAATCTGGCTCTGTCACTGTCATGCTAAAAACCCTACAACAAGCTTCCCATCACACCGGGAAGACACTCCAAAACCCTTCTCTTACAGACCCTCCCAGGACCCAGTCCTGGATACGCCTGACTCCCTTCTTCTCCCTCTGTTCACGAATTCCTGCCACACAAATCTGCCCGCTGCCTCACATACCAAGCTCCTTCCCACCTCAGGGACTCTACCTGTGCAATTCCCTCTGCATGGAGTGCTGATATTTGCATGGCTTTAGGATTCTGCTGACACATCATTGACTCAGAGAAGTGACTTCATAGAGACTTTTCTTGACCACCTTTATCTAAACTAGTCTCCCCATCGCTCCATCCTGCTTTATTTTTCCTCAGAGCCCTTGTCACAATCTGAAACAATATTGTATATTTGATTATTTATTGTCTGTGCCCCACCTCTCCCCCATTAAAATGTAAGGCCCATAAAAGCAAGGACTAGGACTTCCCTAGTGGTCCAGTGGGTAAGACTCCCACTCCGAATGTAAGGGACCCGGGTTTGATCCCTGGTGGGGGAACTAGATCCCAAATGCATGCCGCAATGAAGACCCAGCACAGCCAAAATGAATAAATAAAGAATAAATTAATTAATAAAGCACAAAGCAGGTGCATAAAAAATTGCAGTGAACGAATAGAAATTGAGTTTAGTTTATATTTGAAATTATATATTTCTGTGTATTTGTTTTATATCTATCACCCCCACTCAATTCTAATCACCATTTTATACACAATGCCTAGCACAGCAGCCAGGCAAAAATCAGGCACTGAAGCAGCATGTCTGGAAGCAAAAGATATACTACATTAATGCACCACTGAAACTTCATCTCTTTCTAAGCTCACTACAAATATGTACCATAACAGCCCAGTCAGGATCTAAACACTGGGACTACTGCCTGAGTTAAGCTCCTCTAAATCTCCAGGCCCTAAAAAGCACCATTTCCCCTCCCCACCAAGCAAAGGTCCAGAATCATCAATGTAACAGAATATTTTGACTGATCACCATTACTTATGGTAAACTTAACCTGTTCCCTCCTTCGCAGAAAAGTTACCACAGCAAGTCTGAGACCGCTATCCTCAGAATGCCTTGCTGATCAGTGAGCATCTGGGAACACGGACTTCAGGAGGGTTCCCCCCGTTCCCTAACAGAGCAGAGTGGCCCACTGCGCGTCACCTGCTAGCACAAACAATGTGGTTTATACTGACCGCCTGCCTTCCTTCTGGGAGTCTGGAATTTGGGCATATGCTAGCCACATGATCAGCCCCCAATGAAAACCTTATCCCAAACAAGCTTCCCTCGTAGACAACATTTCACACGTGTTGGCAGTTTGCTGCTGGAGGAAGTAAGTGCATCTCGTGTGGCTCCACCGGGAGAGGACCTTTGGAAGCTTGTGCATGGTTTTCTGTGAGCGTTATCTCATGCGCCTTTGTCCTTTGCTAATTTTGCTTCCTATCCTTTTGCTGTAATGAATCACAGTTCTGAGTACCACTGTGTCAGGAATTCTGTAAGTCACGGAACCAGGAGGTGACCTGGGGGATTTCCACCCCCCCCCCACACCCATACCTCCCAGTTCTGAAACAGAGGATGATCAATCACAACTGTAGAAAAACAAAAGAAGAAGGAGAACAGTGACCCTCGCCTTCCGGCATTCCTGCCTCTGTGCAGTCCCCTCCCCTTGAGTGTGGGCTGGACTCGATGATTTGCTTCCAATGAATGGAATTCGGCAAATGTGATGGATGTCACTTCCAAGATTAGATTACAAAAGACAGCAACCTCAGCCCTGGCCACACTCTCTCTGGCTCTTCTCCTTTGCTTCTTATGATGTACGAATTACTATTTGTTAAAACTAGAAGAAGGAAGCCCTGAAAACTCTCTAATCAGATTATAGATAAGAACACTAAAATCCAGAGAAGTGACAGAATTGTTCAGAATCACACAACCAAGAAGCAGCAGAGCAGACAAATATGCAGGAGTCTCTACTCATAGTCCAAGGCTCTTTCTTTCCACCAGATCATCTGACTTGTCAAGCAGTTTTCCCCAAAGCTGGGGAGAAGGGACATCAAAAGCTAATGTTTGTAAGTGCTTTTCTCCTTGCGATCAAGTCCAACTGTCATCAACACGGGCGAGTCTGCCACTCCATTCATCCACAGACCATTTGGTCTGGCCTTCCGGAATCTGCCTTTTCCTTCAGAGATTTCCATTTTGTTTTTCTCATTCATTTAAACCTTATTTTGCCCATCAAAAGCTCCCAGGCAGAATACCTAGCCCAAGACAGAGTCAGCCCCTGGGCCCTCTAAGTGACAGATGCAGAGGCAGCCACCTTGACGTTCACCATCAACATGATCTAGATATTTAAACTCATAAGTCACCATTCTAACTTAACCACTTTGCAGCTCAAGAGCAATCATGAATATCATTAAAGGACATTAATGATGCTACTTTCTAAAACTTCACTTCAACATTAAACTCTGCTCACACAGACTCAATGAATTGCTTATATGAACAGGGACATTTGGAAGGAAGGCGTTAGAAAAAAAATAAGCTGCTGCCCTTGCAGTCGGGTATCTTAGTGTAACGGGCAGAGGCCTAGCCTGTTTTGTACAGGGAGTCAGACTGGCTAACATTTTACACATTAATCTTTATTAGTAGGGGTTTAAAAGAAAACCCATTAAGGACTTATGACAGTTAAAAATCCTTTAGAAAACTAAGTATAATATAAATATAATTCTTATATTAACAGGGTCACCAGCTTGTAATGTATTTATGTTTATAGGCATACGTATTAACGATGCTAAAGTTTCAGTATCAGAAGGGCTGAGAAAGTGACTTATCAACTAACCAACATTACAAAAGGCATCTAAACCTCACAGCTACCACTATTTACGGCAAAACCAAATCCTTCCTTTTTGTTCCCTTACCTTTCTTAGCCAGCTCTTTAACCTTTTATCTCTTCTTTAATCCTGTGTATCCATCATTCCAGACATTCCTATCCCTTTTTCCGTCTTCCCTGCTCCTTTTTCCTTCCATTTTCCTCTACTGCTCTCTACATTGGCCATCAATTAGAAACATATATATATCTTTTTTTTTACTTGTATATTCCAATATACATACAAAAATGTTTTATTATTGACTCTGCATTCTTAATACAGCTTTAGAATTACTAGTTTTAAAAGCTGATGAGTTGAATATTATATCAAATCCTTCAGTACAGTGGGAGCGGTAAGGGCAGGGAGGGACTCCAGAGTTTGACCCCCACCCCAGGTTTACATCCCATCCTGCTCTGCCCAGCTTCTAGGCTGTGTGGCCCCAGGGAAGTAACTTAATCCCTGTTTCATCTGCTTCTTCACCTGTAAAGTGGGAATATGAAAACAATATCATATCTGTAGGGCTGCTATAAGAATTAAAAGAGGTGGCACATTTGTAGGGACATGGATGGACCTAGAGACTATCATACAGAGTGAAGTTTGTCAGAAAGAGAAAAACAAATATCATATATTAACACATATGTGGAATATAGAAAAATGGTACAAATCAACCTGTTTGCAAGGCAGAAATAGAGACACAGATGTAGAGAACAAACATATGGACACCAAGTGGGGAAAGTGGGAGGGGTGGGGGGGTGGGAGAGGGAATGAATTGGGAGATTGGGATTGCCATATCTACATTACTAATAAGCAAAAATATCAAATTGTACACTTTAAATATATGCAGTTTATTTTATGTCAATTATATCTCAATAAAAGTTCTTAAAGAAAACAAAAAAACAAAAAAGAATTAAAGGAGGTCAACTACATAAAGTGTCTGACACATACTAAGTGCTCGCTAAACGACCTATTTTTAGCTCTCACAAAATACTGAACTAAAGCTCCTTGTGACATTTTTTTCAGCATTTTAGAGCCTTGGTATTATAAGGCTAGTTATAGGGGCCAGGGCTGGTTTTTATTTCTTCTGCCTTAGACCAATAATTCTGAGAGTTACAATTTTAGGTCAATGGTTCTGAAACACTACTGGTGAAATGTAGAAATGATCTGCTTGGATTTCTCCTAGCAATGATTAAGAGGCCTCTCTCCTTGAATTCTCAGCCCCTCTGGGTTTCACCTGCAAGCTCTACCTCTGGAAAATTAGCCATCCGTGCATCTTGGCAATGTCAGTAGTACCCCAGAATGTGTAAGGGTTTCTGCTAATCCCATATTCACCCTGCCCAGCTGCAAGTTTCTTGCAGCTGGTATCACCTACACATCTCCAGGCCCAGGCCATCTACATGGAAGTGGACAGTGCACATAAGTGAGAGGAGATGACAAAAACAGCAGACCAGAGGCTAGCCAAGAGAAAAGGCCATTTACACTAGTATGCCTCACGAGGCAAAATCCTCAGGGCCCCTAACCCGAAGTCCTCGTTTTCAAGCTGCCTGAATTAAAATAATAAAAGTTAAAGATGGTTCCAGTTTTTCCCTTCTGTGTCAATAATGAAGCATAAAACAAGAAAAATTGAGTTCTTGTTCTTTATATCCAGGTATGCTGGATTAATTGGTCTCTTAACCAGTGATTAAAAAAGCACTTAACCCCTTAGAATTTTTCTATAAATATATTTATTTAAATAATCTAATTGGGAGATTGAGATTGCCATATATAAATTACTAATAAGAAAAAAAATCAAGTTGTATGCTTTAAATATGTGAGTTTATTATAAGTGATAACACCATAATACTTGGCTTTTGCCTTAATTTTTAAAGGGAGATACAATGTAAAAAATATTTAAAGAAAAATTGTTAAATTAAGCATCTTTAAAAAAAAAAGCAAACGAAAACCAACTTTAATCCTTTCCAGGCGGAGCTTTAAAGTGCAGAAGAATCACCAGAGGATCTTGTTAAAATGCAAATTCTTAAGTCTGGGCTGGGACCTGAAAGTCCGCATTTCTTACAGACTTCCCTGGAGCACAGACACTGCTGGTCTGTGGACCACAGGGAGGAGTAGCCCGAGAATTTAAGATATGGTAGGGGTCAAAAGGCCTATTCCCAATTCCCTGGGTTATCAAGAGAAAACCTCCTTTGACTGGTGTGAGATACAGCAGCTTGTTCTAACAGCTCTAAGGAACAAAGTAAGCCCTAGGCTACCAACTGCTTCTTAATAAGAAAGGAAAGGAGCTTCAAGGAGGAAACAATAAAAAAAAAAAAAAAAAAAAAGTTCACCATGGAAGAGAGGAAAAAAATTTAAGCCTGGGTCCTCAGTTCAGCTCTCTCCTGGTTCCCAATTCTAAGAAACAATCCGGAATTCCTCTCTGGCTCTCCTTCCCTGAAATGGGCTTGTATACAGAATGACTGTTTTTGTGAAATAATAAAGTTTCTAATCACTTTTATAATCTTTCAGAGGAAAAGAAAAGGATCCTTTTTAATGGTATGATTATTTTTCCCTTTGTAACATTTTATAACAAATCTGAATAGAACACATCAGTGAGAGGGAGACAAGTAAGTAAAAACCTAAAGAAAGTGTAGCAGCGTGCCGTGCAGAGATGGGCGAGATCAGAAAGAGGGAACAGGCAGCAAGAGCAAAGGCCCTGGGGTTGAAGAGCAAGGAGCCTGGTGTGGTTAGAGAAGAGTGAGTGGGGAAAGGTCTAAGTGGAAACAAGGTCATGGTTATGATGGAGGAAGGGGGACAGATCACAAAAGACCTGGGCCTTTATACTGAGTGACCCGGACCGTCTTTGGGGGGCTCTGAGTAGAGCAACACCATTCTGGTGTTTAACAGGATCAGACTGGCTGCTGAGCTAAAAACAGACTGTAGGCTCTACACAAACATATACAAAGAATGACAGTGCCAGGCTCTGCCATGCTTGGCATGTCCCAGCTTTCCTTCTGAGTTGTGCAGCATCAATTGTCACTGGATTTGTGGGAAAACCGCGAACTGGATGATGGGCTGTGTCATCAACATGAAGCTTTAGTGCCCAACTTGCTACAAGCAAACAGCCAGCCCCTAGTTCTAAACACTGATTAGAATATTTGAAACGTCTCACACACCAACGCAGAAAGAAAAGAGAGAGAAACACAGGGTTCTTCTCTTCCTAATAATGCTGTGGCAGGAATTAACAGTATTACTCACGGTCTATAAAATTTAAAACTTCACTCATCTCTCACCAAGTCCAAAAGTACTCTCCTCTCTAAGAGTTTCTTAATTAACATAAAATGTATTTTGTTAAAGTTATGCATCACTGACGCAGTAATTTCGCTTGAGATTATATCCAATGAAAATAATCCTAAATAGGAAAATAATTTTAATCACATACAGTATTCACCATACTTTATTTCTAATAGCAAAAATCTAGGAGTGATTCAAATGTTCAACAGATAGTTAATTATATTCATAATATACACAAAATATTAAATGTTATATATGCATGTATATAGCCTCAAGCTAGAATATCATGCAGTCAGTAAAAATAATGTCACAAGATGGCAAACTGTACATAATATGATTACAACATGTAAAATATACACAGCCACACCCAGAGGGAAAAAACACTATGCACAGGAAAAAGAAAGCTGGCAGTATACATATCAAAATATTAACAGGAGTTGTACTGAACTAGGTAAATCAATTTTATATTTTCCAATTTTTACATGTGACCATGCCTTTTATTTACAGGTTTTTGGGGTTTATTTTTTTTTACAACTTTAAAAATTAAATTAATGGAACCCTTTTACTCCCACCTTTTTATTTCCAATAAAAATCTCACAGAGCATCACCTCTAGGTATACTGTATTAACCTAGAATATATTAATAATAGCAAGTATTATTAAGCACTTATCACACCAGGCACTGTGAGAAACGCTGTATCTAGGTGATCTCATTGAATTATCACAACACTGCATGATACAGGGCTGTCAGAAATGAGGAAGCAGAGTGAGTGAGGAAGCAGAGTCGTCACAGAGCCAGCTCCTTTCTCGTCCTGCCTTTCCGTTTACTCCTCTTCTTTCTCTCCCACGCTCCCCTGCCAAGACCATCTGCCTTCCAAAGGTGTCCAGCAGCATTCCTGGGCACTGCTTAGCTTCAATAATAAAATTCAAATAAATCCAGCTGCTGCCCTAAGTCTTTCTACAAATCAGAAGTTACACGCTGGAAGCTGAGAGCCAGTCTGGCCACAGATGTGTTTTGCTTACATCCCAGTATTTTGAAAAACCTGAATTAGTCGTCATTTTAAAATTGGGACGAATGCACACAAAAATGCAAATTTTTAGTTTCTCTTGAAAACCCAACAAGTTGAAAACAATAGGTCCAACATGGCATCCATCTCCTGAAGCTGAATCCCCAGTAGCCACAGTCTTCACCAGCCCCTGTTGTCCGATACTTGACTCTCCCCATCTCCCTTCACACTTCTATGGAATCTGCCTATCCCCAAAAGCATTGAGTCGGTGACTTCCACCAAACACCCTAAGGGATGACATAAAAGCCACAGGAGATGTGGTCACATGCCATTTTTACTCCATGCTAAGTTCTGCAGACTCTGCTTCTGAGAGATGCTAGCAACTAAATGGCCTACTGTCAGATCTAAACCACAGGGTAAGTAGCAACAGCAAACCTGCAAAACCCCAGGCCAAGGCATGTCCAAAAGCACTTTCTATTGCTGTCTTACTGGACCAATCCATCCCTAGATTCTGTTGCAACCCCAAAATTCCTTTGGGATTAGCTAGAATGAAGAAGTTTTGACAAGGTCCTGGATCTCAAACTAGAAAGTTTTCTGACGATGAGACCAAGAAGTTTAATAGGGGCAAACTAGTTACTAAACAATTTTTTTTCTATATATAAAGCTTCAGCTCTGGTAAGCTCCTGAGATTATGAATTTTACATGCTAAGATAATTGCAGTATCTATCTTCTTTTATTCTCTAGGTAGCCATTCAAAATCCACATTTTTACGGTAATGTAAATCCATTAGGGAAAGAACTAGAAAGTGCATTGAGGGATCAATCTCTTGCTGGAAGAAATAGAGACTAAATGACCTTCCCCATCTCTAATCTCTCTGATACATTAGTCTATTGTGCCCAACATAAACTAATGAAAACATCTTTTCACCAGAATAAAGAGAATAGGGCATAAAGAAAGGTATTAGAGACCCAAAAGTCCCACTTGGAACTAAGTGCATGTCTCATAAACTTCTGTTCATGCCATGGCTATAGGGGCACTGAGAAACGGTGGAGTGAGTGAGTGAGTGAGTGTGTGTGTGTGTGTGTTGGGGGGCGGGAGGTGGTACATATCACACCATTCACTGCTTTCACTATTTTAAATTTAGTTTTTCTCCTAAATTCCAAACAATACTAAAGAACTTTTTAAAATAGTGAAGACGGAAATCCACAAAGTGATTAACAGCCCTACAAGGTAAATAATTGATAAGATTCACTGATAACGAATGAAAGCTATCAGTCAGGTTTTTTTCTATTTTGTAACAGAAGCTATTGTGCTAAATACGCACAATATTATTTATGAATTACAAAAGCAGACTGTACTTGGTAATAACAATGTTGATTGAAGGTTTAAGGGAGAAATTAGAGTTTTTGCTTCGTAGGGGAGAAAACTCAAACGCATGTGATAACTGCCACTAAAAAAAATACCCGGCAAAGTTTCTCTACTGCAAAATAACCAGTTTCACAAAAGCCTGTCTAGTAACAGAATCGAGAAAAGAACTTACATTTAATCCCATAGTGAAAGAAATTAAGAACTATATTTCATTTAAAATGAAAAACTAGTTAAAAAGCAACTTATTGCAAATCTTGTCTACCTTCTTATAAATATAATGTTAAATGTCTCTAAAAATGTACGTTTACCGAGTCTCAATTTTATTGCTGTAATTTTTTCCTAGTTTTATTTTTTTAGTAATTTATTCTAACTTCCCCTCCCCCACCACTTAAAGCTCCACAAATAAAGTCTCATCTGCACAACTTCAGAGTTATTTTAAGTCTTTTAGAGAAATTCAGATGATGAGTTGAGATACTCCATGCTAAACTAGTATTTCAGTAAAAAGTCATAGTCTAAAGATTACTTTCTCACTGTTACAGGAAGACAGTGATTTCATAGTCAGCATTTTCACTGATTTTTTTTTTGCTTTATATATTACAGCAGTTTTGAATTAAAAATCAAATATATATATTTGTCCAACAAACCTGACCACTCCATGCACAATACAGATTGCACAGTAAACTCCAATTGTGGCTGATCATGCAGTCTAAAATCCCAAACTGGGCCATGACTGCCTACAGCGCAGCCTTCGCGTCTTCTCTGACTCAGCTCTTGTCAAGCACCGAGGGCTGTTACCGGAGCTCTGCAGTGATGTGATCGGCAAATAAGATCTTCCCCTCCCTTTCCTGTCCAAGCAGCAATAGCTCACTGGCTACATCATCTTCCCAAACGCTGGCACATTCACACTGTTACATCATGAAGGAAAGTCTTTTCCTAAAAGTCTTATCCTATATTTATAAGTATGTGCTTTTTAAAAAGATGATTGCTTTTTCCTTCCTTCTAGGTATCATAGGCTAGCCTTTATACATTCAATAAAATCACAACTTGGGGAGATGGTATAATAAATCAATCATGCCAACTGCATCCCACAACAAGCCAGCTCCCAACACAAGGCTGAGACAGCATCAATGACCCTGACCCTGTGGCTCAATCCAGAGGGTACCTGTTGGTCCTCTTCATCTCTCAGGGCATCTTGTAACAACCCCTTAGATATCTCTCATCCTTGGTACCATATTACCATTCTTGGTTTTCTTCCTACTTCTCTAACCGTTCCTTCCTTGCAAGAAAGCCTAGACCTTAGTAAGACAGACTACTTCAACTGCCACCTACAAAGTATGACAGGGAGTCAATGGCTTAACTTCTGAGCCTCAACTCATTCAGTTGTTAAACAGGGACAACTTCAACACCGGCTCTCATGGGGTTTTTAGCATGAAATAAAATAACATCTGTAACATACCTGAAACAGTATCTAACAGACTACCTAATAAATGATTATTACTATTCTTAAGATGGGCTTCCTTCCTGACTAAATTAGAATCCTACCTCTCACATCTTACACTATCCCTAGATGATGTCACCCTCCAGACACATGATTTTAATTATGAACTACTTCCAAACCTCTCTTCAGCCCCACCCTTTCTGCCAAGCTCCAAATCTGCAGGTCTGAATTCTTGCTAAGTGGACGCTCCCAGAAACCTCAGATCACGTTTCCAAAACTGAACTGTCTTCCCTTTCACATCCCGCCCCAGCTCTGTACCATCTCATTTGCATAATGGTCAGCCAAACAGAAACCAGAGTCCTCCAGACTCCCTCTTCCTCACCTCTCGCATACAGTTACCACCTCCTGGCACTTCGACTAAAACCCACAGTGAATCTGTCCCTTTTCCATTGCCACTGTCACTGCCTATATTGAGACCCCCGTCAACTTGCTCCTGGACTCTAGCTTGTCTCCCGAACATCCTGCCTCACTGCTTCTGGGATCTTGCCCACCACAGAGGGCCACCTAAAGAATCTTTGAAAAAAGACTTCAATGGCAAATAAGTTCAAAAAGACTGCTCAGAGTCTAAGTAGGAAGGTCAGGTTCAAAGGCCTCAAAATCTAAAAAGTGAGGCTCCTGGAAAGTTTGTTTTTAACGAGTTTTTCTTAAAAATCTTTAGCTGGTTTGTCCGCCTCTCTCTTTTCTTAATTGGTGGCAGTCCCTAAGGTTTTACCCTTGGCCCTCTTCTCTCCCCTCATCCCTCTCAATGAGTTCACCTTATTCCCCAAAGTATAATTGCAGTCGATGCTGGTTGAATTGACCTCTGCCTAACATACGTGCCAGACAAACCAGAACTCTCAATTCCCGCTGTATGAACGAATGCTCGCTGGTCCCATGGCAAGCTCAGCTCCTACGTCTGGCAAGATTTTCTCCCGCCGCTTATTTCTGCGCCCACCGAATGAGACTCACTGTTCCCACCACATGAGACTCACGCTGAACACCGTTTATTTTTGCACAAATCTCTTTATGTCAGTTTTACTATTGGTATTGTTATTATGTAGCTTAGATGATACTGAAACGGATAAAATATGAGTAAAGCCGAGAGTCACTCTTTCTATGAAAACTTGAATGCTTTGAAAAGACCCAATAAAGGCTAGTGTTCATGTCTATATTTTTCTCTTCCTTGGTCTTGCACATTTTTCTCCTTAGCTGGAGCCATGGGGCATATTCAGAAACTAAGGCTGTTCCTCCTGCCAGAACATTCTTCTCTTCTCCCTACCTAGCTAACTCCTACCTGACTTAGCTTGAACACAATCTTCCCAGGAAGACTTTCCCCACTCCCCACACTAGGGGAGGCCTGCCTGCTGCGTATACACACAGCTCCCTGCTCTCCTCCACGCATCGCACTGTTATAATTGCTTGTTCAGTTGTTCCGCTTCTCACCATCCAAGTACAGCCACGAATGCAGTGACCAGATCGTGTCTGTATTTTTTCACCGCTGTATCCCCAGTGCCTGGTACTTAGAAGGTGCTCAACAAATATTTGTTGAATGAGTTAATAAATAGGGAAGGACAGTTCTAAGAATAAGAGGCATCTATGGCACTCGAAGCAGCAAACTCAAATCACTTTAAGATAGAATAATTTTTATCTTGGGGTCTAAGGGGGTCAGTATCACCACTTAGGGGCAACACACAAATCGAGCCTTTCTTCAAATGATCTCACAAACCTGCTGGGGCAGATGGAATTCTAGCAAAATCACTAAATATCTACACTGATGCCATATATTCTATCCCCATCTAGAGATTCTGAAAAATTCTAGAAGCAGGGGAAAAAACAGTTTCAGGCACCTGATTTTCTAAAGTTCTCAGGTGATTCTGATAGACCTTATTAGTTAAGAACCACTAAATAAAAGTTCATACCCCCCCCCCCAAAAAAAAAGGACTTGCAGACTACAGGCACAGCTTTAATCAAGCTTTTACAAATCATTTCTAAACACCTTGTGTAATTTAATAACAGCGCAGCATACTAATTTCTTCATTTTGATTATTGTGCTATGGTTATTTAAGATACTTACATTAGGGAAATCTGGATGAAGGATATAAAGGAATTCTCTGCACTATCTGAACGAAAAGGACCATAAACAATTGCAGCCCAGTAGCAATGAACATCTCTAACTTCCAGACATGATCTTGGGTATCATCCACCACTAAAAATAAGGAGGGCTTCTTGAAGGAATGGCTGATTCCAGGTCTTGGGCAGGAAATATACATAAAAGATATGCTGGAAAATCATACTAGACAGTAAGGAAGCTACCAAAGACAATTAGGTTCATGTATGAAGGACTCAGGAGAAAGCTATTCAAAACTGGGAGAACTGGAGCTACAATAAGAAATGAAACATCTACTAGTTAATACTAGATACATACACACATAATACACACATGGGTCACCTCTGAAAGCTGATCAGAGTACTGATTCACTTCTATAAGGGAAAGAATGAAAAAAAAATCATAATGTCAAACGATTACTAGATCTTTTCCCAATATACACAGTTTATACTTCTAAAAAATTAGGCAATACGGACCTATAATCCTATATTCAAACAGCTCTGAAAGTCAAAACATTTTTATAACTCATCAATAGCGAAACCTGCCCTGCCCTGACACGAAGTTCTTTCTAAGCCTTTATGTATATGTATAAATATTCATACATTTTACAGCAGAAATTACTACTCTGATAGCCACGAGCTGTCCCACAACCTGCATCATCTCGCATTTCTAAAACCTGGAAACTTCTGAATTCTGAAAAACCCAAGGATTGTGGACAATGGATTACAGATCTGCACGAACAGCACTGGAAGTAAGGGTGACTGGACAGCGCGGGGTCCAGAAGAAAAAAAAGAACAACAGAGGAAGAAGATTACAGAGAGCAAGACCATCTCCCCCAGGACTAGGAATATCTTTTCCACCTATAGTCACTATGGTCAGAGAAAGCTTTCTAAACAGGTAAAACGTGAGGCAGACGTTGAAGGAAGTATGGGGTTTACATAAATGACGAGACATGGGTAAGGCATTTCAGGCAAAATGAACATGAACAAATCTGAAAACACTTCAGGCTTCATCTATGTTCACAGGACAATGGACCTGCTATTTGCTTTGAACAAATGTTTCATGTGGGACAGTAACACGTCACATGGAGAAGCACCTGTACCTTAAATCCTGTTACAGCTGCTCTGGTTTAAATGAACTGCGGGTGTTCTTCAGAAAAGCATGTTTATATATGACCAACCTACCACCCTACAGAAAGGATAAGCAGAAACTTAAAACACCTCTAGAAAGTCTGCTTCCAAATCTTAGTCTTAAAAGACCATCCCTGAGGCTCAATAAATTCGGTACATGGCTTTAGTTCAGTACTTTTAACACACGGAAGCAACATAAGATGCCGGTCATCTGTGTACAATAAGTTGACACTTACGGTACACAGATATCAAGTTTTGTGGTTGCCAAGAGACCAAAGAGAGGGCTGACAAATTTTTCAATTGCCTATTTATCTGCCATTGAACTGTTTACCACTCAGCTAATAGAACACAAACTATTTCCATCTAGGTGAAACCAGTAAATCTAGATCAAAGTAGAGACTTTCTTCCTGAAATGTTTTTCTTCCTTCTACTAAAGCTACTATGGTCATGTTAACACTCTATCCATTAAATTTCTATCCTCCCCTTCTGGCTGTGTAACCTTGGGTAACTAAGCTCTCTGCACGTCAGTTTCTACATCTTTAAAATGGATACAGTAACAGGACACTCCTCATGGAGTTGTTCTGAGGATTAAACAAGATAAATAATCAGTGTTATGGTCCTTAGAAAGGGTTCGGTGTTCTCTTCGAAAACCCTAAAAAATATCTAAAGTCTACTTGGCTTCACTGTATGTTTCTAGGAAACAGGCATTATAGCCTAGCACTTACAAATGGCATATTAAGATTAAATAAATATTAAGGCTAGTAAATGTCAAGAGCATAAATACCTAAATTATAACAGAAATAAAAAAATAAAAGGATATGACACTCAAAACTGAAGACTCATACATATTGTATGCTGGAAATCAAAGGACTACTAACTAACTTTTTTTTCTGATTTACATATTTTTAGGCAAAATGAACTATACAACCTCATCACCCTTTGCAAAGGCTTTTAATGACTCCTTTATATCCAACTATTGGGAATCTATTCTGATGGCCTGGGTTTTTAGTCTAAGACCAAAAATACCCAACTAGCCTCTTTCCCTAAGAGGAGTCTGAGACCACCTTGGCAGACAAATAGAAATATATGTAGTTAATCTAACAAAAGCAAATTCACTTTTCCTGAGCTTGCCTGTTCAGATTATCTATAGAAATGCAAAACCACACCATAAAAGTTTTACAGGTTATAAAATAGTAGAGGGAGGAAATTAGCAGAAGCAAAGATTGAATAAGCGAAGGTAGCTACAAAACCAGAATACATTAAGATATCTAGAGAGCAGAAGAATTATCTGGCTTGACTCTTTAAAAAGGGAAGCTTAAAAAAATACTATCACCAATATCACTGTTTCTCAGGCTCCACAGGCCAATTTGCTTGTGAGAATTAACAGATTATACAGGTTGACTTTGTAGAAATTGCTCGCTTATAGCTAGCTAGATCTAGTTTTTATAAAAACTCAGATTCTTGTCACAAAATATACTAGAGGTCCTCTATGTAGAACTTTACCTAAAGCAGTTTGAGCCAAAAGAACAGCAGCAAAAAATAAGTTCCCGACTCCAAGTTGTGTGTTTTACTCATACTATACATGCATCCTTACTCAGAGGCAATGGCAGAGAAAAATCTTACATGGAAATTGATGTACAGGGGCTTCCCTGGTGGTGCAGTAGTTAACAATCCGCCTGCCAATGCAAGGGACACAGGTTCGAGCCCTGGTCTGGGAAGATCCTACATACCAAGGAGCAACTAAGCCCATGCGCCACAACTACTGAGCCCGTGTGCCACAACTACTGAAGCCCATGCGCCTAGAGCCCATGCTCTGCAACCAGAGAAGCCACCGCAATGAGAAGCCCACACACCGCAACAAAGAGTAGCCCCTGCTCACCACAACTAGAGAAAGCCCGTGTGCAGCAATGAAGACCCAATGCAGCCAATAAAAAAAAAGTAATTAATTAATTTAAAAAAAAGAAATTGATGTACAGACTATCAAGTATTTACTTCAATATGACTTATTCTTCCTTAATTTGCGGGTGGATTTCCTCCTTAATTATTCTCTCACACTTTGTCTTTGTCATACTGTTCTCTCTGCCTGTAACATTCTGCTACTACCTGCTTCAGAAATCTCTACATGTCCTTTAAGACTCTGCTCAAGGGCCACCATCTTCCCTCCCCTCTTCCAGGCTGTTGGACCCTCTGTCTCTGCTCACATGGCCACGTGTGTATCGTTGGTTGTCACACAATACCCTAGCTAAAGCTTTCCACCCTGTCTCTTCCCCCTTAACTATGAGCTCCATGAGGGCAGAGACTGTTTTTTTCTCTCTGTGTTCCCCTAGGGGGAATTCCCTGGCAGTCCAGTGGTTAGGACTCTGTGCTTCCACTGCTGAGGACCTGGGTTCGAACCCTAGTCAGGGAACTAAAATCCCACAAGCCGTGCAGCAAGGCCAAAAAAAAAAAAAGTTCCCATAGGAACTTTCTGGCATAGTCATAAACCTTCAACAAATAACCTTTTGTTGAATAAATGAATGGATGCAAATGAGGCAGCAAAACAGAACAGAATGAACAGTTCGATGAATTTTGACCGACGTATACATCCATAAAACCAGCACCACACAATCAAGGTACAGAACATTTCTGTCACCCCAGGTTCCTCCATGCTTCTTTGCGCTCAAAGCCCTGCCCAGGCCCAGGCAACCACCGATGTGCTCTCTATCAGCATAGGTTAGTTTACTCAGTTCTGGAATTTTAAATCAGTGGAATCATACATTATATACTCTTCCAAGTCTGGATTCTTTTCCACAACGTTCTGAGATCCATTTACATATAGAGTACATCAATAATTCTTTTTAAATGTGAGTAGTATTCCATTACATGGACATACCATAATTTGCTTTCCATTCATCTCTTAAAGGGTATTTGGGTTGTTTCAAATCTGGGGATATTATGAATAGAGCTGTTATGAACATTCATATACAAGTCTTTTTGAGGGACATTGTTTTCATGTCCTTTGGGTAAACACCTAGGAGTGGGTCACATGATAAATGTATGCATAACTTTCTGACAATCACCACCATGTTTTCCTAAGTGGCTGTGTCATTTTACATCCTTATCAGCAATATGTGGGTAAGAGGTCATTTACGTCACATATACAACCACCCTTGGTATTCTTTATCTTCTTAATTTTAGCCATTCCAGTGGGAGCATAATGGTAGCTCATTGTACTTATAGTTTTAATTTGCATTTTTTCCCTGGTGATTGGTGCTAGTGAGTATCTTTTCATGTGCTTATACGCAATTCATATATCTTCTTTTATGGAGTTCATTTCTGCCCATATTTCAAATTAGGTCGTCTTATTATTGAGTTGGAAGACTTCTTTATAATATATTCTGAAAGCAAGTCCTTGATCAGATATATATTTTGCAAATATGTTCCCCATGTGTGGTTTAACTTTTCATTTTCTTAATGGTATTTTACAAAGAGCACACGTTTTTAACTTGGGTGAAGTCCAACTTACAATTTCTTTTTTCCTTCTCTGGTTAGTGCTTTTTGTGTCCTGTTTTAGAAATCTTTGTCTACCCCCTAAATTCATGTATATTTTTTCCTTGACTAGAGGTTTTATTGTCTTAGCATTCACATTTATATCAGTCATCTATTTGGGGGTTAACTTTTTTGTGTGACGTAAAGATGGCAGTTCATTTTTGTTCTAGCACCACCTGAATTCACCCCACTGGATTCAAATGATCATATAGATACAGGTCTCCCATCTCGCTCCATTCTTCCACTGTCCTATGCATCTATTATTACACCTTTCCTACTCTGTCTTGATTTTTGTAGCTTTGAGTCAGTATTATAAAATAGGACTGTAAGTCCTCCAGACTTTGTCCTCTATCATTATTGTTTTGGCTACTCTGTGTCTTTTACATTTCCATATAAATTTTAGAAGCAGCTTGTCTATTTCTAACAAAAAAAATTTTAAATGCTGCTAGAATTTTAAATGGGATTGAATTGCATTCACACAGCAATTTGTGGCTAAGTCCCATCTTAATTAATATTGAGTCTTCCAATCCATAAATATAGCATATCTCTCAATTTATTGAGGTGGTCTTTAAAATATTAAAATCATAATGCTATTATTTTTTATTTCATTTCTCAATTGTTTTTAGTATATAGAAATACACTGAGTTCGTATATTAACCTTATAGTCTTGTTTGTACTCTTCTAACCCACAACCTTGCAAAATTTACTTATTAGTTCCAGAATGTTTTCTTGGTAGATACCTTGTAATTGTCTATGTGTATAATCATGTTGTGTGCAAATAAAGAGTTTTATTTCTTCCTTCTCTTTTTCCTTCCTTCCTTTTATTTCTTTTCTTGACTTACACTACGTAGTGCCTCCAGTACGAAGCTGAATAGTGCTGAGAGCAGACATCCTTTCCCTGTTCCTGCTCTTAGCAGTGAAGTGTTCACTGTTTCACCAAGCATGAGAGCTGTAGGCTTTTTCGTAGATCCCCTTGATCAAACTGGGTAAGTTTCCTTATATTCCTACTTTTCTGAGAGTCTTCATGATGAATGAGTGTTATAATTTTTTTCAAATGCTTTTCCTGCATCTATTGAGATGATTATACAAATTTTCTCCTTTATTCTGTTAATATGTTAAGTGGTTAATATGTTGTTATGTTAAAATGATAAACTCATCTTTCGTTCCTGGGATAACTCCCACTTAATCGTGATGTATTCTCTTTTTCATATACTGTTAGATTTGACTTGTTGACATTCTGCTGAGGATTTTTACATCTGCAACCCTAAGGGTTATTGGTCTGAATTCCTGTTCTCAAACTGGTTTTGCCTGGTTGTTACTAGGCTTATGCTGGCATCAGAAAAAGGAGATGGGAAGTGTTCCCTCCACCTCTATTTTCTGAGCTTGCATAGAACTGCTATGATTTCTTCCTCAAACATGTGATAGAATATGTCAATGCAGCCATCTGGATCTGAAGCCTTCTTGGTGAGGAGGTTTTTAATTCTAAATTCAATTTCTTTAGCACATATGGCAGTAGTCAGATTTTTTTTTTTACATCTCTCCTTGTGGCAGTTTTGGTAATTTGTATCTTTCAAGGTGTGACAGTGTGATTTCTAATAAATACATATTTGGTCTTCATCCCCATTTCTGGCACAGAGCCCCTAAAACCCCTGGAATTTCCTAAGTGATGAGCGCAACCATGGGGTCTTTTGTTATGTTACTGAGGCAACATTAGGAACAAAGCTGATGATGGGGGCCATTGCCAGGAGGACCAACCAAGTGATTAGAGGGTCAGAACATTCAATCTCATCTCGACCTCAGGGGAGGGGAGAGACTGGAGGTTGATTTAACCTCCAATGGCCAATGACGTAACCAACCATGCTGAGGTAATGAAGCCTCCATAAAAACTCAAAAGGATGAGGTTTGGAGAGCTTCCAGGCTGGTGAACACATGGGTATTTGGGGAGAGCAGAGCACCTGGAGAGGGCATGGAAGCTCCACACCTTTTCCCCACACCCTGCCCTAGGCATCCCTCCTATCTGGCTGTTCCTGTGTTATACTCTTTATTATAAAACTCGTGATCTAGCAAGTAATATGTTTCTCTGAGTTTTGTGAGCCGCTCTAGCAAATTAATTGAACCCAAGGAAGGGGTCGTTGGAACTTCCAGTCTATAGTCAGTAGGTTAGAAGCTCAGGTGACAACCTAGACGTGCAATCGGAAGCTGAAGTTTTGGGGAGGTTGGGGGTGGGGGGAGGGCAGTCTTGTGGGAGTGAGCCCTTAACCTGTGGGATCTGACTCTATATTTAGGTGAACAGCATCAGAATTAAGTTGAATGGTAGGACACCCAGCTGGAGTCGGAGAACTGCTTTGTGAGGAAAACCCCACCACCACAGCTCCTAACACACACACACAACTCTGAATTAGTATCAGAATCCTTACAGAGAATCTGCCCATTTCATCAAGTTGTCAAATTCACTGGCACAAAGTTGTTCAAATATTCCCCTTTTAATGTCTGTAGGCTCTGAATGATGCCCCCTCTTTCATTCCTGACATCGGCACTTTACGTTTTCCCTCTTCACTAATCACACAAACTGATTTCTGATGTTCAAAACTCTTTCCATAGACTACCATAAGATGCCTGTCTTGTCTGCTGCCAATTCAAAGCCAACTGGAAAAGACATACTTTCTTCCTATCAAATATATGCCAAACACTTCACCGTAGTTGGTGGAAATCTAGGAGTATTCACTTTCTAAGCCATGTGTTTTGGGGTATCCTTATGCTTCCTGAATATATGTATATTTCAGGCTTTATATATCTATCTGCCTTTTTCCTAGAGATCCCACTTGATCCAAACACAATGTTTCAGTACTTATTTGAAAGTAAGAGTTAGATAAAAAGATTATGGTGATCAAATAAAAAGACAGCCAAGAATGGCAGCAGTAGCCAAGGATTACACAGGGAAAATGAGTCTTCTTCCAAGTTCCTCTCCTAAACTGAAAAGAATTTGCATTCTCCCTTGGTCTAGAGCAGATGCAGTTCTAGTAGCCATAAACTATGAAATTCTGTCAATATCCTCAGCTAGGGACTGCAGTGTGATTCATACTACCCCAAGGAAGACATCAGTGGTACCTACTCTCTCCCACTAAGTCTCGAGTGTAACTGTTCCTACTAGGATGACTTTTAATCAGTTGCACATTGTGCTAAGGCATCATCAGTGCTTTTAGGTAGCAAAGACTAGTGAGAGTCAGAAATCAACACAGCTAAACAAACACATAAATAACCCAATTTAAAAATGGGCAAAAGACAGGAATAGGCATTTCTACAAAGAAGACATACAAATGGCCAATAGCTATATGAAAAGGTGCTCAACCTCACTAATCAAAAGAGAAATGCAAACCAAAACCACAAAGAGATTGCCTCACCCTCTTAGAACGGCTACTGTTAACACAAAAGATCACAAGCATTAGCGACGTGGAAAAAGAGAACCAACCCCCTGTACAGCGTGGCTGGGAACGTAAATTGGTACAGCCTTATATGGCGGTTCCTCAAAAACTATCAATGTGATCCTGCAATCCCACTTCTGAGTACTTATCCAAAGGAATTCAAGTTAGGATCTTGAAGAGAACGTTATTCAGCCTTAAAAACAAAGGAGAAAATCCTGCCATTTGCAACAACATGGATGGACCTTGAGGGCATTATGTTAAGTGAAATATGACAAACACAGAAAGACAAATACCATATGATCCCAAGTGTGGAATCTAAAATAGTCACTCACAGAAGCAGAGAGTACACTGCCAGGGGTTGGGAAGTGGGGGAAATGGAGAGGTGATGCTCAAAGGATACAAAGTTTCAGTTATGCAAGATAAATAAATTCTGGAAATTTGCTCTACAGCATAGTGCCTATAGCTAACAATACTGTATAGTATACATAAAATTTGCTAAGGGGGCAGATTATATTAAGTAGGTCTTATATATGTCACAATAAGACTAAGAATAAGGGTAGGAGGAAATCTGGGGAGGTAATGAATCTGATGTGAATTTGGGGATGAGGATACACCCATGAAACCAAAAAGGTTTCACATCGTTCTATATGTTAAATATATACAGCTTTTTATATGTCGATTCTACCTCAATAAAGAAAATTTTTAAAAAATGAATGCATCGAAAATATTCAGACTGAAGTATCTGTGCATCTAAGAACTATTATAACAGCAGGACCTTTCAAGATGCTACTCCTGGACCTCTGTTTAAACAGCTTTATTTCTAAGTCAAATAGAGAAGCTAGGATTTCCTACTCACTCTCAGTGGCACTGTCTCTACTTAGAAACAGAAAGCACAAGAGAAATCTGTTCACTGCTGCTATTCCTTCTCGTAGATTCACACCCACTTTTCCAGGTCTCCTGGCAAACAGAGCTTAAGGTATGGGGTCCAAACTAAACATCACTTCCTAGAAGAAAACATCACTTCCCCATACTTGCGACCATTCACAGAGAGAACAGTTTTCTCAAAAGCTTCTCCTAATCCTTCAAATTCAAATAATTCTCTTTTGAGATGCCTATCAACCTTGATGATGCTTTCTGCATCTGTTCACTGGTCTCCCTCTGCCTCTTTGTCAGTGGCTTTGCTCCTTCTGCAACATCACTTTCACTGACTGTAAGAAACCCTGCTTCCTGTGCAGAACTGGCAGTGGGACTCTGTAATTAGTTTACAGTGTCTCTGCAGCATATTATCCAATGCATCTCACAAATCAGTGAGATTAAAAGACAAGATGGATCCAATGCACAGACAGAGTAGCTACTGCTGTTACATGAAGAAGGGGCTGTAAAGAGAAATTATTTTGTTAATGACTAGTTTATTATTATTTGTGTTAGAATGATTTTTGAAACCCTTCACAATGTATAATTAGGTAAAAATAGATATATATCTTTCTTTTTCACTGTAACTTTTCCTATTCTTGATAAAAGAGTTGGTATGAACAAATGATTACACGATGCAAAAGAAATCATCCTAATAATTATTTGCTTAAACAAAATATGTCCTTATGGAAATGACATGAAACTTATTCTTATAATAAATCTAAAAAGTAACAATAGCTTTGATATAACCAAAGTCAGAGTTCTATCACTTTAAAATATTTAACTTTTGATTAAAGTATAACATACATACAAAAAAGTGCAACACCTAAAATTCTGTAGAATTTTAAAGTGCTCTTTTGACATACATTTGCTTTGAAAAGAATATAATTTTGTTATATTAATGACATGTAGAAATACACTTGATTACAAATAGAAAAAATAATTATACTTTTAAGCTTGAAATTTTCACTGACTTACAGTCATTTAAATTTTCTCCCCATATTTTTTTCTGTTTTCTTTACACTGATTTCAATTTGATCAGAATAATCCCAAAACCAGGCTGCCAAGGTTTTGGACCTAGACCTTGAATGTCACTTTGTTCTGTTGTTCTCAAACTCAGACGATCACCAGGGAACTTTTTTAAAAGCTAAGGTTTTGGGGTCTCATCCCCAAGAAGTCTGATTGATTAACTTAATGGTGGGGACAAGAATCTGTAGTTTGAAAGGTTGTCCAAGTGATTCTAATGATCATTCAGATTTGCCTGATTTAAATTCCCACCAGAGCGGGAATCCCCTCCAGAAACCCCTAACTGAAGGTCAACCAACCTGTGCAAAGAACACGTTCTATTTCAATTAACTTCCAATTTAACAAAAAATTTTCTTCTGAATTCTGGAAATTGGCCCATCTGTCTGTCTGCTGCTCCTAGTTCTGCCCTTCATAGCCACATAAAATAAATCTTTCTTCCATATTACAATCCTTGAAGATATCTTTGTTTTTAAGATTTTCCTCCATTTATAAAATTGATTATATATATATCCCTTATGAGCAGAGAAGGGTGTCTATAATATAGCATTAAATGAAAAGATAAGTAAACTGAAAACAGTTTCCTAAAAGCATTATAATAAAGATTTGATTTAAACTGGGTGCCCAGATTACTTCCTCCCCTCACATTCACTAGGTACGTAATATTTCCAGATGCCAATATGTAGGACCCAAAGGAGAAAGTAGGTCTTATTGATCTAGCTAACACAAATTCTTTTACATACAGATTCTGTGTTTATTCGAAAAATACTGGGGATTAAAGATATCTAGCTATCTCGAGATTAAAAAAAAAAAAAAGATACCTATTAATCCCAAGGTCATAGTAGCTAAGACATATCCAGAACAAATGTAATCATAAATCCAGCTTTCTAGCTTCTGATATTTAAGGATATTCTCCACTCAAAGTAAGGAGAAAAATCAAAAGATTCTTGAGAACATGACTCCTATCACGATCTATTAAAGATGAATGCAGTGAACAAAACAGTACAAATCGGGAGACTATGTCTTCATTAGGTTCTAAGAAAGGAAAAGAAGTCGTGGGATTATAAGCAGACTACACACACAACACCACTGCTGGTAACTATGCCAGGTGTCTATCCAGAACAGAGATAAGCAACAAGGGGAAAAGGCAATAAGTAACCAAATCCGACTCAAGAACACGCCCAGCATCAAACAAAAGGAAGGTTCAACAGTAGCTGAACAGGTCTGGGGGAAAATAAACTCTTTAACTTGCCTTTTTTTTTGATAATAACAGTTTTTCAGGTCTGCCTAAAAACTTTCCCCCAAATAGACGAATATTTCAGAAATATCAAATTTGGGTTCTAAATCTATTCCCTTAGTCACAAATCTACACAGGGGAATTTTTTCCATATTAATACAGAACTAGAAAAAAGTATATCCATTTGTCTTCAGATTATCTTAGAGGTACAAAAAGCCATCTTCCAGATTTTGTTGTGAAATAAACTATTTGCACAACACTCAAGATTTTAAAGAATACGACAACTTAAACTAAAAAATTATTTTGGTGGAAGCAATCCAAAACTGAGCTTTTGAGCGAAGATGTCTTCCTACTCCAAACCAACAGAATATACAGACGCCTCATAATATTCTTAACGTATTTAATTCCCTATGGTCAATTAAAATTAAATAAATACTAGGGCAACCTAAGCCCAATAACCCTTCATTTTACTAATCTAATCACATCAACCAGAAAGAAAAACAAGTGCCTACCATATGGTCTTTCTGTAATAGAAAAGAGCTGCATTCGATAACAGCATCTGTGCACCTCCATCCAGCACTGCCCATATTTAAATCAGCATTTTGTTAAATATAATAAGATGACGGGTCCATTCACAAAGCAAAGAACAAAAGAAACTGAGTATCACGCTTGTACCAGATTATGTGACCTGGTAATAACTAAAGAAATGAGGAAAGATTAGAGATGCTGTAAGCGAGGCACAAGGACTTCATAAAATGCTTCCCTTGGAAGAAATGAATGCTACAAAACACTCACAATGTGTGGAGAAATCTTCTTAGACCGGGGGGACTCATTTCGTTGACGGCTCTTATCTAGAGATGCGTCCCATTCAATACCTTCAAATCCAGACTTCTGCTGCTGCCGCTCTTCTTAATTCCAACAGGTTCTACTTTTAAAACTAACTTGCGGTATAAAGCTTTGACATGCAATGGTATTCTGCCATCCAGATTCAGGTATATGATGGAATACACGTTTCAAATTAAATAACAGTGTTCTGTTATAGTATACTATAACTAGCCTACAATGAATCCCCCACTGAAGAATACGTTTTTTTAAAAAATGTTTTAAGTACTACTTTGAATAACGTGTACCCTTTTCAAAAATTGTCTAAGTATTATTTCAAGCAGTGTAGGTTTTCTAGAAACCAGATTTTCAAACGACTGGTAACATATTACCTATTTTTTAAACCTCTAAATGCTGCCTTTTTATTGTAACTTTAGAATTAAACAAAAAAGAAGAAATACAAAAATAATATAATTCTGGTATTCTCCCCATCCAGAATTAACAACTATCAACATTTTGCCAAAGTCAATGTTGTGATCATTTTTGAACTTACAATGAAATATTTGACATTAAAAAAATTAAAAACATAAGGAAGATTCCTATCCTGGCCAATTGTTTTAAGAAAGAATACATCAGACATACAGTTGCCCCACTGTATCTGAAGGTATTACATCTGTGGATTCAACCAATGAAGGATCAAAATATTTGGAAAAAAAATTTCCAGAAAGTTCCAAAAAGCAAAACTTGAATTTGCAGCACACTGGTAACTATTTACATACCACTTACATTGTATTAGGTGTTATAAGTAATTGAGAGATGATTTAAAGTATAAGGGAGGATGTGTAAGGATGTATAAGGGTACCACATTTTATATAAGGGACTTCAGCATCCTAGGATTCTGGTATCCACAGGGTGGGGGGTTCTGGAACCAATGCCCTGTGGATACCAAGGGATGACTCTATTACCTTTTTATAGTTTCACCACCAGTCTGATTCCCCTCCCACTAGTCTGTTAATTACCATTACCTCACCTTAGCACAAATTATTTCATACATTTACAGCCTTAGTTACAGTTGCTTGGTTACCAGCTTCCCAAAGGTAAGAAAGATGCAAAGAAAAATGCGAACAGCCACCCTAATGGAAACAGAGGTCTACAGAAGAACCTACACTTCACACTACACATTCTAGTATAATCTAAATTAAGTATTCACATATTACATACCTAGATGCAACCTCAAGAACATTTTGGAAATTTTCCTTAAGGCTTCGTTCATTCATCCATTCATTTGAAAGAAATATCTGAGGGCCTACTATGTACTAGTCTCCCTTTCAGACACAAGAAATACCAGATGAACAAAACAAACTGTACTCTAAATACTTACATACATCATCTGTCCAAACCAATAAGCAAAATCAGATGGAGGAGCAGGTCAGATGAAGAGTCAGTGACAGGGAGAAAAATGAAGGGAGGAAAGAGCACAGGTTGTGTCATGGGGAAGAGGGGAGGGGAGAAACTCCCAGAAGGTGACTTCTAAGCAAGCCTGGAGACAAGGAAGCGGGCCCTGCAGACACCTGGGGGACAGTGCCCCAAGGAGACAGGACACAGAGGGAAGGCTCTGGGGCATGCAGCACAGGAACAGAGTGAAGTGGGGAGAGCCCAGGAGGTGAGTTCAGGGAGCGAAGGGGAGGCTGTGCAGGGGCTGCAGGCACTCCAAGAACGTTGGCTTTTCATCCTGAGGGAGATGAGAAGACACTAGAAGCAGCAGAACGAAGGAATGCCAGGACCTGACTTCTAAACGGTCCACTCGGATGACTGTGGACACAGACTGCAGGCTGGCGAGGCTTATGCTGAGAGGCTGACGGCCAGATGTGCACGCGATGCACAAGAGAAAAGAAGAGGCATCAGAGATCACTCCCAAGACGCCAGCCTGGGAGGGTGGGATTGCTATGGCTTAAGACGAGGAAGACTGTGGAAGGAGCAAACGGGGAAGCTGGGTGCGGCGGAGGGGCTGTACAGAAGGAGGAACTTGGTTTGGGATGTGGCTTCTTCACACGTGAGTGCAGGTTCTGAGTGGGCAGGTCGGCTGCATGTGGGAATGTGAATTCAAGGGAGAGATCAGGGTGGAGACACACACACACGTGTATATACACACATGTATGAATGATCAGTTTATATCTGATATTTAAAACCATGAAACTGAGTCTGGAGAGAAGAAAAGAAGGTGGAACGGAGCCCTGCAGTATAGGAAGACTTAGCAGGTCAAGAGGCTGAGGAGGAGGGGAGAGGGAGGCAAGAGGACCATCAAGACGGTACAGCGTACTGGGATCCAGATGAATGGTTAATAAAAACTAACATGCCTTTCCCGCATGTTCATTCGCTATTTCAACATATATTTTTTGAGCACCTACTATGCGCCACACCCTGTAGAGTCAAACATGGTTCCTGTCTCCATGGGATTTGCAATCCAGGGGAATACAGATAAATAAACTATAGGTGCTCTTCCTGATAAAGTACAGGGTGTTTGAGGATAAGGCACCAGGGCCAACTGATCCAGTCTTGGAAGGTCTGAGTGATGCTGAAGGAAAGACCGGAAGGAGAGTAGAAATCAGCCAGGGAGAGGGGGAAGTAGAGGAGGGGAGAATGGAAGGAAGGCTGGGAGAAAACAGGATTTATAAGGACCTGAAGTGAAGAGAGAGACACTGTGACGCCCTGGGGGGACTGACAATTGTTCAGTACAGAGAGAGGTCATAGGTGAGGCGGGAGAAGGGCGGGCCAGAAGTCCTCTCAGACTCCTCTCAGGAGTTTGAGCCTTGTTCCAAAGGCAATGAGAAGCCAGAAAACTGTTCTAGGCCAGGGAATGCGATGCTCAGCGTTCTATTTCAGGGGGAGGGCTCTGGCTACAGCCGGAGAGCTGGAAGAGAGCAAGGCTGGGAGCCTGGGACGCTAGTGAGGAAGCCTGGTCCATGATTCATCACTGAGATGCCGCTGACCTGAACTCAGGGAGTGGCAGTGGGATTTGGAATGTAGGACTCTGACAGGAGGAAGGAGGAGAGAGAGGCGGGTCAAGGATGGCAGCCTGGGTTTTGGCTTGGATAGCTAAGTAACCAGCAGTGCTACAGCCTAAAAGGAGGAAGTCAGGGAGAGGGCAGGTTAGTGGTCGGGGTAGAATCTGTTGAGTTTGAAGAGCCTGTAGGCTATCCAAAAACAAAGAAACAAACAACTGTTTGCTAGATAGGCAATTGGCTACTTAGCTCTAGAGAGCTGCCATAAACTCTGATAGAGTTGTGAATTAGGAATCGGGGGCAAGTAGATTAAAGCCCTGGGAGGGTGTAAAATGAAATCCAGGGAGTGAGAAAAGAGTAGAGGAATGGAAAGGCCTGGCTCCCTTAAAAACCAACAGGAAAGAGGCAGCAGAGGAAGGAAGCCTAAAGAGAGAGAGACAGATGGAGGGAGAGAGAGCCTGGAACAAGGCAGTCTGGGATAAAAGTAGAGAGTACAGTATTCCAGACAGAAGAGCAAAAGTATACAGCTTTATGTGAATGGATTCATACACAGAAAATGCCTTCTTTTATTGTTTACACGGTTCTAAAATCAACTAACAAATATTTTTCATCAGCTTATAATACATTTTAGTCACAGGATCATCTTAGCCGTGGTGAAGAAGCAAAACATAAAATGAACTAAGTGAATGAGCGTGAGTTTGTTCTAATAACAGACAGTGAAAGTGCTAAACACTTGGACAACCCTGTGGGCTAGAGATGAGAAATGGAATAATTGTTAGAAATGGGGAAAATAATGTGTCCTAGAAAGCTTAGGCCACAAAAAAACAGAAAGAAGAAAGAGAAAGCAAGTTGAACCCTAAAGAAGAAACACTATATGATATGAAAAGGGGTGATAATACCACAGAGGATTCAAAACGTACACAAAGTTATTTTGTGAGCAGTTATGCAAGGCTGGGTGTCACAGATCAGCCTGTACATGTGTGCACAACACACACACACACACACACCCCACTCAAAAAAAACACTTATCTGGCTCAGAATGAGTGAAACCAATTTTGAAAAATACATCTTTAGATGTGCAAAGTATATCATTTTGTGTGAATACAACTATGTTGTTTTTACTGCATAATGTCAAGATATATTTTACTAAAGTATCACAATGCTTTATTTGCAGAGGACTGTTTGTTATCTGCTTGTTTTTGACCCTTCCAATACAGGCTTGGGAGGTGGCACCTACATTTATTCATACAGAACACAATTAGATGCCAACACTGAAACAAGAAATTTCTGATTGTTTTTCAACAAAACAATAGACCTTATTCATAGCAGGTGGAGTTAGCCAATTAGATCAGGCATAAAACAGGGACTCCTTTAGTGCACTACATTGATTTCTTCTGTGCTACAAAGTTAATTTTGGCTAATACCATTAATATTAAGATATATACTCTGATTTCTTGGTTAGGGAAAAACACAAATTTATTATTCGAATACATATTTAGGAACACAGTTATTGGTTTTTTGTTAGTTTTTTTGCTATTGGTTTTTAAAATTTTAAAAACGTCAGTACCTCTCTAGAATATGATTCTTCTAATAAAATAAAGCACAAAAATTAAATGCCGTATTCAAAGACTTAAATATTTATCAACCTGAAGTTGATACCCAAAGTATTCCAGTGCCAACTCTCTTTTTATTACTAATAAATATTCGTAAGATTTAATGTATACCAGAAGCATCAATAAGAGACAACTAAACAGAGGCAGCAGTTATGCAAGTTCCCCTCACTCCTCACCCTGAGATTTTAAAATATTTTCTGACAGCACAGAGCTCCTTTCTTTTTATTTCCACATAGAATCTAGGCAAACTACCTGCCTATCTTTAAAAACCCAAGCAACATCACAGTTTAATAACAAACCCAACTGTATATAGTCTCTAAATGAGCAAAATACAGACAATATAGTGTTTTCTTGGCTCCCAAACTAGAAATACGATGGCTATGCCAGCAGTAAGGTCCAAATGGAAACAAATTTCACAGCCCTTAAAAAAAACATAACTGCCATTGTTAATAAAAAAAAAAAGCAAAGTTTGCAACTGGAAACACTGCCTTCTAGCCAAGGACAAGATGTGTCTGTTATAAATTCTTGGGTTCTGGGATATCCCTTAAATGACAAAAGGAAAAAAAAAAAAGTCAAATAACTTTAGTTCTTGCAAATATAATGCAAATAGCATGCTAATTAAGGTATTCACAAGTCAATGACAAATAAGGCTTTAGGACCACAGCACCTGTCATTACGGAACTACAATACACATTAAGCAATCACTAAGTTGTAGGTAGGTCTTCCAAAAGGAGTTATTATGGTTCACCACGATCAGAGGATTGTGGTGTTATACTTAATCACTTTTTTACCAGCAAGCAGGTGTTTACAGGTGTCGAAAAGTCAAACACTTTCTAACTGTAAACCTATAGTTCTTATAAACTGTATAATAAAGGCACACTCTACCTATCTTGCTGTTACTTCTGTATAAACATACTAATCCAGTATGAAGTAAGCTGCATGAAGCAAGTTCCTCTGCCAGCTTTACGAACAAAAACGTAACTTCTGGTTCATTTGTATTAAAATGCCAAAAATGACACACTGAGAACTACACCCTGTTTCAATGACCATGAAGCTAAAATGTAACACAAGGCACAAAATAAATGAGTGTGAGGGCTCATTGGGGGATGTTATTGTTATCTAAAGTAATCTTCAACCTTTCCATAAAAACACAGGCATCTCAAAAGCAAAGTCTAAAGAGAAATAGTATTCAGTAGATTTATCAAGCAAATTACAGAAACCATCCACAACAAAATAAACACAAAGTAGCCATTATAGAAGTAAACTCCAAATATAAGGAGGAAAAAAGATATGAGAGGCAAGAAGGCCACACAGATGCATGGATTTTCTATTTCTGTCCTGCTTGCTCGAAAGACTTCAGAAAGCCCAGTGTAAAATCTTCTGGGCCCTTCCAACCACGCTGGTCTGAAGGCAGAGCAACCCACCTGACAGCTCAGGCTGACTCTCATAGGACTTCTCAGCAGTGAAAGGAAGGGCAGCAATAAAAGAACAGGAAAGGCAGATTTTTAAGGGAGTTGCAATTACAGCTCCATGAAGCAGTTTTCCAAGGCTGTGCCTAAACTGTCCCTGGGAAGAGACCTGTTTCTCTACCCAAAGCAGAGGTCCACAGCGGCGGCAGCCAGGACTCACATCCGTGTCAGAGAGAGAAGGTGGTCCAGAGCAACCACATTCCAGCTGCCCCGTCTCCACCTCCAGAGCAAACCCTGGATACACACGCGAAATGTACAAAGCCACCGCCTAACCAGCCCAACTCCAAAAATACTGGAGAACGGGGACTGAAGGAAAACAGAAGCTTGGAGTATTCCCAGGCACCTAAAAAGGGAGAATTCTCTGCTCTGAGATGACCAAATGGGGACATTTCAAAGTAAGGAAAATGTCCTTGCAAAAGAATCGCTGGAAGTTCCTAGAAACAAAACTGGGCAAGGCTTCACCTCCCTACCGGTCAAGCTGGGGCACTCTCACCATTCAGTCCAAAGACCCCAACACCTCTTCGTAGGCCCGGTGTCAGCTGACCCCACCTCCCCACCCCCCAGCCTGGCAGGCCACCTCACAGACACAGGCCACAGCGGGCTGGGCTGGGATGCTGTCTCTGCACTTACCTCACAGGCGGGGGGCCCGCAGGCCTTGAGCTTGTCACCATCTCCCTCCGGCAGACCAGTCCGACGTGTGGCCATCATTTCATTTCAAATGACAAAGAAGGGACCAACCCTTGAGAGTCCGCATTGGGGGGGGGGGGGAGATGCCGCAGGGTAAGAATTCCACACCAGGCTCCGAGAAGGTGCAGGGCCGTGAGACAAATAAAGCGCCCGGGAAGGAAGGTTTTGATGGAGAGCCTCCGAAATGCCCTGAGGATTATTCCGTCGGACTTCAACTGACTTCACCGTCTTCGTCCATTGCTCCAGACGTAAAAAAAACAAAGACGACAGGTTTCCTTGGCAGCTAGAAAGCAGTCCCCTTCGTCCTAGCGCTCCTCCCAAGTCCAAGAGCAATGTGAGCGCGTCGGGAAGGCTCTCCCAAAGAGATCTTTCCTAGAAGAGGGAAAAGTTAAAGGGCATGAACTTTCTCCAGACGCTGACCTTAGCCTTGCCCACAAGTCTACCCCAAGCTAGCGTTTCCAACACTTGCAAAGATAATTTGGTCCATGGTGATGAACCTCACGTATGAAAGATGAAAGAATCCTCCCTTTAAAAAAAAAGAAAAAGAAAAGAAAGAAAGAAAAAAAGGGGGGGGAGGATCTATAAATCAGGGAGAAAAAAAAAGAGAAATATCAGAACTGCACGGTGGTTGCCTCAAACATGCCTGGCCGCTGTGCAGCCGTCAAGAAAAAAACACTCCCTTTTCAAGTGCATTTTAATTAATATATTTCCTGGGCAGAAGAGAGGGAGTCTATGTTCTTCTGCATCACCCGGATAAGCAGATTTAAGAGAAGTTTGCTCCCCACGAGACTAAAATGGGATAATACTTTTTCAAAAACCTTCCTTGCTCCCCTCCACCTCCCCAGCTCCCCAAAATAAAAACGAAACGGCCGGGCTCGGACGCGGCCGGCGTCTCCAGGCGGCCAGGGGCACGCGGGGCGCCCGCCCTCCGCCCTCCGCGCGGCCGGCCGGTGTCCCCGAGGAGGCGGCTGTTTTCCTTGGCCCGCGGCGGGGCTGGGCGGGGACGGCGCGGGGCCGGGCGGGGAGGCGTGCGCGGCGGCGGGAGGGACTCCCTCTCCGGGGCATTATTCCGGAGCTCCAGAAATGAAGCCGCAGCCCCAGCAACTTTTATTTAGTTGCCGCGCCCCAGACTACGCCTCGGCACGACCTTCCCCGTTCCCCATGGCCACCTAGGGAAAAAAAAAAAAAAAAAAAAAAAAAAGATAGGAAAAAGCAAACCACCACCCACCTACCACTATTTCCTCCGCCCCTTCCAGAGGCGGGTCGGGGATCTCGGTCTCCCGGGAAGGGCGGCCCAAATATGTACTTTCAAAAGCGGGTGTGGGGACCCGGGGGAAAGGCCAGAAGCGAGGGGGCTCACCCTCCGCGCCCCGCCCGGCCCGGCTTCCGAGGCGCGGCGGCGAGCGGCGGCGGGGACGCGGGGCCGGGCGCGGGGCCCAGCCGGGACGCGCTAGGCCGCAGGCTCGGTTAATATTCATGAGCGGACGGGAGGCGCCCCTCCTCCACGGCCGGCCGGCGGGACCCCGGCGCCCGCCGCCGGCCTTTGTGCCCTTCCCTCCTCCCGCCGGCCCTCCCTCGCTCCGCACACGCGGGCGCGGCCCCTCCGCCCCCGCCGGGCGCCCGCCGCGGCTCCCTCCGGCCCCGCGCCAGCGCCGGGCGGGGTGGCCGGGGGCGGCGGGAAGGGAGGGAGCCCGCGGCGAGCCCGGCTCTCCCTCTCCACCCGCCCGCCGGCCCTGCGCCCTGTCGGCCGAGGCGGGACATAAAGCAGACACGCACCGGAGAAAGCGCGGAGAGTAGGTCCGCACCGGGCCGGCCGGCCCCCGGACGGCGCGCCCCCGCACGCCCGGCGCGCACGGGACCGAGCGGGAGGACGAGCCGGCGCTCCCCGCCGCCGCCGCCGCGCTCCGAGGCCGCCGCCCCCGGCCGGCCGCTCCCAGGCACCGCCGCGACCTGCCCCGGCCGGCCCCGGGCTCTCGGCCGCCGCGGGAGGGCGTGGGGCGGGGCGGCGGCCGCCGGACTCTCCCCTCGCCTCGCCGGGCCGGGGCCGCGCTCCGGCGCCCGCGACCGCCAAGTGACAGAAGCGCCTCGCTCCGCTGCCGCGCCGAGCTGTTTCCCGGGGGCGGATTTCTCGCTTCTTCCTCCCTGGATCCACCTCCTCCCACTCCACCTCCTTCCCCTCCCCTCCCCAGGGGAGGCTCTGGGGCTGAATATTTTCTGTCTTGAATAATATGGTCCCGGGAGCCGACGCCGGACAAGGGGGATTAGCCTGGGGCGGGGGTGGGGTCCCCGTCAACCCCCCCTCCCAAGGTGTCGGGACCTACAAGCCCTCACCACCTCCCCCCCCCAAGACTTCTCCAAAAACCAGACACACAAAACCCTCCCCGCCTTCTCCAGTCTCCCAAGCGCAGAGCGCGAGCGGCCGGGAACTCGGGCTTCCACTGGGCAGGGACTCAGTGCTCGGAGTCAGGGCCCGGGAGGGGGACGACCATACGGCTAAGATTCGCAGAACTGGGGGACCACAGGTCCCAGACTACGGGGGACACGTCCCGGTGAGTGTTGGTCCCTTTTTGCAGCGGGAGGAGTGCGATGTGGGACTCCAAGTTGAGGGAGTGTCCTTTCACGCCCGACAGTAAAATAGCCTCTCGTTTGGGGGAGGGGGGGGAAGGTCACAGCCAAGGATTGTTCATTCAATCCTTTGCCCTTTTTAACATCTTCAGGGCAGCTGAACAATTCGGCGTGGCTAGCGGAACCGGGGAAAGGTGGCGGCGCTTCTCCACGCCGCGCGTCGCAGCGGCGCGGGGTCCCCTAGCACCACCGCCGCCCTTGCCCGCCTGATTCCGGGGCTCAGCCCCAGACCCCCGGGCGGCTCGCTCCGCCCCGCCGCGCCTCACAACATCTCCCGCTGCAAATGGCCCAATCGGAAGGCGCGACGAGAGAACGCCAGCCAATCAGGGGCTGCTGACTCAGGCTTCCCTCCACCCTTTGCCCCGCCCCCGGTAGGAAAGCCACCGCCCCTCTGTCGCCCCTTCCCACCCCGCCCCAATCCCGGGAGGTGGCTCACAGCTCCTGTCCTCGCTGGGCTGGAGCGGAGGGGCTCGCCGCGGCGGCGGGGTGTGTCACCTTGTCACCCTCATCCTCGCCTCCTCCCACACACACTCCTCCTCCCTTTCCCAGTCGTCCTGCTCATGCTGTTGAGGGTCATTTTTATCTTCGTGCCGGCGGGGGACTGCCAGCTATTGTGTCTGATCAGCTGCCACCACCCCCCTGAGGGGAGGGGAAAAAAGAACAAAACTAAGAAGCTTTGGGGTCTGCGTACCTTTTCTTTCCTTTCTTACCACACTCTCCCCAGAAGATTTAGGGATACCTCCCCGCTCCACCCACCCCGCCCAACACACCCAGCTCTCTGTCCACTGCCTCGGGTCCTGTTTTTCTCTTGTTGTTGAGGAAGAAGCGCGCGCGCACACACACACACACACACACACACACACACACACACACGGCGGGGGGGGGGGGGGGGGAGGGGGAGAGAGAGAGAACCACTCCGTGGAGCCTGAGTACCTGTGCCGTAGTTTTTAGATCTGCCTAAGAGTGGAAGGTGCCAAACATTTAGAATATACAACTAAATCCTCCGCCTCGATTAGATCATTTTTATATGGCCACGAAATTTGCAAGTTCTTGGCAGCCCCTGACAAAACTAGTCAGCCAATAACAAAGAAAAAAAAAAGAATAAAACAGAAGGAATGCCTGCCAGTCAGTTGGTAATTTACTGAATAGCCCACTGGGCTATAGCAATATCCAGTTCTGGATACTGTAGAGTAAATGAACTAGAAGTGAATAGAAATGCAGGGTTCAAGTAGTGTACCTTTAGTGGGCTTATAGAATATGTCCAGAAAGGAAAAACAATTTTAGGCACAAAACAGCTCCTTACAAATGCAAATAGACGTGCAAGGCATAAGCTGAGTACCTCACAGCTGAGGACGTCTAGGGTTAAGGTTTTTGTCATGGAAATTTTTATAAATGTTGATTTTGAAAAAGGCTTTCAGTTTAGTAAAGGAGACTAAGTGTTGGCCATGAAAAGAGATGCGAAAAGGAGGTAAAACACATTTTAGGAATTGTGGGAAAATAACACAGCCTAGAAAGACATTTCTATAAGAGGTAAGTGGAAGGATCAGGATTACAGTCTAGGTTCATCATTTACCGTGTGACCTAGGGTAAATTTTTAAGTCTGTATCTAAGTACTAAAGCTATCAAGTAATAGCAGTGACTACAGTCTATTATAGCACTGGCTGCCTGCTGAGTATTCCAGAGCTTTACACATAACTTAATGAGACACATACACTGCAAAGCCAGGATTCAGGCCCAGGGGTTCCAGCAGAGACCATGCTTTTCTCCACCACACTATCCTACGTCTAACACAGTTTTTAATAATAACAACAACAAAAGCTGACATTTACTTAGCTTATTCTGTGCTGATCATTGTGCTTTGTGGGTAACTGATTTAATCCTACGGTGTTCAAAAACCTGGGATTGTTTTTAAGAACCATTATAACTTGCTACCACATGTATCTTATGTGCATTAGGCAATCAGAAGAGCAAAAGCACAGAACTAAGATTTGGGAACCTGAGTCCTAGTCCTCTCCTGGGACCACCAAGTATGACAGCACCTTCCCTCTCTTCCTGGGATGTTGAGACATCAAATAAGATAATAGACGTAAAGGCGTTTTGAAAGTGTAAAAACACTATTCCAGTTAAAATATTATTAAGAAGGAGCAGTTTGTCCTGTTTTTCCCATAGGAACCCTATACTTTTTTAACAGTTCACTGGTATTTGTTAGGAAGATATTAACCCAGTTTAAAAAATTAGGCCTATTCCTTTCTAAGGCATGAGCAGTAACGATACTTTAATAACTGCTAGAGCTCTCATTTGGATGCTTTCTGAGTAGACCCAAGTGGACGCCCTCTAGGCAACTGCAAAATAGCAGCCACCCGCTCCTCATTCCAGAGGCTGACTGTATAATTGGTGGAGGATGCAAATCAAAGCCTTGGCGTTGTGTTCAGCTGCCCATCTTCAGTGTTTCACTCGTTAACACCTCCACCAGAGGGAGGGCAGGAGAAAGGAAAACGGGCCAAACAGTCCTGTGGCTACTTGTTAGCCATTCCACTGAGAGATCTAGTGAAACAACAGGTTTGGGGATCATTGTAAGTGAGGAGATTTGGAACTAACTGTGGGTTTCGCAGTTGATATCTTGGTAGTATTCTTGATCCCAAATATTGTGGATAAGCAAGAGCTCACAGTAATTCTAGATTTGTTTACTTTGCAAGGCTGATGTTTTCCTCTCTCGAGCATAGCTAATAAATGTGTGGATTTCCTAGAATCTAACTTCTGAGAGTCTCCCTTGAAACAGCCTCAGAAATTACTACAGCTATATTAATAACAACTATAAGACAACCTTGTGCACTATAATGCTTGCGATATAGGCAAGACATGCTTAAAGATGGAAATTATAACCTCAGTGTTAAATTTTGACTTTCTTAATGATGCAATAATATTGTTTTGGTGAACCATTATCAAGGAAATATGTCAAAGTCAGAAATAGAACCAAGATGCCCCAGCTCCTGCTCTAATGTCATCCTGTGATAACCTGTGGATGATTGCTCTCTCAATATAGAAGCTGGCAATTCTAAGAGGCACAAGTGTTTGCCAGTGAATTCCACAGATGAAATGTGTAATTTGGGATGAAGCATTTGCAAAACTATGTGTCTGAGGCTGTTAAGACCAATGGCCCTTGGAGGAGTAAGGCTTTTTTTTTTAATTTGGGGACTATACTGTAGATTTTATTTCTTATTCATACAATAGTAAAAAAGACACTTTCTACAAATATTTCTTTGAAAAAGACTTTCTTGTTGAATTGAATAACTACAGAAAACTCACCTCTCTGGCAAGGCATTAAACTATTGTAGTCAAGGGAAGGCAGTGATTTTCTACAATAAATAATTTCTAGGGAATTCAATGGCGGTCCAGTGGTTAGGACTTGGGGCTTTCACTGCCAGGGCCCTGGGTTCAGTCCCTGGTCTGGGAAGTAAGATCCCGAAAGCCATGCAGCAAGGCCAATAATAACAATAATAATGATAATAATAATTTCTAAAATTCTTCCTTCATTACCTCTTTTAAATTTATAATGACTTACTAATATAATGCTCTGCATCTGCTAAATATACATTATTTCTGTCCACATGATTACTATCTTCAATTATCCATTTCTAATCTAGAGGGTGTTGATGCTGTTTTATACAAAGTATACAGTGCCTAACAAGGGCCACACATGATAGACACTTGAATAATTTCTCTGTCCTCAACTTAGTGTGGTCTTTCCTTTCTCTGGACTAGCACTCTGCTTGAATGTTTCTTTTTAGTTTGTTTGTTTGTTGCTATTAACTGGTTACTTGATCGCAAGCAATTTTATATTATTATTTACCTGATTATTATCTCCTTTTCTATCTAGATTAGAAACTTCTCTAGGGCAGATTCCTAGGGCATTTAGTTCTTTTTCAGATTTCCATAATACCTTCCATAGCTTTTATACATTTCACTACAAAATTATTCAAGGAAGAAATGAGGCTTGTGTGACTATTATTGATAAATATTTATACCTCAAGAAACTCCTGATTGTCTGACAACTCTGGGTTGCTGGAAGATATCTCTATATGCCTGTGTGCATATGCCTAAAAGGGAAAGTATAAATTAGAAGCGGTGTTCACAAAGCAAACACTCAATGTGGGCCTCAGTTTCCAGAAATGCCACATTTTGTCTCTTTACCTAACTCCACCTCTGGTGACTGAGCTGTTTTTTGGCCACATTACCATGCCAAAAACTTATAGCACTTGCATTTTGGCAATAATTATAAAGCCCATACTTTAACCATAATCATGTATCAAACATTTTCTTCTGGATTCACATTTTTTTTCATCACCAGCACCTCCATATTAAAATTAAAAACAGCATTATTAAGAGTGTATTTCTATATTTTGAGAAAAAGTAAGAATAAAAATGTACATGTTTTTCTTTTATCCTAAGAATCGTGACTTCCATTTATAAGCATTCCAATTTTCCTTAAAAACATGAGACCAGCTTTTTAAAGGTTTCCACCCACCCAACTAAATACAAGCTGGAACATCCTGTGAAAATACTGTGCAATCTGGGGAGAAACCCAGATTCAAACTGGAGAACTGAAATGTCTTCAGCACCTTGGAAAAGAAGGCGAAATTCCAACCATTCCGACTAGGAAACTGTTCTAGCAGCTGATTTTGATATTATAGGCCTAATCCAGAGCAATCCACTCTTCTTCATCAGAATGAGAAAAATACCTTACCCTACCCTTTCATCTTCACAGGACAGAAGTAGGAGAGACATGGAAACAACTCTCCACTCCCTGATTCAGTGAAACTCTATATCCTTCAATACTCCCTTGCACTGTAAATCCCATTCCTCTAGTCCCGTTATTGTCTGCATCCTCTCCTAATCCAAAAGCCAACTAACCAAGGGTTCTACCTTCAGATACAAAACATTTGCAGGATAATATATGGCAATTCACATTTGGGCTTCAGTAGGATAGATGCAGGCTTGCATAACTTTTCTCCCAAAAGATTTTTTCAATTATCTTTTAATTTTTAAAAATTGCAACATGGAGGACTTCCCAGGTGGCTAGTGGTTAAGAATCCTCCTGCCAATGCCCGGGACATGGGTTCAAGCCCTGGTCCAGGGAGATTCCACATGCCGCAGGGCAACTAAGCCCGTGTGCCACAACTACTGAGCCCATGTGCCACAACTACTGAAGCCTGTGCTCCACAACAAGAGAAGCCACTGCAATGAAAAGCCTATGCACCACAACAATGAGTAGCCCCTGCTCGCCACAACTAGAGAAAGCCCACACGCAGCAATGAAGACCCAAAGCAGCCAAAACTATAAATGAATGAATGAATAAATAAATAAATAAATTGCAACACAGAAAGAGAACAAAGTAGATACTGCAACCAGGAGAGAGCCCAAACTTGTGCCACATCCTGGGAACCCACCCTCTTGCCCTCTTGTAGCCTCCTACTGTGGCTCTTCGTTGGCTGGATCCACTCAAAGATAATTCATCCACTGTGTCTTTATATACATAGAAAATCTAGACAGCAAATCTGATCAATGATGAATGGAAAGAAAAATAAAAAGGTTGATGTAAACATTTTAATTTGGGGAGGAAAAGGGGAAGATGAAATAAAGAAGCATATTATTCTAAAGCGAAAGAAAAGTTGTACTATAGAAGACAACTCACCCCAGGAAACAGAAGAAAAATAGAGACAAATGTTCTCCACCCTGAAGGAAAGAAAATATGTCAAAAGTGAAATGACAAGAGAATGGACTTCCCTGGTAGCGCAGTGGTTAAGAATCCACCTGCCAATGCAGGGGACACGGGTTTGAGCCCTGGCCCGGGAATATCCCACATGCCTCCGGAGCAACTAAGCCCATGTGCCACAACTACTGAGCCTGCGCTCTGCAGCCCGAGAGCCACAACGATTGAGCCCATGTGCCACAACTATTGAAGCCTGCACATCTAGAGCCTGTGCTCCACAAGAGAAGCCAGTGAAGTGCAATGAAGAGTAGCCCTGCCACTCCGCAACTAGAGAAAGCCCTGCGCAGCAATGAAGACCCAATGCAGGACTTCCTAGGTGGCGCAGTAAGAATCCTCCTGCCAATGCAGGGCACACGGTTCGATCCCTGCCCCAGGAAGATACCACATGCCGTGGAGCAACTAAGCCCGTGCGCCACAACTACTGAGCCTGCGCTCTAGAGCCTGTGAGCCACAGCTACTGAGCCCATGTGCTGCAACTACTGAAGCCCCGTGCCTAGAGCCCGTGCTCTGCAACAAGAGAGGCCACCGCAATGAGAAGCCCATGCACCACAATGAAGACTAGCCCCTGCTCACCACAACTAGAGAAAGCCCGTGTACAGCAATGAAGACACAACACAGCCAATAAAATAAATAAATTTTTAAAAAATCACATATTTATAAAAAAGAAAAAGACCCAATGCAGCCAATAAATAAAAAATAAAATAAAATAAAATAATTAATTAAAAAAAATAGTGAATCACTTAAAGCAGAGGATGACAAACTATTGCCCACAGACCAAATCCAGTCTGCTGCCTGTTTTTGTAAATAAATAAAGTTTTATGGGACTCTAACCACGGTTATTTGTTTACTTGTCTATGGCTGCTTCAGCACTGTATTGCAGAGACGGGTAACTGTAATGCAGACTATACTGCCTGCAAAGCCTAAAATATTTTTTATCTGGCTCTTTCCAGAAAAAGTTTGCTGACCTCTGGCCCAAAGGAAAAACATTACTGGCCTCAGAACTCTTCTCAATATGAATTGATATAAAACAGTTTAGAAGAAAAAAAGAGCATGACTTAAAGGTGACAGGCATGTAATCATCCACATTTAAAAGCAGCAGAAAGACACTCTCAACTATGTAGAGATTTGGGAAATGTATCACCTTTCCTCAAAACAATTATATCATATGACCGTATAACCCACTGAGAGGATTTAGAATAAGTGTAAAAGGATTGAAACTACTGATTATTATTGTGATTATATAGAATGCACACATTATAAATCTTGAAAGAAAAGTCCTACAATGAAAAGTAATAATGCTGTCAGCAAAATATACTAAAACAAAAGTAAGGGTACAAAAAATTGAGAGATGGAAGGACAAAGAAAGGTGAAAAAGTGTTAATTGCAATAATTTCCTCAGTGGTTATAGGGAGTTAGTATTCCCTAACAGTATTCTTATGGTAATTAAGGCAGAAGTGTTGAGTGACTAAATAATTAGAAATAATGTGAAAAGACAAGCCACAGGCTAGCAGAAGATATATGTCACGATATAACCCACCAAGGATTTATATCAGCAGTTTATAAAGAATCCCTATAAGCCAATAAATAAAATAGAGAAGATAAATAGGCAATTCACAAAAGAGGAAACACATGCGGCCACTAATCATAATAAAAGATGCGTGGTATCACTGGAATCAGCATAATGCAAATTAAAATGAAAATGAGACCATTTCAAACCCATCAGACTGGCAAAAATAAGTCCGATAACATCAGGTGTTGAAGTGCTGATGAAAACAAGCTCTTACACGCTGCAGGTGGGAAATATAAATTCATAAAACCAGCAAATGGCAACTCTACTTGCTCAGTCCCCAACCCCTGGATTGTCTGCAAAAGCTGTAATGACTATTATCTCCACCTTGATATTCAAAAGGTGTCTCAAGTGTAAGATGCCCGAATCCGCTTTTCCCATGTTAACTGGCAACTCCGTTTATCCTGTTGCTTCAGACCAAAAACTTTGAGGCAGCCTTGACTTTACTTTCTCTCACACCCCACATCCTACCATCAGTAAACTCTGTTAGTTCTCACATCAAATCGTATCCAGAATCTGATCACCTCTGTGGCTATCACTCAAATCCCAGCCAAGACATCTGTCACCTGATGACGACAACAGGCTTTAACCACTCCTGCAGCTTCTGCTCACAACTTTGCTAGTGTTGCTCTCAACACTGGAGCCAGTGTCACCCTTTTAGTATCTAAGTCACATTGGGTCACCTCTCTGCTTAAAACCTTCTACTGGCTTCCCATTTCACTCAGATAAAAAGCCCAGATTCTATTTGAGCCACCTCCTAGCTACTGGTTCTAGTGCAGCCACACCAATACCCTTGCTGTTACACACACACACACACACACACACACACACACACGCGCGCGCGCGCACGCACACACACACACACCTCCTGCAGCTCACCTGCTGTTCCCCCAGCCTAGACTATGCTTTTCCTCACGTCTCTCCCTCATTTCATTGTCTTTCACTCAGACATCACTTTACTAGACAGGTCTTCCCTGAGTCCCCCACCCCCACTTAAAATAGTACCATATCCACCCACCCAACCCCAGGTCAACTGCTCTCTCTCCGCCCCTTATACTTTATTTAATTTTTCGAAGCGCTAATTGCCACCTGCTGTTTAATATTTTTATTTATCGCCTCTCTTCCCAGCTTAGAATGTAAACCTCAGCAGAACAGGAAATAAGTCTCTTGTTTGTTGCTAAACCCCTGTGCCTAGAATAGACCTGGCATATACTACACACCCAATAAAATATGTGTTGAGGAGCAAATGAAAACCACTTTGGCAAGCACATTTGAAAATGTAATAGCGAGGAAAATTGAGGATGTACGTACTCTATTCTAGACTACGTACTACTCTAGAAAACCTACTTCTGGATGTCCACCTAGAGAAACTATTCCTTTTATATCTAAGCAGAAAGTATAAAGTAACCCTTTCTAGAAAAGCAGAAATAATATGCTCTTCAGTAGGTGAATGATGAAATCAGTTTTGTTTAAGCAATCCAAATCTATTTAGCAGGTAAGATGACTATATCAACAAATATATTTATATCAAAAGAATTATGTTGAGTGAAAAGGCAAATTGTGAAAGGATGAGCAGTTTGATGATGTAAATATTATATACGTATGTATCCATACATGTAACATATATTGTTCCTGATATACACATCCCAATCAAAAGCATAAAAACCATGGAATGATACACATCAACTTCAGGAGGGAAGGAGGAGGAAAGAAAAGAGGGATGGGGCAAGGGTTGAGCTGCAACATTTTAGTTCTTTAAAATAAAAAGCTCTGAAGACATATCATAAACATATTTTATAACATACATAATAGACATAATACTGTATACAATACAATCTATTTATTTCCACAACACATACTAAAATCAGAAACTCTTAACAGCATTTGTCTTTGAGGTGTGGAACTGACAATGGGGAAGGAAGGAAGCACCTTGATCACCATTTGGAGTTTTTTTCCTAAAATTATTTATGAGAAAGCATTACTTCCATTTTTTTAAATGGCAAATTTAAAATGCCTTTCTTCAGTCCTTGTTAGGGCAAACAGATAGGAAAATAAAAACATGGAGGACCTGAATAACATAATTAACAAGCTTGAAATGATAAGTATCTATCAAACTCTCCCTTTGAAAATAAAAGACTAGCTTCTGTCAAGTTTCCCATGAAACCATAAGAATTGACCATATGTCAAGCCATAGAAAACATTTTAGGGACTTCCCTGGTGGTCCAGTGGGTAAGACTCCACGCTCCCCATGCAGGGGGCCGGGGTTCAATCCCTGCTCAGGGAACTAGATTCCACATGACGCAACCAAGAGTTCACATGCCACAACTAAAAGATCCCGCAAGGCACAACTAAGCCCAGCCAAAATAAATAAATAAATATTCAAAAAAGAAAAAAAAAGAAAAGATTTCAGCTAGAAATTTCTGCAAGGTAGAAATAGCACAAAATAGTTTTACCATGTACGACTCGAAATTAGTTTGTTTTTTTTTTTCAGTGGAGGCAAAGCCTTCAACTCTTGGGAATTATTCGTGTGCTCCCCTAAACAACTCTTGTGTTACACACGTGATCAAAACCAAAATGTCAGAGTATCAACAAAAGAAGGAAAATGAGAACAGTAGCTATTAAAGCCTGAGGAATGTGAGCAAAGGCATACTTACAAGAGAATTCATAATCTCATATCTTTTCACTACCAAAAAAGAAAAACTGAAAATAATTTTTAGAAATCAAGAAATTAGAAGTTAAACCTAAGGGAAGCAGAATGAAAGAATTAGTAAAACTAAAACACTGAATCTAAGCAAAAAGCAGTGCAAATTACAAACAAACCTTTTGTAATAAAAGTAATAACACAAAAAAGTCATTTGATTAATAAGAAAAAAGGGAAGAAAAGAGGACTATCTGGACATAAGAATAAGTAAAGAGGGGCTTCCCCAGTGGCACAGTGGTTAAGAATCCGCCTGCCAATGCAGGAGACATGGGTTCAAGCCCAGGCCAGGGAAGATCCCACATGCCGCAGAGCAACTAAGCCTGTGCACCACGACTACTGAGCCCATGTACCACAACTACTGAAGCCCACAGACCTAGAGCCTGTGCTCCACAACAAGAGAAGCCACTGTACTGAGAAGCCTGTGTACCACAATTAGTCCCTGCTCTCTACAGCTAGAGAAAGTCCGTGCACAGCAACAAAGACCCAATGCAGCCAACAAATAAATAAATGTATTAAAAAAAAGAGAATAAGTAAAGAAAATAACCATAGAAGTAAAAGAAGTAAAAGTAAAAGCTTGATAATATACCTGAAAACACGGAAAATATAAAATTCCAAAAGTTGACTTACGACAAAGCTTGCGTAAAAAAACAATAACAATGGAAGAAATTAAGAAAATTCTCAAAGAGACATCCTTTTTAAAAGTGCCATAACAAGAATAAAGATGCAGATGTAGAGAATGGATTTGAGGACGTGGTGGGGGGTGGGGGTGGCGCTGGGACGTAGTGAGAGAGTAGCACTGACATATACACACCACCAAATGTAAAATGGGTGGCTAGTGGGAAGCTGCTGCAGAGCACAGCGAGATCAGCTCAATGCTCTGTGAAGACCTAAAGGAGTGGGATAAGGAGGGTGGGAGGGACGCTCAGGAGGGAGGGGGTATGGGGATATATGTATAAATACAGCTGATTCACTTTGTTATACAGCGGAAACTGCACAACATTGTCAAGCAATTATACTTTGATAACAATCTGAAGAAAAAAAAAAGTGCCATAACTAAAAGTCTTTCTGGGATACAGAAATTTCTTCTACAGCTCTTTAAGGGACAGATAATTCCTATGCAATTTAAATAGCTTTAGGGCATAAATAAAGAAAAAAAATTTTAATCAATTTGCTTAAGTGTGAATGATAAAAATATGCTGGAAAAAGAAAGCCCAGAGCCAATTTCAGATATGAATAGTGATTTTTAAAATTTTTCTTAAAATATTGGTATCAACTTTAAGCAGAATATTAAATAATATCCCATGATGGGGGGGAGAGGTTCACTGCATAAATGGAAATATTGTTAAAAATTAGGAGATCTCCCCATCTTAATACATCAGGGTAGATACAGTTGAACATTCAATACTCAATAAAATTCCTTAGACTTCTGTTTCCAGGAAGATGGAGTAGACATACTTTTCCCTATTTCTATTACTAAGTATAGTTAAAAACTTAGACCTCTTATATTGCAAAGGTTTTTTTTTTCCCTTTGCTCACTTCACATATCCATCATGAGTCAGCTCTATATCATTTTCTCTACATCATCTTAACTCCCGAACAGTCTGATGGAACAGCCTCTATCTAAAATTGTTTTCGTCTCATGGAAAATGATAAAGTAAAATAGATTACAGCGTTGGGAAGAATATTCATTATAAACTTTAATTTCTTTTTCTGATAGAGTGGGTAGGATTAAAGCACAACATGGCTACTATTGTCTGCCTTTCATATTTTTGTAATATTATAGGATTTTGCAACAATTATGTATTAACTTTAGATTAAACTTTTTGATTTAAAAAGTGAAAAAAGGAAAAAAAATCTGATTTTAATCTCTTCTGCTTTAATTGAAACACATGCATTTCCCATCGCTGTCCTTAGTGGCCATGGAAAATAATGTGTGATCATTCACATAACAATGCTTGAAAACATTTACTAAATAAATTTATAGGTTTTAAAAGCTAATCTTAGGGGCTTCTCTGGTGGCACACTGGTTAAGAATCCGCCTGTGAGTGCAGGGGATACAGGTTCGAGTCCTGCTCCGGGATACTGCACAGCAACTAAGTCCGTGCGCCACAAGTACTGAGCCTGCGCTGTAGAGCCCTCGAGCCACAACCACTGAGCCCATGCCCTGCAACTACTGAAGCCTGTCCACCTAGAGCCTGTGCAAAAGCCCAAGCACAGCAGCAAAGACCCAATGCAGCCAATAAATTAAAAAACAAAAACAAAAAAACAAACTAAAAACTAATCTTGCTTGAATCAAACACACCACTAATTGAGAGCTTCTGTATAAACTGCATCAAGTTATAAGAAAATTCAAAGCCTAGTCACACACCAAAAAATATTCATGCATCAAGCACCTTCAGAGAATGGCCATATATGTGACAGGCTGTGGAATTTTATTAACCAGAACTGAAAATAAGAGACAGAAAAATGGTATTTCCTAGGGGATTTTGTGACTTTTCCTCTACGTGAAGAAAGAGAAGGAGGCGGTGGTGGGAGGGGTGGGGGTGGGCGGGTCATAGAGCTGCCAGGCCTTCTGGCCATTGTAGAGTGGCTTGGTTCTGCCATCAGGCAAGAGTAAAAGTCCCAGGGAACCATCTTCAGTTGGGAGGATGAACACTGTGAAGCAATGGAAGGATGAGAGTGAAGTCACAGGAATAACAGAATGGTGATGAGGGTGTATATGGCTGAGAAAGAAGAGATACTTTTAGCACATTTCCATAAAAGTGAAGGAGGACTGTCCAAAGAGGACAGCAGTGTTCTTTCTGTGAGGCGTTCTGTCCATACTGTCCCCATGAAGAAAGTCTTCTATAAAGAGTCATAGGTGCTTGTCCCAGAGATAAGGGTCCTCCCTATTCCCGTGTGATATCAATGCAGCAAGCCCTCGGCATCTTCAAGAGACCTCTGCTAGTAGCTTAGCCAGATTCTCAGGTGTAACTCAAGGAAGCACGTGCACGTAGTGCTCTGACCTCTAGGGATTGACTGCAGATGGAGATAAGGGTAGGAGAATGTATTTTTCTAGGTTGCTGGTCTCCTGAGACAATTAGAGGGAGCTTGTATGTAGTTTAAAAAAAACAAAAACAAAAAATGGTCATTTCAAAGCCCAGGCAGTCCTCCTTTTAGCCAAGGGGTTGAGGCCTGTATTGTTTGGAAAGACATCGTAAGGGACCTCATTTCCTGTGTACAGTAGACCCTTGGCATTGCTGGGAGGAAGAGCATGAAAATAAGAGTGTTGAACTTGCCCTGCAACGTAACGTAGAATATGTTCTCTACTGTGCACAGGGCAGCCGTGGAGATTTTGTGGCTTCTAGGAAACTCTTTCTTTCCTTTAACGTGGATTGTAGACAACTGTCTGTCCCTGAGACTTGCTTGTCCCTGGGAGAGGAACGTGTGAATGTGTGTGAGGGACGGAAGCGGGTGTATCTGTGTAGGAGTGTGTTTGAGGCTGTCTCCTCGGAGTTACAAAGGTCGGTCATGTCAGAGGGAATGGGGACTTTCACCTCATTTGGACACAAAGATCTCAAAGACCATGAGCCATGGAGTGCCAGCCCCGACCGTAGACAGTTCACCTGTCACAGCGCACCTGGATGATTCTGCTGAGGCCTCCACGTGGCCTCTTATGCGAGGGATTGTCTAAAGCAGGGGTTAGCTAGGACCCAGGGACCAGGTCTGCCTTTTTTTATAAATAAAGTTTTCTTGGAATACAGCCCAGCCCATGTATCTCCATCCTGTCTATGGCTGCTTTCACGTTAGGGCAGCAGGGCTGAGGAAGAGTGACAGAGACGCTATTAATGATGACACAGCCCACAAAGGCTAACGTCTTGACTATATAAACTTCTGCAGCAAAAGTTTGCTCACCCCGGTCAAAAGTCAACACTTCCGAAGGGAAAATTCCATGTAAACAACATTATCCTTGAAACTCCTTTAGGAGGTGAAGACAGATACGTTGTCACCCAGTAAGTCCCAACTAGTGTTTCCTCTGGCAATAAAGGATGTCATCATGGCTTCCACTGGGTGCCTAATTAACATGGTCGGCATACGTTTGTTTAGGGGCTGTGTTGTGTGAAAAATGCGTATACCTCATATCAGAATTGCACTTAGCACAGCAACACGAGAAGCACAGAGAAACGCCACCAATAGAGGGCACGCAGACTTATGGCTCCCAACGCATTTTTGCTTTTGGCCGAAAGCTTTTGAAGAAAGGTAGGCAGTGTCACCTGCACTCTACCAATTGTCACTGCTCGCTATTTTTAAGAAGGATTGTAGAGTCGATGGATGTAAGTGGATGCATGCTGCAACCCCCTTTTGGGAAACGGACTGAGGGTCGTGGATGCAATAGATTGCCCTGGTAACGGAGGCCTTATGTCAGAGGGAGGGAAAGATTTTTCCAGTACAGTAAAGAGTTGGAGAAAGCCCTTTCTGGAAAGGGAGAGAGAGAGAGAGAGGAAAGTAGATCTTGAGACAGGGAAGATTTGCTAAGCCCTGCAATGTGCCAGGACAGGGCCCTGTGAGGAGTGTTTAATTTCTTTTCCTTTTGTCTTAGACTGAGAACAGCTGTATGTTGCCTCCTTTTTAAAGTTCCTTTGCCTACACTGGCGTTCTCTCCAGTGAGCTGCGAACTTTCAGTCAATCTTCCCACGGACTCAGTGTTATGGTATCATGGTAGCATGGAGAACCCAAGGACGGAGCAACCCAAGGGAAATGGCATTTGCCCTTTTCCAAATCACCCCTCTGCCTGGCATGAAAGCACAATGTTTTATGAAGGACGGCTGGAAGTGCCAAGGTTTTTGGCAGCAACCAGCCACACATTGAACAGAGTCTCCACACAAAAGCTGGAAGCCTTGGGAGGGAACAGAGGATAGCAGAGATGCAGCTACATGGTCACATGATTCTGGGACAAACAGGAGATAAACTTGCTACTTCTTTCCCGGCAAATATATTGGGTTGGCTAAAAGGTTTGTTTCAAAACCCGAATGAACCTTTTGGCCAACCCAATACTGTAGAAACATGAGTGGCCCTTGAAAATGATGGAAAATAAGGAGTGTGTGTGTTGGGGGGTGGGGTGTGGGGGGAGGAAGGTAAATACTTGAATTACAGAAACACAGAAATGTTTCACAATGGAATGTTTTTGAGGGACCTCTTCACACCAAAAGTGAACTGCTCTTTTCCCTTTCACCAGCGTGTTCTTTCTCACCTGTAGGCCATCTTTAAAGGTGCACATGAAGATGTTACACAATGAGCCCAGCCATGACGAGAGGAAAACGGCAAAACTGAATTGAGAGGTACATGCCCCCGCTCTCCAGCCTGGAGCGCGTCTCATTCAGATTTGTGCTGCAGCAAATTACAACCTGCTACACGTCAGAGACCTCCAGTTTGTTCACGAACACCCAAACTGCAAAATTCACTAATTTTTTCCATTATTAATATTTAGGAGCATTCTATTTTTAATTTTATTGAGGAATAATTGATGAATAGAGCCATAAGTATTTAAAGGGTGCAACGTGATGATTTGATATACAGAGACGTAGAACGATTACCAAGACCAAGATAACTAACCTACGCATTTAAAATTGGGCTAATTACTGAAGAGGGAATTTAGAATCGATGTAAAATCTGATTCAGAATTCCAATTACAGTTTTGAAAAGTTCAGCTTCATCAGGCTAGGAATCGAGTTGATAAAAACAGTAAATTAAATAGCACCTGGATTTGATAAGTGCTTCTCAGCCGGGACTGTACACTAGAAATTCCTGAGAGCTCTAAAAATGCCTGGGACTCAGGCCACACTGGAAACATATCAATTCAGCAGTTTGGGGGTGCAGCCCAGGTACCAGTGTTTTTGAAAGCTCCTCAGGTGATCCCATCCTGCAGTCAAGACTGGTACCCAAGTAGAGGAAAAGGGGATGGTTACATCACAGACTGCAGAGGCTTGACATTTCAAGAAGTGTGTAAAGCTTTGTATCTCTGCTTTCTTTTATTCTAGAGCAGGAGGCATTTTAGGAGTTCTGATCTAGCCCAGAAATGTGAACTGTTCTGTTTAGACTTCACGAAAGCACATGTGGGCGATGTCGAAATGAAATCACTCTAACCATCTGGCAATGCAACAGGAAGTTATTCTGGTTTCAAATAAGTGAAACAAGTAGGGTGAGGCAGCAATTAAAATTTATCAAAATAGCTTTGATTTTCTGAGGAGTACAGGAGAGTACTTATCCTTTCCAAAGGGATTTTTTCCCCTTCTTCCTATTTCCATAGAAAAGATTTCTTAAGCTAAGATTTAATTTGTCGTTATTTTAAGAAATAAAATAAACCCTAAAACTTCAAAGGCTTTAATAAAAACATAAAGCTCTACTTCTCAGTCTCATGGAGAAGAATGTATAAATCCAGTTAATGGGCATTTGAAGTGAATATTGGAGCCCTATTAAAACTGAAACAGCTTTAAAATATATGAATGACTTGAGGGGTATAGGACCAAGTTGGGAACAGGAAGCCTTAATGTAGGTAGGGGGGCGAGGGGAAAACCGTCTCTACAAATGTGTTTACCATCACTTAGGGGGTGAGGTGTCTCCGGGTAATCACCATAACATCAACTGTTCAGTCTTAACACTGTTTTATTTGTTTCATTGGTTATGCTGTCTTTTCATAGATTTTTCATGTGCTTTCGTGAGCTCTATTTTCTTAACTTCTCCATTTCAAGAATTCCTTTAAGCCCTGCCATCACCCCACCCCACCCCACGCATATCACCCCTTCAGCCATAGAGGATGCTAGAGTGGTAAGTCTGAGAGTGTTTTTTTGTTGCCTTTGAACATAGAAATATGGTTTTCCAGATTGAGGAACATTATCCATTTCTTAATTAAACTTTTTATTTTGGGGAAATTGTAGATTCACATGCAATTGTGAGAAATGATGCAGACAGAGCCTGCGTTCCCATTCCCTAGTTTCTCCCAATGGTAACTTCTTGCAAAACTATAGTAGAACCTGGTACATATATACAATGGAATATTACTCAGCCATAAAAGAGAAAGAAATAGTGCCATTTGCAGCAACATGTATGGACCCAGAAATTATCAAGTTAAGTGAAGGAAGTCAGACAGAGGAAGATAAATATCATATCACTTACATGTGGACTCTAAAAGAACGATACAAATGAATTGATTTACAAAACATAAACAGACTCACAGACTTCAAAAACAAACTTATGGTTACCAAAGGGGAAAGGTGGGGGGAGGGATAAATTGGGAGTTTGGGATCAACAGATATGCACTACTATACATAAAAGAGATTGTCAGCAAGGATGTACTGTACAGCACAGAGAGTGCTACTCAATATTCTGTAATAACCTATATGGGAATAGAATCTGAAAAAGAATGGATATATTTATATACGTAAAACTGAATCACTTTGCCTTACACCTAAAACTAACACAAGATTGTAAATCAACTATACTCCAATATAGAATAAAATAAATTTTTAAGTGACTTAGGAAAAGAAGCTGTGAATCACTATATTGTATTCCAGTAACATATAATATTGTACAGCAACTATATTTCAATTAAAATAAATTAATTAAAAAAAAAACTATAGTAGAACCAGAATATATTTTTTTGGCATTGTATATCTTTATTTTTTTTTACCTTTTTATATTGGAGTATAGCCAATTAACAATGTTGTGGTAGTTTCAGGTGCAGAGCAAAGCCATACATGTACATGTATCCATTCTCCCCCCAAACTCCCCTCCCAGCCAGGCTGCCACAAAGCTCTGAGCAGAGCTCCCTGTGCTATGCAACAGGTCCTTGTTGGTTATCCATTTTAAATATATAGTGTGTACATGTCGATCCCAAAGTCCCTAACTATCCCTTCCCTCCACCCTTCTCCCCTGGTAACCATAAGTTCATTCTCTAAGTCTGTGAAGAACCAGGATATTGACAGCAAAGATTGAGGACACTCCCCATCACCGCTACCAAGAATCCCTCAGGTTGTCCCTTTTCGCAATCCCCATGTCTCTTCCACTCCACACCCCTTCTTAACTCTTGGCAACTATAAAGTCCTCCATTTCTATAATTCTGTCATTTCAAGAATGTTACATAAGTGGAATCATACAGCCTGTCATCTATTGGGATCACCTTATTTCACTCCACATAATTCTCTGGTGATTCACCCAGGTTGTCACGTGTATCAGTACTTTGTTCCTTCTGATTACTGAGTAGTCCTCCGTGATGTGGCCATCTCACAGTTTGTTTTACTTTGCACCCGAGGAAGGACATCTGGGTTCTTTCCAGTTTGGGGCTGTTATGAATCAAGCGGCAATAAAAATATTTGTGTACAGGTTTTTGCATGAACAAAGTTTTCATTTCCCTGGGATCAATAGCCAGGAGTGCAATTGCTGGGTCATATGCTAATTACAGGTTTTTTAAGAAACTGCCAAAGTGTTTTCCAGGGTGACTCTGCCCCTTTACATTCCCTCCAGCAATGTGTGAGTGATTGAGTTTCTCTACATCCTTGCCAGTATCTGGTGTTATCATTATTTTGTATTGTAGCCATTCTGATAAGTGCGTAGTAATAGCTTGTTGTGGTTTGCATTTGCATTTCCCTAATGGCTATTGACACAGAACATCTTTTCATGTACTCTTCCTATGTTTGTTTTATATATACTGTCACAGGTTTTCGGTTGTATTTAGCAGCAACAAGAAGGAAAGCGCCACATTATCTTTTACGCTGAGTCAAAACAGAATAGCAGTTAAGGGGTCAAGTTCTGCTCTCACATGGCCGAGGTCTAAATCCTAGCTTAATGGAATCCTGGCTTTGCAAACTTGGTCAACCACTCTTTCCTCAGTTTTCCAATCTGCAAAATGGGAAAAACACCTACCTTGTTTTGAGGATTTAATGAACTAATGCAAAGCACTTCAAGTATTATGTTGAATTATTTCTGGTTATTATATAAAATTCATATGCCTTCTATAAAATTGTATGATTTCACAAAATTTTTAAATCTGCTTCATACTCATCTGGTTTTTAATATTACAGAAAACTATTTTGATGTCAACCTACTTTTCCTTTTTAAGTGACCTTTTCTGGGTGTGTCAAGACTACCTGATATGAAGACTAACAGACAGTGAAATCTCGGTTGAAGCACCTTGGTAAATATCTGTGTAATTTACCTCCTTGTCTAAACTAATGGAATGAAATGGCTGAATGAGGTTTCTTTCCGTTCATTCTGAAAAGTCAAGAAATGAAAAAATTGGGGGCTTCCCTGGTGGGTTAAGAATCTGCCTGCCAATGAGTTTAAGCCCTGGTTCGGGAAGATCCCACATGCCTCGGAGCAACTAAGCCCATGCACCACAACTACTGAGCCCATGTGTCACAACTACTGAAGCCCGCATGTGCCTAGAGCTTGTGCTCTGCAACAAGAGAAGCCACTGCAATGAGAAGCTGGAGCACCACAACACAGAGGAGCGCCAAGCTCTCCACAACTAGAGAAAGCCCCCGTGCAGCAAAAAGGACCCAACGCAGCCAAAAATAACATATATAAAATAAATTTATAAAAAAAAAAAAGGATGAAAAAATTAGAGTTAAGGTTGAAAATATAGACTGATAATGTATAATAAAAACATTTGTAGAAAACCATACAATGAAGTTCTCTAATCAAAAGCTATGAGTGTTTTCAAGTTCTATTTCTACTCTTTTTTAATGAATAGCTCAGTATATGTCAGTTTCCTCTAAATATTTGTTAGGCTTTCAGTTATTTGAGTCAATTGTATGCATGTCAGTTAATGACTTCAACATAGAAAATGATTATTTACTCTGTCAGGCACTGTGTTGGAAGCTATGAACACACACAGGTGAATATGCAATGTCTTGTAGGGAATTTACATTCCGGTAGAAGAGACTAAAATTCTTCTATAAATGATCATGCTTTGAGGTAGAACATGAGGTACCAAAGCAGCAATAGAGGAAAACCGCTAGGTATGGGGAATCAATTAGAGGTAACATGAGATCATAAGGTGGGGTAGAATTGGCATATGCAGAATTGGGAGGAAAGGGAATCCTAGAATTAGTAAAATCACGAAAGTAACACAGTGGAATGCATGCCCAGGGCCCAGTGAGCAGCTCAGGTTGACTGGACCATAGTTTGCAAAAATGAGGTTAATGAGAGAGAAAGCTGAGAAGACAGGTAGGGGACTAAAAAGTGTAGGACCTTTTAATGATATAATCTAAAGAGCTTAGAATCTATTTAACAGATAATTGAGGAGGAGGTCACTAAAAGTTTTGAGGCATGTGACTGAATGACTCAACCAGGGTCCCTTCACGCTGGTTAATCAGGTAGCAATGTGGCTGTCAGAGGGACTGCTGGATGGAGCCCACCTTTACAGAAGAGAATAGAGGGACATCCTAGGTGGTGCAGTGGGTAAGAATCTGCCTGCCAATGCAGGAGACACGGGTTCGATCCCTGCCCCAGGAAGATACCACATGCCTCAGAGCAACTAAGCCCGTGCACCACAACTATTGAGCCTGCGCTCTAGAGCCCGTGAACCACAACTACTGAGCCCATGTGCCGCAACTACTGAAGCCCACGTGCCTAGAGCCCATGCCCTGCAACAAGAGAGGCCACCGCAATGAGAAGCCCACGCACCACAATGAAGAGTAGCTCCCGCTTGCTGCAACTAGAGAAAGCCCATGTACAGCAATGAAGACCCAACACAGGCAATAAAATAAATAAATAAATAAATTTATGAAAAAAAAAAGAAGAGAATAGAGTCAGAAATCTGCACAAGGATCACAGCAATAGCTTAGGGATAGGTAAGTAAGAGTCTGATCACGATATTAGTAGTGGAAATAGATGTATTGAGCAGTTTGAATCCATCTGACGTGCGATTTAATTGGTTTCATTAGAACTATTTTGGGAGGGGGAGCTTTGGACATGTTGACTTCAAAGTTCTGGCTGGACTTCATGTCCACCAGCAGTTGGAAATTTGAGTCTGGATGTCAGAACAAGATCAGAGGTGAAAATACATTTCTCACTTTGTATCCACCATAAGTGATAATCTAGTAAGTAAGCCTCCTTCTTTAGTAATATTTTTCTAATTTGTTTTCTGGATATTCTTGTTTGATGAGTCATCTCAAAAAATCTCCTTAAGATTTTAATCAAATAGTATTAAATGGAGAAATTAACTTGGAAAGAATTCACTTTCAGTGTATAAGAGTAGAATATTGTGCTGTCCTATTAATGAACATAGATTTTTTTCAGTTATTTGTCTTCTTGTATCACCCTCAGTGAAGTTTTAACATTTTTTAAACGTCATTCCTCTCTATTTCTTATTATGCTTAGGTATTCTATTCTTAGGTATTTTAAACTTTATAATGGTTTGTGATTATGTATTTTCAAACCATTTACTGGCATACAGAAAAATAATCAATTTTGCATATTTATTTTATAACCAACCAACTTACTGAACTCTCTCCTTAGCTCCAAGAGCTTCTGTTTCCTTTCTGATATTTGTATCTATTTCTTTTTCTTATTTTACTTGATGACTAGAACAACCAGAGCAATTCTGGATAATACCAATTACTAAGAGAAGAAATACTAGATATTTCCTCAGCCTTGCATATTCAGAAATGGCATTATGTTTTCCTCATAAATGAAAAATGATTTTATTTCACCTGTGCTATTTGTTTTTGCTTTTTTGAAGTTCTTCTCACCTTACTTGCTTTGCTTTTTAAATCTTGCTTTGCCTTTTTACCCCATCCTGTCATCTTTTTGGTCTTTTTCTTCCCTCCTTTTTGTCTTTCTACTTTAATTCATTGAGACAGCATCTTCCTGCACTTTGTGGAGGAAGGCAAAGAGATTCCTGAAATTCTTCAAAACTTTGTGGAGATTATTCTTTCCCTCTAGCTTTATACCACATTTTATAGACCCTTACTTTTCTTTTCTGTTTCTCATTCTTCAAAAAATTGAGATCTGGTCATACCTTTTCATCAACAGCTAGAAGCATGGACTGTCCTGGCCCCACTCTGCACATTCGTGGAAAGATGGAGTTCTCTTCTTGAATCTACTGTTTGAGAGCAGGTTAAAATACTACTTGTCTACTTGCCGGTTTTTAGGGTATCTTCAGTTGTTGTGATTCTACTCGTGATCTCATTGCTTGTACAATTAAATTATGGAATGGATGAAAAATTAATACCCTTACTAGGTACCTATAATGGTTAATTTAGGTGTCAACTGGGCCATGGGGTGCCCAGATATTTGATCAAACATGATTCTGGGTGTGTCTGTGATGGTGTTTCTGGATGAGATTAACATTTGAATGAGTAGACTGAACACAGCAGAGTGCCCTCCCTAATGTGGGTGGGTCTCATCCAACCAGTTGAAGGCCTGAATAGAACAAGAAGGCTGAGGGAAAAGGATCTCCTTTTGCCTGACTGCCTTCCAGCTGGGACATTGTTTTTTTTCTCTGCCTCTGAACTCAATCTGAAACACTGGCTCTTCGAGCCTGCCAGCTTTTAGACCTGAACTATGTGATATGTTCTCCTGAGTCTTCAGCTTGCCAACTGAAGCTCTTGGGACTTCTCAGTCTTCAAATTGGGTGAGTCAACTCCTTATAAAAAATCTCTTTCTGGGACTTCCCTGGCGGTCCAGTGGTTAAGAATCCGCCTTCCAATGCAGGGGACGCCCGTTTAATCCCTGGTCAGGGAACTAAGATCCCACACGCTGTGGGGCGACTAAGCCCATGCACCACAACTACTGAGCCCGCATGCTCTAGAGCCCACACGCCAAATAAATAAATAAATAATTTAAAAACATCTCTTTCTATATACATTCCATTGGTTCTGTTTTTCTGGAGAACCCTGACTGATATAGTACTCCTACTGGCATTCTCCGATCTTGGCCCTCTGCTTTTGGAATGTGACACATGGAGTCTACACCTACAACATACTACCACCAGCTTTCCTGAGCCCTGCTTTCTATGCCATCACTCTCTAGAATCATAATCCCCTCTGAACTAGGAAAATAAAAATGATTACGAAAATGTCTAACATTAATGGGAACGTATTAGGACTCAAGGGCGATGCCAAGGACTTTAAAATCACTTCCCAGCTAATGCAAAAATATAGAAAGATGTGGGGCGAGGAGGAATGGAGAGTGACATGAGGAGCAAGAAGAAAGAATCAGTGCCCTGGCTGCCAGATAGGTCAGGATCTATAGACTAAGTACCATCTGCCCAATATTCTGCTTGGTACAGATACAGGGTCTCTGAGTGCAAGAATCACTGAGATGGTAAAAGTCATATTCCTATGTCTTTTCAGGTGGTTTAGGTACACTGTGAAGCCATGTCTGGGAGATTACAGTCAGCTGAGCTAGACTGTGAAGTCTGTGAGGCTGACTGCAATTGTATTTTTAAAACAATAAATTTATTTATTGGCTGTGTTGGGTTTTCGTTGCTGCACGTGGGGTTTCTCTAGTTGCAGAGAGCGGGGGCTACTCTTCGTTGCAGTGCGCTGGCTTCTCATTGTGGTGGCTTCTTTTGTAGCAGAGCACGGGCTCTAGGCACGTGGGCTTCAGTAGTTGTGGCGCATGGGCTTAGTTGCTCTGTGGCATGTGGGATTTTCCCGGACCAAAGCTTGACTCCATGTCCCCTGCATTGGCAGGCGGATTCTTAACCTGTGTGCCACCGAGGAAGACCCTACAATTCTATTTATTGACAATATATTCCAGGACCTTGCACTGTGCCTGGCACAGATAAGTGCTTACTATTTCCCACTAATGTTTGTCAAATCTACTTTTCCGTTGGTCAAGATTCACCCCAGATTCTAAGTCGTAGAACTGTCATAATTTTCCTCGGGATAGCTTTTCTTCTTTATTCTGTAGTTTCATAGCTATTTTAATGGGCAACTGGGAGAAATTTTATATTTTTTTAAACCAGAAGTCACCTTAGTGAATTTTAAGTGATATTGTATCAAAGCTGAGGAGTGGCTTCACTACAGACCAATAAGAGTACAAATGTCATAAATGGAATTAGTTGGTTAATGCACAGGAGTCAGAAATATGAAGGAGGAGCATGGTTTTGTGACTAAGTAAATACCTCCATGGCTCAGTCTCTTTCTTATCTGTACAACAAACAAAATTGCAGCCACCCCCTTGGTTTGTGTGTGTGTGTGTGGGGGGGGGTGTTGGGGGAAAAGAGGCTATAATGTGTCCAAAACTGCTTTGCAAACTGTACACCCTGTATGTATTTTAGACATTTTGGGTGCTACCACTATGATCATTTTCTGTCTCGTGTGCTAATCTATGTAAAACATCTTTTCTGTGACCAAGATTCCAACCACATATTTTACCCTCTGGTTCCCAGAAGTAACAGTACAGTATTATACTCAATTTCTCTACCAGATTCAAGGGTCATGATCTCTTTGGCAGGGAGAGAGTTACTGTCAGGAAAATCTTACTGTTGGATCCAGGACAAACCATTAAAAAGTTGCATAAGTCTTTGTCAGCTTCGAGCTGTTGTCCTGCAGGTGTTTTGCTATGTTGACACAGCTCATGTTTGTCCTGCTTTATTTATTGCTTTCTTTTGGAGGAAATCATAGAGAAAACAGGACTCATCCCACGGATGGAAACAGTTTCTCTGTTTGGCTGCTGAACTCCTCGGGAAAGAGGGAAGAAATCAGTAAGAGATGCAAGAATGAATAAAAAATATTCACCTTCAAAACACACTAAAAAGAGCAATGAAGGACCCAGATTAGAAGAACTTGTGCCAGATGGACTCCGGAGCGCCTGGAAATGCAGAAGAAAAAGTGAAAGCCAATTTGATTAATTTTAATTGAGTAAATAATGCTTAATCTCCAGTCATGTTCAAGGCTCTGAGGGAGCCACATAGAGAAGTAAAATGCAATTCCTGCTGTCACATTGTTTACAGCTGAACGGAGACAATGGAGTGAGCAAACAATTCTAATATAAAGCAAACCACCAGAAAGTGGCTGTCGGCAGCGTGACACCCCCAATCTAGCAGATCTTTATACTTATTAATTATATGAACACATTTCTCAAGTTATGTATTTTCTTGAAAACTCATGTTAAAATCATAATCTCAAATACAGCACTTAATGAGTCCACTGAATAAACTTTCAGAGAATATAGTGGTCTGGGAAGAAAGAAAGGTTTTTAGAAAACCTAAGGAGCTTCTCTCCAAATGTCTGTCCCTGTGCTTGCTGACGGCCACTGGAAAGGCTGAGCATATAGGAAACAGTCTTCTTTCTAATATGAAAGGCATATTTGTGTCCCGTGGAATGAGAGGTATGTGTGGTATGAGAACAGGACCCAAGGTCACCGCAGGGCTCCCAGTTCTAACGCGTATTTCCTGACTTAGGTTCCTCTACGTGGATCACGGCTTGTGGGTTATTCACACTCACGGCTTCTGTCGCATTCGTCCCAGGGTGCTTAATTATTCTTGTAATTTTTAATTGTTCTTCCCTTTCTTCACCTTTCTCTATTTTGTTATGGCGGAGCTTCATTTCAGTCTTGAAGCCCGTTCCATCTCATCTCTGTTTCTGTAGCATGTTTTACAGACCTGGTTCAGCAATTATTTATTTCTTAAAACTTTTAACTCTTTGATGAAGAGCTCAGAATTTTTATACAATTTTTATAAACAGATGCATGTTAAGTCTGAAGAGATGTCATGTATTTAATGATGTAACAGAGTAGAAATTTAAAGCCTCCTTAAAAAAATTAAATATTCAGGGACTTCCCTGGTGATGCAATGGTTAAGAATCCGTCTGCCAATGCAGGAGACACGGGTTCGAACCCTGGTCCGGGAAGATCCCATATGCTGCAGAGCAACTAAGCCCATGTGCCACAACTACTGAGCCCACGCACCTCAACTACTGAAGCCCGCTCTCCTAGAGCCTGTGCTCCGCAACAAGAAAAGCCCCTGCAATGAGAAGCCCACACACAGCAACGAAGAGTAGCCCCTGCTCACCACAACTAGAGAAAGCCCATGCGCTGCAACGAAGACCCAACGCAGCCAATAAAAATAAATAAATAAATATTCAGAAACACAAGTTTTATAAACAATTGCTCATCATCTCTCTGTTACCTGATAAGGTTAATATTTGTCTAATTTTTAAAGGAAGATGTATATAGAATAAAATGCAGAAATCTGAAGCATACATTTTGATAAAATTTGGTAAACATAGAAACCCATAAAACCACCACTCCAATCAAGACAACAAACATTTCCATCACTCCAGAAAGTTCTCTCATGTCTCTTCCAATTAATCCTCAACACCCAGCAGCAACCGCTGATCTGAATCCTATCACCATGGATCCATTTTGCCTGTTCTTTAACTTCCTGTTTGGTAAGAGATAGGTTTTACACGTGTGTGACTGTCTTCTTTCACGCCGCATCCTGTTTTTGAGATGGGTCAGTATGGCTGAGTATGAACATATTGCATTATATGAATATGCCACAACCTGTCCATTCAACTGTGGATGGATATTGGGGTTATCTCCAGTTTTCGACTATTATTATTATCTTTTTTAATTATTTTATTTTTTTTATTGGCTATGTTGGGTCTTTGTTGCTGCGCATGGGCCGTCCCCAACTGCAGTGAGTGGGGGCCACTCTTCATTGTGGTGCGCGGGCTTCTCATTGCGGTGGCCTCTCTTGTTGCAGGGCATGGGCTCTAGGCACGTGGGCTTCAGTAGTTGCAGCACATGGGCTCAATAGTTGTGGCTCGAGGACTCTAGGGTACAGGCTCAGCAGTGGTGGCACACAGGCTTAGTAGCTCTGTGGCATGTAGGATCCTCCCGGGCCAGGGCTCGAATCCACGTTCCCCTCATTGGCACATAGATTCTTAACCACTGTCCCACCAGGGAAGCCCCTCGACTATTATTAATAAAAATTTACAACTAATCCAAGTCTACTTTCAAAGAGTTTCCTCACGCACATCCACTGATCAATTCTCTGCTGCATACCTGAGGTAGACCTTCTGTAGATATCTGGATTTCTCTTTTTGTGTAAAATTCTCCTATTACTCCACCCTGAATACTCTAGCTCCCACGGTCTCTCTGGACTCTCAGTGCCATCTCCTCATTTCAAGAAGTCAACTGGGTTTTGCCTGGTGTTCTCTCTCTGTGCTGAAGCCTAGAAGCTCCCAAACGTTCTCCAGCTCGTGCGCTTAGGCAATCAGAGCTCTCTCCTTGTTTACTTTCTGTTTCTCAGGGATCACTGTCCTTCACTGCCTGATGCTCAGTGTCTTCAAAGCCATTGTTTCATATATTTTGTCTGGGTTGGTTTACTGATTTGTCTATCGATTTTTGGTTGCTGCTTGGTTGTTTCAGGTCAGGGAGTAAAACTGAGCTGGAAGCAGAAGTTCGTATTTCATAATTTTTGATGCTATTTCAAATGGATTGTTTACCTTTCATTTTCCATTTGCTTGTTTCTATACCTAGAAATACTACTGATTTTTTTTTCCCATCTTGACCTCCAAACAAGTATGGTTTTAACAAGATCATTGTATCATTGGATTAAGGGAGCAAGAACTCACAGCTGAATGGAGAAATTACTAAAAAGCCGACATGGAGGAGGTGGGACTTGAAAGATAAGTAGAATATAGCATAGATAAAATCTTCTGCATGAACGAAACATAGAAGAAGGCATAACCAAGGATTCCAAGTTGTTCAATTTGAATGAAAGTTGGGTTATCAGTAGAGGATTTGAGAAAACAGAAGTCTCTACGTATACAATATACAAATATAAAACTCCTGTGGGAAAGCCTTCTCTGATCCTCCAGATTAGATGAAGTCATTTGAAATAACCTTAACTTCTCTTTCATAAAGTGCTGACAATTCTAATTAACTTTTTCTTTGCCTATTCATGCAATGTTTGTCTTCCATATTAGACTGAAAATTCAGTGAGGGCAGAAATCATGTCTGTTTTTCTCACTGTTGTATTTCCAGCATTTAAAAATGAATATTCATTGAAAGAGTGAATAAATGGAACCAGGGTAAGAGGTCTGAATTTGATTTCGTGTGTAATCAGCGTCCTTAAAAGTATGTGCTTCAGTAAAACAACTACACCCCAATTTAAAAAAAAAAGTGCTCTAGGAGAATGACTTGCCCAGAGTTGTGCTTTAGGAAGATATTTCTGGCAGCATGCAGTGAATGAATTAGAGGGAGGCAAGCATGAAGAGAGGCTCCCAGAATTGTTAAGCAGGAGGCAAGGAAAACCCGAGCCATGGCGGTGTCACAGAAACTGGAAGGAAATAGACACAAAGGATTCTGTAGAGGACAAACCAACAAAATATGAAAGTTGGGGAGGAGAGAGACTAGAAAAGTCAATTATACACCTGACATTCTGAGAGGGGGGAATTAGGAGGAAAACAGTATCGTTTATAGAAATAGAAGTCTAATAGGAAGAGCTGGTTTGGGGAGGTAGCTGTCAATCCTGAGTGTTCATTACCTGTGAGCTTTCTAGGTGGATCTATTTATTGATCAGGCAATTGGAAACAGTGTGGATCTCAGAACAGAGCTGTGGATTAGGACACAGACATGAGAATTGTCCTCTTAAAGGGGATACTTAGCCCTAGGGAATGATGAGATTGGAGAGAAGGAGGAGGGGGAGGGGGAGGAGGAGGAGGAGCCCAAAGAGACAATTTGAGGGCATTCACTTTAGCAGGCAAGAGAAAGTCAACAAAAGATAGGAATAAAGAAACTTTTCTAAAGCTGGGAATAGAACTCACACAGTGTTACATTATGAAAGGAGAGCATGTGAGGCTACTTAAACTGAATACGTAGAAAGCTTGAGTAACACAAAGACAGAAAGGGCCATTGCCTTTGATCATTAGATTACTACCAAACGTCAAGATAATAATACATGTATTCTAAGAATCACTCGATTCTTAGAATAACCCATTAAGGCAGAGGGTGGGGGCATTATCACCCCCACTGTGTAGATGAAGCCGCAGAATCTCAAAGAGTTCAAGGGGCTTTCTCTAGGCCACACAGGCACGAACCATCAGAACTGGATTCTGCCCCAGTGTCATCCCTAACACTGCCCTCCCACACCACACTGCATCCTGTTCTTTCTAAGGTGCTTCAGAAAAGCGTGTTTGTTCTCAGATCTATACTCTTTTAATTCATCTTATTATTGGCTATTTCCCTAAGAAATCTATAAAAAGACTTGGGTCCTGCTAATATAAAGATTGATATTAGCCCCTATCATCAATGACTCAGAAGGAGCAAAGGCCCAGAATCCTTATTTACCACCATAGGGCGCTGTTTCTTGAAATAACACAGGTAAATAAGTACCAATATTAGGGGATTTCTTCTTTTATTAGAGCAGCAAACTAACTAAGGAGAAGGTCAAGTTTTCTTCATCAACTCTAGAAGTTTCCTTAGGTTCAAACTTGATTAAGGATTTGGATAGGTATTCACTTACTTCACCTAATTAGTGACTTAGTTATCACCCGAAAGTCACGTAAGAATATTAGTAGCATTTTAAACGGTAACATTTGATTATATTCCTATAAGGCCCAGAACATCATGCTTATTCTCCCAATGTTATCAAATATTCATCCTGAAAGGCACAGGTGTGTTGTGAGTGGTGGAGAAAAGGCTCAGAGGATTCTGATTTACTAACATACTTTTTTTGTTTTATTGTAAGAAAGAAGAAAGACATGGGAGAGAGTTAAGCTGATAGGCTTGTTGCTGTCTTAAATAAGAAGCTGGTATGAGATGATAATATAAATAATATGTGCTGTGGTCATCTTCCAAAACTTCTGAAACAAATAAACAGACAAACAAGAAAAGAACTGTCCCACCTGTAGAATCTGTTGTTGGCATCTGTCAGTAGAATCTTGGATCTGCTGACTTCTGTGATGGGCATGTATACGTAGGAAGAACTGACCCCATCACAATCAACAGTCATTAACATGCTTCCTAGGAGTCAAAGAGGCTGGTTCATTTAGTTCAGAGAAGAGTTGCAGTTAGTGTCCTGAAAGGCTTGATGTCAAGGCCTTACAGAAGGAGGGCAGCCACTCTGAGGGAGCGAGAGCTCTTTATCCTGAGCTAATAAAGGTGTCAGCATGTTCTGAAAGGCATGCATAGCTGTCTAACTAGGGCCTCAGAGCATAAAGCTCACACCAGAGTTCCGGGTAGTTGGATCCTTCTTCGAGAGTCTCTGTTTGGTGGGTAAGCTGACCCCTTTGACTAGGACTACGATTTCTTTATGAATTGGTATGACTGTTTCAGAAGAAAATTAGGACAATTTTAAGAGCATCTCCACGGCTATTCACTTTTCCCTTTTCCAAAAAGTAATGAGACAAGCCTACAGGCTTGGTTCCATTTTGGGCAAATTGCAAATATGTGACATTTTAGGAATCTTGGGCTGTTTTATTCTTCACACCCATTTAATCAGTGTTTGGTGACTGGGCTTTGATGGAATAAAGCAGCTCTGTAGTTTCAGTGCAGTTCTGTTTCCGGGATTTTGTAGCAACTATGGTTTCAGGAGAGAATGGAAAAAAATAAACACACTTAGCAACTCAAAGGCCAGCTGCTTTAAAACTGCCTTGGACATTCTGGACTCATCACCATGACTTTTTCTTTTTTTTGTTCTAAATTGTAAACAGACTTGTGTGGATTCTTCTTTTGTATATTTATATTTGGGGAAGGAGCAGGTTGGGTCAGTCCTCTTTTCTACATTTATATATACTTCAGAAATCTAAAAACATAAGGCCCAGATTTCATATTTATTGAAAATTAAGAGAAAAGACTTGAAAGAAATGTAATTGATGACTATTGGTACCATTTCTTTCCACTTGTGAAGTGAAACTGGATAACAGTATCTTTCCTAAATAAACACCCTCTAGTATAGAGTGTCAAAGAGCTTTAGAAAACATTAATTTAGACTCAACTGTACTGACTTGCATTATAAGAAATGCAAGAGAAATGTGATATAAAAGCTTAATAGTAGAGGTTAACTGAATTACCCAAGTTTATACAGTAGCATACCTGGAGGTTACCCATTCACTGAGCATCCCCTCCTTAGGTCTGGGCAAAGCTCTTGAAATTGAATTCCCATTACTGTGGTGCATCCAATAATTTTGTACCTTCTATGATACCCAAAGATATATGTCTTTTATATATACATCATGATGGGGCATCCTCACAGTATGGTAGAAAGTGTGCTGCCTGGGAGTACAGAACCTAACCCCGGCCACACCATTGCCTGAGTTCTGTGACCTCCAGTATGGCATTTTACCACAACCCTAGACAGAATTTTGTAGAAACAGTAAAAATGAAGGGTACAGTGGCTATTTGGGAGGTAACTCACCAAAATGTATTCTTTTCTTCTGCTTAAAGTACTCTGAGTTTTGTGGGGTTTTTTGGGGGGGGGATCTCTTTGTGAAACCATTGTATATCACTCATGAAATTATTATAGTAATTACAGTGAGATTGACCCAGGCATGGGCCTGATTGGCTTAAACCCAGAACAGTCTATCTCTCGGGACATAAGGATTACTCAGAGAGAAACATCATCAAATTTGGGTCAGTGAGACATGTCTGTACAGAGGGTAAGGCTTCTGAGAGGTTAGTTCCCTCACTTTTTTAACTACTCTCCTCCCCTACCTCCCCAATTTTTTTTTCCTCTGATGGGAAGGTCTGCAACTACTAGAGCTATTGTCACCATGAATGGATCTGGCCCTAAGACAAACTGAGGCACTTGTGGGGAGGGGAAGGAAGTGAGGGGTTGGTAGACATGAGCGATAAACAGATAACAGGAGTAGGAGCCCATGTGGCCTTAAGAATCCTGAGTTAAGCCCTGGATTATCCAATTATGTGAACCAATAAGTTCCCCACTCTTTTATTCTTTGGTTAAGTCATTTTGGGCCAGGTTTTCTTCTACCTGCAACCAAAAGCAACCTAATTGGTATAAAGGGGTTGAATTAGAATGTAGTCACTAGAACCACACTGGCCAATAGAAATTTCTGTAATGGGGAAAATATTCTATGAATGCACCGACCAATATGGTAGCTACATATGTCTGTTGAGTTGTAGCTGGTGACTGAGAAAGTAAAGTTTTAATCTAATTAGTTAAAATTAAAATTTCAATAGTCACATATGGCTAGTGGCTACTATTTTGGGCAGCATATCACTGAATGGTCCTTAAGACCTCTGACAGTCCTAACATTGTTTGATTTTATGAATGTACTCAGTGCACATAAATAACACCCACGAATAGATCCAAATGTGACGGAAACTAAAATCTGTTGCCAACACACACGAGACATCTAATTTCCAGTAAGAATGGATGTATTAGATTTATGTTTTCATTCAAAGCTGCTATGGCAGTTAATTTATGAGCATATGATTAAAAAGATCAATATCCACTACTTCTTTCCACATTAGGCATTTTATAGCTGGGAGGACTTGGATAAAATACATAAAATCTCCAATGATATTCTGAGGATTAAGTGAGATGATGCATGTAAAGAAGTTAGCATAGAATCCTGCCCAGAGTAAATTTCAGTGCATGGCCATTGTGCTGGCTGCCACTACTGCTACTCAAGACAGACACTGATGACTAAATGTCACCCTCCCTTCGTATTTAGAAATGCTTCTGTCTGACTGAGTAGACCAGGGATAGGTCACTGACATACTGAAGTTGGAAAAGGCTTAAAGAGCAAGTAATCCAATGAGATATAGTTGCAGAGGGTTAAACCAAGTCTCGGTCATCCAAGTGATGAGGAAGTTAGTACAGTAGACAAATTAAAACCAAGACCTCCTGGCTCAAAATTCAGGGCCCTGTGTATTTTCTTATACTAAACTTTATTTTGCCTCATGTTTCCCCAGATTTTTCAAACTTCCTGGCATTCTCTATTTAACTTAGCAAACAAGTTAATACTGGTGACTTACAGAAAAGTCCATTTGCCTTCTAGGCAGTTTTACAATAAGGTAATCTTTTCAAGACCATTTACCCTCAAGGCTGACTCTAGTTTCACTCTTCAAGAAGTGATGGGAAGGGACTTGCCTGGTGGCACAGTGGTTAAGAATTCACCTGCCAATGCAAGGGACACAGCTTTGAGCCCTGGTCCAGGAAGATCCCACATGCTGCAGAGCAACTAAGCCCATACACCACAACCACTGAGCCGGCGTGCCACAGCTACTAAAGCCCACACGCCTAGAGCCCATGCTCCGCAACAAGAGAAGCCATTGCAATGAGAAGCCGCACATCACAACAAAGAGTAGCCCCCACTCACCATAGCTAGAGGGAAAGCCCTTGCGCAGAAATGAAGACCCAATGCAGCCCCCAAAATAATAAATTAATTAATTAATTAAAAAGAAAAAAAAGGGAAGACTTTGGTTGTCAATGTTATTGACTATCTGAGCATAGCTGTTTAAAAGATTTCAAAAATTCAACACTGTTTGGATCTCTTTCTCTATTTCCATTTTTTTTTCTTAGCAGAGAAAAAAAAATCTTTTCCTTGAGTCTCTAGTACTGTGTTATTATGGTCCAAGGCAGAGTCATGGTATAAATTCCTTATTGGATCACAGGTTTACCTCTTTACTTCCCTCTCTTGTTCATGGGCTGCCACTTTATTGCTTTCAAAATGGAGCAAACAGGGCTGAAAAACAAAATCCCTGCTGATTCAACACTGAGTTAGCTCATCTATGGGTCAAGGTGACAGGACACAGCTCACCAACAATATATCACTAAATAAACAGATACTGTTTGTTCCACACCTCCAAATTTAGGAGTTTCAAAATTACTCCAATTCATCCCATGGCACTGTAGGGATGAACTGGTTGGAGTGTAAATTTTGCAGCTGCATTACCTCATTAAAAAATTATTATTAGATTGGTATTCCTATTAGTGATCAATATTTTATGGTTAGAAAATCAGAACGAGAAGGTGAGGCGCCATGTGAGTTAACTTTGCAACATGTTGCTTCTACGTGTATCATCTTTTAAGCTACTGTATGAAATTAAGTACAAGCATTTTGAAGGAAATATCTGTTTTACAAAGACTTTTGTACATATCAGATGTTCTGAGAGGCTCACCTCAACTACCTGAAGAGTTCTATACTTTCATACTCTTAAAAAATATATATATGTGTGTATATATATATATATATATATATATATATATACATATCAGCAGACTACCTTCCATGGCTGTAAGAAAGAGAAAAAGAGAAAAAAGATGTTCCTAGGGCTGCCACATTTATTCCCTTCTCATAAGAAAGTTTAGGCGAACAAACACTTTCTCCAAATGGGTGGAAACTAATCATGGATTTCAGAAATATTTCTGGGAAATGTCACCTAAGCTCCAAAAAGGAGACTATAAATTTTTAGAACATATTCCAATGGGGAAGTTGGGGACTTTGTATATTTTATCAGGTTTAAAGTCTGAATAATATTAGCTCAAACTTTTTTTTTAAACAATATAATTAAATTTATGAGCAACAGTACAAAATAAAATAACAGATTCTAAGAACATAATCATGAAGGTTATATGAAAACCTTTAAAATGTAAAGCGTTAATGCACGCAAAAGGCTACCAGGCCTATTCAGGAAGGCATTCGAATACTGGGAGCCAAAAAAATGTCCTATTGGAAAAATAAATGTTATGGTTGATATATACATACAAAAGATGCAATAGGTCAATGTTAATATCATCCATTGCATTTTTTCACTTTGAAAGCACGGAGAGATCCAGTAGTGAGTCATAACTGTTACTTCCAAACTAGATCAATTCTGAAGGAAACCTATTCCTGAGACTAACTGATAAATGTCATTTGTAATGGGAAACATTTGCTTTCTGGCTAGTTAAGTGCATTTAGGTAGACAGTAATGAGATGCAGCTGAAGGGTGGAGCTCCTTTAAAAAGAAGTATATTTTTTCTTTGCCAAATATAATGAAAAAAGTACGACTTCCAACTGCCCCACTATTGATATTCATTAAAGAAAGATTCTTGCAATATGACTCTTTCACAGGGAAAAAAAAAAAAAAACACTGGAAAATCAGAAGAGTGGATGACTACAGTTCAATAAACAGTGAGGAGATGTAAGAAGAATAATCAAGATTTATCACTATAGAAACGAAGACACAGATGAAAAACAAAGAATAGATACGGCTTAAAGTACAGGAAAAGAAGTATATGATGAACCACATGTTACAATGGGCTACTTTTTGTTTTAGTTACAAATAAATCCCAAATCGTAGGTGCTCAAGACAATAACGGTTTACTTTTCACTTTGCTCCATGTCTGGCGTGGGTTTGCAGGGAGGGGGCGTGCTCATCCTTGCCACAGTATTTGCCTGGTCAACATGGGAAGGGGTTGCAGCACTGCAGTTCCTACCACTGGCAATGAAATGCCTCTACCTACACGGGACACAGGTCACTTTCAGCCTCATTTCATTGGCCAAAGCCAGTCACATGGCCATGACTGCTTTCAGTAGAATGAAGTGCAATTCTACCACATGCCTGCTGGAGCAAGGAGAATCGGAATATTTGTGAACAGCTTTACCAGCTATCACATCTTTTTTTTTTTTTTTTTTTTTTTGCCACCCTGCGGCATGTGGGATCTTAGTTCCCCGACTAGGGATCGGAGCTGTGCCCTCAGCAATGGAATCACGGCGTCTTAACCCCTGCACCACCAGGGAGTCCCTCATATCGTATTTCACCCAAGAAGAACTGGTTGTAGATGAGGACTATTACATGCAAAGAGAGTCCACGGGAACTATGAATACCAGCAATCGGAAGGTATTTGCTGTCTTCAAAAGAATAACTTTCACATTTACAGCTAAGCAATATATTAACATTAGAATCCAGCAAATGAATCATATAAGTTGAACAGAAGGATACAACTAGTCGTGATAAGTGGTCTGACCGTAAATTTCGGGTAAAACTAGACTGGTCTGCTAATACATTCCCCATATTCTTAGCAAGTCAAAGACATTTTCTAATCAATTTATTAGGAAGCACGGTCTTTGTTAGTCAACTTTAGCCTTTTTTTTTAAATCCAGAGGAAATTTTCACCCTCATTGGGAACCCAGATAAAATCTTAGGCAGCACTGTGGCATAAAAAACAAAGTGGATCTGAGCCTCTCGGACTGAGATTGGAGGCCCAGAATTCCTATGGTGGGCCTGAAATACTGACAGTTCAGAAACCCTGGAAAACGCTAGACTGCAGCTTCAAGAACACTTCTCAAAGGAAAGGAGCTGTCTGTCAAACAATGGGAGTTTTCGTTTTTAAAAGTCAGGAATTAGAAGCCTGACAATGGGGCTTTCAGTTCATTTCTATGTTACTATGTTTTTATGAGGTAGCACAATATTTATTCTCCAATTTAATTATGTGATTCATGGGACAGTATTATTTGTATCTGTCTGTGATTGTGCTATATAGACCTTAATAGAATATATGTGTTTATGCGTATGACTGAGACAATTTCACAAAATCTAACCTGCCTTTACTACATGCAATAACCCTATGTTCTATTCTATGCTTAAAAAAAAAAAAATGCTGATTTCAACCCACTAAATTCTTTCACTAAAGTATCACGACCTCAGCTTGAAAACACTGTCTGAGGGAAGTTTCCAGTGGGTATGCCACGGGGATCTAGTCTGTTAAACATTTCTCCTGGTGCTTTGACTTAGGACATTGACTGAACACTAATCACGTTTGCAGACAGACGATGGCAGACTGGAAGAAGTAGCTAATATGGCCTTCATAGGCTGTAACAACGGGTCCAAGAAAATAAGTTGAGGTTTCAAAAAGTTAAAGGTATAACCCTATGCTTGAGTCTAAATGATGTAAACCATATATTCCAAAGAAGGGGCATATTTTAAAATCTATTTTATTCTTGCAGAAGGAGGTATGGTTTAAAAATAGAATGTATGGGAAAGATTTCAGGATTTTAACTTACGATAAGCATGATTGAGTCATCAGGGTTGAGTGTTTGCCAAAATGACCAGGTGAAACTGAGTGGAAAAGCAATCATACCAAGAGTCTCTGAAAGCCTTTCTTGAGGCCAGAGTTTACCTGAGGATTAGCACTGACTTCTCAGGACCACATTTTAATCAGAGAGGCAATGACAAATGAGCACCTGGTCAGTCAGGACGGTGGGGGAAGAATCACAGCACGTGAAGGATAGTTGAAAGATCTCAGGGTGTGGAAGCTGAAAATATAAGACTAAAGAAAAATAGTGGCCTTCAAGTCGCAGAAAATCTGATATGAAGTCCCAGGAAAGAAAGATGACACTTGCTCCCTCTTCTCCCAGAGGGCGGACTCATTCATTCATTCATTCAACAAACATGTATTGAGCAACTATTACTTTTTACTAAGCAAGGTTTTAGAGGTACAGGAATAAAAGCAACTCAGAAAACATACAGTTCAGTGAGGAGAAGGACAAGTCAAAAGCTCCCAGTTACCTTTACAATAAAATCTAAAATCCAAAGGGTGAACTTTCCTGGTGGTGCAGTGGTTAAGAATCCACCTGCCAAGGCAGGGGAACTGGGTTTCATCCCTGATCTGAGAAGATTCCACATGCCATGGAGCAACTAAGCCCACGTGCCACAACTACTGAAGTCTGCACTCTACAGCCCACCAGCCACAACTACTGAGCCCGCATGCTGCAACTACTGAAGCCTACATGCCTAGAGCCCATGCTCTGAGACAAGAGAAGTCACAGCAATGAGAATTCTGTGCACTGCAGTGAAGAGGAGCCCCCCACTCGCCACAACTAGAGAAAGCCCTTGCAGAGCAAAAAAAAGCCAACGCAGCCAAAAATAAACTTAAAAAAATAAAAGAAAATCCAAAGGGTACCCAAGGCTTGTTTTCCAAATCTCTGTTTTCATCAGTATCTCCTGCCCGCCCGCCCCCCCCCCCAGCCATTTTAAGTTAATTTTGATTCCCTAACTGTGCCGTGCTTTCTCACTGCCTTCATAATGCTGTGTGCCTTCTTCACCGCCAGCCCCTGGCTGACTTCTGTTTTTCCACGAGGAGAACTCGGTCACCGCCTGCATGGGGATGCCTCCACGCGTCCCACTGGCCGTGTTCCATGACCCTTCCTCTGGGCCCCATGGCACAGACTGCCCCTTTGTTGCTTATCCTAGTGAACTGTCACTTACCTAGGAACTCCCTGAAGACAGAAGTGTTTCCTTTCGGTACCTCAGCGCCAGGTGCAGTGGGTGGCACAGAGCTGGTCCTCAGAAATGCCTCTTAAACGTATCAATGAATGAAGGGTGCAGAATGAAGGGTTTCGATTGCGTCTGTAGATAAGTATTCCCATAACAGCTTTCAATGGAGTATAATCTATAAAAATACTGAATCACCATATTGTACACCTGAATCTAATATTGTAAATCAATTATACGTCAATAAAAAAAAGATCAGTATTCCCAAAGATTGAGCAGTTCATTGACTTTCAACTTTTGAAAATGAATCTAAATAAAGTAAATGTGAGATCTTTAGAAACTCACTTCTAAGTTCAAGACCACTGTTGACTTCTAGGCAATGAGTCCTAAATCAGTAAGGTAGCAGGAAGCACTGCCCGAAACGTGCTTCTCAGGGACGCGAGCAGAGGATGGGGGGGATGACTGACAGTCATCCCCAGAAGGTGCTCTCCATTTCCTGCTTTGTAAGATGTCCTGGCATCGCAGGGGGTGTCTGACACTTCTCTCCAGCATGAAGGCTGGCACCGGGCAGTCCATGCGTCCATGCAGGGCAGTGAAACAATCTTGCATGAAGGGCCGCACGTTTTCCGTGGGCAGTGCCAGCCCAAGGAAACAGTGCTGCCTTTGAGAGACACAAAGAGCCACTGTCCTTGCCTCTTTTTTCTTCTTCAAAAACTGTAAGAGTCCAAAACTCGCTGTGGAGATAACAAAGGCTCCTCGCAACCTGAGCAGAAGGCTGGAGTCGTTTCACCTGTAGAATCCCAGCCAAAACCAGCCCACGGGCCACAGCCCACAAGATTAAGGTAGTCAAGCATCCTTTTCACCTGGACTGTAATCTGAAAGAAAAATAAGCTCTGCTGAAAAAAAACAAAAAAAAAACCCCCAAAAAACACAGAATGTCCCTTTTTCTCCTCTGCCTCTATCGGTTCTGGGTTGCCCTTTTCTCGTCAGCAGAGCGAATCGGCTCCTGTACACCAGGATGTCATCTTGGTAATGTTTACCCCACATGCTGGCATCTTCCATGGTGCTTCCATTATATCCACTTACTATGAAAGCCTTAGGAGTTATTTCAGCAAAGCTTGAGGGACCATCCACAAAGCAGGTCCTGCACTAAATGGGAGGTTGGACTGGCTGACCACTGAGATCCCCTCCTGGTTCTGTAATTAGAAGGCTGGGAGAGGGAACATGTAATTCATCCAAGTCTGTGGTCACCTGGTAGTCACATTAATACCCAAATGGCTCAACTGTGGACAATGCTGCCAAGGATTCAAGTGCAGAGGGCAAGGGAGGTTAGGAGAGAACAGAGGGAAGAGGAAGGCTAAGAGGGCTTCAGCTAAGGAGAAAATCGACTTCAGTCTACACTGGGCACCTGCTATGTTGCAGGCAGGAGCTGGTGACACAGAGATGAACACAGATTGCTTTGAGGTGAGCAGTGAAAAGAGACCTGTACCCAAGGCCACTCCAATGCAAGGGAATCGGAGCCGTGGTACTTCTGTGCTAATGCAGGTGGCACAGAGTGTCTGGAGGCAGCATAAAAGAAGACCTTTTCAATGAGGTGATGAGTGAGCTTGAGCTTAAGAACGAGAAACAGCTGATTTAAGTTGGGAGGAGGGGGTGGGAAGATAGTCTACACAGAAAGGGTAGCAAAGGCAAAGCTGTAAAGCACGAGGGATCACGGCAGGTGCGGCGAGCTGCAGGCGGTTCCCTGGCCTGGCTGGCATAGAGGACACCTGTGAAAAGATGGCAGCAGTATTGGGAAATAGGTGGCTACCAGACTGTGAAGACTTTCCCTGCTCTGCACAGTGGGGGATTTACTGTCAGTGTTGAGAAGATATGGGTCCCAAATCCAAGGGGAAGAAGGATTGCTTCCTGGCAGTGACCTGGGGAGCAGACAAGACTTCAGAGAGGGAAAGAGACTACAGGCACTGAACTTCCCAGCCTAGTTGAGACAAGAGGGAGGGGGCACAACCTTTGAGAGAATGACAAAGTCTTTAAGGATACAGCAAAAACTGGTTAGAACCGACGAGGTCCAAGATGGCGGAAGATTCAACTTCCAGTGAACCTTGAGCCTCATTATACTCTCACTGTAATACAGCAGCATAAGCTTAATGACATACCCACAGGCACCAAGCCCGACCACAAAAGGCCAAAATGTGGGAGGTGGCCCAGTTCCTGGAAATCCCCGCTCCTTCTCCAAAATAGTTGGAATAATCCTCCCACTTATGAGCCTATGAAATCACCCAGCCTATAAAAACTAACCACCCCATATTTTGGGGACTCTCACCTCCTGAGATGGCCCACAGTCTGTCTGTGCAGTGTGTTTCTCCCAGGGCCCTTCTTGCCTTTTGAGACAGACCGCATTTTGTCTATGGAATGTGTATCTCTCTAAATAAATCCACTTCTTACCTATCACTGTCTCTCAATGGATTCTTTCTGCGCTGAGACATAAAGAACCTGAGCTTCATTTAAGTCCTGAGACCAGATGTGTGATTTCAATTAAAAGACAGTGGGTTTGGACTTCCCTGGTGGTGCAGTGGTTAAGAATCTGCCTGCCAATGCAGGGGACCCAGGTTCGATCCCTGGTCTGGGAAGATCCCACATGCCGTGGAACAACCAAACCCGTGTGCCACAACTACTGAGCTGAGCTGCAACTACTGAAGCCCGTGCACCTGGAGCCTCTGCTGTGCAACAAGAAAAGGCACAGCAATGAGAAGCCCGCCAACTGCAATGAAGAGTAGTTGCCCCTGCTCGATGCAACTAGAGAAAGCCTGCACGCAGCAACAAAGAACCAATAAACAAACAAATAAATGAAAATTATTAAAAAACAAAAACAAAAACACAGTAGGTTCAAGTCCCAGTCTGGGTTTTGGCTGGGTTCGAGTCCCCACTGAACAGTCCCAATCTGAGGTGTGCAATTTCATACTCACAGATTCTCTGATCTCAAATGTGGATGAAGAATGTCTCCTGCCATATCAGTAAACAAAGGATGTTTAGACCATCAAACCATCAGCCAGGTCAGCCTCCCCAACTGTGCACCCTGAAGGGATTCAGGATGGAGAAAAATAGGAGACTGCCCCTGGAGAGCTAAGGTGCATATCAAAGGAATGATTTCAATGAGCCCAGATTCTTGCATCTTCTCATACATAGAAAAGTGCTAAATTCATTAACTTGAGATGTCAGGGTTTTCTTTAATTAACAGGAATCCTTTGATGTTTTGACTACCTGGTTTTTGCTGCAAAAACTCCTATATATCCTGGCTCCTCCCTTATCTCTTTGGAACAGTCCCTCAGAGCTGTTTGAGAGCCTGTCTCCTGGGCTTTGGTCCTAAGTCTATTTGTCAAATAAAACATAATTCCCACCTTTTAGGTTGTGCTTTTTTTTTTTTTTCCCCCAGTCCATACAAGCATGGCAGGAGAGTGACTGAAAGGCCCATGTGGGCCAGGGCAATAGCCTCTCGAAGACAGCCTAGAATCCCTTACCTCTCACCTGCCACTACATCCTGCTGCTAGGTAAGGCCCTGGAACTCTGTCTGGGGATCTGGGGAGAAAGACAGAAGAAGACATGAAGTCAAATTTCTAGTAACGCAGAGGCTTATGGCTCTGAGAACATGTGATTTTTAAAAAATCACATATGTATTTCTTTTCTATCAGAATTTGTGGATTGAGATTTACACCTACTACATCTGTTACCTCATTTAAGCCTCACAATAACTTATATGTGAGGTATTATTCTCCCAAGTGTACAGTAATTACACCTGGAGGCTACATAAAGAATGAGAACATCAAAAGAAATATTCTCATTCAAGCACATTTGACCACTGAGGTAACAGAAGTTTTGGAAAAGCTAAATGGGTCCTCAAGTTCAAAGACCAAGCCCAGAGGAAATGCTGGTTATACCAATGTGCATTTTTTTAAGCTCTTTATTGGAATATAATTGCTTTACACTGTTGTGCCAGTTTCTGCTGTACACCAAAGTGAATCAGCTGTATTTATACATATATCCCCATATCCCCTCCCTCCCGTGACTCCCTCCCACCCTCCCTATCCCAGCCCTCTAAGTCATCACCCATCATTGAGTTGATCTCCCCCAATGTGCATTTTTTAAAACTTAAACAGTACCATTGTTGCTTCTTCATTTGTAAGGCAGGCATGTTTTGAAAGGCAAATTTCCTGGAGATTTTCTACTTTTGAAATATTAATTGCAGCCTTGGATAATAGGAGCATCCTGTAAGAAGGTGCTGGGTCTCACTGGGTTAATTTCTTCCCGAAATTCTTCCCATCCCAAGTTTCCATGACAGAGGCAGCAAGTATAGTGAAGGAGAGAGAGGGAAACTTCTGGAAGGGTGGCTGCTGCTGCAGCAGGTAGGGAACCCATGGGCGACCAGCCTATGGAGCAAAGCCAACGAGGCCAGTCAGCTGCCAGGGTTAACAGAGCTTGCCCAGAGGTCCAGGACGTCCTGCTTGGAAGCAGAAGTTCCCTCTCTGTGGTCAATGTGCTGTTGGCTTAAGGAAGAAACTACTATTTCCAAGAGCCTACTGTGTGCCGAGAATTCTTCCCTGTGTTACCTGATTTAATTGTAGCGAGATGACTGTGAGAAAGGAATTATTTCCATTTAACAGGAGAGGAAACTGAAGATCAAAGAGTTTAGGGATCTTGCCAAAGTCAGAGCGCTGGAAATCAGAAGGGTGAGATTCAAAACCAGACCTTTCCCATCCCCCAAATCATTTGCTTCTGTTTTTGTTCCCCCAGCTCTACTTCTCATTATTTTCTATATCACCCACCCTTACTGTTTTGTGTTTTCTTTTCTTTTTTTTTTTGCCGTTTGTAAAAAGAGTTTAGGAAAGGGCTAGTAAAATATCCCCCATCTTCATTAAAATTGAGTGAGCAAATGTGAAAGTATTTGGAATGAATAATACGTAAAATATATTGAAAGGATACTTGCAGTAAAAAGAAACGTGGCTTGCGTTACCAAGGAGCCTCAGCTTAAGTCCCGACACTTAGTGTCAACACACAACATCATTTTGATTCCATTACTGGTACAGGAGAGGCAGGGAGAGAGGGAAATGCACTGTACTTCCATGTGACTGTATTCGGGGGAAAAAAAGCTTTGGTGAGCTAATCTTGAACTTGAGGCACTGTTCCTTTGTTGTCCAGCTGCTGCCCTGGAATCCTGTGTTTGTGTTACCGACAATTGCCACGGAAGCGTTTCATTTCATTTATTTATTATTCATATCCCTCCAACTTCCAAAGATCAATGCAAAGCAGGGAAGTGAAGCTTTTTCATTTTCATACACTAGAGTCATATCTCAGCTGCTTTGTGTTGCTGATACATCAGTGTAAAAACTACGGAGCTCCTACAACCACCCATCCAGAGGGCTAGGCAACAGCGGTTACTCTCAAATTCAAATATTTGGATTCGATGCAGAGGTCCAAGGCCAAGGACATGCTGATCTGCGATTGAAGAGCTAAAACATGAAAGTCCCAATCTTCCTCTGCCCTGACTGTGTGGAAGGGACGCACTGCAGATTTAATCTCTTTAATCTGCCTTGCTGCTTCCAAAGCCACAATTATTCTGAAACCAGGCAAGGGCCAGCAGTGGTGCCGGCCCGCCCCCGAGTGCAGGGCGAGGCTGGGACCACAGATCCCCACGGACTCTTTGTTTCTTAGCAGAGGATTCTCTCAGTGGCCAGCTGAAGACCTTTTCTTTGTGTCATGATTGACAGACATGAATTAAATATCACCCCACTGTGCTTTCTGATTGGTGAATGGCCACGGATTACAAGAATGTCTTGGGAAAATGGCGTTTCATGATAGGGAGACAAGACCAGAATGGCAGGGCTTTTCCAGCTAATCCTGAACTTGACAACAGCAGAGACCTTGATTCTGGGCTCCTTTTTTTTTTTTTTTTTTTTTTTTAACATGATATGCCTTGTTCAGGTCTGGGAAGGACCAATCCTAGAATGGTCAAAGAAAACAGGATGAAGCCAAAGGAAGTAAAAAAAAAAATTGGGGGGGGGGGGAGAGAAAAAGACTGTTTTCTTTAAAAGACTGAAGTTTCTGGAGATGTGCTTTAAGGATTCTACCCTTAAATGGGTCTGGCATTATCCCTGAGGCATTTTTTATGTCTCAGTTTATCAGCGTGGCAGTTAGTGGTCCTTAGGGCAACTCTCTGTGGCTGCAGCACCCACCCTATCCTCACCATACAGTGCACAGCCCTGGGCATACACAGCTCTGTACACACAGGCCTCTGGTTTTAAATAAGCAGAAACGGCGCAATCAGAAACTACTAAAGAGTGGAGAAATGGAGGGGCAAAGAAAGGCATCCCAGAATTTCAGGTGGCACGGAACGTATGTGGCCACCTAGAAGAGGAAAGAGGAAATGGGAACAAAAATGACAAAATGACAGAAGCAAACCTATCATCTAATCTAAGAGGTGGGGAGGGGTTTAGATGAGTGTTGATTTCAAAGAAAGGTGGTGACGCTGGTTCAACGGATGATTCCGGAAACCAACAGAGGTGGGGAGCAGCACTCTTCATCCTAGTTTATATTTTGTGAATGATGTTTTCTGATGCCTCTAACATATATGCCAGTGTGAGAGGATGCTGGATACTTCGGTCGGCCATCAGGGATACTGTGGGAAGACAGCACTAGGGAAGAATCTTTTGCCCGGCTTTCAATAAACCTCAAAGTTGTTATGCCATTGAGTGGAGCACAGGGATTCCTTCTACAAGTTGAGAAGGGAGAAGTATTTAAATGTTGGCCAGATTTGGGGCAGTTAAATAGGTTAAAAAAAAAAAAAAGAAGAAGACGATGGGGACTTCTCTGGCGGACCAGTGGTTAAGACTGCCCCTTCCAAAGCAGGGGGTGTGGGTTCATTCCCTGGTCAGGGAGCTAAGATCCCATATGCCTCCCTGCCAAAAAAACAAAACATAAAAAAACAGAACCAATATTGTAACAAATTCAATTATGACTTTGAAGACAAAGAGTTTGTTTGGCCTGGGGAGTTCTTACTAAGTCTAGAAAGGCAGGATCCGTATAAACCAGGGTACCAGTGACAGGCTTGTAACCCGCAACCAGGAAGACTCATGGGCACCTTCCAGGTGAGCGGGTGAGAACTGGAAGCTAACATCCACGTGTCAGGAGAGCAGCCACAGCTGCGGACAAACCCAGAGTGGAGCGGCAGTCACAGATGAAGTACACAGGGCACAGGGCTCAAGAAATTACGGAAAATTTGAGAACAGTCCCAAATCCTGGCAAGAAAATTTGTGTGATAGGTAGAGTCCACAGCACCAGAATCGTGCTCCAGGCATCTCAGCCAAGAGGCTGTAATGTTCCCCAAAGAAGCGAAAATGAATCTTGGCACGGCCAGGCCGAGTGGGCGGTGTGGCCATATGGCTCCTCCCGCGGGGTGTGTTGGAGGTGGTAGTGAACAAGAAGAAATACAAGGCAGACGTTTTAGGGGTGCCAAACTCAGGAGCTAACCACCTACGTCCTCTGGCTGCTGGAAACGGCATCCTTCTTTTGGGATGAAAATTTGGGAGTTTTCATATTCATATAAATTCTAATCAAAATGAGGTCCTTATTTAGAGACTGCACAATCTCAGTGAACTGTTTGCAACGGGGGCGAATCGATGCCTGGCTGTTCAGTTTTTAGTGCAGCAATGCCAGCTCCGGGAAGCCTTCTTAAGCTGGAAGAGTCCTACTCCAGGAGGAAATGCGACCGATAACAAATACACTTTTTCAGTAGATCCACAGCTTGCTGAGCTGTAACGTGGTGCATCCCCACCCCCTCCCACCATGTTTTGTCCTTCCTCAGGCACACTGTGTTGCTAGGAAGACTTATGAGCCGTGTGTTCCTTCGCCTCCTTCATGAATCCAAGCAGTTTGGTCCTAATGTCTTGGATGTGATGTCACGGAAGGGAATGGGATTATTAAGGCCTCCGAGAAGTAGACTGGGCCATGATGGAGTGTATTACTGCTAGGGCTGCCATAACAACGTACCACAGACTGGGTGGCTTAAGCGACAGAAATTTAATTTTTCATAACTGTGGAGACTAGAAGTCTAAGGGTGGGCAGGATTGGTTTCTCTGGAGGCCTCTCTCCTTGGCTTGTAGACAGCAGTCTTCTCCCTGCATCCTTACGTGGTCTTTCCTCTGTGTGTGTGTGTGTGTGTCCTAATCTCCTCTTCTCATAAGGACACTAGCCATATTGCATTAAACCCACCTTAATGACCTCATTTGAAGTTAATTATCTCCTTAAAAACCTTATCTCTAAATATATTCCGAGGTACTGGGGGTAAGGATTCCAACATGTGAATTTGTGGGGAGGAGACACAATGCAGCCCGTAAGATGCCCCTAATTGCCCCCCTGAATACCCAGGAGATACAGTTGCTCTGGGGTCTATAAGAGCGTGGTGAAATAGTCTTCATGTCAAAGTAGAGTGTTTATGGACTTATAACCAGTGGATTTTTCACTTAATTATAAATTCATTTATTATCGCAACCCTATTATTACCACACACCATGTAACTGTCCTATCAGTATCAATAAATATTTATCGAATGAATGAATAACTCTTGTTTCTTGAAAAGACTCACCCTTCCTCGTAAGAAGGATTTGACAGCTGAGAGGTACGTCAAGGTCTCGGGTTATTCCGCCGATGGCCTCCTAGTGAGTGAACGGTGGGCAGTCTCTCGTGAACTGTAAAGCATCATAAATAATTCACGTGAAACAACCCTTGTCAAAATAAGTTAAGAGACTGCTCTGCATGACACCATCACTCCAGTTTCTTCAAGTTTGTTGGCTCGTTTACTGACTTGAAAACTCCGAGGGTGAGGTCCCCTCCTGGGAACCGAGGATGGAAGGCTGAGCAAGCAACCGCCTTCAAAATGAGTTTCTGTGGAAAATGCCAGATTGGCAGGGATGGGGACAGGGGCCCTTCACTTCGGGTTCAGTCCAGACCAGAGCCAAACCTACTCTTGGTTAACTGCCCTCTTGGGCCTGGTCCCTGCATGTGTATAGGCAGATGAGACCCTGCGTGGCAGGTGAGTCTCGACCTGGAAGAGTCTAGCGTTAGTTAGTTGACTGTGGTCCCTGACGATAAGTCCCTGCTCTGGGAACACATTGGCTAACGTCTGTCACCGTCACAGCGGTCCTGCGACAGCCCTCTGTCAGGAGTGTCTCCAAGTCAACACAGGCTTTAGAAGGAAGGGCAAAGTTGTGGATCAGAGCCAGGAAAAGGGGTGAAGAATTGAATGCTGTAACATCTAAGGGCCAAGGATAAGCGGATGCTTTTTTTATTGTAGTAAAATACACGTAACATAAAACGTACCATCTTAATCATTTTAAGTGCCCAGTTCAGAAGATCAAATATACTCACATTGCTGTACAACCATCACTACCATCCATCTCCAGAACTTTTTTCATCTTCCAAAACGGAAACTCTGTACCAATTAAATACCATCTCCCCATTCCCCCCTTGCTCCATGGCCTGGCAACCACCATTCTGCTTTATGGTTCGATGAACTGACTACTGTAGGTACCTCATTTAGATGGAATCATACGGGATTTGTTCTTTTGTAACTGGCTCATTTCACTTAACATAACGTGTTGAAGGTTTACCCTTGTTGTAGCATGTGTGAGAATTACTTTCCTTTCTAAGGCTGAAAAATGTCCCATTGTAGGTATAGACCGCACTCTGTTTATTCATTCATTCGTTGATGGTCATTTGGGTTGCCTCTACCTTTTGGCCATTGTGAATAATGCTGCAATGACCATGGTTGTACAAATATCTATTTGAGCTCCTGCTTTCAATATTTTTGGACATTTACCCAGAAGTGAGTTCACTGGAAGGGCTGATTTTGTTCTTTAATTTTATTTATTTATTTTTTTAACAACAAAACAACAACTTTATTTACAATTGAAAGCTTAAACACAAAATCTTGGGTTCCGAATCTGCGATACTTCCGAGGCCTCTTGATCAAATGGGGCAGCAGCAGGCAGAGAAGCAAAGACAGGGGCCAGTCCAGATTATCTCCCTCAGGAGCATCACCCCGAGCAAGAGGAGGCCCACAGTGGCAGAGCTGGAGGGTCTCACTGAGTCTTCCTTTGAACTACACTTCCCCACACTGTGAGACCACCACAGGCAGCTTGGGCTTATTGTTGGGGCCTGTGGGAACACTCTCAATCTTTCTCATCACCAGAAGTCCATCAACGATGTTTCCAAACACCACGTGCTTCCCACCTAGCCAATCACACTTAGAGCAGGTGCTGAAAAACTGGCGGCCATTTGTACCGGGACCACTGTTTGCCATGGAAAGCAGGCCTGGAGCTGAGCGTCTAAGCTTAAAATTTTCATCAGCAATGGCCCCCGGTAGATACTAGCGACTCCAGTACCATCTCCACTAACAAAATCTCCACCCTGAATCATGAAATCTTTTATGACCCTGTGGAAGGTGCTCCCTTTGTATCCTATTGGAACCCCATCTTTTCTGAATTCTCCAGTGCAGAACTGCCTAAAATTCTCGGCCGTCTTAGGCACAACGTCTGCAAAGAGCTCGATCTTCATGCGGCCAACTTCCTGGCCACCGATGCTGACATCAAAGAACACCACGGCATTCACAGGGCTTGAATTTTAATTTTGTTCTTTAATTTTATTTTTTAAAATTTACTTTTAATTTATTTTTGCATAGGGTCTTCATTGCTGAGTGCAGGCTTTCTCTAGTTGTGGTGAGCCGGGGCTACTCTTCGTTGTGGTGCATGGGCTTCTCATTGCAGTGGCTTCTCTTGTTGTTGAACATGGGCTCTAGGCACACGGGCTTCAGTAGTTGTGGCACATGGGTTCAGTAGTTGTGGCAGGTGGGCTCTAGAGTGCAGACTCAGTAGTTGCGGCACATGGGCTTAGTTGCTCTGCGGCATGTGGGATCTTCCTGGGCCAGAGCTCGAACCTGTGTCCCCTGCATTGGCAGGCGGACTCTTAACCACTGTGCCACCAGGGAAGTCCCTGGAAGGGCTGTTTCTTAAAGCCAGGACTCTCAGGCTATTTTCAAGCTCAGGAGGGAACAATAAGAACAAACAGAGACCAATACCAAGTACTGGAACTGAGCTGGTACCTGGAAGAGACCACTGGGCAAAGTCTGGTCAAGGAACCTGGGCAGTAAGAACTCTGCCCTCAGCCCCTGAAGCTATCATTTATCAGGAAGGATTTTGTTTTAGATCACGCATCTCCTCTGGATATCCTAGCTCTGTATCTTTCCTATTCCACCATCTTCATTTTCTACATTGGAGGTGATTTATACATGTATCTTAAGTTTCCTACTAAACTGTAAGCTTCCTGAGGGCAGCAACTATGCAGCATTCATCCTCAAAGCCCCAACAGCATCTAGTATAGTCTCTGGAGCACAACTTGTGATTATTAAATATTTACTAGAGAGATGAACCTAATATTAAACATTAGAGAAACAGACCTACTTACTCATTTCCTGGAATTCTTCAAGGAAAGCTCCATGCTCATGTCAGCTTAGATGTTATTAATAGCAGTTGAGTAACCAGAGGAAGTAATAATATCGCTGTGGGAAAATTAGGCCACATCTGAAATATCATGTGCAATTCCAGGCCTGATTTAAATAGCCTCTATCCTAGGTATTGAGAATAATCAAGAAGGAGCAGAAGAATAAAGAGTCTGGAAGCTGTCAGATAAAAACAGTTGAATGAATTGACTGTTTAGCTTGGAGACAAGAAGACTAAAGAGAGAGACATAATAAATGCTTGCAAATACTTGAAAGGCTTTCATGTAGAAGAGGAAGCCAACTTAGTTTTGCTCCAGAGAAAGACCCAGGACCAATGGGTTTGAGAGTGAAGAGACAAGATTCAATTTAAGAGAGAAGTGTTCAACTTTTAAATTTGAGCTCACCTATGATGGAATAGACTGCTTGATAAGATAGTTCCCTGTCCATGCAGAGACCGTCAGAAAAGCAGTAGAAAGGGAAATATTGACTCGGTCCTGCAGATTCTTGTTTGACCATCATAGTTTTTATTGCCAAGTTTCTAATAGTTTCATTTTTTTTTAAAAAAAGGGGCCGTCAGTTTCAGGGATGCTATATCTCCTGTTATCTCTCACAAGATTACCCAGGTCCTCAGAGGAAATACTTCCACTTATTGAGTTTGGTACCATTGTTCAGGATACTGGGGCTTTTTTTTTCCCCCTGGTTTAATAAGGACTTTATTTTGAGAAAAAAAGGTCCTGAACATCAGGGTGTTCACAAAAATAACCAACAGTATCAACTTTAGAAAACAAAGCTTAAGACTATTACACTAATTACTTTTCTAGAGGACGCATTCCACATGCCAACTCTCATTCACAAAAATACACTGTTACATTTGTGTTGAACAGCCCCACATAGCACTCATATGTGGGGTATAACACACATATCTCTAACTCAAAGCTGCTCTCAGGTGCTACTCAACTAATGAGATTGGCTTTGTGGTTAGGGAAGCAACTATGGAACTCATGTATGAATGGAAAGAACTGTACTCCCTGCATAACAAGAGATTATTTTGGAGACAGTTGATAAAAACCATACATCCTTTTTATTGTTAAGTCATAAAGAGGTACCAAAATTAAAAGCAAAAATTACAGGGTAAGACTTAACATGACTACTAGGAGCATCAAAGGAAGTGAAAATGGGACTAGGTGCAGGGCAATATGAATGAATGAACATGGGAAGGACAAGGATGGGAAGAACAGTGAGCATGTGCTGAAGATACTAGGGGAGAGGATCTGGTGAAAATTTTGATCTTAGACAAGCGCCTAGGTAAAGAAATAGTGGGACAAGATTTCTAAACCTCACCATGTGCTTAAGAGTCATCCTCGCCATTGGCGCTGTCTCTGTCATCCCCTCCTTCCTCAGCCTCCTTTTCATCATCCTTGATCAACTCCAGCTGGTCATCCCCCTGATCTCCATTATCACCATCATCCAGTAGGTCCCCCTCCTCAGTAGTCATCTGCACCCCCCTCAGACTCCATCTTCACATTAGTCTCACCTTTCTTCAGGGAGCTGCTGCTCTGCTCCTCTTCTGACTTATCCTTCTTCATCTCTACTCCTTGTTTGCTCTGTTCCTTTTCAATTTTTTCCAGGCTTTCCAGTAGAGAATCCACTTTTTGTTTTATCTGGATCAACTCCTTCTACATGGTCTGAAGGTCATCTCCTTTCAAATTTCCAGACTTAGAAGATGATCCTCGCTGTCCACTCCTTGAACGGAAGCCACTTTTGCCCCTTCGTGCAGTGTTTCCTGATACACGCTGGTGTTTTGAGGGCACTACAGCCCAGGCAATAGGAGGAGGAGGAGGAACACGAGCTGGGTAACTGTACATCCTGTCATAACAATCCCGTTGAGAGTCACAATCCAAGTCAAAGAGGAGCCGTACATCTCTGCTGCAGATCGTTTCACATCTGCTTTTCCTCGGTTCACTTTTGGCTCTGCGGCCAGATTAATACCTAAAACCTGGCCAGCAGTCATTCTGCCATCCTCTCCTGCCACAGCAGCCCGGGCATTTCTCTCATTAACACACTGAAAGAAGGCAAAGCCCTTATGAACAGAGCAACCCACGATGTTGCCATATTTTGAGAAGATTGCCTCCACATCAGATTTCTTTGACCACAAGAGTACTGAGGTTCCCAACGAATACCCAAGAGTTCATGGAGCGAGGATCCGTCTTGTTGGTAACATTGCTGGCCATTGTCTTTGATGATAAGGTGCCTCCCAAAGTTGAAAAACGTAGCTGAAGATCAAAAAAATCTCACAGGAGCGGGGAGGGAGAAGAGACTGGATTCTGAATCTCCGACTCCCTGGTTCTGCATGGAGAAGCCGACTGCTGCTCCAGGTCGGCAATGCGGCCGCAACCGCTCAGTCTTTGCCTCTTCACAAAATCGGGTTTTTTTTGTTTTTTGGTGTTTTCCCAAATGATTGACGATCCTTAGCTGGGAGCTCATCATTGTAGCTGGAATCTCCTTGGAGCCTGTCTATGAATGGTTTCTCTGCTTCCCAGTATTCTCAAGCAGGAATGGAACATCCTGTCAGGTGAGGTGTGCCAGTTGTTAGTGTTCTGGGTATAGGGATTCCCCATTCTTTCTGGATCTTTCCAAAGCATACTTCCAAAGCTTTCATTCACTGCTCCTGCCTGAAGGCAGAAATCTCTCTTTGGCAAGGAGGAGACAGAGCTAGTCCCATCTGACCGCTCCTAGTGTTTTTCTGTAGTCAGTCACCCCTACATTAGCCTCCGGGCTCCCCTCTTGCTTGTCAGAACGGCCATCTCTAAGCTTGGGGTTGGAGGCTTGGAGCATTCCAGAATGATTTCTTCCTTCTACAATAGCCTTTTGCGTTTTGAAAAACATCTTCCTCTATTATTCCAATCCTGCCTGCCTTCTCTTATTTAGGAATTCCTTCTTATTTCTAGTCCACCAAGAATAGTTTTCCAGTTATATTGTGGGTTTGTTATTTTAAACATGTCATCTCCTTTCTGTCATTTTTAGGCATCTGGGCTCAGTGCACCATCTTAATTTAATCTCCTGTCCCTTCCAATTCTAAATGTTATAATTTTATAAATGCAAAAGGCAGAGTAAACACAAAACACAGTCTTTATAAAAAGAACTCATTTTAAAACTGTGTTTTTTCTAACTAGAACAATAATAGTACATAGATGAAATTCAAGATCATTTACAATACCAGTATCAACAGCATAATACCCACCACTGCTAACATTTTGGAACATATGTAAAATATACATACATATATACATACACACATATATAACTTACTATAAACATATGTGTATATATATACACATATAATATGCTACTTTTATATAGAGAGATATATTTATATGGAATGAGAATAAACTCTCCAAATTACCTTAACTATCTCTTGAAATCCCTTGTAAACTATTATATGATTATTTCAGTAATTAAGCCAAGAATAAACTGCTGGTTACCTTTTCTCTTCTTTGATTTTTGTTTTTTCTCATTTTTGTGCATTTTGTCTTATAATTGTTACTCCTTCACTTTGTTCATTTCACTCTGTGTGGCCATCTCTGCGAGGCTTAACAAACGCAAAATCATGGCATCTGCCATCCGAGACGCCTGGAATAGCACATCCACATGTCTGTTTCTTTTTGGCCGCGCTGGGCAGCATGCGGAACTTCCCCGACCAGGGACTGAACCTGTGCCCCCTGAAGTGGAAATGTGGAGTCTTAACCACTGGACTATACTTAAGTTATACTGTCTTATTTATATTTTTGAGGAAATCGATGTTCAGGGTTTACATTTATGACTGTGTAAATGTGGTTCTTTGTTGGCTAAGTAGAATGGCATGATCATGGTCCCTTTTCTATCCAAATTTTGAAAATGTTCCTGAAGTTATTGACTCTTTAATGTTTTTCTTAACTCGTATAGTCACTCATTCTAAGTACTCCAATAGCTCCATAATATGCCTCTCGATTCTATTTTCCACACAATCACGTACATTCATTTTGTTTTTTATCCAGATCTTTTCCCTGGAGACTTCCCTCCCCATATTCCAACCAGGGTCACTTCTTTCCAGGCTCCTGTCCAGCTGTCACCCTCTGCTGGATCCTCTGTTTCCCATAATTTCTGTTTCTTGGTTTTCTCCCTTATTTTTCTGAAAGGCATCATTCAATATTTTTCTGAGAAAGAGCACACAAAAGCTAAAACATGTGAGGATTTCAATATCTAAAAAGATGTTTTATTCTCTCTTTATACTTGGTTAATAATTTGGCTGGACATAGAACTCTTTGATGAGAAAAAAAATCCCTCATTTTTTGAAGGTAACGATCCACTGACCCACAGCTTCTACTATCCTTATGAAGAAGTTCAATTCTATTTTGATTCCTGATACTTTTTATGTGAACACTTTTATTTTTCCTCTCTAGAAAGTTTTAGGAACGTCTCTTAGGGTTTTTTTTGTTTTTGTTTTTTGTTTCAATAGAATGTTCCCTTTTTAAAAATACTTATTTATTTATTTGGTTGTGTCAGGTTTTAGTTGCGGCAGGCGGGCACCTTAGCTGTGGCAGGTGAACTCTTAGTTGCGGCATGTATGTGGGATCTAGTTCCCTGACCAGGGATCAAACCTGGGCCCCGTGCATTGCGAGCATGGAGTCTGAACCACTGCGCCACCAGGGAAGCCCCCATCTCTTTGTTTTTGATGTTCAGAAATTTCCCAGTGATGGTTCTGGTCTGGGTCCTTTGTGGGAGGTGCTGAACGTGCCTCTTTAAATCAAGAGACTCAGGTTGAAAATAGTTTCTTGTTTCCTCTGTGTGTGTGTGTGTGTGTGTGTGTGTGTGTGTGTGTGTGGTGTGTGTACAGCGGGATAGGCAGTCTGCCTGGCTATACAGAGAAAAGGAGAGCAATCACACTATGTATGCTGTCTTTCATCCACATTTTCAGTTCCAGGCTTCATCAACCTTCCGTGTTACTTGATGACTTCAAGACCAGGCTTTCTAGGGTTCCATGGAACAAACTGATGCTCTGTTCTTTGTGTTTACTCTTTCAGGCATTTAGGTGGCTGGGTCCCCATTCTGAATCATATCTTACCCATTTACCCATTCTATTTTTTTTTTAATCTAGAGATGCTGTAGTGAGGTGGATGGACCTAGATACTGTTATACAGAGCGAAGTAAGCCAGAAAGAGAAAAACAAATACCATGTGCTAACTCATATATATGGAATCTAAAAAAATGGTACCGATGAACCCAGTGACAGGGCAAGAATAAAGATGCAGATGTAGAGAACGGACTTGAGGACACAGGGTGGGGTGGGGCAAAGGGGAAGCTGGGACAAAGTGAGAGAGTAGCACTGACATAGATACACTACCAAATGTAAAATAGATAGCTAGTGGGAAGTTGCTGCATAACATAGGGAGATCAGCTTGATGATGGGTGATGACTTAGAGGGCTGGGATAGGGAGGGTGGGAGGAAGTCACGGGAGGGAGGGGATATGGGGATATATGTATAAATACAGCTGATTCACTTTGGTGTACAGCAGAAACTGGCACAACAGTGTAAAGCGATTATATTCCAATAAAGAGCTTAAAAAAATAGAGACGCTAATATCATTCATTTGGTCTTTTGGACCTTTGACTTATTTATTCCTGACATTCTGGTATTGACATTTTATTAGACATATTAGGCTTGTGTTAAACCCACTCTTTTTCAACAGAAATCCAAAGAACTTTTAGAGTGAGCCTTTGAAGCAAAAATGGCCATTGTTATCTGTGGGAGGAGTTACTGGGAAAACGTTTCTGAACAGAACAAAGAATTAGGAATATCCTGTTTCTCCCGCAGCGAGTGATATAAATGACGAGTTCCAGCCTTTCCCTCTTACCTGAAGTCTTATCTATTGCTGTCTTCACCAAATCCTCCTTGCTTGCTAACAATGAAAAGACCTACTGTTTTACTTACTTGGACTGATCAATGACTACTGGGCCAGGAGACACTCTGAGTGCCAGTCTACAAATCTGACCTAAACACAGAGATTACTAGAGTAGTTAACCTTAGGGACCAGATGTTACTTCATCGTAAGGGCACTAGACTCTGCATTCCTTCCTTCCTTCCTTTTTTTTTTTTTTTTAACAATTTCAGCAAAGGCAAGAAGATGCTGACACCATGATGCCACCACAGCTGTGTTGTAGTGCTGATGATGCATTTGATATTCTTTCTATAATGAATATCCTTCTAACTCAGAGAACAATTGACCCTCTGTATCCCCAGGTTCTACATCTGTGGATTCAACAGAATGCAGATCAAAGATATTTGGAAAAAAAATGTCAGAAAGCAAATATTTGCCACACACTGGCAAATATTCACATAGCATTTGCCTTGTATTTACAACTATTTACATTGTATTTGGTATTGCAAGTAACCTAGAGATGATTTAAAGTATATGTGAGGATGTGTGTAGGTTATATGCAAATAACTAAGCCATTTTATACGAGGGACTTGAGCATCCACACATTTTGGTATCTGGAGCAGGGGAGGGAAGTAGGGGGCTGGGTGTTTCCAGGAACAATGCCCGTGGATACCGAGGGATGCCTGTAGTATATCTCTCCTAGACTTGTTAGGTGCCCACACTGGGGCCAAACTGCCTAGATCTGAAGCCTGGCTCTACCACTTATTAGCCCTGTGACCTTGGGCAAGATACTTCATCTCTCATGCCTCAGTTTCCTTATCTGTGAAATGGGGATACAATAGCAACCAGCTCATAGGGTAATTGTGAGAATAAAATTAAAATAATGCCTCATGCATTGTAAGTACTATATAATTGTCGGCTATGATCATGGCTGTTGTTATTTCAAATGACAGGATGTTGGGATTGTTGCTTTGGTTTTAAAGAAACTCATTAGAGGAAAAACAAAACCGAATGGTCTGGAGTCACAGCTGTTGATCAAATACAAGATGTGGAGCTCATTCCTTAGCAACCAAGCCTCAAATGACATATGAGAGACTCCAGTTGAAAGACACCTTGTTCCTTTTCTATATTAATTGTTGTCAATATTTCCAAGGTGAAAGTTCGAGTATGCCTGATGAAGCCAGTATTCCACATGTGAATAGAGTGGGTCCAGGGGACTCCTCGTGTGCCCACGTGATATCCCTAGATTTCCTTTTTCCTTCTCTTCAGGAAATCCCCTTCCTTATCTGATTCTTTTTCTATAAATAGATGCAATCTGTTTGGAAGGCCACGACTAGCTCCAGATTTGGACGTGAAGCTTTCGTGAGAAATGAGAGTCTTTGCCGTGGCTGCCGTGCAGCACTGAACCCTTGCCCAAGGCTGAGGGAAGGTGAGGGGCCGGCAGGTGGGGGGGACCTGCACGCAGGAGCCAGAGGCCAGCGCATGGAGCAGCACTGAAGATGCCCTACCCTTGACTCCTCTCCCTTAGGAGGGCTGTGATGTGCTGGAGAGAGCCCAGGATCCAGAGTCTGTCAGATCCAAGTTCCAATTTTACCCCGATTCAATTTCTCTCAGCTTTATAAACTTTGGTTTCTTCATCTGTAAAATAAACACTTCTCAGTGTTGTAATGCAGAGCGGATGAGGAATTTAGCATCTACTAAATTACTGTGCAGATCACAGAACCTCCCATTCCTCTCTCCTTTTTCTACTACACACCATTATCAGTCCAAAAGCACATCTCCCAGATTCCCCATGCAAGGCAGGCTCTGTCCAGGCAACACCAGGATGCACGAGACCCTGGTGATGATCCTGCAGGACATTCACTTAAAGGATGTGCAGAGGTCAGGCTTTCAGGGCTGGCCTAAATAACCTCCAGCCGTGGAATCACGTGTATCCAATCAAGTTAACTATTCACAAAGGCCTGTGCCCTCCGTGCTACAGAGGATATAAAGAAGAAAAGAGCTTAGAATTTAGCAGAAGAAACCCACCAATTAACCCAAGTAATGGACTGTGGACAAAAGTCTGCAGGACTTGCTGAGGTTCAGGGTGGGAGAGACTTAGCTTTGCTGTATATCTGCTGCTCCTGCGCCAGAGGGAAGCCTCACCTCGTCCAGGCTAAGTGCGGGTTAGGCGGCTACATGCCGACACGGGTTGGGGGCTGGGGGCTTCTGGGAACGTGTACGTGTGCCGACTTGTCTTCAGGAGCCAGAATGCTTTCCCAGCCCGGAGCTGTTACAGTCCAAAGTTTTCTCAGCTTCTTGGGAAAAAACCAAAGGGAGCCTGCGAGTGAACACAGCAAGTTCTTTTCAGAACATGTTCTTGGCCAGGCTCAGCTGCCTACTGATTTTGAATTTTGGGTGATTTGCTAGAAGCAGGGCCTCAGTCTTACAGCGTGAAGTCTTTCGCAGAGCACAGATCCTCTTCCTGCCCACCTCCCCTCCCTCTATTTTGCACGGAGAGGATGGAGACCTCTCCAGGGCGTCAGTAAAATACTTAGCGCACGTATATGACTTATTGAGAGAACTTCAGACTCTCTGAAAACACAACTAAACTCACCTCAGTGCCCTTCAATTAAGATTATGGTTATTTTCTAGGCAGGAACTCTCTCATTTTAGTGGATTATCCGCAAATGTCCCTTTATTTCTACTCTTATATAAGAATTGGAAGGGAGGCCTTGACCAGCTAACTGCTGCTTTTCTTTACTACTTTGTACTGTTTTCACCTATGGTAATACTGATTCCCCTTAATTAGTTTGGGTCATCTCCCATGTTGGAAAATTGTTCTGTAAGACACAAAATCCCAGTTTGTGTCTTATAGAACACGTAAAGGCAAACCCCCAGAACTTGGAGTGCCCTTTGGGTTAAACTCAGATGCCATCCTGACACCCTCAGTCTCAGAATCTTCTATTTCCTGGCTGCTGCTTGTCTCATGATGGACTGGTCTGTTGGAAGCTTTGGAGAGATTTTGTCAGACCTCAAGTTTGCCCAGGCCACAAATGTCTGAGGCCAAAACTGAGTTGCACTGAGTGAAGAGCAATCCTTCTGGGTTCTGGCTTCACTCTGCTATTGCAGTACCTCTGGGACTTTTGAAAGTTCCTACTGGACGTCTTCGGTTGTCCAGTGGTTAAGACTGCGTGCTTCTAATACAGAGGGGCACAGGTTCAATCCCTGGTTGGGGAACTATGATCCCACATGTGGCCAAAAAGAAAAAAAAGAAAGTCCATACCAATGTTTTTGAGGGGGGCCCAGCTGGCATTTCACGTGGGTCTGCAAATAAATCTTTCCTGTGTCGGCCATTTGTGACCACTTGGGCTCCTTCAGGGGGGCGTTGCCCTGGAAGTTGCAGCAAAGCCCCTCGGCCAAGCGGAAGACCTGATACTTGGTCAAGGTTGCTCTCATTAGCTGCCACGGAAGCCATGCACCCACCCAAGGCACTGCTGCTCTTGCGGGCGCTGTGCCTGATGCTGGGGTGTGTCTGCCCAGCCAGGGCCACCATGGTGGGCCTGCCAATGGGGCCGCTGCCCACAGCAGATGTTGCCCTAGTGCTGGTTCTGGGGTGCGTCCTGCCACCCGCCGTGCGGCAGCCACCACCAGAACCGGGCTACAGAGGCTGATAGGCATGCTGCTTCCCAGGGCTACAGTCTCACTGTGTCCATGACGCCCAGAAATGGCCTCACTGAAGTAGGGACAGGCCTTTTCTCACCCTTCAGGCCAAAGTAGTACTGCTTTATGTTCCCAAAGTCTTACGGAGAGTTTGACATGATAATGGCACTTTCAATTTTCACTTGCCTCCTCCTCTCACCTACCAAGACCCTGTAGCTTGTCCACAGGGGCCGAACCAGTGGAACTGTCTCGGTCCTGGGCACCATGCTGTTTGCTCCTCCCACACTGAGCATGACATTGAACCAAGCTGGTGAGTACTTTCCTAGGGGCGCTTTGCTCCCTCGGGCCATAAATCTCTCTCTAAACCTCCTTCCACATTCTAGCTAGACACAGTCTGTAAACCCATTTTGTTGCAGAGAGGTCTAAGAGCGTGATTAATTAAAGACTTTCAAGGATAAAAATAAATTTCATTGGGACAAAATTATGCAACAGATGGAAAAAATAAAAATAAAAGACATATCATTTTCAGATATTAAATAAGAGTTTTCATGTAATTTTTTTTTTAGCGGATGAAAATGAGTATCAAATTGTCTAGATGTTTAGATTCCACCAGACACACTTCAAAGTGATGTGTTTAAAACTTTAACATTTACGACCTACTGGAAATTATACCCCTGGCAACCACTGAAATTTACGCTTAAAAAATTTGGAAGTTATCTGTAAAACAGGTGAGGAAGTGTAGAGTTTTTCAAAATTCTTTCTTTGGAGGGGCAGGCGAGCTGTAAGCAAAAATGTATGAAGACCTCCACTTTAGAGTGTTTTGCAAAGATGCTCTCCACAAGTGACTTGACTCCTGTGAATTTTATTTCACAGATTGTCCACTGAAGTATTTTATATTGTAGTTGTTTACATTTGTTTTTCACTGGAAATCCTAAAGAACAGCAACTGGGTTAGAGAGTCAGCATTAGTTTGGGGCATCCTCCATCCATAGGGGCTACTCCACCTACTGCTACGAGATACTGGCCTTAAGCAAGGAGACCTCAGGTTGCCCACAGCTGGAATAAGGAACACACCTTGTAGGGGACCATGATAACACTTCTATTTTATTTTAAAAATTTTTATTTATTTATTTATTTATTGGCTACATTGGGTCTTCCTTGCTGCGCGCTGGCTTTCTCTAGTTGGGGTGAGTGGAGGCTACTCTTCATTGTGGTGCAAGGGCTTCTCATTGCAGTGGCTTCTCTTCTTGTGGAGCATGGGCTCTAAGCGTGAGGGCATCAGTTGTTGTGGCATGTGGGCTCTAGAGCACAGGCTCAGTAGTTGTGGGGCACAGGCTTAGCTGCTCTACGGCATGTGGGATCTTCCCAGCCCAGGGCTCGAACCCGTGCCCCCTGCAATGGCAGGTGGATCCTTAACCACTGCGCCACCAGGGAAGCCCAACACTTCTATTTTAAAGCCTCATCTGTTCCCATTCTCTGCTGCCTTCTCCTCCTTCTGCTTTATAATGTTTAAAAAAAAAAGTTGGCAAAACTCTTGGCAAGAAGGATGAGTGGGAAGGGAACATAATTAGTGAGTAATCCTCCGTCTTCTCTGTGAAATTATTTTTATTGCTCTTCCAACCTTCCAATAAAGGTTGGGAGGGAAGAGATGAAAAGAAATGGGTGACTTGATTATCAAGAGAAGCTTTTCCTGATTGGAAAAAGAATAACTGTCCCAGGAAAAACTGGCTCCCGGGATGCCCTTTCCTTGAACATCTTCATACTCTTTTCTGTTGGTTGCAAGAGAGGCAGCGTTCAGTGGCTGCAAGTGGGAAAGTTCGCTTCCTCCTTTGTCCTGGGAATGAACAGCAGGTGATGTCAAACAGTGAAAACTGGAAATGTAGCCACAGAGGAACTGAAATGTCATCTATGTATTTGTATTTATTTAACTCACGTTCTAAATTACATCCACTCCGAAATATGTTGGCAAACATCGAGAAACTGTGTTTGTTAGAGATTTACACTGATAAGTCTATACACACACTTTTACATACATATCTACACACTTATGTTTTCTGGGAATGTTTACCTGTTGGCTCCTTGTGTTAGACGTTCTGACGATCGGCACTGCAGTCCCAAGAACGGCCCAGATGGTTGGTTCCCATTACACAACCCAGCCTGCAAGCACCATTGTTTATCCACTAGAATCGTTGGCACTGTGCCTGAGAAGAAATGATCAAGGTCTCCAGGGCTGCCCTTGCTGACCCCAGGCTCAAGGTGAGAGCAAGCGTGCTGTCACATCTAAACACATGGAGTGGGTGGCTGCCATTGCCGAGGCTTGAGTAAATGTCTGTCTGTGAGCTCACTGCCCCAGTCTTCCTGGATGCCCATGTCTAACCTGGGAGCCAGTATTTCTTGTTCCGATGACCCACACGTGTCTCCTCTGGTAGGTGGGCCAAAGAAAACCTGAAATCAACACGGAGTTTTCATCGAGTCACACGGCAGGCTCATCTCACAGCTATCATGGTGCAAATGAGCAGGCTGGACACCCCTCCCCTGCTGACCCGAGCCGTAGTGATTAGATGGTTGCCTTGGGGGAAAGGCACGTCCGGCAACCGGGCATCCCTGTTCCTGCCCTGGGTCAGAAAGTTGTGAATGGAGATTCCGCGTGGAGACTGGAACGTGTTACCCAAAAGCCCCACCTCTGAAGAGCCCAGAGGTATGTCCATCAAAACAGGCCTCTGTTTACTTGTTGTTCCCACTTGGGCCGGGTGGGAGGAGGAATGTGGGAAAGCCCAGGACGTTCCCATAGAGAAGCAGGGCCCTGACTCGGTGTGCTGTTGGCAATTCCTTTCTGAGCGGATTCCGCTGGCTCGGGCACAGACGTTCACAGCTGCATGAAGGGTGCTGCAGGGGACATAATGGCTGCTGTGTGTGCCGGAGTACAAACCGTCCCACACAGGCCTGGGCCCGAGAAACAATGGGGTGACAAACGGCCTTCCAAACAATGCATCCATTTCCTGTCATAACCCTGGGCTGAAGGAGGCCCAGTTGGCTGGTCCCATCTCACCACGAGACCTCCACTGACGCCATCACTTTAGAAGCCCGCTGGGCGTCAGGAATGAAAGATGCACATACAGAGAAGAGAGATGGCAAGTGTTTGGGGTTTTTTTTCCCCCTGCAAAGCAAGATGTAATTGAAACTATATATATTTTTTAAGGTCTAGATAAAATGGTGTGGTTAAAAATACTGGAGAGGTGTTAGAAGCTGTTTCAGTTTTAAGTCTTTCTGACATTAAATGCTTGTGATTCACTACCTCTGCTAAAAATACCGGTGTGAGGCTCCCTGGGCTTCTCTGCTTCCCAGCAAGCCAGCTGGCTCTGCTGTGAGCTCACCTCTCTGCCCTGCCTGAGCGTCCATCCTCCTGCCGGGGAAAGTCCTATTGAATGTGGTTTCAGATAGCTCCCTACTCATGACAAAGATAATAATAATAACAGCCAACAGCTACTAAGCACCCACTAAGTAGTAGGCCCAGTTCTAATTCCCTGAATCCTTACAAGAACCCTATGAGGTGGGTACCATTCTTGGTCCCATTTTACAGATGAGGAAACTGAGGCATGGAGAGGTTGAGCAACTTGCCCAAGCTCATAACTTGTGAGTCTTTTCAAATACATACCCGGAGCCTCCCGTGAACCCACCTGTGCAGGTAACCGCCTCACCCCATGTTAGTGAGGGAATGGCATCCAAAGCTCTTGCGTGAGAGAGGCACGACTGAGGGGACACTGAGAGGGCTTCCAGGGTAGGAAATGTTCTGAGGAGAGACAAGAGAGGAATGGGGAAGAAGCCTTGTTAGTCTGAGAAGGGAACGCACTTGGAGCAGCAACCCCAACAAGGCTGCTTACTTCTATGGCTGCCAATTACTGAAACACGAGGAGACCCTCATGGATCTGTCCAGAAAACCATGCCCCTCGCACAGAGTGCTCCTGACTGTTGAGGCTGGCCGGGCTGACCCTGAGCATCAAATATGCCTCAAGACTGTTCATGATGTTGGGAGAGTCTCCGAGGGGTCAAACAGCAGCAGCAGGAAAGCACAGGGCAGGCTGGGGAACATGACTAAGACGGAAGTGTACACATGGGACTTAGGAACTGAAAGAGCCTTTAGAGACGGTCCAGCCACCCCCTCATTTTATAGTCGAGGGGCCAAGGGGCAGGAGGGTGAAGCCCCAGCTGACACCACTCGGGCGGGTCAAAGCAGAACCAGGAGTAAGACCGAGGTCTGCTCCCTCTACCTGCAGAAAAGAACAAACCTGTTAGGGAACCATCGACTGAAACCGCCCGCCTTGGCCAGGCACGATAATAACACGTTTCATGAGCTGTCTCCCAACAGGAGGTCCCGATGAGCAACCTGGTGCGGCCGCTGAAAACTAACTGGGAGAATCCGGGAGGGGCCAAAAGGAGACAGGAGACTCTAGCCCTTGATACATCCTACCAACCTCCCAGAATCCTTTGCTCTGGAATCCATCTCAGCTGAGAGGTGCACGCGCCACCAGGAAGGACCCTGAGTCAGACTATGGGCCAAGCAAGAAGATTGGCCAGAGACAGCCCGGAGACCAACCCCATCACCATAAGTCCTGAGACTGTGAGCCACGAGGCAGAGCAGTTCTCCTGGTTTCCCTTAACCTGCTGCCCTCTGCCCAGGAGCCTCTTCCCAATAAAGTCTCTTGCTTTGTCAGCACGTGTACCTCCTCGGACAATTCATTTCTGCGTGTTAGACAAGAGCCTGTTCTTGGCCCAGGAAGGGGTCTCCCTTCCTGTAACAAACCCAGTTAGAATCATCGACTGTGCTAATTAATGTCTTGGCATAGACGTAACAGGAAAGAGAAAGTATGGTTCTTCCTCTCCTGAGCTTACAATGTCCCTGGGGATACACGGGCTACATAGAAGCGAGAACTGGTGGGCTGACCTTCCCTCTTCCCTCGTGAATCCAGCCACAGGTAAGAACAGAGAGACACGAGTTCAAGAGAGAATCAAGTTAGGGCGGGAGAACCCAGGAAGGAGTCCTAGAAGTGCACTCCGTTCTATACTGAGATAGACAAGAGGCGTGTGAATTGGTAGAGAGAAAGTAAAAAACATGTGGCGTGGAAATAAATACCTCTTGTGCCAAAGGACAAAGGAGCAATGAGGAAGAACCACCCACACGGGCAGCAAACAGGCTGGTCTGATAGGCACGGAGAGTGCATGTCCACAGGTGGTGAGAAATGATGCCACGAAGTGAAACTAGCATTAAAAACGTTCCTATCATACCGTGAGACAGCTGGCCCTCTGAGGAATCTGCCCTGGTTCGATGGCTACGGGACAAACCCGTCGTGGTCAACACCACAAGATGAGTACGTGCTGTTTCTCAGCACGTCACCACCTTCACAACCAGGAAGTGACCCAATGGTGCCAAGAATGGGGATGGGGCTTCTCACTATCGACTAGGCGTGATGCTGGGCTCAGAGGATCGGCTGAGCGAGGGAGACTCAGCCCTGATTGGGTGCGTGCTTTTCACAGGTGCGTTGGGTCATAGGCATTCCAGCAGAAAGTCGGCACTTTTTATGTCATTCAAAAGTAAGGAGGCCTAGCAAGTCTCAGAGGCAGTAAACAATCAATGTATTTCGTGCATGTTTAAATGAGTGAATAAGGTCCTGGGTTTATTCTGCCCTGTCATCGACTCAAGTGGAGAAACAGGCATCCCTGCATCCCTCTTTCTGCTCTGCTGGCCAGGAGCCGGGGCAGTGTGTGGCTGCTTTCCTATGTGGTACCCCCATTTCTAGGCGTCCTGCCTCCCTGTAGAGACTGTGCAAGAAAAAGGTCGCCTGTCATACGGCACTGGTATATAGGAAATGTATCAGTTTCCAATGGCTACTGTAACAAATTGTTACACATCCAGTGACTTAGAAGAATATGAATGTATTATTTTGCAATTCTGGAAGCCAACAGTCCAAAACAGCTTTCACCAGGCTAAATCAAGGTGTTCCTTTTAGCAGCTCTAGGGCAGGATCCATCTCCTGCCTTTTCCAGTTTCTAGAGACTTCCTACATTTCATGGCTCATGGCCTCTTCCTGCACCTTCAGAGCCAGCAGTGGAACACCTCCAAATTTCTCTGTCTCTGACCCCTTCTTCTGCCATCACATCCTTCTCTGAGTCTGAGTAGATCCTGCATGCATGCCACAACTAAGAGTCTACATGCCACAACCAAAGATCCCACATGTTGCAACTAAAGATACTGCATGCTGCAACTAAAGATCCTGCATGCCGCAACTAAGACCTGGCACAGCCAAAATAAATAAATAAATATTAAAATGGTTTTTTTTAAGTCCTTAATTTAATCAGCTTTTGCAAAGTCCCTTTTGCCATGTATGGCAACATACTCACACACTGTGGGCACAAAGGCATGGATATCTTTGGGGAAACGTCGTCCTGTTGACCACACTAGGAGTGAATGAACAGCACATTGCATGCCCATCAGCACTTCCTTCTGAAGCCTCTGCTCACCATGTGACCCTGCCCAGTTTGTCTCATAGTGAACAACTCTGCCCTGGACCTTCTATATATTCAAGGACATTTGGCTTCACAAGAGGCCTTTCTGATGTGAGTGGTCTAGCAGCCCGGCCTCAGAGAGAAAGGCAGTGTCTGATGTAGGTAAACATCGCAGGCTCTTTTTCCCAAGTTAATCATAAGCATCTTGACATTTGCTATTGCCAATAGGTTTATCTGTCTTTTATTAACAAATTTTTTGTCATAGCTACACAATGAGGAGGTCTGTTTGTCTCTCCTGGGTTTGTAGATGAGTAGAAGCAAGGCCTGGAGAGGACTGGCTGGGGCCTGGAATTAGAGGTCAGAGCTGCAGAAATGAGAATTACTTGGGTTCTGAGTTTGGGCTTCAGCATTTCACGTCTTTACCTCTAACTGGAAGAGTGGAAGCTCTCGGGTCTTAGTTATAACTTACAGTTATGATGAGATAAAATTTCTTTCTTCCTCTCTCTATCGGCACACTTTCTTTTTTCGGTGCCTGACTTGAAGGATGCTGTAAGAAGAACGTTGATGAACTTGCGGCACTAAACTAGCAGGGACACGGCACCTCTCGGGTGTTTTCTCCCCAGCGTGGAAATGATTTACCAAGTCCTTCTGGCTTCCTGATTAAAAACTGGAACTTCTTTTCAAAGTATTAATGATAGCCAGTTCAAAGCTGGTTGCCAAAATAATCTGTACTTAAAAACAAAAATAAAAAAAAGCACGCCATCTGTTCAAGTTAGAGCAGCACCACAATTATTTGCACCATCATGTTGATTAGGATAAGTTCAAAAACTAAGATTTTTGTACCCTCGGAACAAAATCCAGGTTCAGACAAATATTACTTGGCCATAGACATGTTCAGTAATTATTGAAAATATGTTGTAAAGTACAAGGACTGAGATGAAGTGGAAAGGAATGCTTGGAGGTGAAGGACAAGGAAAATGCCAGTGCTAAGTGTCTACATATGATCATGTATTTGTATACTGCATATGACTGTTGATAGTACTAAGTGCAAGGAACCGTACATATATTATCTTACTTAAGCCTTACAAGGATACTAGGAGATGAGCATCGTTTCCAGCCAACACTCATGGAATCTGGAGGATGGGTACAGGCTGGAAAAAAGGATCCACTAGAAGATTAACAAAACTGAAGTGGTTTCTTCGTGGGGAAGAAAAGGTATTAGAAGCAAATAAAATATGGAACGAAAAGAAGAAATGACTACATACACAGTGAAATTTTTTAAAGTGGTACAAATGTTCACATATGGAGAATCCCTATCTCATAGAAGTTGTTCCAGAAAACAGAAAAAAAGTATAAGCTATTGTCACTTTTTTGGCCGCGGTGCATAGCATGCAGCATCTTAGTTCCCCGACCAGGGATTGAACCCGTGCCCTCTGCAGTGGAAGTTCGGAGTCTTAACTGCTGGACCTCTAGGGAAGCCCCTGATGTCATTTTTGAGGCTAGAAGAATCCTGATTCCAAAACCAAATAAGGATAATATAAGAAAAGACAATTATACGACCATTTCTTATTTGAATGTAGATGCACAAAAATATCAGCTAATGAAATTCAGTTGTATGATTACCCAGATTACCCAGGGCAGGGCTGAAAATTCCAATCCTCCAATCATTTGCTCTTTGAGGCCATCTAGGGGGTCCCACTCCAGTCACTTCATTAGCATAAATGCAGGTGTGATCAAAAGAGGCTTGTTCTGAATAACAGAAGACAGTCCTATCACTTTGGAATTTCCAATGGTTTTAGGAGCTCTGAGCTAGGAACCAGGGAAAAAGACCAAATATATTTCTTGTTATACCACACCATCCTTTCTTATCCCCATCTGACTGTCATCCATAAGTCTTTCTAGTGTCCATGAGCTTAGTCCTGTGTATTGAATACTCACTCACCAGTCCAATAGCGCTCTTCAATTTTTGGCTTTGAACAAGGCTGTGTGACCCTGGGTAAGCGATTTAATCTCTCTGATATTCACTTCCTTATCTCTAAAATGGAGATGCCAATTCCTGCCTCTGAGTTTTGCGCTAAATAATACACCGAGTTATCATCAAATTACTGCACAGTGCCTGATCCTCAGTAGCTGCAGCCAAATCTTTCATGAAATGTCAACACGCCCAATGCCTGGGCTTGACTCTTTCGCAAGATGCTTTGTTATGCTCATAACAGATCTCTCTTGAATGTAACTATAACGAGCTGTGTAGTCGCCCAGTAGCTATGTGGTATAAGTCATTTTCTCAGGCCATTGATGAATATCTTCACAGGACAGAACCAAAATCCTTATTAACGATAAGACAAATTACACTGATTTCTTTTTCCAGTCAACCAATTCTGTCATTCAATATTAGAAGATTAGATAAATCAGAGCAGTTTTCATTGTAAAATCCTGTAGGTTAGTCCTGGGTAATCTGTTGTTTTTAAAATTAATTTCGTGAGTACTGTTTCTAGTGTAATGTATGTAATATATATGTAGCTGTTCACCTAGTTACATTTACTGTGTTTTAAGGACCCCTATCCCGAATCACTGTCTTGGACAAATTCTTTTGCAATTTTTTCATATAAAAATGGAACTATTAAAATTTCAGTATGAATTCACATCTATAGAATGCTTGTCAAGCAAAAATTACTTGCCTGTTTTCTTATATTTCAAACTTAAGCACCTGAATAGAAATAAAACTGCTCTCTCAAAGTCTCCTTTATTCCAAATACTCTGAGGGGGAAGACGTGTATTTCTATCTTTGTAATCAAGGTGTGCTACTGTCTGGTGTTCTTTTCATCATCTCATATCTTCCCACGTGGCTAGGTAGTATTTTGTAATCTTTAAAAATCTGTGTAAGCAGGCACGTTTTCAATTATGCATTACGACCACTGGATAATCAACTCTTTCACTAAGCTTACTGCTAGGGAATCATGTGGGGCACATCACCTTTCTGGTTCCTTAAGATGGCCACAGCAATACACACGCCATGCCGCCTGATCTTCTTGCAATATGACGCTGCTCTTCTTCCACTGAGGGGTGGCAGTCTATGTTCCCTCCCCTTGAATTCAGACAAACCCTGTATGTGCGTTGACTCACAGAATGTGGTAGAAGTGAGCCTGTCATATAAGAGACAATATAGCTTCCACCTGCTTCTCTGTGTGTCTACACTTGCCTTGGGAAACCAGCTGCCATGTTGCAAGGAAGCCCAAACCACGTGGAGAAACCACAAAGAAGAATTCCAGCCTCAGCTAAGGTTCAGACTACCAGTCAACATCAAGCACTAGACAGGCCTTCAGATCAGAGCTACCCCAAGAACTTTCTGCAATTATGGAAATTTTCTGTTTGTGCTAATATGGTAACTTACTACCACATAAGGCCATTGAGCAATTGTAATGTAGCTAGTGTGAATGAAAAAGTGAATTTTAAATTTCATTTAACTTCAGTTAATTTAAATTTAAATAACTGCATGTAGCTAATGGCTGGCACAATGGGCAGTTTACCCTTTGAATCCTCCTGAAGAAGTAACAAACATCTCGGAGCAGAAACAAGCCATCCCCAACTGTGCTCTCTCCATATTCCTAGCTCTTGAAAGCATGAGAGAGAATAATTATTGTTGGTTTAAGCCACTCACTTTTGGCGTGATTTGTTATGCAGCTGTCAATAATGAACACACTTTCTATCCGCAATTTGGTTCTCTACAGCAAATAAAGATGCACAAGTCTCTTCTATCCTTTAAAGCTTTTTAAAAAATTAATTAATTAATTAGGCTGCGCCAGGTTTTCAGTTGTGGCGTGTGGGATCTTTAGTTGCAGCATGCAGGATCTAGTTCCCTGACTAGGGATTGAACCCAGACCCCCAGCATTGGGAGTGCGGAGTCCTAACTGCTGGACTGCCAGGGAAGTCCCCAAGCCTTTTCTATCTTTTAAAAGCCCTCTGGCTATGGTTCTCTGTCTCTTCTTCTGTTCATAGCCAGGTTCCTTGAACAAGTTGTCCACACTTAACCATCCTCACTCACAACTTATTCACTAGTCAACACCCACTAGGATCCGGGTATGGATGAGGTCACAGTAACATTAGTTTAGCCTTATTCCTCCCACTTGGAAATTGCAGGACTTCAGAACCCCACCCTGTCTCCATGTTCTCCCCTACCTATTTCTGAGCAAAGCTCACCCTGGCAGAAAAAGCCACCCCCTTCTAGATGAGAAATTGCAAAAAAAAAGCAAAAACAAAACACACCACCTTTTCTGGTGGACTAGAAAAAAGAAACCCCTTTAAGAAAAAGACACCCCTACCTGAAGGCTGACGCAGTCTGTGGCTTGACAAGTGGAATGTGGGATGGATTTCAGCCCCTCCTTGCTCCCCTCGGTCAGGCATCCTCGCACAGGGCACCAGCAGCATGGACGGTACAACCCACACAGTAGCTGTGTTTCTGGGACACTCAGAGCTTTCTCACACATGGCCATAAACATTCCTCTCATGGGCTGCTCTGGTCCCCTCTGGATGCTGGTGGCCCGTGAAGTCTCTAGAGTGGGCATCTTGTGAAATGCCCAGGACATGGATACCCTTCCCAGCCCAAGAGCTGCCCAAACTGCAGAATCCTTGAGATCCTCAAACGGAGCTGCTTTCCTAGCTTGGTCCTTCCTGCTGCAAAGCTGCACCAGGATCCCCAGTGAAATGTGGAGACTGGCCTGGCTGCTCCACTGTGTGGCATGAAGGCTAGCAGGAACATAGTTCTTTCTGCTGGCATCTTTGCCTACTTCTCTCCATAGGGTTCAGAACCACTCATGGGGTGTGGCTGGGGCCATGGAGCCACACAGCCCTCTCCACGTGCATCCTCTTTCCTCACTCTGCACACCTCCCAGCATCAGCTCCCAGATGTCCCTCCCATGATCCTCTTTTCCCTCCATGAAACTCACTGGCCCACTGCTCCTCAGATGTCATCAGGGGATCCAAAGGAACTTTATGATGTTAAAGTAAGTAAAACTCCCAAATGCTATTTTTTGCCCAAATTAGCCAGACATCTATCTGGGTGGAGAATGTGGTTTAGGGTTTCAATTTCCTAGAACACAGTAACTCTATTACAAAAGTGAGGAAATATTTCCATGACAGCAGGTCTTTAGAAGTGGGATGGGTTACCTTCTGTCTCCATTGGGAAAATCCAAGTTCATTGCACAGGGGGCTGAGGGAGTGGCTGCTTGTGCTCTGCAAGGCTGTTTTCATAGTCTACGGAGGCCTGAGACATGGCAAAACGAGTGATATCCAAAGACCTCTAAAGGTTAAACAAGACACATCAGGATCCGACCTTCACCTTGGGGGCAGTACCTGGTTCAACATGGGATACATTCCAGGCCAATAAGAAAGGGCCCGTTTGTAACGAGGGATTCTAATTTGTGTGAAAGATCCCAAAGTATTAGTAAGTATGTTGATTGTAACTGAATCCAAATTTTTCCAGAGAAACATGCCACACACTTTTTCCCCCCCTATTAATCAGCTTTGGGAGACTAAATTAATAAAGGCATTGGTCGTTAATCAGATGGTAAGCTTCTACATTTTTGGTCTAGGTTGAATAAACTCAGTGGTATTAAAAAGACTAGGGTTTTCAAGAGAAAAGGAAGTACTATTCTCCCCAAGATGATATTCTTGGATATCACTGTCAAAATATTGTCTGATAGGAAAACGTTTCAGGAATGATTAAACTTCTTGTGTGTTTAATGAATTTTTCTTTTTCAGCAATAACTACCACAAATCCAACCCAAAATCTTGTGAAGTAGATCAATTTCCTTACTAATTTGAATAAAGCTACAGTTCTCAAAAGTCATACTGATGTGGGGGGGGAGTCAAGGGAGGGAGGGAATACGGGGATATGTGTATAAAAACAGATGATTGAACTTGGTGTACCCCCCCAAAAATAATAAATAAATAAAATTAAAAAAAAATCATACTGATGTTTACTAAAATTCAACATTTTAAAGAAAATCTTCCAATAATACATACTTTATGGCTAATTTTATATTTAAAATTAAATGTCTTAGGATTTTTCTAGGTCCTCTGATATAAATGTGGCATAGTGGAAAATTATATTTAGAAGATTAATTTTGATAGTTCAAGAGACTGGCCAGTTAGATCAAATTATCAACCTATAACTTGGATGCCGATTTGTCTGTGGAACAAAGCCAAAAGGAATTCCCTTCTCTGGTCTGCCCCTTGGGATAGCTGGGTGTGGTTTATTTTCGTCTCTGACTGGAACAAAGATATGCATGAAAATCTTCTTTCACAACTAAAATTCCCTGTTCTTAAAAACAAGCTTAAGGAGGAAAAAAAAAAAGCAGCAGATCAAGCCTGGCTTAATCATTCGCTTATACTGGTGCATACACTGGATTTTTTCCAGGTTAACAAAAATAAAGCCACAGGGAAGATGTATGCAGTCGTATATTTAAGCTACTGGCTCGCACACAGTTTAAGGGCTGAAAGTATATAAAAAATATGAAGGCGGAAGAAAAACAGTAAGCAGTTATGAGACATAACAAGTTTTCTTATTCTTTATTAGTTTAAAGGAAGCTGGAACCCGATAACAATACACCACATACAGTTCAGAACCAAACAAAGGCTGCTTAGTTATTTATTTTGCATTTGCTCGTTTTAGGAAGTGAGAAAAAACAGCTCTATTGGCACTCAAGTTTATTTTCAATTAAAATCCCCATAAATTAGAAAGCCTGTCATAAAACAGTGGAAATGGAAAAAAAAAGGTTATTCAGAAAAAACTTTCTTAAGTATTCTAGTTTTCTCTAGTGCACTGGGCTGTGCGATCAGTTTCATAAGGCCACTTAAAAAAATAATTCAACCTCTGTACTCTTCTTTAGGATAACACATAATAGTGTCTTGCCCTCTGATGGAAACACAGGAAAAATTTATACTTGCTCAGTTCTGAGCACTGAAAACACTTCCCCCTCCCCCGACAATTTTGCTGTTTGCTCATGTCCTGCATGAATAAAAGGATGCCGCTTAGAAACCAGGGCCTTGCTGCCATTGTGTTTTTCCTAATTAAAATTCAGAGTATTAAACACAGTTGAGTACCTCCAAGCATACATGACATACCGTTATCACATACCGGAAGCTCCAATCAAGAGCACTGGGCGAAGGCCCATTTCATAACATCATTAAGATTCACTGTACGCTGCTGTTCAGAGAGACTTTGTCAAAGCAGATAATAATGGCTGTCAGAAGTGCGCAAACAGAAATTTATATTAAACTGTTCTTTCCCTCCTTTATTAGTATGGGAATCTAGTTGCATTTCCAGTATATGTGCTCAGAGGTTCACTTTTTAGGCTTCCAGGCTTTAAGACTGCGAAATGTTACCAAAGTAAAGTATTAAAAAGAAAAAGTAAAGTGAAAAATATTTGAGTAACTAGGTGGGGGTACAGTAATCAAGCATAATGACTTTATCAAAACAAAAGAAGGTGTATCTCAAGGGTGTGAAGGTAGATTGAACTCGTGAGTCACAAGGCAGAGTGTTTAATTTGGAACAAGTCAAATAAAAGCATTGCTTTCTTTTCCTTAAGAACCTTTGGGACTCTTTATGTTATGTTATAATCTCAGAAAAGAAAGCTTGCTCATTAAAATTTTTTTTCTTTTAAATCCAGCTGAATGAAGATGCCTGGGAGACAAACTTTACATGCTGGCTTCCTGAGTGTAGTTGTAAGTAGGATGTTATCTGGAGACTCGATGGTGAAAATTTACTTCTTTAGACTCGATACTTTTCTTTGCCGTGTTCATTGATCACACATATGTGCTGAAACAATAAAGGATTTAAATGCATCAGCCTCTTAACAAAATAAAGTCCCCTACATACGAACGAGTTCCATTCCTAGAGCGTGTTCGTTAAGTCCAATTTGTCCGTAAGTCCAACAAAGTTAGCCTAGGTACCCAGCTAATACAAGCAGCTATATAGTACTGTACTGTAATAGGTTTGTAAGACAATCGCATCTTTGAAAGTTCGCAACTTGAAGGTTCTTATTTAGGGGACTTACTGTATGAAGTGCAGAAAATGGAATGCAGTAAGAACAGAACGTCGTCGCCTACTTGGTTAGTGTTCATTTAATACATGTGTATGTATTTATATGCTTATGTACGTATATATATGTATAACCACACACACATATGTATAGGTGCACACATACATAAAATCTAAACCCACTAAAATGCTTGACAGAAGTTTCTTCATTGTTTTAGTTTTTAGCTCTTTTCTGAATCTGGCTGTGTAGGTCTATAACAACCAGAAATGCTGAGGGTGGTGGAGGATAGTTAGCAGTGGTGGAGACAGATGTGTCCTACTGGTGAAGTTACAGCTTCTAGGGTGAACAGAGAAACAGCTGCAGTCAACACAATGCTGACTCTCCTTTGACCTTTTTTGGGTAGGAAGAAATGTGTCAGAAATATTTTGATGGCAAGCAACAGAAACGGTGTCGGGTTAATGTAAGCAAAGGGGGGGGGGTTGTTATTGGGAAGATACTGGGGTAGCTCGCAGAGGCAGAGGAACAGCAGCGCAACCAAGCAACTGGAAGGCAGGAATGGGGTAGCTCCAGACCTCAGCCCACGCATGGCTTAAGCCCAAGGTCCCTTGGCCTCTGTGGCCTTCGGTTTAAGTTTCTAAGTCCTAAGAGAGAGAGACGGACTGGTTCACTTTGGGTAGTTTGTTTACCTCCAGATCATTCATCAGGGTTAGGGTCATACACCAGGGGGTCCACAATGGGGGTCCATGTCTACATGTTAAAACCATTTCTTCCAAAAGGGGAACAGTTATGAGCTACAAGTCGCTGTAATTGGGACCTGGATTTCAAGCACTGACACTCAACATATTGACTGAGTGGAGACACAGTCGATGATGGAGAAATATCAGTAACAAGCTATCTTTCTGCTTTTAACTTCCTTATTTCCTTCATACAAAATAGAAATAATCATAATTGCTTCCATCAACCTAATACTTACCTTGCTGGGCAGTGGTGGGAATTCACTGGGATTACAAATGCCAAGTGCCAGAATATTCCTGACACAGAAGACACTCAATAGATGGCAGCCATCATTACAGCTATTTCAAAAATTTGTTAAATTAACGCCATTATTTTCTTGTGAAAAGGGGGTTAAGGGTTTGCATGCAAGACTTACATTCAGATCTCTGAAGTATTCATTGTAATCTAACGCATAACCCACCACAAATAAGTTTGGAATCTCAAATCCAGCATCTGAGCAGAGAGAGAGAGGAAAAAAAAGAAAGGAACACAGTTTAAATAACATAAGTATAAAGCCACCATATGCTATTGTTGGCACTTAACCTGCGATGACCTTCCATCAGGCAGAAGTAAGTGAGAAACAATGCATAGCATGAGCCCAGGAGGACCTGGACCAGAGTGACTACTCAGGGAGACAGGATGAACCAGCAAACAGATGGTGAAAAATGACTGCGCTCCTTGGAGACAGAGCTGAGAAAGGGCTCAGGCAGCCCCGCAGATAACAAGAAGTACGCATGAGTCAGGCATGTAGCCCTGTTGTTCCAAAGCAAGCAGTACCCAGTGATATCATGCCAAAGGAAACACTGCAAGGGACGAAGTGCATTTCAAACAGAAGGTATTCCAGGGCTGTAATATGGGAATAGGGGCACAGGCTGTGGCAATAGAAAACCACCCTCGCACTGCATTCAGTGTCCTCGGCTGGATAAATGGCTGGAAAGCAAAATCCGAGAGACAAGTTGAAAGCAAATGGGACTGTTCAGCTCAAGGAAGACAATGCTAAGGTTTACTCTCAGGGTTGCTAGTCTTTGAGTCCACAATGCAGATGACATTAATGAGCTCTTTGTCTCCATTGAGGGCAGGATGAGAGTAAATGGACTTAAATGCAGTAGAAGATACTTAGGTAAGCAAAGGATGAATATATTGAAAGAAAGATGATTTTTATTGAAAAGAATTCTTAAGGAATATATAATAGTTCTTCTTTTTCAGGTCTTGAAACTGAATAAATGTGCCTATAGCCCAATGATTTTTCAAATTCTTTCCAGTATTGAGGAATCTTACATTGGTTTATTACGGTATTGCAAATGAAAGATGTACTTGCTTACTTTTATAAAACAGTCCTTTGGCATAGCCAACGGACTTACAGCACAGAGAAAGTTATCTCCATGGTTGACCATTCACCACCACTTTCGTCTTTCTGACCAAGGATGCTTTCACATGGAGAAACCAACTGGTTCCTGCTCGCAGAAAGTGCCAGAGGCAAGGGAATTATTTTTCTAAGGATCACAGTATGTGTCACTGTTAAGAAGCCTATTTGATCCCTCCAAACTGTAGGTTTCTTGAGAAAAACAAAGAGGGGAAGCAGAGCAGAAGATATCAGAGGATATAAAAAGTGTCACTGAGCATAAAGGGAAAGGTCAATTATGAGAAAGGATCAAAAAGCACAAAGCCTCAGAAATCCGGGAAGAAAGATGAAACAGGGATTCTGAGCTCATTCAAAGAATATTAGCAAATCCCAGGAACCCCTGGTTGGAAGGACGGTGATGACTTCACAGTGAGCAATGCAGTCCCTCCAACAGGCACGGCAGCTCAGGCTGGGAAAAGTCAATTCAGAAGGTCAAACCTTCAGAGCTGTGATGGAATAAAAGAACACTGGATCAGTAGGACAGGAGAACAGCCAGGAATCAGAGTGACCGATCTCTAGCTGGTAAGTGGGTGCACTTCCTACCTTTATATTTGCAATTGCAGATGCAACTTACAGATGTAGGGCAAGAGTCAAAGCCATGATTGCAACCAGACAGCCTGGATTAAATACGGACTCTACACGTAGAGCTTTGTGACCTTGGCAAGTCTTAACCTGGCTGTGTTCAATTTCCTCATCTGTAAAATGCGTACAGCAATAGCTTCTACTTTAGAGGAATGATGTGAGGATTCAATGCGTTAATCTCTGAGGAGTTCTTAGAACAGAGTCAGGCACATCATAATCTCTTATGTCTGTGAGTCTCTTTGCATTTCCTAAATAAGTTCATTTGTATCTTTTTTTTTTTTTTTTTTTTAGATTTCACATATAAGCGATACCATATGATATTTGTCTTTCTCTTTCTGGTTTACTTCATTCAGTATGATAATCTCTAGGTCCATCCATGTCGCTGCAAATGGCATTATTTCATTCTTTTTTATGGCTGAGTAATATTCCATTGTATATATGTACCACATCTTCTTTATCCATTCACCTATCGATGGACATTTAGGTTGCTTCCATGTCTTGGCTATTGTAAATTGTGCGGCAATGAACACTGGGGTGCATATATCTTTTCAAATTATAGTTTTCTCCAGATATATGTTCAAGAGTGGGATTGGAGGATCATCCAATAACTCAAACACACAGACATAGAAAACATACTTATGGTTACCAAAAGGGAAAGGGGAGGGGTGGAATGAATTAGGAGATTAGGATTAACAGATACACACTACTGTATATAAAAGAGTGACCCAACAAGGACCTATTGTATAGCACAGGGAATATTTTGTAATAACCTATAGGGGAAAAGAATCTAAAAAAGAATATATCTATATACACAACACACACACATACGTATAACTGAATCACTGTGCTGTACACCTGAAACTAATAAGACATTGTAAATCAACTACAAAAATTTTAATTAAAAAAAATCTCTTACTACTGTTAGCTGCTATTATTTTACTAATGCTTTTGCTGTAAATGACACACGAAATTTGTCACTAGTTGCATATGTCTGAAGTACATGTCTTTCAACTTCATTTGAAATCTTCTCTACACAGTATCTTACATTATTTCCTTAGAAGAGCTCTGTTTATCAACCTTGTCCGACCTTAACTATATCCAGATTATATTCCCCGAGCCAGTAACTGGACAGGGACATGCTATTGGGTCTATCTGGCCAAACTGACATTGTCTAGATTTAATACATCCCGCCTAGGAATGAAACTTGTGTTTAGAATAAAGAATCACTGGTTCAATGTCACTGGCACATTACCCATCCATAGTGTGTTTCTTGTGCTAATGTTTGTTCAGCTTGCTGATGAGAACTGCGGCCAAATTATCTCAGAGGCTTGAGTGCAAGTGTAAGTTATAAAAATCAAGCCAAAGTCTGCCTATGTAAGTGAAAAAAAAAATCGCCTCTAGTGTTAGAATAATAAATAATCAAGTGGCCTGTTTATCCTTTCTGGCATTAGAACTATTCGTATCCTGGAGAGGAGGGAGGAAAGTGCCTCAGATGAGGAAAGTCCTTCAGAACACACATCTGAACTCAAGTGTGAAGACGGTATCTAGAGATATTTGCTCTGCTAATTCTGTGTTCTTATACTTGTGTCTGAAGGTGGTGGGGAGTTGTCTGGGATTTCCCCTCCGTGTGCTAGAATTCAGGCTTGCTGAAGGCCAGCGCTGTGCACTGTCCGCTCACAGTTCCTGGAGATAGTAGAACCCCCCTCAACCTTCCCAGTGCCTCTCTGTGTCCAACTGGTGGGGACAGAGGCCAAGGCAGGATCCAAGTCAGTCCAGGAGGGGGTCATGTCTCCTCCTACCCCCTGAAACCTATGTAGCTGAGCTCTTAGGAGTGAAGGTGCTATGCAAAACCTAAACATGAAAACACCCGATGTACGCAACACAGTTTCTGGGAAAGATGCAAATTGGAAAATGAAACCCTCTGGTTGCAGAGGGTTCTATTACTGGGGAGACCACGGAGCATTATGGGACCATCAAATCTTTACAGTTTCCGTTTCACAGGGAATGCTGACAACTAGGAAACCAAAGATTTTTAAACACAAAACACCATGACCAGCCAATAAACAACCAACAAAACCCCCCAAAAAACACTTACAGTCAGGTTTAAAGCCATCGCTTTTAGGTGTCCTCTTCACCAACAAACTACCATTAAAAGAAAAAAAAAAAGCTTTAGTGATCCAGATAACATGCTTGTGAATTGCAAACAGAATTGAACATCATTAAAATATATATTTGAAACATGCATTTCCTTTTTCCCTCAAGCATGTGGGGCATCATCACAGCCCTCAGATTCCCTCCTGCAGCACCACACGAGCGAGATTCTGGATAAAGGAAGGGAGAGGGGTGCAGGCACTGGGGCTCAGCCAGCTGCTCCTGGAAACAGCTAGCAGAGGCATCGGAAAGAGGGGCTCAGACACAGCAAAGCACGTCCTCTTCCCTTTCCTCTCTCTCAGGCTAGCGGTCAAATGGGCTGTTTGTTCAGTGTGGTCAAACCATAACACCCCAGGGCAAAGGGTGAGTGATTTGGAACCGACTGCACTCTTTGGAAACAGCATCCTGTGTTAGCATTCCACTTGGGCTGGTCTGGAAAGACAGAGACTGCAATGATGTGAATGTGGTACTCACCTGGCTACCTTAATCATGTTGGGCTTGTATTTCTCTATGCTACTGAGCAACGCTTTCATGGTCCTCCCAGTTCCGACAACATCCTTTGCAAAGAGGACAGACAACTTCAACCAAATGCCTTTAGGCTGCATTAAAAGGCTTTTCATCCAGACAGATGATTCTAGTCCTTATTAATAATGCAACATCATTAGAACTGCCATCAAATTAGAGTCAAAGAAGGAGGCAGAGCTGGTTATATTTTTCAGACAGGCGCTTCTTTCTGGAAGCTAGGTTTGGGGGCCTATATTGCTGCCTATTTCCTCCTAGAATCCTTGAGCTGCGTTGAAAGGCTACATTCAGTCTTTGCAGAGCATGTGGGGCTCTTTATTGAGTGCATTTGGACTCATGCACGGGCATTCAAGGACTAAATTTGGCCCCGAGGTTATGTAACACAACACGGGACACATGAATTTTCATGGACGTGGGATGTACATCTGAATACGCTGAATGGATAAATGCCTCCCCCCCTTGCCCTCCCCACTTAATAGGAGATTCTATGGCTGGGAAGTGAGATGTGTCTGGACAGCAGCTGGTGACAGCCTGTGAGTTCTGAGGGTACAAGGCTGCCGTGAGCTGAGGCTCATCCCCGCTGATGAGCTGCTGCATAATTAGAGTAGAATGGACAGCCGAAATTGATTGTCCGTGGGACAGAAATCAGCTGTCAGGAGCTGATTATCAAAACAACAGGTCTGAATTTAGTCAGGGTTGGGCAATGCATTTGGCTAGAGGGTCTACTTCACGGGTTCTGTCTGAGCCAGAACTGCAGATACATATGGCACTCCCAGGCAATTGTAACAAAGGCTTCAAAACAGCTCCGCTGAATTTTCACCAGCTGATAAGGCAGGCCTGCTGGGCGATAGGACCCATTCTTTCTTTCTCTTCTCTTTCTTCCTTTTATTTTTTAAACAGAAAAACAAATTAAATTATAGCTTGCCCCTGGAGAGCAAATTTTTAGATTGATTCTATTTATGCTTTGGATGCTGAAGGGAGAATTGTTCCAAGTCATTAGAGGTCATAAGCAAGAACACTGGATTAAGGGTGGAGCGAGTTCTAACCTTGGTTTTACTATCAAAAAAATTTGGTTCTGTGGGCTAGTTTCTTCTTCTGTGACAATGTCTGATTCACAAATAAGTATAAGAACCAATTTGGACATGGGTGGCATGAGATATAAAATGGGATAAATTACCATGCAACTGTTATTGCAAAGCTTTCATTCTGAGTTATTTCAAGCCAGTGATTCCAGTTGACTCCTATTCTGTAAATTGGAAGAGCCCTACACACAGTGGGAGTTCAATAAATCCTTGGCCCATCTGATAACAAGTTCTATATTTCGAAACTCACCATTAGATTCTTTCAGCTTCCAAGTATGGATAAAGAAAAGTCAGCTTACCTCAACAATGAGGACATTCTGAAATTTAAAAACAAAAACAAAAACAAAACGGTTTAGAATATGATGCAAATCTGGCTCATAAGATAAACACACATTTTGCTTAGAGTTAGAACTTCACAATTAGCTTAGCTGGTCCTCCGCCATCCATCTAACCCAAATGCTTGGGGGTAATCCAGGACTTCCAGATTCATTTTCACAGTCTTTCTGGAATTACTGAGTGCTGCAATATTGGTGTCTATACTCAGCTTAGGGGCAGGCTGATTTTAGACCCTTTACCTGTCTGAAGAGCTATGCATAAAGCTATCCCACCACCATCATTCTGGCAAGTGCCCCTGCCCGGTGTTCTTTGGGATACAAAGCTTGCTAAGAGTTTCCCAGGTAAACAAACTGACAGAAACAGCATCACTAATAGAGACAGAGCTCATCAGAAGGGTCCTCTAATAAGCCAGGACAGCCCTAGTCAAGCGTAGCCACCACAATCACCAGGGATCCTGTATTTTTTTTAAGTAAAAAATTTTTTATTGGAGTATACTTGCTTTACAATATTGTGTTAGCTTATACTGTACAGCAAAGTGAATCAGCTACGCGTATACACATATCCCCTCTTTTCTGGATTTCCTTCTTGTTCAGGTCACCACAGAGCACTGAGTAGAGTTCCCTGTGCTCTACAGTAGGTTCCCATTAGTTATCTATTTTATACATAGTATCAATAGTGTATATATGTCAATCCCAATCTCCCAGGTAATCCCCCCCATTTTCCCCCTTGGTATCCATACATTTGTTCTCTACATCTGTGTCTCTATTTCCGCTTTGTAAATAAGACTGTCTATACCAATTTTTTCAGATTCCACACATATATGTTAATAGACGATATTTATTTTCTCTTTCTGACAGGGATTCTGTATTTACTCTTGGAAGGGGAGGAAGGGGAGGCACCTGGTTTATATTTTTATCGACACTGTGCTTTCAAGGCATCCCTCGCTTCTCCCCTAGGAACATGACGTTTCATTTTAACTTCTTGAATGACACCTGTCTTCCCCACCACACTATAAACTCCATGAGGGAGGGAATCATGTTTTTCTTGCTTATTACCATACCATCATCTCAGTTGCCAGCACAAATACCTGCATATGATGCTCAGTAATTATTTGTTGAATGAAGGAATAATTACTAATTACACTTATTAATGACTTAAAATCAACCAATTAAATAGATTAATAGTCACATGTCAATATTGCTCCATCAAATTAAAACATCACTGTGTTAATATGCCATTGCCACTAAAAACAATGGTTTGGATATTCTTCTCAATGCCATGGTGTCTTTCTCTAGATAACTTTTCATTTATCCCTATGATTCATATAATATTTTAAAAATTCTATCAAACCTTACACCTTGGTTATCTTACTTATGTCTAATGCAAAAGAGACATAAGTAATGAAAATGTTAACCAACCAACCAAAAACTCTGCTCAATCTGTACCATACTACCTTATGTGTCAAATGCATTCTTAGGTGGAAATATCTTTCTGAAAGTGTTCTTCTCTCAGGTATAGTATTTTTAGTCATTAAATCCATTAAAGAATCTTTTTTTTTTTTTTTTTGGGTTTTTTATTTTTTTTTTATTTTTTGGGGGGTACACCAGGTTCAATCATCTGTTTTTATACACATATCCCCGTATTCCCTCCCTTCCTTGACTCCCCCCCCTCGAGTCCCCCCCACCTTCCCTGCCCCAGTCCTCTAAGGCATCTTCCATCCTCGAGTTGGACTCCCTTTGTTATACAACTTTCCACTGACTATTTTACAGTTGGTAGTATATATATGTCTGTGCTACTCTCTCGCTTCATCTCAGTTTCCCCTTCAGCCCCCGCCCCCTCCCATACCTCGAGTTCTCCAGCCCCTTCTTTGTATCTGCATCCTTATTCTTGTCACTGAGTTCATCAGTACCATTTTTAGATTCCATATATGTGAGTTAGCATACAATATTTGTCTTTCTCTTTCTGACTTACTTCACTCTGTATGACAGATTGTAGTTCTATCCACCTCATGACATATAGCTCCATCTCATCCCTTTTTATAGCTGAGTAATATTCCATTGTATATATATGCCACATCTTCTGTATCCATTCATTTGTTGATGGGCATTTAGGTTGCTTCCATGTCCTGGCTATTGTAAATAGTGCTGCAATAAACATTATGGTACAAGTTTCTTTTGGGATTATGGTTTTCTTTGGGTATATGCCCAGGAGTGGGATTACTGGATCATATGGTAGTTCTATTTGTAGTTTTTTAAGGAACCTCCAAATTGTTTTCCATAGTGGCTGTACCAACTTACAGTCCCACCAACAGTGCAGGAGAGTTCCCTTTTCTCCACACCCTCTCCAACATTTGTTGTTTCCAGACTTTGTGATGATGGCCATTCTGATTGGTGTGAGGTGATACCTCATTGTGGCTTTGACTTGCATTTTTCTGATGATTAGTGATGTTGAGCATCTTTTCATGTGTTTGTTGGCCATCCCCATTAAAGAATCTTAATTTTATTTTTAAAATATAAGATTATTTTGTCCGTTTTTTAAATAGGTCATGCCCATGGTATTCCCTGTGCCTCACACTGACAGAGAAGTCCCTTTGGTATCCTGAACACATTTGCTATATTCCATTCTTTTTAATAAATAAATTTATTTATTTATTGGCTTTATTTATTTATTGGCTTTATTTATTTATTGGCTGAATTGGGTCTTTGTTGCTGCGTGCAGGCTTTCCCTAGTTGCAGCGAGCAGGGGCTACTCTTCATTGTGGTGCACAGGCTTCTCATTGAGGTGGCTTCTCTTGCTGTGGAGCATAGGCTCTAGGCACGCAGGCTTCAGTGGTTGTGGCACATGGGCTCAATAGTTGTGGCTCGTGGGCTCTAGAGCGCAGGCTCAGTAGTTGTGCATGGGTTTGGTTGCTCCATGGCATGTGGCATCTTCCTGGACCAGGTGTTGAACCTGTGTCCCCTGAATTGGCAGGCAGATTCTTAACCACTGTGCCACCAGGGAAGTCCCCGCATTTGCTATATTCTTAACCATCAACCCTTCATGACTAGTTAGGATGTGAATTTTTAGTTTGACTGAGGCTTATCAACCATGCCTATTAATCAACCAGCGTACCAGGAGAATACTTGGTTAATTTCATGTCCTAGCTCACAATCTCTTTTTGTTTCAGTCTTACAATGAAAAACCTTTTTAAACTGTTAGTCTGCATTCTTGCCTAATTAAATAAAGTGCACTGAACATAATTGAATCTGTTTTTTTTGAAAGTTCTGAGCCTTGCAAAACAAGAACCATCCTTGCAGAGATTAGCTTCAACTACAATCTACGGTGGTGGCTGGGAAGTGGGATTTGGATAGGCACAAATCCAGAGATATAGTGTCAAAATTAAACACATTTTAAAAATCAAGGTAATGTATACCCATGTTTAAAATCAAATCAAAAAGTCTAAAGATTTTCTAGATGTTGACGTGTTTCTAATTGTTAAAAGTATGTAAAAATGCTTATATATTTCCTATTAAAGTTATCATGACATTTCATATTATGCACAGCCAAAATATTAGCATATCTAACAAAAATGACAATAATTTATTTTCTTTTTTTCCTTTTTTTCATCTCATCGAGATGTAATTGACATATGTCACTGTGTTAGTTTAAGGTGTACAGCATGACGGCTTGACTTAGATATACTGTGAAATGATTACTGCAATAAGTTTAGTCCACATCCACCCTCTCAGGTAGATACAATACAAAGAAAAAGCAAGAAGAAGCAAAAACATTTTTTCTTTGTGATGAGAACTCCTAAGATTTACTCTTTTAATAACATATATATCATATATATATCACTCAGTAGTGTTAGCTATAGTTATCACATTGTACGTTATACCCCTAATATTTATTTGTTTTATAGCTGGAAGTTTGTACTTTTTCACCACCTTCCTCCAGTTCCTCAGCCCCCACTCCCTGCCTCTCGTAACCACAAATCTGATCTTTTTTTCTGTGAGTTTGGCTTTTGTTTTGTTTTATACTATTTTGTTTAAGATTCCACATATAGGTAAGATGACTCAGTATTTGTTTTTCTCTGTCTGATTTATTTCACTTAGCATAATGTCTCCAAGTTCCATCCATGTTGTTGAGAATGGCAGGATTTCCATGTTTGTTTTTTAATGCCTTAATAAAATTCCACTGTATGTGCATACCACACTTCTTTATTTGACAATAATTTCTTAATATCATATAAACCTAGTATATATTTAAATTTCCCAGGCTGTCCTTCAAATGGCTTTTGTTGTAGCTGGTTTGCCTAATCTAAGACCGTGCACTAGGGACTTTCCTGGTGGCGCAGCGGTTAAGAATCCACCTGCCAATGCAGGGGACACGGGTTCGATCCCTGGTCCAGGAAGATCCCACATGCTGCGGAGCAACTAAGCCTGTGCGCCACAACTACTGAGCCTTCGTGCCTAGAGCCTGTGCCCTGCAATAAGAGAAGCCACTGCAATGAGAAGCCTGAGCACCGCAGCGAAGAGTAGGCCCCCCACTCGCAGCAGCTAGAGAAAGCCCGAGTGCAGCAACAAAGACCCAACACAGCCAAAAATAAATAAATAAATAAATAAATAAATTTATTAAAAAAAAAAAAGATTGTGCAGTGGATCTTTAATCGCCTTTAATTTAGAATAGTCTGTAACACAAAGGACTTTCTGAGTTACGTGTAGTACTAAAAAAGTAAAATTATTTGGTAGGCTCCTAAATGATGGGCAAGGGAATACTAGTATAGAAAAACCATCTGCTATTGAAAGGGAACTATGCAGAAAACTGGAGTTCTTTAGCGAGTTCTACAGAGCAGTCATTACATATATATTTTCCTTTACAGAACATCAGCTATGCTTTCAAATTCTTCCCTTGGTGTATGGATTGACTCCTGGATTTTGAGTGGCCTGCCTGTTGTGTGAAAAGCTCTCCTCCAACAATAGCAATGCTTTTAGTACCTTTGGAAGATTGGTTCTGCCTTGGAAAACAAGAAGCAGCCCAAGAGTAGACAGAAAGTGACTACCCCAACTTTGGAAGCATTTTTTCAAAGTATTGTCCAAGAGAATTAATCTCTTTACACTTTAATGAATCAAGATTAGCTCCACAAGCTACGAGACAGAAACTGACTCATCTTTATACCATCAGTATATAATATAGAGACCGGTACATAGTAGGGTCTCAAGAAATGCCTGTGGAACAAATCAATGATTCTGACCTCCTTTCTTCTTCTAGTTCATCATACATTTGACACATCCCCTCTATATTTCTCCTCAACGAGGTACAATTCCTCCTTAACTGAGCTTTAATCTCTACTGCTTTCAATTTTGCATGAAGAAATCTCCTCAAATTCCCATTTTCTTGAGTGGGCAACGTTGGGAGTTTTTTCAGAACACACCGTGTCTCCTTAACACCTCCAGTCTGCTAACTCCATCACTGAATCTGAGATGGTCGCCCGTTACTGTCTCAGTCATCTCATCACACCTAGCTCATTTCCTCCCAGAAAGCCAGTAAAATCTGCAGCCTGGGAGCCGCAGGCAAAAATCCTATGGGGACTCTCCAAAGGGTGTCCTTTCTTTGCTGAAAGATCCTGATTGAAGTTCATCCCATCAGGTTTCCTAAAGGAAAAGAAAGGAAGGAAGAAAGCGAAGAAGAAAAGAAAGAAGGAAAGAGTTATGCAAATCTAAACGGTTTTCGTAAATAGGTTATTTCCTTTCAGTCTTTTAAAACGCAAAATGATCAGTCTGATCGGATCTGTGGCAATGTATTTTTGCGGCTGTGGTCCCACCTCGCGGAGGGCTGATGGCAGGAGTGACGGTGAGCTGAGCGTGGATGCTGAGCCTGCGTGGGCGTGTGAATACAAACCCCACGGAGCAAGGCAGGCAGTCCGGCGTCTCATTTTATGTGATAATTCACAGAATTGCCAGAATCATCAGTCGGTGGGCATTTCCGTGATTGTTCTCCGCCTCCTCAGGTGCAGTAAAAAGGAATGATTTAAACAGTTAGGGCGGCCAAGGAGGAAATGTTGGCAGGTTCCGATGCTTCACTCTGGCATTTGATGAGAAACGTATTGCGGGTGGGGAGTGGGGGGGGGTGGGGTACGTCTCCTGAAATCTAGCACTTAACCTGCACATCTGTGTTTCTCCATTGCCAGATTTGGGCCTGTTTCCATGCATTTGCTTTTATTCCACCCTTTCAGAGATGTCTCTTGAACATGAGTGAAATCGTCTTGCTTTAATGGATACGCATATTTTATGAAGTGCCAGGATTAAATCAACTTTGAAAAAAATCAGCCAGAGAGTGCGTTGTGCAGACAGCTTAAACACACCGAGGGAAACGCTTTTAACGCTGTGAGCTGAAGGGGCCATTGAACTGAATCATTGAGGGCTCCCTGTATTCAACTGCCATGACCTATTTAGAACCATGACACAGCCAGCCTTTCTTGGGAGCCTTCTTCCTTTGGTTTTAAAAAAAAAAACGGAAGACAGAAGGGAGGGAGGGAGGGAAGGAAGGAAGGAAGTGGAGGGAGGGAGGGAGACAGGGAGGGAGTGGGGAGGGGCAGGTAGAGAGGGAAGGAAGGAAGGAAGAAAGGGAAGAAGGAAGGGAAGGAGTGGAGGGAGGGAAGGAGGGAAGGAGAGAGGGAGGGAGTGGGGGGTAGAGAGGGAAGGGAGGAAGGGAGGAAGGAAGGGAGGAAGGGAGGGAGGAAGGAAGGAAGGAAGGAAGGGGTAATAAAAGAAGCCAAGGAACAGAAAGGAGCATGGGGGCTGTCTAGGATCTCCCTTTCCTAACTATTTTAACTTGCACATCTTTAGAGGACTTAAGAAGTTATATAGCACAGTTATGGGGCTTATAGTGCACGGAAGATTTTACAGGTGATTTTCCCATGTTTTAAAAAGTTCTTTTATAAGCAAATTTGATTTTAAAAAATCCTTTCTAACCCTCCCTCTTTCAGGAATCATTGAACTCTGTCCTGACCCTCTGGAGAGGGCTGTTCCTTTTGTTTCACCCCCCACTTCATTCCTGTAGTTCAAGTGCTCCAACAACACTGTCTCCCTAACTGGTTGCTCTACCTGGAGTCTCTCCCTTCTTTCAGTTAATTCTCCCCTCCCGTCAGGTGCATCTTCCCCAAAACACAGCTTCTTGATGTCACCACGGCTCAACAACTTCTGTGGCTCCTCTTTGCTTTTCTGAGCAAGTTACACGCGTTATTCAACATGTTCTATAAACCAAATCCAATCAAAATTTTCAGTTTTTTAAATTATTGTTTTCCCGTTTTTGACTAATTTCCTTCCGTCTCACTGGGCCACTCCTGTCCTCTGGCTCTGAAGGTTCCTCCCCTTCCTCCCGCTTTCCACATCCTACTCTCTCTCCCTCCTCGGTGCTATTCCCAGACTTTCTGGTCCCAAGTGAAACCTCACCCTCTTCTCTCTGAGACGATTACAGTCCTAAGGAACCATTCCTTCTCTGGATTTCTTTAAGCTCAAAGAAACAGTCTTGTGTGGAAAGACCTCTAAAGTTCTTCTCTGGGTGCCAAGCACTAAAAAAGAGAAGGCCTGAACAAGTTTGTGGCAGAGTAACAATATCATGATAAATGTAACTTCAGTGCAAGTGTGTTGATTGAGAAATTGCACGGTTACGCTCTGAGAAGGGAGAAGTTAGCTGATGGCCTGTAACAACCCTTCCAATGCAGACATTCATCCAGTGCATTTTCCCTCCCAGGCAAATACCTACTGCAGTTTCAGACTTTCTTCTACCACCATTAAAAAGGGACCCAGTCATTTTTGGGTGCCTTTTCCTTTTGTTTTTTCCCCCAGCTGGTGTACATCCTGCATGATGGAAGGGCCTCTGAAATTTTTTAATTCTTTTTCTTTTTTCGGCCGTGCTGTGCGGCCTGCAGGATCTCAGTTCCCCGACCAGGGATCGAACCCGCGCCCCCTGCATTGGAAGCACAGTCTTAACCACTGGACTGCCGGGGACATCCCTGAAATTTATTTTTAAAGTTCTCTCAAATTTTTAATGGATAGCCTTTTTCTGAAAGACTGAAGGAAGGGTAAGTGAGCAGGCCATATGAATGCCTTTATCCTTTGAAGGAAAGGGAAATCCCAAAAGTTAAGTGAAATTTTTTCACTCCTCCACTCTCAGGTGCGTAGCATTCACCAGCTCCGTCTCCCCTGGACGCTCGCAGGACACTGACACTCTTCTGCTTCTACAGAGAGAATGTCCCTTCGCTCGACACTGCTCATCCCATTCCCAACCAAACCAGCTGGGTGATCACCCTTCCCTGTGACCTAGTGGGCTTCTATTTACCCTTTCCCTCTGCCACGCCCTCCGGTTCCCAAACTTAATTGAAGACGTCTTTCTGATTTCTGTCTAAGAGAAAGAGGAGCCTGCACTCACTCGATCACCAAATACTTATTCCGCCCTGTCACGGACTAGACACTGTGCACGAAGCTGGAGATAAAATGGTCCCTGCCCCATCACACTGACATCCTGGTGGGGGAAGTAGGCAAATAAAAAATAAGCCCCTAATCAACACCGACAATTATGGAAAGGGCTTCAGCGGAAACAGGGTGCTGATGTATAGAGACTAATGGAGAATGTGGAGGGTGGTGCGTAGAGGGGAAGATCTTGTGCTCATTTTAGACAGAGAGTCAGGGAAGGCCTCCCTTACATGGGAGACTTTAGGCTGAAATCTGAAGGACGAGAGGAAGGTGGATTCCAGGTAGAGGCCACGGCTTGTCCAAGGTCTTGGCAGGAAGGAGCTTAGCACTGTGAGGTTATGGCACTGTGAGGAGGGAGTGAACGCTGTACTGCGATGTTGGGAGGGAGACAGGTCCAGATCGTGTGGGTCTTTGAGGTTGTGATAAGGAGGTCAGACTGTGATCTCAGAACACTGGGTTGCCAGGTAAAATATAGAACATCCAGATACACCTGAATTTCAGATAAAGAACAACTTTTTAGTTTACATGTGTTCCCAATATTGCATGGGACACACTTACACTGAAAATTTATTCATTGTTTATCTGAAATTCAAATTTAACTTGGCATCCTGGTTTTTGCCTTTTTTCCCCTTTCTTTCTTTTTACTAAGTCTGACAACCCTAATTGACAGGCTGCTGAAAGGTTTTCGGTAGGCAAGCGATGTGATCCAATCTGTATTTTAAGCAGACCCCTTGGACTGCTTCTTGGAGAACGGCTTGCAGGGTGGCACGGTTAAGTGAACGTGGAAGTCCAGGGAGACTAGTCAGGCTGTCGCAGCAGCCTGGAAGAGGGATAGAGCCAGTCTCGCCTTAAAGACCAGCCTTCTCAAACGTTAATGTGCGCGGGAATCACCTGGGGTGGGGTCTGAGCTACTGCATTTCTAATAAGCCTGCAGGTGGTGCTGACCTTGCTGGCTTCTAGACCAAGGGTCAGCACACTATGGCCCACTGGCCAAATCTGGCTTGGCTGCCTGTTTTTGTAAATAAAGTTTTATTGAAACACAGCCATGTCCATTTGTTTCCATTTCATCTACGGCAGCTTGCTGCTTTCCTATGAAGGCAGAGCGAAGTAGTTGCAACAGAAGACTGTATGGGCCACAAAACCGAAAAATGTTTACTCTCTGGCCCTTAGCTGGAAAGTTTATTTGACTCCTGCCCTAGACCAAAATTTAAGTAGCAAGGTCTAGATCTGGATGGTTACCATGGTGACGGAGAGACAAAAGCAGATTCAAGAATATTCCTTTCTGACATGAGCCTACGGACCCTGAACTGCAGAATCAAAAGCTGTCGAGACAGTTGAGAACCTGGTTAATCAATGTTGATTCATCTTAAAAATATTTACCCAAGAAGCCCAAGGGGTTCTACTTGGCACACGTTTGAATGTATATAGAAATGCATCTATGCACACACGGAGAGTGGAAAGATACCATGTACTAGCACCTGTAACCCAGACGAATCATTTTTTGTACTGGCAAAAACCTGAAGACGACTCCTGCTCGGAATTATCGCGCGGGCTGCTTTTCTGTTTCTCCTACGTAAACTTCCATGATCTCTACTTTCTCATGAGGGGAGTGGTCTTTGCAGTAACTGCAGGAGGGGAAACTGAGGCACAGCCTTGTCACCCCTTCTGCTCGCTCCACCCCCAGTAAGAAACTACCCTTTCCCCAATCTCCTGTCTCTCTCTGTCTCTTTTTAAGAAAACTATAACCATTATCCTATCTTTTAAAGGAAGGGACTACTCAGTGCTCACTTAAGACAGAAAATCACTTTAAAACAAAACAGAAGATGATTTTAGAAGCCAGGAGAGAAAGACTACACTTTTTCTGTGCAAATTTTTTCTTGGCCTTCCTTTGGGATTCTTAGAGTTGCCACTTGGACAGATGCCGTGGTAAATGCACAAGGTACAATATTCCTCTTGTGTAGTAACCTTACAAGGCAATGTCATACAACAAAGTACTAAAATGACTTCTTTAAAGACCACCCCAGGGTTGTTAAAAGTTATGAATTTCTGGAAATTGCTTTGAGTATTTTCTCTCTCTAGGATAAAATACTCAAATATCAAATAATATTTTATGCACTGATGTAGTAACATCAAATGGTGGCCATGTGATACACACATTAACACCCACAAGTTAAGTCCAGTTTCCGTGGGGCACAATTTCCTACTACATAGCGATTCAACACTCGGATGCTATGCTATCTTCCCAGGAGAGGGAAGTAAGCTGATTTGTAGTTAGTCCTGCGGCTCTGCAGTATTCCTAGTGTTATCATGCATACTTTTTATTAAATGTGGCTGCTCTTCCTTGCCCCATGTGGGCACTGCAGAACAATAACCACCGCAAATATGAGACATTAAGCTTGTGTAATAGACTGATCCGTTTTACTTAGAAAGCTGAAGTTGCTCAGGGATAGTGAATACAAGATATGTCAGCAGAGCTGAACAAAAACAAATTCTGTGTGGCTTTCGTTTGCAGCAAAACCTGCATTTCAGGTCACATTTGGGCAAAGACCATCTGCTTGATGAAACAACTCTTCCTTCCCAAATGCATGGATTTATGTCAGAATCCGAACAGTTTTTCACTTAATTATTAAGCTTTGGCAGGCTGGGAACTCTGAGGTGTCTGCCTCATAATCTCATGGGCTACATTCTTTCTAATTGGGAGGGCGGGGGGAAGCAAAGTGCTGAAAAATGAAAAAAATCTCCAGGTATCCTTTTTTTATTCCTTGCCTACATTTTAAATATTGCAACAATGCTGTTTAAATGTCTTACTGAAGTGCTTAGGAGCCGAGGCATAGATGAGAGGCCAAGAGCAGACAAATAAAGGAAAAGGCTTCCCTTTCAAGAGGTACCTGAAAGGGTGAGTAGGAAAAGAAAGGGAGAGAGAAGAAGGAATGCTAAGGGGTTTTGTAATGTGAGGTTGTCTGAAACAAAATTGGAAGGAAGCTTGGAGACGAAAGATTTGGTTTGCATCAGGTCTTGGAAGCGTTATAAAAGGAATGTTTTACAAAAGGAGAAATCATTAAAAGGATTCACACATCCATTTGCATGAATTAGCAAATCTGGGAGAGTGTCTGAAATGGACTGCAGTGCTGACCTGAAATGAAGGTCACTGATTTCCCCACAACATCAATGCCTCCACATGCACAGAGCAGCAGAGTTACATGAACAAACCTTTCCAGCCAGTGTTGAAAGATCAGCGCCTCCAATTATCTGCATCTCGCCCATGGACTGGTCGTTCTAAAATAAAAAGGGGAGACAATATTGTACTGTACAGGAAAACCTTTAAAGCACGTTTCTCTGTCTACCCAGCCAGTGGCGAGAACGCGCCTTACAAATATAGCACAAATAGCTGGTACAGATTCACGGTTGCCTATGGTTACCAAGAGCCACTCTCCTGCCACTGTGCTTGAGACAAAGCGCTCTAATGGCTGGCGGGCAAGCCTGTGTGGAGAGGAGATGGAAGGAGTGGAGAGAGGACAAGCAAACCTAATTTTGGAACAAAAAAACCCACAGAAGGTGCCTGAACCTATTCTGGGACAGATGGAACTGAAGGAGATAGTCATGCTCCTGGACTTCCCTGGGGTGAAGGGGGTTACAGGAGCCCCAGGAGGGGCCTAGCATTTGTCAGCTGTGCCAACGAGCCCCAGTTACAGTTCTGCAGTGGGGAACAATCAGGCTGGTTCCCAGAGAGGTTAGAGAACCCCCTCTACTCCCTTCCAGCGCTGGCCCAGTCCCTCATCTGGTGTTGAGGGCAATTCTAGTAGGCCACGGGTCAAGAACTATTACAGTCAGACTTTCCGACATGGACGATGAAGCCGCAGGAACTTTCTGCAGTTCCAGGAATATGAGACCCAGACCCCCATTTAGAAGACTTTCACAATACCTTGTAATAACATACAATGGAAAAGAATCTGGAAAAGAATACATATCTATCTGAATCACTGCTGTACACCAGAAACTAACACAACATTGTAAATCAACTACAATTAAAAAAAAAAGACTTTTCACTCAAATGCTATTAGAAGTTATGGGCATTCCTTTTCACAATATCTATATACGGGACATTATCCTGTCCCAATCAAACCTCTCACTCTCTCTCCCTCCCACACACAGACACATACACAAAAAGTGAACAAAATATGGATTCTTCCTTAGTGAATATCATAGTAGAAAAACATGGAGGCGAAACGGGAAACAGAGAGCAGGCAGCTTGTTTTCTGACCTCCTTGCAAACATGCATTAAAGGAACTGAAGCAGATATCCTGCAGGCAATTGGTTCCAAGACCAAGCAAGACTGCTGCGATGCTGCAGTCCCTTCATCCAAACAATAACCTACGTGAGAAGACACCAATAGAGGGAACAGATGTACAATGTGCTGAACCAGGAAACATCTTTGGTTATTGCTGTGGACAGCTGTTGCTTTGGCCAGTTCAGTGCTTCTCTCCCTTACCTGTGTAAACCAGCTATGCCTGAAGCTATAACCAGCCTTGAACTTTCCAGCTACTTAAGCCAATTCATTCTCTTAAAGGAATTTTCCCTTGGATTGGTTTGAATTGGATCCTGTCACTTGCAACTGAGAGTCTAGACCTAGAGTTACTTTGTCATAGCACTGGTCATCTGGAAAGGGAAAAAAAAAGCCAACCAACCAATATAACAGTTTTACCAATGAAGCAGCCTTTTGTTTTTTTACCTTACTGCTCAAGAGGGAAAAAAAATGAACTTAAAATGTTCTCAATTACATTTCAAAAGCATTCGTTCTCTACTGCAAAGGAGTGGAGACAATGCTTGAAAGTGGCCCATAAGTTAGATAAAACCAATAATTTTCTTCTTATGGGAACTGATCTCAAAAAGAGAAAATCAAAGACTGTCCAGAATTCGCTGATCTTTTGCTGTTTTTGTACAGGCCTATATAATCATACATGCATAAGCTGTCATGTCAGCAGGTTGAGAATTTCTCAAAAATGTCAAAGGAGAAAATTTTCTTGTCACTTCTAGAGGTGCTGAGACGAGAGGGGTTAATATTGGGAGAATTTCTGCATATTAGACTCAAATATGGTAATAGCAGCAAGAAAAATAAAATTTCAGTATCTCCAGAGGACTGAGGTGTGCAGAGTTGGATGGAACAACTAAACCACAAAGTTTAATATAAAAAATGAGATTAATACTCTGCCAGATTAGAGTAAATTTCACAATAGTTCTATTATCACATCCATTCTATCGATAAAAAACAAAAACCATAATACGTCAGAAAGCTGAACATGATGCTCTAAGTCACACATTTATTGTGTTTTCAAGCAAGTCTTATTTCAGAAGGCCTTACCTAGTCCAAGCTTATTACATATTTTTAATGTTAGATTTGTCCTTAATTCATCTGGAACTTATGTCTTCCAAGTGTGTATACAGTTAGTTGTCCTAATACCACTTATTGAATTGTTTATTTTTTTCCCTACTGGTTTGAAATGTCATTTAAAAAAAAATTGTGTATTTTATTTATTTATTGGCTGCGTTGGGTCTTTGTTGCTGCACATGGGCTTTCTCTAGTTGTGGTGAGTGGCGGCTACTCGTCGTTGTGGTGCGCGGGCTTCAGTAGTTGTGGCTCGCAGGCTCTAGAGTGCATGTCAGTAGCTGTGGCACATCGGCCCAGCTACTCCATGGCATGTGCGATCCTCCAGGACCAGGAATCGAACCCGTGTCCCATGCACTGGCAGGCAGATTCCCAACCACCGTGCCACCAGGAAGTCCCTGAAAAGTCATTTTTATCATATCTTTCATTCTCATATGCAAGGGTCAATTTCTATATACTTCTGTTTCATTAACCTAAAATGTCTATTTCGGCATCTAAACCATACTGTTAAATTATTATAGCTTTTTAGTAGGTTTTAGTATCTGGTAGAGCAAGTGCCACTTTTTTGTTCTTTTAAAAAATTGTCTTGGCTACTTTTGCACATTTATTCTCCTATCTGATGGGTTGTTAAGAAGATCAAATGAATTAACGCTCACAGAACATTCAGAACAGAGCCTGGCATATGGTAAGCACTCAGTAGATGCTGGCTATAATTAATTTCTTCCCTTTCCTCCCTCCCTCCCTCCTTTCCTTTCTTCCCTCCCTCCCTATCTGGAAACAGTCATCCCTCAGTCCTCCCTAATACACTGGAGTCTGGAGCTCCTCTGGTTTAATGATTCCAGAAAATATGTCTGGGATGGAGAAGGGCACTTAGAGGTCCAACGTCTCCATTCATATGCTTCTCATTCCCTTGCTGCATCTGACCATTCCTCACTCTACCTTCTAAGAACCTGGTGATTGATGAATGAGCCTTTCAGGAATCCTATGGCCTGAGGACTCCTCTCTTCTCTTTGAAATTATCCTCCACAGACATTTAGATTTTCACTTTCTCTATTTTGCTTTGTCAATGCCCTTCCTTAATCAGTTTTGCCTCCTGAAAAACACTGACATCTCTTGCCCACTGAGGTCTTCTCCCACTCCTCCTGTCCTTGTGGGTGTATATACCTTGTTTATTTATTTACTGTCATTTCGCTGGGGTTTCAGGAAAAAATGGAGTTAATTGAATGTATTCAATTCACTGTGTTTAACCATGACATTTTTCTAGTGGTTCAAAAACATCCTTATATCCCTAGGATTGATGTATTCTTGTTTTCTTTTTTTTACATCATTGGTTTTGATTTGAAAATATTTTATTTGGGATTGTTCATCTCGTCTTCATAAGTAAGAATGAGCTATAGTTTTCCTTTCTTTTGCTACCTTTGTAGATTTTTAAAGCAAGTTATACAAGACTCATATGAGCTGGGTGGTTCTTTGTCTTTTTTTCTAATATGCTAGAAAAGTTTGTGTATGAATGAATTTATTTTGCTAAGGTTCAGCAGAGCTCAGAATAGGTATTATTTAATCCTCAATTTACAAACGAGGAACTGGAGGCAGTAAGAGTTTGAGTAACTTGTCCAAAGAGGCACTACTAGTAATTGAAGGAATCCAGTTCAATTCTAGAATTGCCTGACTTGACATCATTCTTGTGCTAACTATCCCCATTCCCCCAATATTCCTAGAAGGCACAAGTAATAGTACATCTTTGAGAATAACATGGAGAAGAAATTCGGTCCTGGTTGAACTAATGAAGTAAAATATATAAGCTGAAATGGCTAGGAGAAATATATTGGAAATTACTAGTTTGGGTGACCTGATCTCCAGGTACAAAAAAGAGCTCAGCAGGTATGGTGACTATTCATACAAGAGAATTTGGACTGTTTAGATAATGTTTAGAAAAAATCATAACCAAGGAAGAATAAATATCCTGAATTCCTTCTGAGGAACCAGAAGGGGACAAGTAAAGAAAACAAATAAACAAAAGAACTACTCTTTCCGCCATTCATTTCCAAAGTCAGAACGACTTGCTTCAGAATCTATACAAGCAAAGCCTTTCTCAACATGCTCCACCTTCACAGATGCCTTTACTTTGCTTTTTGCCTCTTCTTTTCAGCCTCATCCTTCCTCTCAGCTCTTCTCCTGTGCTCAGTAACGTCATCGGTACTATATCAAATGGGTAGAGAGGCAAACCCCAAACCAAAACAGTTCATTAGAAGAAGTTTTAATGGTCAAACTGGAGAGCTTCTAATGAAAATGTTGCAAAGTGTTGAAAAAACTTTCAAAAACTCTAACATTTGATACCAGGTCAGATAACAAGGACAGGTGTATCAGTTCCAGCGCCCCCAGTTTTCTTTTTCAACCAGCGGTGGATGTAGGACATGCCTCTTAACTGGGTCCCCAAGTCCTTTAAGCCGGCTGGGATCAGAGTGGAGGTGCTGGGGCGGTCAGAGCTGGCAGCTTGTAAGCCTGCCCCCTGCTTCCCCTGGAGCAGCTCCACTCGTCTCTGTTATCTTAACTGGGTTCAAGGTAAGATGCACGGGGAGCAAAAAGTCTGAGAACTCTCACATCAAGATTTTCTTCCTTTGAAATGGACTTGCTTTCTTTTCGGTTCTTGTTCATTTACATATCCATTTGTTTCTGAGATCATTTTTGTTTAGAAACTCATTCTTACAACCTACGGGGGTGAGTTTTGAGAAAAGAGAACATGGCTACTGGTGACCAGGCAGCTGGTGTCCCCAGGTCCCCTCGGGGACCAGACTGCCTGGGTTCTGGTCCTAGCCCCACGTTCTATTAGTTGTACAACCTTGAAGAAGCTACTTAACCTCTCAGTGCTCCAGTGACTCTGTCTATAAAAAGAATATGTCAATAGTTCCTACTTCCTAGGATTACTGGGAGGACTGAAGGAATTAATAGGAATTTAGCACTCAGAAAAGTGCCTGGCATGTAATAAGAAGCAGTTCCTAACGTAAGCCTTGTCTTCTCATCATCCACTTTTAGTCTAAGAAACTTGCACATCTGAGTTTCCCAACATTGACTTTGTGATGATTCTTTGTTTAGTTCATTGAGCTGTGTGAATGCCTCGTGCTCTGAAGTTAGGGTTTCTGAGGCTGACAGCCCCCCACGAGGCATATGCTTAAGGGGGACCCATGTCCTTCTGTTGCCACTTTGCCTCATGGCTACAGTCTCAGTTAAAAACAAGCTCCGCTGTATGTTCCTTCGGGGTTTCTCAGTGACCACGCCCCCCACCCAGTTCCCAAGCTGTGGTATCTGAATCTTTAAAGTAGACTATTTTGTGGGTATAATTAACATCATTCCACTCTGCTGGTTTCATCTTTCTCCTCAACAGACAGAAGCCACCTAGAGATCATGCTCGGATCCACTTTTGTCCCTATCAGCTCTCCTCCATCCTTTGTTGGAGCCGTTTATAGTCAGTAAAGAGTTAACCTTGAAACTGCTTTACAAGATGGTGGCAAAAGATCTGTAGTAGAACATGAGAATGGATGGCTGGGTTCCTGATAGTTTTCCCAGGCCTGGCTGCATTTTAGCCTTGAGGATCATGAGATACTCCAATCCTTTCCTTTAATCTGCCACCCTGGCTTAGGGTAGTTTAAAATAGATTTATACGACTTGTCAACAAAATAGATTTATACTACTTGACTAAGATTTCATATCAATTTACAGGAGAAGTCAATATTTGCAAATTTTGATAAATGTTATTAGTGACAACTTACTTGTGACACACCATCACTCCTCACTGAGTGACACTCATCACTGTGCTGCGTGAGACCCTAGAGTTCCCAGCACACGACATATTGCTTCGTCCTCCACGTCTTAGCTCATGGTTCCTCCTGTCGCACCTCCCCATCTTTCTTCACAGGAGTAATTCTTGCTCTCTCTTCAAGACTCAGTTCAGGCATCATCTCTTCTAGGAAGCTTTCCTGGAGTCCTCCAGGCTTGATCTGTGTCCCCATAACACTCTATGCATATCTGCATGTCAACAGACTACGTCCAACTGGAATTTTCTGTGAATGCAGCAATTGCCAATGGCATGAAAACTTCAGTGCAAACAGCCTTATTTCCATCCTGATTGCACCCCCAGTGGCCAGCACACTGTGGCAGCCAGAGTTTGCTGAGCTATACTGAAGCATCTGTGTACATGTGTTTGCTATATTTTTAATACCTCTTCCTCTACCCACGGTACACACTGTGTTCTCAGGCAGCACTTGGTTTCTCTTCTTTTAAGTTCTTTCTCCAGCTGTCCAGGAGCTGGAAGGAGCTTATTGCCCAATGGAGACAAAGAAAAAATAAAAAGTATAAACAAAGACATAGGAGAAAATATCTGTAAAGCTCAACTGAAAGGGGCACAATGAAACTGACTTGAGTAACTTGGAATATGGGAAGACTGAAAGAATACAGACCTTCCTCTGTGATGGCTGAGTGATTCCCACCCAAGCTATGTTTCTTTATTCTTATTATTAGTATTTTATTATCTCAGTTATCAATACTCAATACTTTGAAAAACCTAAATGTGAAAATCCATGTGAATTCTGAACGTGAAAAATATGAAAATATGAATTAATAAGGTATATTAATATCATTCACTTCATGATTAGTAAAGGATACATTTTTAAAGCCAAACTAGCACTTAAACGAGGAAAAAAACATGTATATGTTAGCATGTACAATTTAGCTCATTTGAAAGAACACATACATTTTGCATTTCCTGAATTTGGTGTGTAACTTCAGAAGCAGGATGAGACTTTATTGGAGGACAAAATGGCTTTCTGTGTCATGACAATGATTTATTGCTCTTTTGTGATTAGTATTCCACACCACCCAGTCTCTGAGAGGGGTACTGGTTAGCTAAGAGTAATCCCCACCCAACAGAGACAGGTTCTTTTCTTTATGAGAAATAAAGCAATCTTGGGTCAGAAGAAGCGACCCCAATGAAGAGAAGAAGCTATATAGGTTGGTAGGAATAATGAAGGGTCACCAAGAGAAAGAAAAAAGGGAGAAGAAAGAAGAAAACGGACCTTTACTTCAATTTATTTATAAAAGACCCCAGGAAAGAGGAAACTCAGTTTAAAAACAGATTCAGTGACTTTGCTTTACACAGACTCTGAAACCCTGAAGCAGGATATCCTTCTGTTTTAAACCTCGGCATGGATTTGCTGTTTTGGTTTAAATTATGTTTTTAAATTATGGATCAGAAAGAAAAACAAGCTGAGCCCTTGACACAACTTAATGACCTGAAAGGACTTCAGTAAGATCTGTTTTCAAATGTGGGTAACCGTGGCCCAGTGGTGACTATTTCTTGAAAGGTCATTTTCTCCACACAATTTTTTTTTTCCTAGATAACCCAAGGAAGATGTCTCATTATAACTTTAAAAAAAAAGAACCAAATGGAAATTGTTGTTCAACAGTAAAGAAATCTTAAGCCAGCTCTCATAAACCCATTTTGAGGTTGCCAGGAGATGGGATGGTGAACAGGAAGGGCCAGGGGAGAGGACTGGTAGCACATCCTGTGCCGGGGAGACCTCCAGAACACACACTGCGTTCTGGAATTAGACTGGATCTGCCTTTGTTCCCACCCAATTGTACACTGGGTCCCAAAGGCTCTGCTTTCTTGTGTGACTTCTCAGCTCAAAATATTTCTGCAGTTGTCCATGCATGCAGAATGAAGTCTCATTTTGTCATCGTGATGGGCAGGGCCAACCTTAGAGACAGGCAAGAGAGGTCTTGCACATCACAAATACTGAAACACAAAGACATTTGCTTTTTTCTTCTTGGTCTTAAAAGGAAGTTTTTTGGGGAAATTCTGGAACAGTTTGTGCTAATGAGAATTATGCAACAGGAACATTTGTGCTGAATCAGACTTTGTCCCCATGTCCCACCCTCGCAAGGCCAAGATTGTGGTGGGGAAGGTGGTGGTGGCCTCCCTTGGGAAACCAGACAAAGAGGGGCTGGTCTATTTTCCAGTTGGCTGCCATAAATTACTGAAAGCAGGCGCCTCAAAGACTGGACTCCCCAGATAACTGTGTTCCCTCCCACCTCTCTGCCCAGGAGGTAGAGTCTCAGAGGCATGGAGTTGGAAAAGAGAGGCATGAAGAATCCAGCTGCCTCAACTTCCTGGGGAGCTTAACCCAGCCAGTCCCAGGCGGGGTTCAGGCAGGCTTGGTCACCACCCAGGAGCTGGTCCTGGGCCCAGCTGGTGCCCCGCCCTGCCCAGCAGGCATACGGCTCTGCTCGGGCTTGTAGGCTGCAGGGATGAACTTAGCTCCTGCAGCTTCCAGCTCAGGTGATCTGGCTAGAAACATGAGCCTGGCCATGGACAAAGCTATAAAGTTTCAAAACCTTAACTATTTAGGCGTATGCTATGTGAATCTCTATTTGCTCTCTTGCCCTGGGCCCCATACACATTAGGGGTAAGCCTGACTTTGAGAACTGTTTACTGGGTGCCAGGTGCTAGGCTAAGGCCATTGCTTACATGAATCCTAACAAAATCCTATGAGGTGTGATCCAGCAATAGCACTCCTTGGTATTTACCCACAGAATGAGTGCTCAGGTCCATACGAAAACTTGACCCCAGTCACTGTGGAAAATAGTATGGCAGTTCCTCAGAAAACTAAAAATAGAATTACCGTATGATCCAGCAATCCTACTCCTGGGCATATATCCAGACAAAACTATAATGCAAAAAGATATATGCACCCTTATGTTCATAGTATCACTACTTACAACAGCTAAGACAGGGAAACAACCTAAATGTCCATAGACAGATGAATGAATAAAGAAGGTGTGAGATATATATATATATATATATATATATATATATATATATATATACACACACACACACACACACAATGGAATACTACTCTGCTATAAAAAAGACCGAAATAATGCCATTTGCAGCAACATGGATGCAACTAGAGATTACCATATTAAGTGAAGTAAGTCAGACAGAGAAAGACAAATATTATATGATACCATTTATATGTGGAATCTAAAATACAACACAAATGAACCTATCTATAAAACAGAAACAAAATCACGGACATAGAGAATAGACTGATGATTGCCAAGGGGCTGGGAGTTGGAGGACGGGTGGAGTGGAAGGTTGGGGTTTGCAGATATAAGCTTTTATATATAGAATGGATAAACAACAAGGACCTACTGTACAGCACAGAGAACTACGGTCAATATCCTAAGATAAACCATAATGGAAAAAAATATTAAAAAAAAGAATGTACACATATGTATAAGTGAATCACTTTGCTGTATATCAGAAATTAACATAACATTGTAAATCAACTATATTTCAATAAAAAAATTAAAACTGAAAAAAAAAGTAATTGAGGAAAAACCTGCACCTGGATGTTTAGAGCAGTTTTACTCACAATTGCCAAACCTGGAAGCAACCAAGATATCCTTCAGTGGGTGAAGGGACAAACAGACTGTGATATACTCAGACAATGGAATATTATTCAGCACTAAAAAGAAATGAGCTATCAGGTCATGAGAAGAAGCTTAAATGACTATTACTAAGTGAAAGAAGCCAATCTGACAAGGGTATATATCGTATGATTCCAACTGCGTGACTTTCTGAAAAAGGCAAAACTATGGAGACAATAAAAAGATCAGTACTTTCCAGGGATTCGGAGGGAGAAGAGATGAAAAGGCAGAACACATTATTTAGGTGATCTTTCGGGTTGTGAAAATACTCTGTGATACCATAGTGATGGATACATATTATTACACATTTATCTAAACCCGTTAGAACGTACAACGCCAAGAGTGAGCCCTATTGTAAACTATGGACTTCGGGTGATGATGGGGAATCAACGCAGGTTCATCAGCTGCAGCACACGTACCACTCTGGTCAGGGATGTTGATGACGGGAGAGACTAAGGGTGTGTGGAGGCAGTGGGTATACAGGCACTATCTGTCCTTTCCCCTGGATTTTCCTGTGAACCTGAAACTGCTCTAAAAAATGAAGTCCATTAAAAAAAATCTTACAGGACTTCCCTGGTGGAATCCATCCTGCAATGCAGGGGATGCGGGTTCCATCCCTGGTCGGGGAACTAAGATCCCATATGCCTGCAGGGCAACTAAGCCCTGTGCCACAACTACAGAGCCCACGGGCTGTGGAGCCTGTGCACCACAACTAGAGAAGAGAAAACCCACATGCCATAACTAGAGAGAAGCCCTTGCACCACAACAAGGAGCCCGTGTGCCTTAATAAAGAGACCACACGCCATAAAGAAAGATCTCGCATGCTGCAACTAAGACCCAACACAGCCAAAAAAAGATAAAAATAAATTAAAAAAAAAAAAAAAAAGAGCCAGAGGACCTGGTGTCTTTCTATTTTTCTTTTTTTTTTTTTTAAATCTTATGAGGCAACAGGTAACTTAAAGTTTAACAAGTAACTTTGCCAAAGGTCCCATAGCTGGAAAGTGATGCAGCTAAAGACAGAGCAGAGACTGACCGTTCGCCTTGCCCCAAGGCCTCCAACTAACCAGTAAGACCTACAGCTTCTCTCCTGGGTCTGATCAGAAGCTACCTTTCTGTGTGACTTGCCCCTTTATTCCTTCCACACATGAATCACCTATGCAGGTTGTGATCCCGTCTGGGGTGGAGCCTGACAGTCTGCATTTCTAACGAGCTCCTGCGGAGGACATGGGGCTGGTCCAGAGGGGACACTCTGAGTTGCCAGGGTCTGTTCCATGCACGCCAACCTGCTGGCCGAGTCCAGCACACACCCTGCGTTCTATCATCACCGTGTCTTACTGATGCTCCCTCCGCCCAGAACATCTTTCTGCTACATCTCTGCTTGTCAAAAATCATAATCTCCCTTAGCTATTCAGATTAAAGTCTACTCTCATGATAAATCATCACCTGACCTCACCCACCCCCCGCCCCCGACAGCCAGAGTCGATTTCTCCCTCTGATCTGCTTCCCTAGCCTTCAGCACCATTTCGTGCAGCACTTGCTTCTTCCTTGTTAACTGGAGCCTCCCGGTTCATTGGCTGTGCGTCTGTTCACTTCTGGCATTGTGAAAGCACCTTGAGGAGACGGACCCTATCTCTTTCATCTTTATAGACTCCTTAACACCAAGCGGGGCTTTGTATGCAGAAAGGAACGTGGCCCTGCCTTGCCCCTTTCCTTATCTTCCTGGTATTGGTCCTCTCTTCTATAAAATGGGACAATAACACCTACACGTTTGGATTGTTGTGAGGTTTATATTAAATGTTATCTGTAAAATGCCTCGCCCACAGTAAGCCCCTGACAAATACATATGGAATTGGATTTTCCTCTTTTATTATTCGAATAAGAAAAGGAGGTGGGCGTGGAGGTGAGTTAATGACAGAGCCAGGTCTAGTACCAGGTGTCTTAACCTTTATTCTAGTCTAGTCATTTTTCCACTCTATCAAGCTCTACTCTACTTTACTTGGGTTATGTGAGTAACTCCCAGTCATTTCTGTGACTAAAATTTATCAGTATTTCAGAAGAAGCCTAGAAGGTTGTTTCCTGGTTCACGTTTTCTATACAATTTCACTGGCTAAAGTTCAGATAGGGTTTACAAATGGAAGGCATTGATGTATCCTTACATCTTGGAAAAAGATAAAGTAACAATATATTTAAGATCTATAATGTAATGGTATGTCTATGTAACTCAAAACAGCCACATTTAAAAATAGGAAATGGTTTCAGATTAAACATGATCATACAAGAGAAAATGAATGATTATGACCAGAGTGATTGCCTTCACCAATTACTGAGACACCTTGGCAAACTCACTTGATTTCTCATTTACTTCGTCTGGAAAACACACATACTACCAACTGCCTTAGTTGCTTCTCAGAGTTCATGACATGAGCAAAATATTGCCAATTTATGCAATTGCTATAAAAATATAGCAAACTGTCTATGTGCAAAAAATCATTTGCAGTATCTCTGGGCATAATCCAGAGCTGGGGGGAAAGGCAATTTATGTGAAACACATAGAAAGTGGAAGACTTGGGGAAGACCAACTACTAAGTATTTCATCTACTATTATTATTTTTTAGATTGATGGTCTTTGCTCCAATTGCTCCAGGTATCTAAATGAGACATGAGTCATGTGTGAGGAGGTCAGAGAGCAGAATGCTCCTAGACCCACCTTCCCTTTTTCAGAATAAGAAAAGATGGCTTATTTGATGTAGGCATGTTGATTGGCAGTGCAGGCTTGCAAATTCCTTCAGTATTAAGTCATGTCTTCAAAACTGGGTGGGGCGCTGAGTTATTAAATTTCTTTCTTTTCCTCTGGAAGCCAGGGCTTGGAAGTAGCTGAAGATGACATGCAAACTGAGTTGGGTGGTCTCAGGAAAATTCCGTGTAAACAGCATTGCTCATCTAAAAGTAGCACAAAACACTGCACATCTGTCTGTCCGTATAAAACAAACAGAATCTGGACTCCATTAATGTGCCTGAGGAATAAATTATTCTCTAATAAATGTTTTTATAATCACAGTGGAGAGGAAGGTCCAGGACACCAAAGGAAATGAGACTCCCTTGTACCAATCTGTTGGAGGAAGCCTGGAGGAGGAGTGGGAGAAGGAAGAAGTCCACAGCTGTGTCTGACGCAAGAGAAGGCATGCCTTCTCTAAAGATGGGGAACGTAGAGGCTCTGGGAGGGTACCTTATTCTAGAACTGCCAAGGAGAATGCCAAATCACCACGGGAGGGTGGCTTTTGCTCTTAGCTTTTGCCGGATGATCCAAGAACAGCTCAATGAGATGTTTGACTGAGGCTCCAGACCCAGCAACATCTGTGCCCTGAAGGTCACGATGTCCATACAACGTGGGCTAATGAACTCCAGCAACTATGGAACAGGGCACTTGGGCTATCTGGTTTTTACATTCAGATATTGTTAATGCATGAAATACTGACTCTTTTTTCCCTCTGCCCTGTTGAATATTTGCTGTCATTGGCTGATGAGCACAAGCGCCTTTGTTTTTTATTTTTGTTTTTTTTATAATTCAATAATTTTAATATAGTATTACAATTATCAACCATAAGTCAGTTTTTTTTTTTCAAGCTCTTTATTGGAAAATAATTGCTTTACACTCTTGTACCAGCTTTTGAGGTACACCAAAGTGAATCAGCTGTATTTATACATATATCCCCATATCCCCTCCCTCCCATGACTCCCTCCCGCCCTCCTTGTCCTGGCCCTCTAAGGCATCACCCATCATCGAGTTGACCTCCCTTTGTTATACAGCAACTTCCCACTGGCTATCTATTTTACAGCTGGTAGTGTATATATGTCTATGCTACTCTCTCACTTCGTCCCAGCTTCCCCTTTGCCCCCTGCCCCCTCAACCCCATGTCATCCAGTCCATTCTCTGCATCTACATCCTTATTCTTGCCCTGTCACTGGGTTCATCAGTACCTTTTTTTTTTTTTTAGATTCCGTATATATGAGTTAGCATACGGTATTTGTTTTTCTCTTTCTGGCTTACTTCACTCTGTATGACAGACTCTAGGTCTATCCACCTCATTACATATAGCTCCATTTCATTCCTTATTATGGCTGAGTAATATTCCATTGTATATATATGCCACATCTTCTTTATCCATTCATTTGTTGATGGGCATTTAGGTTGCTTCCATGTCCTGGCTATTGTAAATAGTGCTGCAATGAACATTATGGTACATGTTTCTTTTTGGATTATGGTTTTCTCTGGGTATTTGCCCAGTAGTGGGATTACTGGGTCATATGGTAGTTCCACTTTTAGTTTTTTAAGGAACCTCCAAACTGTTTTCCATAGTGGCTGTACCAACTTACATTCCCACCAATAGTGCAGGAGAGTTCCCTTTTCTCCACACCCTCTCCAACATTTATTGTTTCTAGATGTTTTGATGATGGCCATTCTGACCGGTGTGAGGTGATACCTCATTGTGGCTTTGACTTGCATTTCTCTGATGATTAGTGGTGTTGAGCATCTTTTCATGTGTTTGTTGGCCATCTGTATGTCTTCTTTGGAATAATGTCTATTTAGGTCTTCTGCCCATTTGTGGATTGGGTTATTTGCTTTTTTGGTATTAAGCTGCATGAGCTGCTTGTATATTTTGGAGGTTAATCCTTTGTCTGTTGTTTCATAGGCAACTATTTTTTCCCATTCTGAGGGTTGCCTTCTTGTCTTATTTATGGTTTCTTTCACTGTGCAAAAGCTTTTAAGTTTCATTAGGTCCCATTTGTTTATTCTCGATTTTATTTTCATTATTCTAGGAGGTGGGTCAAAAAGGATCTTGCTTTGATGGATGTCAGAGTGTTCTGCCTATGTTTTCCTCTAGGAGTTTTATAGTGTCTGGCCTTACATTTAGGTCTTTAATCCATTTGGAGTTTATTTTTGCGTATGGTGTTAGGAAGTGTTCTAATTTCCTTCTTTTACATGTTGCTGTCCAATTTTCCCAGCACCACTTATTGAAGAGGCTGTCTTTTTTCCATTGTATATTCTTGCCTCCTTTGTCAAAGATAAGGTGCCCATATGTGTGTGGGTTTACCTCTGAGTTCTCTATTCTATTCCATTGATCTTCCTTTCTATTTTTGTGCCAGTACCATACTGTCTTGATCACTGTGGCCTTGTACTATAGTTTGAAGTCAGGAAGCCTAATTCCACCAACGCTATCTTAGGGCCTTTGTTTTGTAAGGGGAGACAGAGAAGTCTGATTGACTCAGAGGTGGTGGGGAAGAGAGAAGGGGAGGCTGGAGGGTGACGTGGTCTCTGTCCCCTGTCTGGCTCCCTAGACTGCATTTGAGTCCTGATGTTGGAGGACTGAACTGCTTTCATTATCGACTGTAAGATTCTTGCCGGGGTGAGAGGTCTGAAGCATGGTAGGCTCAGAATTGTCTGGAGCCCCTGCCTGACAGGGGTGAGAAACCTGGCCTGGCCCTGGGACCCGGAGGGCTGGCACGCTCACAATAGGGCCCATTAGTGAAGGCTTCACTAATGATGCTAGAAGAGGCTTCTCAGGCAGAGACTGAGTGGGGGCTGCCCGAGGAGGTGGCAGATGCACTGTGGTAACTGCAGCTGACAGAGGACCCATTTGGGGAGCCTCAGAAGTAACTGAAGAATACATTCTTGATTGGGCAGGTGGGAAACGTTCAACCCCAATTCAATGTACTTTGGGCGTAACTCATAAATGGATCCAAATTTGTATTTACCAACCGGTAATGCCAAAGGTCAAAGCTACATAGAAAATGACATTTGGGTTTTGGAAATTTTAGGTATATATTTGGCATTTATATAATCTTCCTCTGGCTATGCCACATTCATTTCTGTAAAACTCAGGATGTCTTTAACATAATGGAGTTCATGAAACTATTTCTAATACACCTTGCTTTGGAATTTTAAAAAAAGTTAAGGCAATGATTTTTATTACTGTTGTAGTTTCAAAATTTCATTATACTTTGGAGAAGTCTCTGTGACTTCTGTTTCTTGCCAAGACAGAATAACAAAGACCAGATTTACCCTCTTGCAACTCACACAAATTTTTTGGTTTCCCAGGGCATATAAAAGTTATGTTTATACTACACTGTAGTCTATTAAGTGTCTAATAGCATCATAGTTAAAAAAAACCTAGGTGCATACCTTAGTTTAAAAATACTTTGTTGCTAAAAAATGTTAACTATCATCTGAACCTTCAGTGAATTGTAATCTTTTTGCTGGTGGAGGGTCTTTTTTTAAAATTTTTTAAAAAAATTTATTTATTTATTTATGTATGTATGTATGTATGTATGTATGTATTTAATTGGCTCTGTTGGGTCTTTTTTTTGCTGTGCGCAGGCTTTCTTTAGTTGCAGTGAGTGAGGGCTACTCTTTGTTGTGGTGCGCAGGCTCCTCATTGCCGTGGCTTCTCTTGTTGTGGAGCATGGGCTCTAGGCACGTGGGCTTCAGTAGTTGCAGCACGTGGGCTCAATAGTTGTGGCTGACGGGCTCTAAAGCACAGGCTCAATAGTTGTGGCGCACAGGCTTAGTTGCTCTGCGGCATGTGGGATCTTCCTGGAGCAGGGATCAACCCATGTTCCCTGCATTGGCAGGCGGATTCTTAACCACTGCACCATCTAGGAAGCCCTGGTGGAGGGTCTTATTTCAACCTTAGTGTCAGCTGACTGATCAGGGTGGTGGTTCCTGAAGGCTGGGGCGGCTGGGGCAACTTCTTAAGATAAGACAACAATGAAGTCTGCTGCATCGACTGAATCTTCCTTTCAAGAACAACTTCTCTGGAGCATGCAATGCTCATTGATAGTATTTTACCCAAAGGAGAACTTCTTTCAAAATTGGAGACAATCCTCTCAAACCTTGCTGCTGCTTTATCAACTAACTTTATGTAATATTCTACATCCTTTGTTGTCACTTCAACAATTAAGTTTGCCATCTTCTATGGGTGTAGTTCGTGGTACCTCAAAACAATTCAACAGTAACATCAAAGATCACTGATCACAGATCACCATAACAAGTATAATACTATGAAAAAGTTTGAAATGTGAGAATTACCAAAATGTGGCACAGAGGCACAAAGGGGCAAATGCTGTTGGAAAAACGACACCAACAGACTTCTTGACACAGGGTTGCCACAAACTTCAATTGGTAAAAAATGCACTATCTGTGAAACTGAAAAAAGTGAAACATGATAAAACGAGGTATGCCTGTATGTTATTTAAAGCTGTTAAATTTGGAGTAATTTGTCATGCAGCAATAGAGAAGTCACACAACTGAATAGGATAAAAATGGCAGATGGGACACTGCAGAAAAAATGATTAGTGAACTTGATGACAGCAAGAGAGAGTACCCCAAATGGAACAAAGAGAGAAAAAAGAATTTAAAAAATAAAAATAAAAAGATCATCAATGAGCTGTGGAACAATTTTAAGATACAGCCTAATAGATATGTAATTAGAATCCTTTTGAAAATGAGGAGTAGGGAAAAACAATTAGAAGAAATAATGGTTGAAAAACTTCCACGTTTTATGAAAAGTATAAATCCACAGATCTAAGAAGCTCAATGAAATCCAAGTACAAGTAACATGAAGAAAACTACACCAAGGCATAAACATAATAATGACCATATGTTTCTGATTAGAAACAATTCAAGTGAGAAAATAATGGAACAACACATTTAAAGTATGCAAAAAAGACTGTCAACCTAGAATTCTATACCCCACAAAATTATCACTCAAAAACTGAGAGTGAAATGAAGATGATTTCAGACAAACAAAAGCTGAAAGCATTCATCACCAGCAGACCTGCACTATAAAAAAACGTTACAGGAAGAACTTCAGGCAGGAGGAAAATGATATGAGAAGGGAATGTGGATCTGCACAAAAAAATGGTAACTGCATGAGTAAATATAAAAGATTCTTTTCTCTTAGTATTTAAGTCTTTTTTTTTTTAAAAAACGAACCTTTAATTTTGGAATAATTTCAGACTTACAGAAAAGCTGCAAAGTTAGTACTGAAGATATTTGAATACATGCTGCCTTCAGACACCAAGTTCTCATATTAAGAAACAAATTGGTTAAAAGCAAAAGAGAAACATAACATCAGTATTCATTAAAGAAATACAAATTAAAATACAGTGAGATACCTGTATTCCTTTGAATGGTTAGAATTAAAAACCATACCAAATGTTGGTGAAGATGTAGAGCAACTGGAATCCTCATCCATTACTGATGGGGATATAAAATGGTACAGCAACTTTGGAAAACAGTTGAGCAGTTTTTAAGAAAGTTAAATGTGTGTCTACTATAAAGTCCAGGCATTCACCCCTAGGTATTTACCCAAGAGAAAAGAAAGCTTATGTCCATATAAAGACCTGTTACAGACGTTCACAGCAGCTGTATTTGTAATAGCCCCAAGCTGAAAACTGCCTCCACGTCCACCAACAGGTGCCAGGGAGGTGGGTTCAGGGGAGGCTGCTGTGCACTAGAAAACAGAAATGCCTCACCCTGGCAAGTGGATGAGTGGATGTGCAAACGGGATCCTGTGCTAAGTGTGCTGTGCCCATGTGTGCCCGTAACAATGCTTGTTGATTGGCCATTTTCAAAGAGGACTTCACATTGGGTTGAATTATTTGAAAATGTAAAAACAAACAAACAAACAAACAAAACAAAAAACCGAAATGAAAAGCTCAGTTTAAAAAAATCGATAAACAGTTTTGATTGATGTTACGTAATTTACACTCTACTGTGGCCAAAAGTTCTAGGAACTTGCTCCAAGTGCTCTGTTTCCACCATAGAGACCAACAAGGCAAACTTCTTTCAGATGTGCTTCTAAATCCCATTCAAGTTGCCAGGGTTCTGATTAAGTCACACTTCTTATGTAAAACTTTTGGCTTGCTTTTCTTTACTCACCACCATCTGTTTCTCCTGCATGTTCACCCCTGATTCTCATCGGCTCAGATTGGCTGTGCACTATGATTTTTACCCTTACAGTCAGAATAAATTCTCTTCTCCTCCCATTTATCTGATGATTAATGCCGCTGGGGCCAATTAGGTAGTGTAGCTGTGGTTCTGTGCTCACAGGCCCTTCCAGCACACGTAACTCAACAGCTGAAATTTAATAACAAGTTGTGGGTCTTATAAATACACTGGTCCACAGTGGAAAGGGACTGAGGTATTTCAGGAGGCAAGAGGCAATGAAAGCAATATTTTTCTTCACAAGAAAACTGACATTTCAGGTTCTATTAAAACATTAGTTATTTCTGGAGCATTAAAGACCTAAAAACAGATCTTGCTACCATTGGCAAACATGGCTAGCTATTAAGGATGCATTAATGATTTCCAAACCTGCCACCCAGGATGTTCGATTTTTATAACTCCGGTTTTTATTTGGCTGAGAAGAATGGGAAGAAGGAGTTTCCAAATTCTCTTAAAACCCTGGGATTTATCTTGATCAATACATAATAAAATCCACCCAAACTATGATCATATAACACCTGCCTTCGTAATGGCACTTTTGACTGACATGAAATGGAAGTAGCACATCCTATATTACATAATGAAAGAAAACTCACTTAAAATTCAAACACAACTTTCAAATACGCAATACTATTATTTTTAGTATTATTATTAAGTATAGTCAACAGGCTGTACGATTCATCATGCTAAGAGAGCAGACCTTGAAAGTTCTCATAAGAAGAAAAAACATTTGTAACTATGTGTGGCGATGAATATTAACTAGACTTACTGTGGAAATCATTAAAACATATTCAAATGCAATTCAGAAGGAAAGTATTCAAACTAAAATAAAAAATTTCATGGGTCCATCTCTTAATAATTAGATAACCATATATATTTAATAAAGTTTTTGAAAACACTGATTCTTCTTATTTTCTTGTAACTAGAAACATATGTTTTGTTAACTTACAATATTATTAATAGCTAACCTTTATTGTAATAGATGCTGTGCTGGGCCTTACTTGCTTTATCCCATTTTCAGATAAGAAAATGGCATCTTAATTAAATAGCTGGTCCAAGCCCACTCACTTGTTGGCAGGGGTGGAATGGGAACCCAGGTTTGCCCATGGCAGAGTTCTCACACTTGATCATTATGGTGAACTTCACAAAAATGATACAAATCTGGGAATTCCCTGGCAGTCCAGTGTTTACGGCTCGGCGCTTTCACTCTAGGGCCCAGGTTTGATCCTGGTCGGGGAACTAAAGCCACGTGGCGTGGCCGAGAAAAAAAAAAAAAAGATAAAATTAATACTAATCAAGTTGGCAATGCTAGTGGCAGCAGTGCTCCAAAATGAAGGCCCGAGGGCTCCTCCCTTATCATGTCCATTGGAAATGTGAGGAGGTCAAGGCAGAGGAAGCACAGACACTGCTTGTCTCCTGGTAACGTTTCTGCGGCCCTCAGACGAAGCATTAGAGTAGGGCAGCCCTGCTGGCCCGCTGGCTGTCGGCACTGCTGTTCAAGCTGTGAGTCATGCTCTTGGGCCTCTGCCTCTGTGGACCCTGAACTGCTTGGGCTTCACCCAGAGACTCTGGAGAGAAGGCGAGGTGAGTCTCGCTCCGTCACGCTCATGTGTAGTCATGGGAATGTAGTGGTTTCTTTTCCCACTTCCTGCAGCTCAAGGTTCTGTGAAAGCACCATGGGGCCAACCCAGGCTTGGAGATGAGGCAGATTGGCTGAGACCCGGCTTCCCACTTACCCAGAGCAGCTCCACTGTTGAGGTTTTAGGGAAGATATCACTTAAAAAGTTTCAGTGCTGAAAAAAACCTTGAGAACCACCAGGTTGCTGGGCATAGTTCAGTGGTTGAGATCATGGCTTTGGAGCTTAATAACATGGGTTCAAGTCCAGATTCAACCACTCCTGGACTGTGCCCCACAGAGCACATCAATACACTCTCTGAAGCTCAAACCTATTCTGGCTCCAGCATAGGAATCAGTGGTTGTTATCAACACTGCCGTCTGGCCCCATTAGTACGTGAAGAGCTAGAGGGGAATTGGGTTACAGTTCAGGAGAAGGGGAAGTAGCTTGTGGTTTGTACAAGACTTGGGGCCTGGCTCCCCCGACAGGTCTGAAGTTAAGAGGAAAGTGTACCTGTGTTAAGTCTTCTAATGATAAAATTCTCCTGTTATAGTTGTAAAGACTGAAGTCTAGAGAAGTTGTGACTTACACCAAGGTTAAATTAGAAACTTATATTCTATAAACTATTCTGTTTCTATGTCCATGTAGCTTTTTTCCTTTCTTCTGGAAATCTCTAAACTTTCTTATTCAAATAAAGTAGTTTTCTATATACGAGGGGACCTGATGTAAGCTTAGGGAAAAGCTGTAGTTCTGGAATACAAGTGCAAGAAAGCCTTAAAACCTACAAGGGATAGAGCTGAGGCTGGTCAAAAAATATATATGTAATATATAGAAATATGAATTTAATATTTAATATATAAATATATATTATATATAATAGACTGGCTAAAAATAAAAATCAACATGCCTTAATGCAATATTTTTAATCCATTACATTAATAATAATGATATAATAGTACAGACTTTATTAAAATTCTTTTTCATATAGTAATTCTCAGACCAACGGGAGCTAGGTCAACACGCACTTAATCTAAAAATAAAATGAAAATAGTGCCTCCCCCTTCTTTCTTATCCTGCGCTGTCACAGTGAAAAATCTCAAGCATCAGCTCTCTTCGGCCACATCACACTCACACCACAGTATGCAGAGAAGGGGCTTTGGCTGGACAACAGGGCACAGAAGCCAATGGCACGTGCTCTAAAGATGCTTCCCGAAGCCTTTATTTGTTTAGTTAGTTAAAATTTTAATAAATGCCAGATTTTGTTTAACCAGTTTATTAAGCTATATTTAAAAATCCAGAATACAGAATGACATATAAACATTGTTATTAGACATATTTTGACTGTTATGTTTTTTGAAAATCTAATGATTTTGGAATTTATTTTTTAGCATCTTTTTTTATTGAACTATAGTTGATTTATAATATTGTGCTAGTTTCAGGTGTACAGCAAAGTGATTTAGGTGTACAGCAAAGTGAATATATATATATATGTTCTTTTTCAGATTCTTGTCCATTATAGGTTATTATAAGATGCTGAATTTAGTTTCCTGTGCTATATAGTAAATCCTTGCTGCTTATCTATTTTATATATAGCAGTATGAATCTGTTAATCCCATATTCCTAATTTATCCCTCTCCCCTACGTTCCCCTTCAGTAACCATAAGTCTCTTTTCTATGTCTGTGAGTCTGTTTCTGTTTTATGTATAGATTCATTTATATTATTTCTTAGATTCCACATATAAGTAACATCATTAATATCTGTCTTTGTCTGACTTACTTCACTTACTATGATAATCTCCAACTCCATCCAATGTTGCTGCAAATGGCAATATTTAATTCTTTTCTATGGCTAATATTCCACTGTACATACCACATCTTTTTTTTGTTGTTGCTTTTCTTTAAGAACTTTTATTGAGATACAATTGACATATAATAAACTGCATATATTTAAAGTGTACAATTTGATAATTTTTTTCTTATTAGTAATGTATATGTGGCAATCCCAATCTCCCAATTCATTCCTCCCCCAGCCCCTGGCTTTCCCCACTTGGTGTCCATGTGTTTGTTCTCTACATTTGTGTCTCTATTTTTGCCTTGCAAACCGGTTGATTTGTACCATTTTTCTATATTCCGCATATATGTGTTAATACACAAATTTGTTTTTCTCCTTCTGACTCATTTCACTCTGTATGACAGTCTCTAGAGCCATCCATGTCTCTATAAATGTCCCAACTGCGTTCCTTTTTACAGCTGAGTAATATTCCATTGTATATATGTGTCACATCTTCTTTGTCCATTCCTCTGTTGATGGACATTTAGGTTGCTTCTACATGAACATTGGGGTGCATGTACCTTTTCGAATTAGAGTTTTCTTCTTTTCTGGATATATGCCCAGGAATGGGATCACTGGATCATATAGTAACTCTATTTTTAGTTTTTTAAAGGAAACTTCATACCGTTTTCCATAATGACTGTACCAATTTATATTCCCACTAACAGTGTAGGAGGGTTCCCTTTTCTTCACACCCTCTCCAGCTCTCCAGAATTTATTTAGAGACTTTTTGATGATGGCCATTCTGACAGGCGTAAGGTGATACCTCATCGTAGTTTTGATTTGCATTTCTCTAATAACTAGCGATGTTGAACACCTTTTAATGTGCCTGTTGGACATCTGTATGTCTTCTTTAGAGAAATGCCTATTTAGGTCTTTTGATTTTGCAATTCACGATCTGAAGAAAACTTATTTGCTTTAATTTCAATTTTTATTAAAAAATTCACTATTATAATAAAGCCAGCTTAGCTCAGAAATTGCTAAGAAAAGTAATATTTAGAAAACATTTTAGCTTTTTCAAGGGCAAAGAAGCCTTTAATTACGAGACCTGGCCTTTCTTCACTCGAGCCTCTTCACGAGGATCCCGGAGTTCACTAAGTTCAACTTCTGACAACGAAATGCTAGATTTAGTCTGCTCCTAATGGAAGGGGAGAAAAAGATGAGAGCAAATGCACTCTATTTGGAACCATGACAGAGGAAGGACAGAACGCGAGTCATTCAGTCTGCAATGAGGGGCACTGTGCATCTGTGAAATCCAAGGGCATTTCAACTCCATACCAGAAGGACAAACAATTGTGAGTGCGTTAAAAAATTGAGAGCAATCTGGGTCAAAAGAAAGTCTCCTTAGTGTCAGTTTCCCTGCCAGTGAAAGGGCTTTCCCATCCACCCTGCAGTCACCACATCTAAGCTTAACCAATCCAGACCAGTGAAAGCAGAAAAGCTCCTGCTACCTGCTGTCATGTCTTAGGATGTTTGCTCTTCCCCTCCTCTCGGAACAAAGAATGTTGTTGGTATTTTGGATCAAAATTAAGCAACGTGATGTTGCCGTGACAGAACCCTGCGATGGCAGGAAACTCTGTTAGCGTTCTGATAGAGTGAGTCAGTCAGCCACAGAGGCCCAGCGGCGTGATAACTGGGCAGCCAGCATGATGCTCTAAAACGTGAAGGAAATCCAGGGCTTCTTTATAAGAATGACCTGTTTTTCCCAAGAAGTACAAACTGAAAAAGCAATAAGTTGGCACTTTGTGCCTACAAAATTGAGAAACATTAAAGTAATAGAATGACAATATCCCGAGGTGGTGACAGTGTGAAGAAAAAAAAAAAAAGACACTTGCATGAACCGCTGTTGGGAATACACATTAAATGCCAACTGTTTGGCAGGGAAATCTGGTGATAAAGTATCAAAGGCCTTCCAAGTGCACACGGTTTTAGTAGCAAGCCTACTGAAAGGATCAGAGATGTGCACAACATTTTGTGATAAGGATGTGTTGGGCTTCATTGGTGGTGCAGTAGTTAAGAATCTGCCTGCCAGTGCAGGGGACACAGGTTCGATTCCTGGTCCGGGAAGATCCCACATGCCACTGAGCAACTAAGTCCATGCGCTACAACTACTGAGCCTGTGCTCTAGAGCCCGAGAGCTACAACTACTGAAGCCCGTGCGCCTAGAGCCCGTGCTCCACAACAAGAGAAGCGACCACACTGAAAAGCCTGTGTACCGCAACAAAGAGTAGCCCCCACGTGCCGTAACTAGAGAAAAGCCCATGTGCAGCAACGAAGATTTAATGCAGCCAAAAATAAATAAATACATAAATAAATACATACATAAATAAAAGGATGTGTATCACAGCTTTATTTACGATGTAGGAACACTTTGAGCGATCTAAGTATCTAATAATAGTGGGCTACCTGAAAAATCTGTAAACATATGCATATGATGGGATGCTTGCCAGCCATTAAAAGTCATATCATAAATTACTCTTCTAAAAATATTTTATTATTTCTTCCAGTTTTATTGAGATATAATTGACACACAGCTCTGTATAAGTTTAGGGTGCACCACATAATGATCTGACTTACATCGTGAAGTGACAACCACAAGTTTAGCAAGCACCCATTATCGCAAATAGATACAAAAATAAAGAAATAGAAAAAAAAGTTTTTTCTTGTGATGAGAACTCTTAGGATTTACTCTCTTAACAACTTTCATATATAACAGACAGCAGTCAATTATATTCATCACGTTGTACATTACTAGTACATTTTTTATCTTGTAACTGGAAGTTTGTACCTGTTCACCATCTTCATCCAATTCCCCCCTCTCCCTCCCAACTCCTGCCTCTGGTAACCACAAATCTGACCCCTTTTTCTATGAGTTTGAAATTATTCTTTTTGATACGTGTGCAACTCAGGATTTTCTCAAGTGCAAGTGATAGGAAGCTCATTTGAACTAATTTGAACAGGAAGGCAACTGATTAAAGGAAAAGCTGAACGATTAAGCTCGGGGAAGGCAGGATGGGTACAGGGCATCCTGGACCAGGGACTCAGGTAGCCTCAGGACCCTCTCTTTCTCATGTGTCTGCTTCCACTCCATCTCTGGGTTCATCCTAACAACCTCGCTACCCAAGAGAAAACAATTCCCCCCTGTGATACATTCCAAGGAAGACTGGATTGGTCTGGTTTGCATCACACGTCTGTTCCAATCATTGTATACGTGACCTGGAAGGATTAGCCTGCCTTGTGTCAGTAACCACTCTGAGATCAACCGCTGTGATCGAGCGGGCGATTTGGAACCCCTGTGAGAGGTGTGGAGAGGATGGAATAGCACAGTCAGGGCCACCTGGGCAGTTGCTAGGACCTGGGGAGCCACTCCAATGTCGTCTCCCACAAGTTCAGTTGATGATATCATTTGTCAGGGCTTCCTTTCCACAATAGCTGGACCTAGTCTTTTTGCGAGGTTAGAGAGGAACTTTGTCTTACTTCATTTCACATAGAGGGATTCCTTTGGTGGTTGGGAAGTGCCCTGGGATAAAGGGCACTGGATAGGGGTTACCTTGTGTATGACTATCTCCAGCCACATTGCTTGAATGGGACCAGGCAGATGAACTGATGAAAGACTTCATATCTTTCACAAAGCATAGTGGGTAAGAGCTGGTTATGGGAAATAGCAAGTTATCTATGACACTGAAATCTAGCATTTCTAAAACATACTGATTTCTAACCAGAAAGTGGACTCTATCATGCTATCATTAGAGATGTCACGATGAACCACATACTTTAGAGAGAGAGAAAGAGAGAAATTCAACATGAGTCTTTAAAAATCCAAGATTTCAAGACAGTAGAGACAGATGACATGATAGATGATGGTCATTTTAAACATGTTGCCACAGCAGTGAAATGCTCTAATTCCATTAGAGAACAGCAAACAGTGTTGCAGGAAGTATTCCAAATTAAACAATACTGCTGCTTTTATGGATTTTCTTTATTGTTCAGATGTGGGTATCTATGGACTCTTACCTACTAAGATTGGACGATTTGGGAAGTATGTTGAAGATGAATTGGAAATGAATGCATGGATTTTATTTATGAAGAGAACAGATCTGTAGAGATTGCTAGCTGGTGAAGGTTTGAAAATCAACTAAAAAAAAACAAAACTTTAGTTATTGCTTACTGTCCATCAATAGGCAGAATTCCACAGCTCCCCTAATTACCTGATGCAACGTAATTCTCCCTTTCGAAAAACACACCATTTATTTTATTTCTTATATTGGTAAGTTGAGAGAACTTAAATATTTGCCTCTTCAGAGTTTCTTTCCAAATACAAATTCTTGTGGAAACCTAAGCCAATATTGAGGAGATGTGAGAAAAAAAACCATGGCAGTTGTGTTGGTCCAAAGTTCCTTCAAGCCCTGGATGTCGGGGGTCACATGTCATTTCATGCCTCAGCTCAAACAAGAATGGAAACCAAAAAACCAGAAACTCTGAAACTGCACCTCTGCTGCTGATTTTTTATATAAACTTAGGTAACTTAGTATTTTTGCAACTAAATTTTTCCCATCAATTTCTGCAGCTCCTGAGAAGTTGCCCTCTTGCTCTGGCTAATTAACAGACAAGCAATACCTCAGACCCTTCTAGAGTGAACATAAAGAAAGAAGAATGTGCTAATCTGGTGACCAAAAAAATGCTCTTTGGGATACATAGCTCTTTATTTTAAATAGTCTATTCAACTCCATTCATTGAATTAAAAACAAATCAGTCATTTCTCCTACAAACCAAATCAATAAATCTATATAACATTACTTACAAGCACAGTGAGTTTGGATTTTAGTTGCTAAATTTTGTGCATGTTTATTTTCAGAATAAAAAAAAGCAGAGTAACTGGGCTGAGTGCTATTTAAAAAGACTCGGGATGCACATTTTATATAAATAAAATCTATGCATAAAGGCTGCATTTAAAAAGGAAGAACCTGGCTTCCTGTGCATGTCCTTAAGAAAGGAAATTACTTCATGGCCACCTATCATGAACTGGTGTTTGAAATTAGAATTTGAAATTTCTAGTCTGAAAGTTGAATCTCAAACTATCATAGTACAAAGTAACTACAACCTGGAAATCATAATTTAGCATTGGAAATGTGTCTCGTCTTCTAAAACTCTTCACAATCATATGCCTCAAACATCATCACCTAATTTAATAGGGAATTGTATCTTGGTTCCTTTATGTGTGCATAGTGGTTCACAGGCCACAATTAAAATCTCTCAATTGTCAGGTTCTTGTTTCTTGAATGGTTGAGCAGGGAAACATCAAGTCAGTAAGAAAAAAGGAACCTGCAACTGTGTGAGAAAGAAACCAAGTGGGTGTTTCTTTTCTGGCAGAATGTCAGCAATTAGAAGAGTAAAGAAACCAGCAAGGGTGAGAGCGTGTGCATGCTGTCACAGTAAGACAAAAGTAGAAGTTACTGATGGAAAGCTGCTTTTAAGGAGAGATGACTACCACTGCCTAACCTCACTAATACACACTGAAGTGTGTTTTAAAAAAGGCTGAAATAGAACATTTCTAATCTTTCCCATCTCGTGGTACTAGTCACACCTAGAATGTCTTATTGTTGTATTAAATCACTGCACTTGCAGTGAATTTCTCTTCTTGAACATCTATGAATATCCAACACCCCAAATAAGATGGTCTAAAGGCATGATGACTTGTCACAGGAGGTATCCATCCACAAGGTCCAAAGCCCCAGAATCCCTCCCACGGACAACACTGCAATTCCTGCACCGTTAATCTGGGGCAAGTCTGCACAGTCAGAGTTGCTTCTGGCAGTGAAAATTCTGCAGCAGCAAATCCGGATGAAAGAAGGCAGTTGATGGCTTGGAGCAATGGATGGATTACTCATCAAAGCTGCCCGTTTAGCTGGATGGTAGAGGGATGGGATTGCCCAGGATTTTTTTTTTTCCCATTAATCTTTAAATTGCTCTTTTGCAAAGTGACAACTCACATTCTAGTCAGGCATGAATCTCTGCCTGGTTAGTACCATTGGCCAACTCACAGAGCCGTAGATTCGTGCCAACAGCTCAGTACGGGGGGCCCAGTTCGTTTTTATCTGCTCTGTGGCCACAGGCTGCACCCTCAACTACAGTCCATCATTTTGAAAAAGTGGGTGTCACTGCAATCTTAGAGCAGGAATAACTTCTAGCAATTGTCCACGTCTGTGCTCTCAAGGAGGAGAAACCCAGTCAACTTCTGTCCGAGACTCTGTGACTCACTAGGTCACATCAGAACCAGAACTAGAATCTACTCTTTGTAAATCCAATCCAGTGCAAATGGCCTCTCTGGCTCTTTCTAGAAGCCCTAGAGGAAGTTGCCTTTTACATTTGTCTTCACACTTGGAACCAAAGAGAGTGACACTAAAGCTTAGAGAGCTTTCTTCTTTCGCCACACAGTGATACCGTCTTAGGAACAGGAGCTAGGAGTGAAAGTAAGCAGGTGTCGTCTAACAAGATCATAGTTAGGTTCCTTCCTCCCTCATTTTCTTGGTGCTGCACCATGGTGGCTGGCTTAGGTAGTCATTCATTTATTCTTTCAACAAATATCGACTGATTCCTCTAAGACCATAAAAGACTTGAGTAGATTATTCAGCACAGATTTCCCACTATGAATGGAATAACTCAGCATAGAGACTTCTGTGAGAAATGATTGGATCATCTTCACAATGAATTTTTTGCTCAGTATTATTTATTGGGCATCCCTTAAAGTTTGAAAACTAAAACAACAAGGACCTACTGTATAGCACAGAGAACTATATTCAACATCTTGTAATGTTCTATAATGGAAAAGAATCTGAAAAAGTGTATATATATATACACACACATAACCGAATCACTTTGCTGTACACCTGAAACACTGTAAATCAACTATTCTCCAACAAAGAAGTTGAAAACTAATACCGAAGCCATTGGTAACGTTCTATTTGTAGTTAACTGGTAATGATTATACAAGTGTATTCATAGTTACTTGGTGAAAAATTCATTGAGCAGTACACTCACAATTTGAGCTCTTTTCTGCATGTAATTATGCTTCAATAAAACATTTTAATTAAATTAAAAATTTTTTCCCATTAAAAAAATTGTGATATAGTTGATTTGCAATATTACATAAAGTTTAGATGTACGACATAGTGATTCAAAATTTTTAAAGGTTATATTCCATTCACAGTTATTACAAAATCTTAGCTATATTCCTAGCATTGTACAATATATCCTTGTAGCTTATTTATTTCATACAAAGTAGTTTGTATAGTTTATACCTCTTAATCCCCTACCCCTACCGTGCCCTCTCCCCACCCTCTCCCCACTGGTAACCACTAGTTAGTTCTCTATACCTGTGATTCTGTTTCCTTTCTGTTATATTCACTAGTTTGTTTTTTTAGATTCCACATATAAGTGAGATCACATAGTCTTTCTCTGCCCGACTTCTTTCACTATGTCTAATACTCATCCTCTAGGCCCAGAGGGTCAGGGCCAACTCCTCAGAGGCTGTCCAGGCCCATCTTTGCAGACCTGCTTCGTATCACATCCCTTGCACCTGATCCTTCATCCATCCTGTCCCTGTGCAGTGGCAGATGCTGCTTTCTCAGCCTAACTCCTGTCTCTTGTCTGCAGAGTCCTACTCTGCGTTCATGACTCAGCTAAGGAAGCCTCCCCAGCCTTCTCTCTGCTCCCCATGCTTTGTGTAGATGCCTGATGACAGTGTGGCTGCCAGGTCCTCTCCAGAGTCCAGAGAGGCCTGGGACACCCATCACATGAGGATCCTTATATGCTGGATATGAAGAAATACTAAGAATTACAAAAATGTGGTATAATATGAATACTAATGTAACACGTGCACATGCTAACATGTAACACACACACACAGACTCCTAGACACAGATGGGCCTCGCTGATACCTGGAACTAATGACTTTTTTTTTTTTTTTAATTTTAATTTTATTTATTTATTTATTATTTTTTTCTGGGGGGGGTACACCAAGTTCAATCATCTGTTTTTATACACATATCCCCATATTCCCTCCCTCCCTCGACTCCCCCCCCACCCTCCCTCGAGTCCCCCCCATCCTCCCCGTCTCAGTCCTCTAAGGCATCTTCCATCCTTGAGTTGATCTCCCTTTGTTATACAACAACTTCCCACTGGCTATCTATTTTACAGTTGGTAGTATATATATGTCTGTGCTACTCTCTCGCTTCGTCTCAGCTTCTCCTTCACCCCCCCGCCCCCTCCCAAACCTCGAGTTCTCCAGTCCATTCTCTGCATTTGCGTCCTTATTCTTGTCACTGAGTTCATCAGTACCATTTTTAGATTCCGTATATGTGAGTTAGCATACAATATTTGTCTTTCTCTTTCTGACTTACTTCACTCTGTATGACAGACTCTAGGTCTATCCACCTCATAACATATAGCTCCATCTCATTCCTTTTTATAGCTGAGTAATATTCCATTGTATATATATGCCACATCTTCTGTATCCATTCATTTGTTGATGGGCATTTAGGTTGCTTCCATGTCCTGGCTATTGTAAATAGTGCTGCAATAAACATTATGGTACATGTTTCTTTTGGGATTATGGTTTTCTTTGGGTATATGCCCAGTAGTGGGATTACTGGATCATATGGTAGTTCTATTTGTAGTTTTTTAAGGAACCTCCAAATTGTTTTCCATAGTGGCTGTACCAACTTACAATCCCACCAACAGTGCAGGAGAGTGGAACTAATGACTTTTATGAGTGAATGAATGAGTTTGTCTTACTATGTGGAACAAAGAGAATAATATCTCCCTTGGTAAATGGCCAGAATAGGGACCACAGAGAAGGAACACAAAAGGCTCTCTTTAATTCTTTGATATCCTTGGCATTTCTGCTAAGAGGCCAGTGAACTGGAACATTTTTATTTATCAAGGAAATAAAAATGAGATTGCTACAAGACCTCATTTCACAGCAACAAGACATGTAAGAGCTGTGCCTCAGCTGTTCCTTAGAACTGTCTTGAGGGCCACTGGCTGCTTGCTCCCATTTAAGCATCGCAGGCCCTGGTTCTGAAAAGCATGGGGTCAGAGGAATCGAGAAATGGACAAGATGTCAGGCGATCCTGGCACTTTTCCTGGTTTTGCTGCTAGTTTATCTTTCCTTAAATGTATTTCTTTGCAATGTGGGCATATAGTTATGTCGTAGTTATATCCGCTCAGGATATAAAGCAGCTTATGTCTTACTTTCTTGAATATAAAAGTCACATGAACACATACAGAAAAATGGGATAGTGTAGATAAGTATAAAAATGGAAAATGACCCAGGAAATGGAGACAGAGAGAGAGTGAGTTTATGAGTTGGAGTTCCCATAGGATAAAAGTATCTGACTTGAATCACTTCAAGGCAAATTCTTCAGAAAAAAATCATTTCTACGGAAATAGCAACATCATTATTTTTGGAGCTGTTATACTTCCACTTGAGCTCTGAAAATCCCTAAAAGCTTCAACACCACTGAAGAAGTTATAGTCTTTCAAATGTAATGTCTAACAATAAAGAAAAATATTTGGAATGATTGTTTTCCTTCTTTCTCTTTCTGTCCGTTTTCGTTTTAAAACTGCATCCCAGTACATTTCAGAGTGAAGTATTCTAACCCAGTATAAATAGAGAATACAGAATAAAAGACTATTTCATTCTGGAGCCAGGCAATGAAATGTCATGACCTTTGCCCTCAGAGTTTGATTTTCAGTAAAATTTCTTTATAGAGTTTTCTAGCAACCAAGTGTTTTGAGCATTAAATGTGGGAAAATTTTACTTGAGGGCAACATTGCTTTCTAGGATATGGTCCAAGACATTTAACCTGAATGCTGAATAGGGCCTTTTAGAATAAAGTTCCACTGACCATGGCTCCATCTATAACAAAGTCCCCCAAGGCCCAGGGCTACATCACATGCTTCTATGCCCAGCGCTGTGGTACACAAGACCCTCAATACATTTTTTATGAATTGCATGTAACTGAACAGGCCTTCTATCCTTTACTGAATTAAGGACTGGAAGACTCCATGCTGTATTTCAAGGCAATTTTTTAATGTCTAAACAGTGTTTCTTTACATATTTTGAAATTTTTCACAATCTTAGGCAGGAAGAAATATACCAAAGTATCCCGTTTTTTTCCCTAAGGAATGCCGGCACAGCCAGGACTAGAAGGGGCTGGGAAGGGCTGAGTGCTGGAACTTTCCATGTGCAACTGTGTCCTTCACTGGATGTGAGACTTATTTCCACTTGGGCCCTGGTAACCGAGGTGGGATGTGGAGGCAACAGATGAGCATTAGGAGTTAACCCCTTTCCCAAATAGCCTCTTTGATTCCAGCTACGTTGAGGAAAATAGATCTCTGCTGGAGTGAGGATGCAGGAAAGAGGGCAGCCGTTTGAATCATCAACTCCCACCCTCAGATGATCAACCTTAAACAGGGCATCTAACCTTCCTGAGCCTCAGTCACCTCATATGTTAAGTGGAGATAAGAACATCTACCTCAAAGATTAGAGAGATATTGCAGGACTTTTTAATAAGCAGCTGGGATGCATGCTCTCTTTTTATTATAAAAATATCCATTACCTGTGATCTCACTGTTCAGCATTCATTTGTTGGCACTATTTCCCTTATTGGGCTATGGGGCCCTTTAAGGACAGGGATTGCGTAGAGCTTGTGTTTTCACAGGATCTAGCAGAATCACCGATGCACAGACTTTCAGCAAATGTCAGTCGGAAGGATGAATTTTAAAATATTGCATATATTTCTTAATTTTTACAGCTTTGTGATGGGTGGGGGGGTGGGAGGGAGGATGTCCCTTTCTTCCAATAGTGAAAGACTAGTATGCTATTCCTGGCACTAAATTTAGGTTTCAAAGGTTCTTGTTCCATATTTACCATCTATATTGAAAAATGACACTTTGTTTCATTTTGCCTATTGAAAGTCCATGAAACCCTTACACCTCAATGAAATTAGGTGGGGGCTAATTTAGCAGTACAAGGACCTTTCTCAATGCCATGGCCAGACTCTATCAACAATGCTGTGTTCTCATGCAGATTTAGTCCAATAAAATGAAAAGAAATTTGTCCAATGAGCTGAACAATGGCAGAAGGTGGGGTCTCAGCAAATTAAGGACAATTATTAGCTTGACAACTTACATATATTTTAAGGACTAGGGGAAGAATGAAGAATGGTTGAGGAAAGGGCATAAAGCCGGAAAACCTAAGATTTAATTCTGGTTTTTACCAATCACAAGCTGGGTGACCACAAGCAAGTCATTTAACAACTCAGAGATTTTTACCTTGTTATGTATGTGATGGGGATAATGATACCTGTATGAAGGCTATGGAAAATTAAGATAACGTATGTGAAAATGCAGTGTATGATCACAGTCAACCCCGTAATCGATGTTAGTTCAGTGAGAATCAACTAAAAACCTGGAATTTCTTGTTGTTGGTATGACAGCAAGCCTTTCTCTCCCCTCAGGAATATCTAATTATAGATCTGTTCAGCTTTAATGAAATCAAGCGTTCAAAAATGCAAGTCTACAAAATGGTTCAAGCCCACTTATTTCACTGCAAAAGGCTACTTGACCCTATGAATTGTTATTGGATTCCACTAAATAAAAACTGAACTTAAGGCAACTAAAATTCAATACAGTTTACAAAAATAGTTATTAAACATGACTTTTCAGATTAAGGGAAAAAAAACTAAACCAGTAACAATGGTTTTCATTTTACAAGCAGGAGAGAGGCAGCCAGAGAGTTTAGTAGCTCTTTTCAAGACTGCTTATACACTGTACACCTGTGCATTTATTTATTGAATCTCAAACAATTAACATGTACTAACCTCAAAAACAAAGACAGTGATATTTAGAACTACTTTTTAAAAAGCCGGCTCTTTTGAGGTTTAATTTATATATACCAATTTTGAGCATATAATTCAATGAGTTTCGACAAATGTATACAGCTAAGTCTCCATCACCACAATCATGATAAGGAATACTTCTGTCACTCAAGGAGCTCCCTGTGCCCCTTCTGGTTCCCTCCTCTCTACCTGCAGCCTTTGACAAACATTGTTCTGCTTGCTGTTATGATAGTTTTGGGTTTTTTTTTTTTTTTTAAAGAACTTCACTGAAATGGAATCATACAGTATGTAGCTTTACCAGTCTGGCTCTTTTATATAGCAGAATGCATTTGAGATTCATCCATGTTGCTGTATTATTCTTTGCAAGTACCTCATTCTTTTTAATTGCTGAGTAGTATTCTGTTCATGGAAGTACCACAGTTTACCCCTCCTCTGGTTCATGGATACTTGGATTATTTCCAGTCTTAGTTATTATGAATAAAGTTGCTATGAACATTTGTATACAAGTCTCTGTGTAAAACATTTTTATTTCACTTGGATAAGTGCTTAGGAACAGAATTATTGCATCATATGGCAAGTGCATATTTAATTTTATAAGAAATTACCAAAGAGTTGCATTTTTATAGTGTAGATCTGTTATTTATTTATTTATTTATTTATTTATTTATTTATTTATTTATCTTTGGCTGCGTTGGGTCTTAGTTGTGGCATGCACGCTTCTCTCTAGTTGTGGCCTACAGGTTTCCTCTTCTCTAGCTGTGGTGCACAGGCTCCAGGCTGGGCTCTCAGTTGAGGTGCTCCAGCTCCACAGTTGTGGTGCGTGGGCATAGCTGCCCCGTAGCATGTGGGATCTTAGTTCTCTGACCAGGGATCTAACCCGTGTCCCCTGCATTGGAAGGAGGATTCTTTACCACTGAACCACCAGGGAAGTCTCCACCAAAGAGTTTTTTAAAATGGTTATACCATTTTACATTCCCACCAGCAGTGTATGAGGGTTCCGATTTCTCGACATCATCTTCTGACTCTTTGATTATAGGTACCCTAGTGGGTGTGAAGCGGTATCTCACTGTGGTTCTGATGTGCATTTCTCTGATGGCTAATGATGCTGCGAATCTCCCTGTGTTCTCATTTGCCACTTGTATATCTTTTTTGGTGGGCGGCCTATTCAAATCTTTTGCTTATTTTTAAAAATTGGGTTATGTGTGTGTCCTCCTATTAACGAGTTGTAAGAATTCTTTACATGCGTGCATACAAGACCTTTACCAGATATGCTTTGCAAATATTTTTCTCCAATTGGTGCCTGAGTCCCAAACCTTAGAGTCAGCCTTGACACCTCTCATTCTCTTTCCTTTCACAGTCCAATCCTCCCAGCTCTATTTTAAAATGTATCTAGAATCTGACACTTCTCACCTGCTCCTGCTCTGCTCCACCATCTCTCACTGGGATTATTGTAGAAACCTCTTAACTGGTCTCCCTTCCCCCTTCATTCTATTCTTTTTTTTTGACTAATTAATTAAGTAATTTATTTATTGGCTGCATTGGGTTTTCGTTGCTGCACGTGGGCTTTTTCCAGTTGCAGTGAGCGGGGGCCACTCTTCACTGTGGTTCGTGGGCCTCTCATTTTGGTGGCTTCTCTTGTTGCAGAGCACGGGCTCCAGGCGCATGGTAGTTGTGGCACATGGGCTCAGTAGTTGTTGCTCATAGGGTCTAGAGTCCAGGCTCGGTAGCTGTAGTGCACGGGCTTAGTTGCTCCGTGACATGTGGGATCTTCCTGGACCAGGGCTCAAACCCGTGTCCCCTGCATTGGCAGGTGGATTCTTAACCACTTCACCACCAGGGAAGTCCCCCTTCATTCTATTCTAAACATAGCATCCTGAGTAAATCAAAAGTGAGATCCTGTCACTTTTCCACTCAAAACCCTGCAAAGTCTTCTCTTTACTAAGTCAAAAACTACAGTTAAAAAGACAGAGAAAATGTTTACATTTTCATTTCAGAAAATATTTCCCACTTACATGTCTTAAAATTAGGCTTGACAGCACAGTATAACAATCTTTTCACTAAATCAAATAGGAAGGATTTCAAGTATGGCCTCTCGAATGGTTCTGACACCATTTGCCACTGAAATTTCAGCCTCTTTTATTTATTTATTTATTTATTTATTTATTTATTTATTTATGTCTGCATTGGGTCTTTGTTGCTGTGCACGGGCTTTCTCTAGTTGTGGCGAGCGGGGGCTACTCTTCATTGTGGTGCGCGGGCTTCTCATTGTGGTGGCCTCTCTTGTTATGGAGCACGGGCTCTAAGCCCAAGGGCTTCAGTAGTTGCGGCTTGCAGGCTCTAGAGTGCAGCCTCAGTAGTTGTGCCACATGGGCTTAGCTGCTCCACAGCATGTGGGATCTTCCCAGAACAGGGCTGGAACCTGTGTCCCCTGCATTGGCAGGCAGATCCATAACCTCTGCACCACCAGGGAAGCCCTGAAATTTCAGCCCCTTTATGGGGTAACACTATCTTTTCTAGGGCTGCCCAGTTTCCAAGACAGAGTCACCCAGTAGAGGAACCCTATGCTGAAAAAGAGATAACTTTGTAATTGGCTTCCTCTTGTTAGTTCAAAGTTGGGTTAGCAAAGAGAGGGGAATGTAAAGCTGTCAGGGAATAACATCAAACAATCTTAAAGTTCCTTTAAGCTTGACACATTAAATAAATTCATGTGTATGTTAGGTTTATGAGATGCTTAATGCAATTTTTAATTATAATAAATGTGTCATTTCTGCCAGAAACGACACTTTTGAGTTAGCTTAAGTGATTTCTAATGCCCCCATTAGAATGTATTTTCATTCAGATTATAGTCAGATGCTAATAAGGGTAAAGGTCACTCTGGCAATGATTTTGAAGTGATTTTTAGAATCTCGTTACCTCTCATATAGGGACTAGAAAGCATATAAGTGAAGGTCAGGAAACATACAAAGAGCTGCTCATTCAAGATGCACAAACAAATTTTTCTCTGAGTCACATGTGAAGAAATAGGATTTCCATGGTTATTATTAAAGAGAGTTAGGAGATTTTAAACTTTAGGAACTAATGGCGTTTTATTTTCCCTCTGGGGAAGTTACTTGACTTCTGTGAATATCCGTTTGTTTGAATTTTTTTATGTTGATAAATTAAATGACCACGAACTGTAATGCAAAAACAAAATCCAAAACCAACACTGCCCTATGAACCTCTCAGCTCAAATGTTTCAATGCCATAAAGTTTCAGAGTCAAGTCAGTTAGAAAAAACAAATTGTAGAGCCAGGACTTGAAATTACATATTTAAATAAGAAAATGAAGTCAATAATAGCTACAAGCAAACATTGTTTTAGGACATAGAACCCATTTGCTAAATTTCTAAATATTTTACTCAAGTGTAAGGAATGTGACACTTTCTACTACAAAGATTCCAGTTTGGTCTGAGCTACTGTGAAAATAAAAAGAAAGTCATAACGTACGTTCACAAAATTATTTCTTAGGCATTTGCTATCTGCTTTCTGTTTTGTGATCCAGTGAGAATAGACCCAACACCCATGTGTACACAGTGTTCTAAAGTACAATAAAAATGCATAAGAGTGAGAGGAAAACATAAAATGAAGGTGAGTTTATGGCCATTGAGTGCCTTACGAAGATGTACTTCTTGGCCTGGCAACATCCTTAGGCAGCAAGGTGTTCTCTCCTGCTCAAGGTTTCTGCCCTCAGCATCCCAGGGGTGTGGTATTATCTTAACCTCAACACATGCTATGATCTGGTTTAAAGAGCAGAGTTTAAGAGAAGTCAGTGAAATTTGTTTTGGAATATATTGAGAAAATATGGCCTTGAGCCCTGCTCTACTTCTTACAAGGTTTGGGCCATAAGAAATGCCTTTCAAAGAATTTTACTGAAACTGCAGGCACAGCCAACTCCTACTCCAACTAGGTTCATGTCAACAAATGTTTCATCTTTTCCACATCAAAGCAAGTGGCCTCTACCTCAGATCTAACTAGGATATTATACAATAATAATAATGATGATGATGATGATAATGATAATAATAAATCATAGTTATTTATTGATCATTATCGATTTGCATGAATCTGTACTAGGGGTCTTCTACAGGCCATCCAACTTATTGCTCATGAAATCCTCACGTGAGATAGACATGAACAGACTTATTTTATAGATGAGAACACTCAGATTCAGAAAGACCTAGTAACTTGGTACCAAAATGAGTACCACTTGGTATTGGAATTTGCATCAGATGCATCTTTATTCTAAAGTTTGTGCTTATGGCTTCCATATTCTTTTTTATTACACTTGCCTTTTCAAAGACCTCTGACATTTGGACAGGGAAATGGGTCTTCTAGCTTCCTTAGCCATGCTTCCAAATAAATAAGAGCTTCAGAGAGAACTGCTACTCAACTTAAATGGTAAAACCAGAGCTTCTTATTTTCCTCTTAATGACCCTGTCCAACATTTGGCTTCTATTTCCCCAAAGGCATGTTAGAATTGCACACGTCTCCTGGGCAAGGAGTCATTTCCAATGTTGCACCGCACTTCCTATGACTGGTTGTCTAGGTGAGCTGCTATTGCTGACAGCATTGTCTGCTGAACCTGTCCTCTCTTTGTTCCTTAAGACAGTTGGGCTCTTGTCAAGGTGACTAACAAGTTCCATCTTGCTAAATCTGGAGGTCAATTTTCAATCTTCTTGCTTGATTGATCAGCTGCACTTTTTATCAGCCACACCTTCACTTGGTTTGTAGGACATGATTCCCTGGTGGCTTCTCCTCCAACTCCTGTGCTAGTTTCTTCTTGTCCTCCTAGTTTCTAAATATTAGGATGCCCCAGGGCTCAGTCCTTGGATCTCTTCTCCACCTACTCCCTGGGTGACCTAATCCTTTATCATGGCTTTAAATCCCTTCTATACATTGACCTCTTCATCTGCAACCTTTTCTCTGAACTCCAGACTGGCATATCCAGCTGCTGTTCAAGAGGAAAAATAGCTTGAAACCAAACTCCTGCTTTCCTTTCCAAACCTCCACTTTTTACTCTCTTCCTCATTTTAGGCAAATGGCAGCTCAGTTCTTACCATTGCTCAGGCCCCAAACCTGGAAGTCACTCTCGAAACACTATGTCAAATCCATCAGCAGCAAATTTGGCTGATGATTTTGGCTTTACTCTAAGACATATACAGAATCCAAATACTTCTTGCCATGTTTTCTGTAACCAGCCTGATTCAAGCTATTATTATTTCTCAGATTACTGCAGTGGACTTCCAAATATCTCCCTGCTTCAACCTTTACCCCATTCATTCTATTCCGAATACAACAGACAGACTTATTCTCTAAAACATAAGTGAGATTGTGTCACTCTTCTCAAAACCCAACAAAGTCTTCTCACTTGTTCAAAGCAAAAGGCAAAGTCCATACAATGGCCCGCCAGATTCTACTTCTGTTCCTTCTCTGACTTCATCTCCTGTTACTCTCCCCTCACTTACTCTTCTCTGGCCCCCTTTGCTTTCCTTCGAAGGTGACAAGCACATTCTCATCGAAGAGTTAATGCTCTTGCTGTTCCTCTGCCGGGGGCTCACTTCCCTTATCTATACGGTTTGCTCTCTGCTTTCCTTCCAGTCTCTGCTTCAAATGACCCACAGTTAGAGTCCACCTGCCCTGGCCACTCCTCCCATGGCCCCTTCAGCTCGCCCTATCTCTCTGATCCAGCTTTATTCTTCCCCACAGTATTTCTCACTATATGACACATTCCATATTTTCTTGTTTTTATTTTAAATTTCCTAGAAATTATAAAAAATTTGTTTTACCTAGAATGTAAGCTACAGAATGGCAAGGAATTAGTTTTGTTCACTCCTGTTTCCATAGTACCTAGAACAGGGCTTGACCCATGGTATAATTATTTGTTGAATGACTAGCCTCTGGCAATCTTGCGCTCTAAGAACCCCCAATAGCATCACCTTCTACTTCCCGACAAGGCTGTCTCTTCCACCTAAACTTTAGACCTTCCCTCTTATGGCCCAATATCTTCCTGTCTTGCCGTTGCCCTAGAGACCAGAGTTAGCTCCTTGGCTTAGTGGCGCCATCGAGGACCCAAGCCCTATCCCTCTTTCCTCCCTACCATCCTCAGTAATTATGTAAGTCCTTACACTTGTCTTCTTGTGGTCCCAAGAAGACTGCCACAGTTCCATGAGTCACTTTATGACAAAATCCCACCTTGCTAAAGAGAGAGAGAGTTCCTCCCATGGTTTGTTTTTCATTAGGGAAACTATTCCCTCTAAAAAGTCTCACTGCGGGCTTCTCTTTACTGTGTCAAATGCCCATTTCTTAACTGCAAGGGAGGCTGGGAAAGTGAGTTGCTGGCACCAGCAGCCTCTGCAATGGGAGGCAGAGAAGTTATGGTCGGGGTAGGAATGGTTTTTGGATAGCCAAGCAAGAGCATCTGCTACCATGCAAATATTTCTGACTTCCAAGAACTTTCCTTCCCCTCTTATTTGTCTCCTCTTTTTCTGTTACAGAGTCTTGTATTTGCTTTAGAGATACAATATCTTATTTTTGACTTATGTTCAATATTATTTTTTTTTTGATTTATTTATTTTCTTTTATTTTTTATTTTTTTTATTTTTTTTCAGTTTTTATCTATTTATTTTTTTTATTTTTTTGGGGGTACACCAGGTTCAATCAACTGTTTTTATACACATATCCCCATATTCCCTCCCTTCCTTGATGCCCCCCCCCTCGATTCCCCCCCACCCTCCCTGCCCCAGTCCTCTAAGGCATCTTCCATCCTCGAGTTGGACTCCCTTTGTTATACAACAACTTCCCATTGACTATTTTACATGTTCAATATTATTAAACATAATATTTTGAAGTTTTCTTCTGTTCTCTGCTTTATCTATTTTCTTGGAGTTCCCTTTATATGCCTTTTGCTATTATTTTGTTTTTTGTTGTGTAGTCTTTTTCTTTCATGTTAGAGATGGTTTTGCTTGTTTGCTTTTTGGTATCTAAAAGTGAGACACAAAAAAAGCCAATTGGAAAGAGTTATGTGTCCATTGGCGGCAGAGAGTGAAGACAGATAGATTTACTAGAGCGTTCCTGGTCCTTTTCAGGGGAGCGGACTTCTAAATGCAATAGGTGGTGGTCTTTTCTTTAGAACCATTCAGTTTGTCCAAAGAGGAACATTCACTCTGAAACCTCACTGCCCACTGATGGGGGTGGAAGTGGTAATACCTGTGACTGCCAAGGAAGAGGGTGATGGTCCCAAAATCTTATATGGAAATTTTAGCTGAATTCCCCCAGGCCTCTACTTTACTTGATGTCCACACTTTTGACACATGTTGGTTCATTTTTTTCTGAAAATTTAATCTTTAATTTTCTGCAACAGTGGAAGAGGGGCAGATGAGGGTGGGTTGGAAGGGGGAGAGAGCAGTTACGTGACTTCAAACTATGGAGGTGGGGTAGGAGAACCAGGAAGTCCAAATGGTCTGTTCAGACATGAGCCCACTGTCTGCTGCACTGACATCTTTGGAGCCCTGAGTCTCTCAAGGCCCTGCTGAACTCACTCTCTGTCATTTCTGCAGGCATTTGGGTCCTATTCACCCTGTGCCATTAGGTCCATTCTTCCTGGCACTATTATCTCATCTCCTTTTCAGTGTGTCATGTGAGGTTTCATATATAGTGTATATAAAATATATTACTGTCATTTTAGTGGAAAATGTAAATCAAATACGTGTGGTCAGTCTGTCATTTTTATGCAGACAGACCAGGGCTTTAAAGATTTTTTAAATTCAGATCTGTCAGGAACCCTACCAATCTTGAAAGCCGACCTTGTCATTTTACAAAAGGAGACAGGAAAGCTCAGAGAAGTGAGGTCCTTGCCACAGTGATTTGTAGTGATGGGCTCCTTCTGGGAGCAGCAAGAGACACAGTCCAGCCTCCATGCTGCTGAGTCAAGCTGCCTAGTTTTGCATCTCAGCCCCATTCTGTACCAGCTCCGTGATCTTGGGACAGTTTCTTAAACTCTCTGTGGCTCACGTTCCTCAGATGTAAAATGGGGATAATGACACCTAACTCATCAGGCTGTGGTTGGCATGAATGCATTAATATTTGTAAAGCACTTAAAATAGTACTTTTACACCGTAATCAATTATTCAATATTACTATTATTAGTTTGGATAAATTTAACTCAACTTTAAAAAGAAAACCAGGCATAGTGCTATTATAGTAGAAAGAGATCTTAATTTAAGAATTTGTACAACTAATATTAGGGATAATTTATTCCAGTATATGTGTTCTATATGGAGAGATTAGCCTAACATACTGCTGACAGAAAAATCATTATCCCTGAAAAAGTCTGCATTAACCCATCCTTTTGAAATATGTTTAAATTTATCCAGTAAAAGAAATAAACTGAATTACATAAAGGTTTTCAAATTAAAACATACTCATTAATCATCTAAAATGACTAACGATTCTAATTCTTACAAGAATACTACCTTTAAAACTTCAGAAAAAAATTATCCATTTTTTGCTGATCCAAACTGATCTGCATTAAAAGAGTGGATTTTGCTTCAAATAAAGAAATAAAGCCAGGCCATGTTTCTTTCATAGTTGAGTATTTTCCTGCCTACAATTCAACAACATTTAGAGGTGATTTAAAGAATTAAACAATTTAATATCTTCCTGAGTGGCTTGAGCTCAGAAAGCAGTGGAATAAGAGGAAAATCCTATTTTCATCTTTAAGAACTTATCTTCTTTGGGGGGGGCAACATGGGGGTAGGTGATTAAGAGGTACAAACAGGTATAAAATAAGCTACAAGGATATATTGTACAAAACGGGGAATACAGCCAATATTTTACAATAACTATAAATGGAGTATAACCTTTAGAAATTGTTAATCAATTTTTGTACACTGTACAAAATTTGTACATATATTGTACACTGGTAACATATAATATTGTACAGCAACTATACTTCAAGAAAAGTTTAAAAAAAATACATTATCTTCATAGGAGGGGAAGGGTTAACATTGTACATTTTCACTTCTCAGATTTCTTTTAAACACAGGCCAAGATGAACTTCAGACGTGAGCCTTACCAGAATTCTAACTGGGGAGGCTTCTGGAAGCCATCTCTTCCAGCTGCCTTTCCTAATTAGAAGAGGCTCTACAACCAAAACAACACACAGAGGTTAGCAGGGCACTAAGCCCACGCCGGCACTTCTGCAGGGGCTCATGAGAAAGGAAGGAGTAATTCCTGGCTTCTACGTGTCACATGCCTACCCATACTTCCCATTACTGTATTAGATTAGCATTTGTAGCAAAAGTACTGCTGATTCATCACGACTACTGCTCTAGAGTGACTGCTGAGTCTCTTCCGGAGGCATTTCTAACCAGTCATTTCTGTCTCTGGCGTGGGTTTCAGGGCACTTGACGTATTGCTGTGCCCTTTCCCTCCCCAAGAGTCATCCTGTTTTCATGGAAGACTCTTATTTGTCAATGTCTGTTTGAATTCCATTTCTATTCTCCAGGAGAAAATAATGCTAGGCAAACAAAAAAAGAAGTATTTTCAAAAGTAACCTCTAAATGAATGCCAAATTAACAAAAAGAAAGTGAAATCATTCTTGTCCTTGAAAACTATGAATCTCAAGCATTTTAATATTGGGTTGGCCAAGAAGTTCGTCCAGTTATTCTGTAAGATGTTACGGAAAAACCCAAGCGAACTTCTTGGCCAACCCAATATATGTTGAAATTATGTTAATATATGTTGAAATTACCTAAGTTGTTAATAATATTGCACATAATAATGGCAAACTCATGCCATAAAGTAACCCATACTATAATCTAAAATGGGAATCAAAACATTAACTTCAAACTCTGTTACATCATAAAGGATTTTTAAAGAGACTAATTTCCCCCCAAAATATTTTCCCCAAGTTACTTTATTTTATCCAACTATTTTTTTTTCCATCCAAATCCAAATTATTTCTTGGTAACACTCCTAGCATATAAAGTCCATGTGTTTCATACAATACATATGGAATGTGTAATTCCATAAAGGCTTTATGGTCCTGATGCTAGGTTTTACATTCTATACCAGTTACAAAGTGTTGATTAAAATAACATAACTGAAAAATAAGGGCAAGGATTTTTGCTGCTGGCAGTTATTTTTGTGCCAAAAATTAGAAACTGTCTGGACATAAATTAATAAAACACCACGTTGTATCCTTTTGGGGAAACGTCAGGTACAAATTGGATTTAAATGATTTTTAGCACTCACTGTATACACGCAGTACAACCGAGTTTCATGGGTCCAGCATGCATGTGAAAGATGCATGGGGCAAGGCAGGGATATGAAATGTAACTGGAACCCTGGGGCATGTGATGCCTATATACACACTTTCTGGTGGGCCAGGCCCTGCCCCATTTGCAAGCGCTACAGCCTTCTCTTCTATTAGCTAAGTCACTTGACCTCCACCCCCACCTCACCTACTGGCTCATCCTCATCAAACCTCTAGGAACAATCCCAACCTCAGACGGGACTGGAACTCTTTGGAACTGCTGGGCAGGCATTTGGAACCTAATGTGCCATGACTCAGCAGTACATTTCTTTCTTTTCTTTTTTTTTAAAATAAATTTATTTATCTTATTGGCTGTGTTGGGTCTTTTTTGCTGTGTGCAGGCTTTCTCTTTAGTTGTGGTGAGTGGGGGCTACTCTTCGTTGTGATGCACGGGCTCCTCATTGCTGTGGCTTCTCTTTTTGTGGAGCACAGGCTCTAGGCGCATGGGCTTCAGTAGTTGCAGCACATGGACTCAATAGTTGTGGCTCACGGGCTCTAACGCGCAGGCTCAATAGTTGTGGCACACGGGCATAGTGGCATGTGGGATCTTCCTGGAGCAGGGATCGAACCCATGTCCCCTGCATTGGCAGACGGATTCTCAACCACTGCGCCACCTAGGAAGCCCCAGTAGTACATTTCTTCTGCTGGCTTTGGCATTCTGCCTTGTGCTCAAGATCCAACACCCACTGTACTCTGGATCTGTGCCTTCTCCTGTTTCCTGTGCCCAAGTCTCCTCCTAGAGACTTGCCCAGCACTCATAAAGAACCAGGGTGCTCCCTTCTCCTGCCTGTCTACCTCCTAGGCACTGGGGTCCTTTGCTCCCTCCTCAGCTCTAAGAGGCAGCCATGGTGCTATGATTAAAAGCCCTAGTTTGGGAATCTGACAGACCTCCACTTCCTGGCCATGTGTCCTTGGGGGTCCAACTAACCTCTCTGCCCTCAGTGTCCTTACTTGTGAAAAAGGGGTATTAGTAGCACCCACTTCATAGGGGTCTTGTGAGGGCTTAAAGAGTTCATACACATAAAGCACCTAGAACAATAGTTTGCAGTAATATATAAGTACTCAGTGAATATTGGGCTTTATTAATAGTAGAACCAATAGCAGGATGTGAGCTGGCGGGTGCTACCAGCCTCGTGCTTGGAGCTCTAAGGGCTGTGGTCCTTCAGCCCATCTTTCTACTACCTGTGATGCCTGCGGCACTGGACATCACCTTGCCCTGGCAGCGAAGTCGGCTCCCCAGTATGCCCCCAACTCCCTCCAGGCTGGGTCTAGTTTCCTATCCTGGATCGAACCCCAGCCTGAGGCAGATATGCAGTTAAGCACAGCTCTGTCCCCAGAGTGTTCTCTGAAAACTTGGTTGCCTCTACAATTTAATCATTGCTTCTGCATTATTCTCTTATTTACCCTCTCAGTTTTCGCTCTTCCAAAGGAAAGACAAATCCTAATATGCATCTCTATAGAAAATTAAATTTGAATGAAAGGAATGTACACTAGGAAAATGCATAGATATTTACAAAATAAAGACTAGGAATAATAAATAACAAAATATGTTGCTGTAATTCCTACCATTAACCTTCTTACACAAATGGTTTTGTTTCACTTTTTAAAAAAATATATTTTACATGATAGAATTAGAAATCTCAAGGTAAACTTCCCTAGGGCAACGGAAGATGATCTCTTTTAAGATCAAACTAGATATTTGCTTCATGTCAAGTTTGTTCACCCACGCATCCTGAAAGCCAGCAGTAAATATATCTTAAGAACCAAAAGTCAAAGACAAAACGAGTAACATCAACACTCTGTTTCAGTAAACATGAGCATGACAGATGTTTCAGCATCTCTATCCAGAGGTCACAGAGAAATTATGTTCCGGTTTTCTAAAGTGCTTTTGATTACCTTTAAGGATTTATATGGATTGAATCAAACCACCCAGGCCTGTAGTAAATAACTCTCCCTTTGAAGTCTGCATAAATGTTTTGAGGATATTAAAAATATTTTAGATACTAAGGTGGAAAAAATCTGTAGCCTCAAAGGAATATCCTACCATTTGCAAAAGAATATTGGAATAATATTACAGGACCTGAGATTTAAGAATAACCAAAGGGTAAGGATAATATTTTCTGTCACAAATCAGCTACTGAAACACTCGGTACTGCCCAAAAGGGGGAACTACCAATTTATCAATTCCAGGTTGTACATTTTTCTTCACATTTTAATATGCCCCAAATCAGGATGCATCTTACAATCCATGTCACGTCAAGGCTTAATTTATAACATTTTTTTCTTAGTAGTACATAAAGTAATGGTGTTCTTTACAATCTATGATGTCTCAGATTTTAAAAAATATAGTAAGTTTTAGAGTTTCTTTTCTCTTACCTTCCCTCTTTTATTCCTTTATTTTCTTCTATTTTCCTATTCCTTTAGATTTCCTCCCTTTCTCACTTAAAAAGATGTGTACATATATACATAAAATGTATATACATATATACAAATTACATATACATACATACTATAGATACACACACACATACACACACATATACTCCTCTCTGTCTTGGACCCACCCAGCAGCCCGAAGAATGGAGGACCCCTTTTCTCCACCTGTCCATCTCTAAAGAACTGAATTGGAGTCCTTTTCTTCACCCCAAGCTCAATATGGGACTCTGCTAAAGGAGGACTTCCTGTCTCAAAAGGAAAGGGGGGAATTCACCAGTGAAGCTGTCTAGTCTTGGGCTTTTGTTTGTTGGGAGGATTTTGATTACTGATTCACTCTTCTTAATAGTAACTGGTCTGTTCATATTTTCTATTTCAAATAAGTGTTGGTGAGGATGTGGAGAAGAAGGAATGTGTAACTGTTGGTGGGAATGTAAATTGATGAAGCCACTATGGAAAATAGTATGAAAGTTCCTCAAAAGATTAAAAATAGAACTACCCTATGATTCGGCAATTCTACTTCTGAGCATTTATCTGAAGAAAATGAAAACACTAATTTGAAAAGATTTCTGCACCCCTATGTTTACTGCAGCATTATTCACAATAGCCAATATGGAAACGACCTAAGTGCCCACTAATAAATAAATGGAGAAAGAAGAAATGGTGTGTGTGTGTGTATAGACACACATACATACATATAAACACATGTACACACACACAGTGGAATATTACTCAGCCATAAAAAAGAATGAAATCTTGCCATTTGTGACAATGTAGATGGACCCTGAGGGCATTATGGTAAGTGAAATGAATCAGATGGAGAAAGACATATACTATAAGATCACTTACATGTAGAATCTAAGAAAAACCCAACTCACTGATACAGAGAACAGATTGGTGGTTACTAGAGGTAGTGGGGGGTGGGGTGGTGAGAGGCAGAAGAAATGGGTGAACCAGTTCTTGTTCTTTTTTTAAATAAACTGAAAAAAAAAAAAAAGAAAGGGGCATTCAACTCAAGGCCCCCTTACTGTGTGGAAAACTTTCAGTGAAAGGCTGTTGCAGGGTGAAGTGAAAAGTACTCACTAACACTCAGGATGTTGGGTCTGGTTTATCTATCCGGTCCCCATTCCTCGCTAGCATGGATGATAAAGGATTGACTTAAAGCCTTTGTTCTGAACTCTGGGAATGAGAGAGAAGAAACATATTTTAGCTTTCCCCTTCCTTCATGGGAATAGGTCTGTGGCCAACTCTTTGCTCTAACAAGCCTCTTTAATAAAGATGCCAGCTTCCCCAGGGGCCCATATGCCCTGCATGGCAAATGTCTCAGTCCCACTGCAGCCGCACTCTGGACTCTATTCTATCTCCAAAAAGCTTTCTCCTGGTGCTGCCAACACACAGGAATTATTAATGAGTACAAGCAGGGCATGTACAAGTAGCACGGGGGAGGGATCCGGGGCAACTACGACTCGCCTAAAATTCAAGTCTCAGTTTGTAAAGCCTTGAAGTTTGATGAAGATTTTACTTTGCTCACAGGTTAGTTAACCAAATTGGTGGAAAACAGAAATCAGAGTGCAGCTCCCTGAAATACACTTCATCCTCACATTGGATTGTATGCAAATGAACGAAGCTTTAAATCAAGGCAATGTTTTGGAGAGAATAAAGGAAAAACACTTGGCAAATAATACATCCACGTACAAAAAATCTTGCTGAGAAGTCACTTGCTGGCACCTACTAATACTCCAGCCAACTTCTCTCAGATCCTCCCGTTTCTCTAAGCCCAAGCCCCTTAGAACAGCTATTCCAAAAGTCTTCCCACCCCTACCCTGACAGAGCTTTCTCAGAACACACTAAATTGGGGAGCTCAATTGGCACTGAATGATGCCTGATTCTCTTTGCTCCAAGTCTCTACACCCTCTGGAGTTGATAGGGAACTTAGTGCTCAAAGTTCCTCTGAAATTCTGCTAGATCTGGAGTCCCAAGAGAAGCAGCTCTGAATGAATCCAGAAAGGAAGCAGGTATAGTGAATGTTCTTATCTTTTGGAACATCTCCATGATGTAGGGGTCAAAAATGAAAAGAAAATCATAGTTTCCCATCATTTACAAGAAAACCAGCTGTGAATATTTATTATTCATTTTCTTGGAGGGTACTTCACAGTTTATTAATATCAAATATAACACATTTCAGAAAAATAAGCAGTTAATTGTCTATTTATAGATACTGCCATTCTTCCTGCAATTATAGGAGCTGGCTTAACCTAGTTAGGTAAATATCAAAATAAACCCTGGGGAAAAATTATGCGGATATGTTTGGTGAAATTTCCCTCCTTTTAGTTTAATACATCTCAACATATCAACACATGTCTAGATTCACAATATGTTTTAGTGGTCACAATCTCGGGCTCTGGAGATGAACTTGGGTTTGGATATTAGCCCTCCACTTACAAGCTGTTTGACCTTGGACATATTACATAACAGCTCAGGTCTCAGTTTCCTCATCTGTAAAATGGGTATAACAATATTACCTAATTTTTCCTCATTTTCTGTCTACTATTGAATCAGTCAAGTTTGGAGTTTTCTTTATTCCTTTTCGTCCTTTCTATTTGCTGGAAAGTTATACATAATATACGTAGTATCCTTTTTTTAAAAATAAATTTATTTATTTATTTATTATTTATTTATTGGCTGTGTTGGGTCTTTGTTGCTGCGCATGGGCTTTCTCTAGTTGTGGAGAGTGGGGGCTACACTTCATAGCAGTGCACAGGCTTCTCATTGTGGTGGCTTCTCTTGTGGAGCACGGGCTCTAGGCGTACGGGCTTCAGTAGTTGTGGCATGTGGGCTCAATAGTTGTGGCTCGCAGGATCTAGAGCGCAGGCTCAATAGTTGTGGCACACGGGCTTAGTTGCTGTGCAGCACGTGGGATCTTCCCAGACCAGGGCTCGAATCCGTGTCTCTTGCATTGGCAGGCGGATTCTTAACCACTGCACCACTATGGAAGCCCCAATACTCTTGTTCTTTCAGCAGTTACACTTAAATTTTTAACAGGCATACCTAACTGAAATTTTGTAAGTCATCAACTGCTCGATGCTTCTCCTAAACCATACACAATCTGAGAATGTTTTTATTTTGGTCTTTTTAAATTCCACTTTATTTTACCACCAAAATGGGTCATAGACAGTGTTATTATTTCATCAGTTATTTGAACCAATCAAAACTTTGTTGATTTACCTACATGCTTGTCAATCTCTTTCCGTCATATTTATTCGTTTGGGTTCAGTTTCCTTTTTACTAAAATATACCCTAAATACACTAAAATAAATTAGGAGATGTTTTCAGCCAACATCTGTTATCAGGAAACTCTTCTAGAACGTGACTACTGATGTCTTTAGCTGGCACTTTAGCTTGAGTTCAAGATCAGCTGGGAATGAAAATCTAAGTTAACAGTTATTTTCTCTCAGAATGATGATGATACTACGGTGTGTCTTCTGATTTCTGCTGTTGCCTTTGGAAGTCTGTGGATAGGACAGTGGTTATTCCTTTAAAGGTAATTTTCCTTTTCTCCCCAGTTACTTTTACAATCTATTCTTTGACTCTGGGGTTTTGCCTTTCAGTTTCACCAGGATGTGTCTACGTGTGGTCTCACTGTGTGCTTCCTGAATCTGAATATTCATGTCTCCCATCAGCTCTAGAACATAACTAGGCATCATCTTATCAAAAACTGCCTCTCCTCAATTCTCTTTAGAATTTCCTTTTGGATCCTCTCACTGAATTTTTCATGTCTCCCATCCTCTCTTTCTTATATTGCATCTCTAGCCATGCTACCTTCCGGGTAGTTTTTTCAGATTTATCTTTCAGTTCAAAATTCATACCCATAACAACATTCAACCTGCTGTTTATCATTCAAGTTACTTTCTTATCCATTCAATTCAGTGTCTTTTTCATTGCTAGTCATTCTATAATTTCCCTTCCAAAAGTTCTCATTTATTTTTTCTTCTTGTGTTGTCTTATCTTTTCTTTAAATCCTTTTATGTCTTTAGTCATATTAAGTATGATTATTTTATATTCTATTTCACATAGCTTGTTTACCTATTTTTGCTATTTACTTTGCCAGCCGATTTTGCCTGTGGTAGATTGTTTCCACGCATCTTTTGTGCTCTGGGTGTGTGAGCTCAGGTTAAGTGAGGCTTATCTGTAGGAATCCTGCTAGGTTGAGGTACTCCCTCCAGAGAGGTTTTCTACTTGCTTCTACCAGGCAACTTGGGAGTACTGTGGTCTGAGGCCAGTTTTAATATTAAATTCTCCAGTTGGAGTTTCCCAGGTGATGCAGGTAAAGTAAATGAAAACCTCAAACTCACATGTGGTACAGGCTCCTGTTTAAAAGTTTCCACAGGATATTTTACTTTTTCACTCCAGACCAGGCCAAGAAGGATAAGCTAGTTTGCTAGGGTGTCCCATTACTAAAGGATGGATTTTTTTCAGCAAGGGTATGTATCTTTGAAGGCACTGGCTTTGCAGGAGGGTTTCATCTAGCTTCCCATTTTATATGGGTCCAAGGCTTTATGATCTGTCTCTCCATGGGTTAAAGTCAGATTATTGAGATGACAACTCCCAACCCTGGCTCCTGGGAGCCCCCAGTTCACTAATTCTGATTCTTAGATTCTGAGAATGCTCTGATTCTCAAATCTTCATTTCTGCCCCTTAGATATCCCCTACCTTCTTGTGAGCTCCACCAAGCACTTAAAAGGCTTTTAAAAAATTATTATTATATTCACCTAACATTTTTAGATGTCTGTAGCAAGAGGATTTTCAAGTTGTTTATGCCATAAAACTTCCACAATCAAATTCTTTGTTTGGGTTGTTAATCTACTTGAATAATATTATTTTGAGAAAAAGAAAATATTTTTTAAATGTGTAATGTAATGCACAGATAGGTGCTCATGTAATGTAGTGTTATCTTTGGATTATTAGATCAGCTGAAAAATTAGCTCCCATAGATAAATACATTCTTATCAGAAATAATTGATATTTGATTCTTTATTAAATAAAATAAACACTGAATACTTTCACAAGTTTTGTTGATCTTATAAACAAGGTACAAAATATAACCACTTGTGGGCATATGGGGTGTCACAGACACAGTAAGTTTTCTCTCTCATGCAACTTCTGGATTTTCTCAAATAAGGTCACCATTTCTTAAAGGCAAATTACTGCATAATGATAATAATAATTGTACATATGAACTTAAAATTTCTTACATATATTTTAGGAGAAAAATATAACCAACTCCCTGTTAGCACACATACTAATATCTCATGAAACAGGAAAATTTTGTGGAAAACTCAGAAAAAAATGGAAACGTGATATGTTGCAAAGGGCATAGGCCTGAGAGACTGATGGGTCTGGGCTCTGGTGTCATCTCTACTCTTTATTGGCTGTGTGAACTTAGGTGAGTTAATTAACCTCTCTGAGCCTCTTTTTCTTCATCAATAAAAGAAGAGATGAGAGATACCTGGCAGAGTTACAGTCAGGGTTAAATGAGATAATAATTCATCTAGCAAGTGCTAAATGAACACTAGTGAAAAGACAGAAGGAAGGACAGAAGGAAAAAAGAAAGGAGGGAAGGAGGGAGGAAACTTGAAATGTTAAGGAATTCAGGCTGCCAGTGCCTTTCATTTCATATTAAGTATAGGAGTATGTGGGGCCATGCTCTCCAATGAATTAGCCTAATGCTGATTTCTAAATAATCTTCATCTAGATGGTTATCATTCGTGCAAATTCATTTCACGTCTCATGGGACGTTTAATACAAAACAAAGACAAGTCAAAGTGCCTAGGGCCTTGGGACGTCTGGACCATCTATCCCTTAAGGGAAGGTCCCTTAGTAAACAGTGGAGAGTGTCAAACAACTGGGGGCCCCTCCTTGGAAAAGAGCCCCTAAAGTGACCTATGAATGCTGATAGCTGTGACAAGGAATCACACTGCCTCTCAGTAATTTTTTCCTCCAAAAAAAAAAAAAAATTAAAAAGAATCACAGAGCAGGAGGGTAGGAGGGAGTAAAACTACATGATGCTTTTGACCAATACTCACAACAGCCCACAGAGTCCTGACCGCCCTCCAGAAATTCCTAAAGGAATGAAAAGAACACCTTAGTGGCCACTGTTTCTGCTAAGATGTTTTCGAGATGTCTGCTGCCGATGAGTCGGTTTGGAGGTATGCAGGAGCACCAGACACCCTCAGAGGAAAATGAGCCAGTCCAGTTTCCCTTATTTGGGGGTGCTATTAGCGTGGGTTTTTAAAATAGGTCTCTGTCCTCAGGAATGTTGAAAGAGCTCAAGTGTGTAAAGGGAGGGTCAGCTCAAGACTAACCTGAGGGCAATTAATTCATCTCCGGATGAGGACAGCTTACGCATTATGAGCAGAGAGCTGGGCTGTTCACCTCATAGCCTGGCCTATGAATATGGTCTTCCATCCATTTCTGAGGATATTTAATCAAGGGAAAAGCTTGCTGGGAGTGAGCAGGTAGGCTTTTATGTGAGGCAATCTCTCAGGAGGTGATCTGTGTCACCTTGGTGATGGACAAGAGGAAGGACATTTCATAAGAAGGGAAGAGAAGAGATAGCACAATCATCCTTAAGTTCTACAGGATTTAAGGGTGGGACAAATGCTAAAGTGCGCTGTGTGTGAGAATGGAGGCCAGTGGTAAAGATTTAGAGTATACTATTGCCTTCCTCCTTCATCAGAACCCTAGGTAGGAGCCTCCACAGCCCTGTCCCCAGGAAAACTATGTTAATTTGAAAATATCTGTCTAGATGCAGCAAAAACAATCACAATAGTCCTGGAGCTATACAAATGTAAATGTTTGTTCAGAACTAGTATCACATAAAAAACATGAGATAATAAGTGCCAGAATGTGTGCCTCTAGGTTAAAATATTGATGAAATAGAGGATGTTTAGAGAAATGGACAGTGAGAGGTAGCAACATTGTTTAATCTGATATGACTCATAATGCTATTAGTTTCAGCACGATGGGCTGCATTCTGGACCATAAAATAAGACTCAAAAAATTTAAAAGAATTGAAATCATACAAAGTATCCTTCCTGCAACAGAATTAAACTAGAAACCATACAGAACTATCTCTGGAAAGTCCCCAAATATTTGGAAATTAAGCAACAAGAAATAATCCATGAGTGAAAGAGGAAGTCACAAAGGAAATCTGAAAATAGTTTGAGTTGAATGAAAATGAAAACAACACATCAAAAATTTAAGGATGCAACAGTTAATATCATACTGACTGAGAACCAGACAAGACTGCTTTCCTTCAGTATTTCTATTCAGAATTGTACATGAAGTCCTGGCCAGAGTAATAAAGCACTAAAAAGAAATTAGTGCACAAATTAGAAAGAAAGAAGGAAAACCATCTCTATTCACAGAAGAAATGATTGTCTTCATAGAAAAATCCCAAAGCAGCTACAGAAAAGCTATTCGAACTAATAAGAGAGTTTTGAAAAGTCATAGTATTTGATACACAAAATCAGTAGTATTTCTATATACTGCCAATAGGCAACTGGAAATTGAAATTGAAAGAAAAACTTACTATCTATAATGGTGAAACCAAGGGCAGTCATCAGTTAGATCCATTAAACTGTAACTTGCTTAATAAATAACAACCTGTAATTTGCCTTCACTGACTAAGCTCGCTTTGTTTTTGAAAACTGCATACCTTCCAAGCTTCACGTAGCTTAGACAATATATCACAAGACTCCCTTCACCCACCCCTATAGATAACACCTCTGATGTATGGATTGCTATAGTACAGTTGTTTTCTCAGGAACATGGAGTTAGTCTCACCCTGGTCAAATCAGTCAAGACCCCCAACCATTAAACTGGTCCTGTGCAAATATCTGATGGATGGCCATTTGACGTCATAGGACCAAAAATTCCACTCTCAGATCATCCTAACGCCACCATTTTCTGAATACGCATCCCAGGAAGAAGCGTGCAACTCAGATACACCTGTGCAGAACATAGGTTATTCTGTAGAAATCAACAACGTGATTTTTAAACATATATAGAAAGATAAACAACTAGAATAGCTAAAACAGTTATGAAGAAGAACAAAGTTGGAGGACACATACTACCTGATTTCCAAACTTCTGTACAGATACAGTCATCAAAACAGTGTGGTCTTGACCAAAGAATAAGCACATGCCTGAATACAACTAAATACAGTGCTCAGAAACAGACCCAATCATATGCAGTCAACTGATTTTCAGTGAAAGACCAAAGGCAATTCAATGGAAAAGAATAGTCTTTTCATCAAACAATCTTGGAACAATTGGATATTCACTTGCCAAAGGAAAAAAAAAAAGAAACCTTGACCTCTACCATATTAATAAATTAACACAACATGGATCATACACCTAGATCTAAATCTAAAACTAGGAAACTTTGGGAAGAAAACAGAGGATAAAATCTTCATGACCTTGAATTAAGCAAAGATTACTCATATACACAAAAATAGTGATCCACAGAAGAAAAAAATCATAAGTTGGAGTTTATAAAAATTTTTGAATTATGCTCTTTGAAGAAAACCCACTCTAATGAAAACTAAAAAACCCACTGACTGGAAATATATAAAGAACTCTCAAAACTCAATAACAAGAAAACAACCCCATTTTTTTAAAATGAGCAAGGTATTTGAACAAACATTTCATCAAAGAAGCTATATGCACAACAAATAAGCAAATAGAAGGGTGTCCAACATCATTATTCACTGAGGAAATGCAAATTAAAACCATAGTGAGATACTATCAGCTAGCTGAATGGGTAAAACAAAGAAAATAAAGAAAAAAATAAAGAAATCCTAACAATATCTAGTGTTGCCGAAAATGTGAAGCAACTGGAACTCTTGTGGACTGCTGGTGGCGGTAAAAATTATTCAATCACTTTGGAAAAACAGTTTGTCGATTTCTTATATACACTCTCCATGTGACCTACAGCAATCTCAAGACAAATTTACTCAAGAGAAACAAAGACACAAGTACATACAAAAACATGCATGTGAATATCTATAGCAGCCTTATTCATAATCACCCCAAAAAGGAAACAAACCAAATATCCTTCAGCTGATGAATGATTTTAAAACTGGCATATCCATACAATGAAATCCTACTTGACAGTAAGAAATGAGCTATTGGGACACATAACAATATGGATGAATGTCAAATGAATGATGCTAAGCATTACAGATTTACTAAGGCCACGTGGTATTTGATTACATTACATGACATTCTGCAAAGGGCAAAAACTCTAGGGACAGAAAATATATCAGTGGTTGCCAGAGCGTGGGGATTGGGAAAGGATTAACTACCAAGGGACACAAGGGCATTTTTTTGTGGTAAAGGCTGTTCTATGTCTTGATTGTGGTGATTTTACATGACTGTATGCCTTTGTCAAAACTCACAGAACTGCGAACTAAGAGGTAAATTCTGTTGTCTGTAAATTCTGCTTCAATAAATCTGACTTTAATTTTTTAAAGATTTTAAAAGATTTTTTAAAAAGCTATTTGCTGGGGAAAAATACAATAAGGATCAGAGTCAAGTAAATGAGAGAAAAAAAATTCTTCTAAGAAGGAAGCACAGCTACTTAAAGCAGGATGAAAGACACCTAAAGAGAGAAAAGATTCTGAAGAGAAGATGAAACCAATAAATTAGGTTTAGGATGTCTGCAAAAAACAAACAAACAGCAACAACAAAAACCCAAAACAAAACCAAAAAACAAACAAACAAAAAACCCAGCTTCATCCTGGCCTGAGAGGTCATAAGGAAAATACAGAGTATCTTAAGAAATAAGAAATAATTTGCCAGCTGCTCAGAAGCTGAGGGAACTGAGTGAAAGAAAGAGAATGGTAGGCAGAATTCTAAGATGCCCTCACATCCGCATCCTCCGTGTACACACCCTGTGTGTATAATCTCCCCCAACTGCGTGTGGGCGAGACTTGTAAACATGATGGGAATTCAGTCCCATAATTAGCTGATTAGTCAGTTGACTCTCAGTGCATCCAAAAGAGCTTATCCTGGGTGAACCTGACCTAATCAGGAGAGCCTTTAGGAGAGAGGCTGGGCCTCACTGAAGGGAAAGGTTCCCCTGCCCTGCTGTAAGCTGCCTGTGCTGTTGTCCACGAGGCAAGGACCCGAGAGCAGCCTTTAAGAGCTGAGGGTGTCTCCAGAGTCAGCAGAAAAACAGGGACTGCATTCTGCCAGCAACTAGTGATCTTGGAAAAGGACCCTGAATCTCAGAAGCGATCAAAGCCGCAACTAACACCTTGATTTCACCCTGGAAAGATTCTGAGCAGAGAACTTCTGACCTCAAGAAACTGTAGGATGATAAACGTGTGTTGGTTTAAGTCACTAAGTTTGTGGTGATTCTGTCCCAAAGCAATAGAAACATGATTCAAAGCTAGTGTAATCCACGAGCATATTTTCATGGTTTTTTGACTTCAACAGTTTCTCAACCAACAGTAAGCTCGTTTGAATGTTTGAATGATTTACTACACATTGAATCAAAAAGCATCACAAAAGGCAACAGCATAGAGAGAAGAGGGGTAAGGGCATGACATCTCTGGGGAATAATCTCTCTGAATTCCGTCCAGTGGTGGCCAAGAAAACCCAGCACAGACTGGTGGAGGTTCCCTGGTCTTGTCTCATTGCTCTTGATAACTCACCGTCCCTACAGGTTTTACTTCTCCACCTCGGGGCCCTGACTGCAATCACCCGAGTACTAACACTCCTCTCTGGGCCGACATCCACCCACAGGTCTCCGGGGCCAACAGTGACATTCAGAGCAGAAACACATCCATATTCACTGGACTTCCTTAACACGCGCTCTCAACACCGTCATTCTTGAGACTAGGCACCAGCTCAACTTTACAAACCACTCAACTTTATAACTGTAAAAGAAAGCATGAATCATTCCCGTGGCAACTTTCCCTATATGGGAAATAGACAGGAGGGGTCCCCGCACTGCCTCCCGCCCTCCCCCCCCCACCCCGCCTCCAAAGAATATCATTTGAATTACAAGTTGTAGTATGTTGCAAATAAATAAAATACATCCTTCATTTTCATAACACTATTAGTTCTTTGATTTTATAACACTGTTCATTCTGAATATCACATGATGAAAATGGAAAAAATCAAAACTCACCCTGTAACTTTTTAGTCTGACGAAATCAACCTTCATAGAGACAAATCTATCGGAATTTCGACTGATGTTCTTAAGGTGTTCTACCAGATCTGCACAGAACTTGTAGCCTCCTTTAAGTACACACAGGACCATAATGTCACAGTATCCTATGTCTTTCATAATATCCTTAGCCAGCCGTTCAATTCTGAAAGAAGGGATTAAAAGATACATCAAAGCATAACTACTTCTGAGCATTTCTGTTCCTTTCCTAAAAAATGCATGATGTACTCTACATATTAGATTATGCAGGAGAATGTGGAGAAGGGCTTGGGAGACAGAAGCCTACAGATAAAGAAGCTTTGTTGAAGCTGGACAAAAGGAGAGTGTTCAAAACATATTTCTGATAACCACATCATCAATCGTACATTTTTGCTCCTCTGCATCACAAAAATGATTAAGGTGTAAAATATGATGTCAAAGATCACGAAGGCTATTATTCCATCACTACAGAGCCTGGCTGTTAGCTTTAACAAGGCAATGATGGTATGTGGTGATATTAGGCTCCGTTTATTGCAGAGAAAAAGGAAATGGAGAATGACTCACCCACCTGATCGCGTTAGAGGAGACTGGAGGAAAAGTCAAGCCCATAGTAACTATCAAAAGAATAATATTTGAATTATATTTGATGAAGATAGCACATTACCTGTGTGAAAGGTGCCCTAGACAATCTCAGTGGACACCATCTCCACGGATCACAGTGTGAATGGTGTCTCTAAAACTTCTGCAATGATGCAGCCTTGGGCTGGCACTTAATTTGGACCTGTCATTGTATTTTTTCTCATTGTTTCATGTCTATAAGTCCATTGCCCATACACCCATGTAACACTAAAACCTTGAATGGAGGCAGGATCGAAAGTGCATACTGTTTAAAAAAAATCCTATTGGCATCTCAAACTGAATTAGATTTAAAACAGATGACCCTGATGAACCCAGTGACAGGGCAAGAATAAGGATGCAGATGCAGAGAATGGAATGGAGGACATGGGGTTGGGGGGCGGGGGGCGAAGGGGAAGCTGGGACGAAGTGAGAGAGTAGCATAAACATATACACACTACCAACTGTAAAATATATAGCTAGTGGGAAGTTGCTGTATAACAAAGGGAGATCGACTCGATGATGGGTGATGCCTTAGAGGGCCAGGACAGGGAGGGTGGGAGGGAATCGCGGGAGGGAGGGGATATGGGGATATATGTATAAATACAGCTGATTCACTTTGGTGTACCTCAAAAGCTGGTACAAGAGTGTAAAGCAATTATATTCCAATAAAGAGCTTAAAAAAGAAAAAAAAGAATCTATTTGCTCATTAAAGGAGAAAAATGAAAGGAAAAAACGAACAAAAAAACAGATGACCTGAATGATGTGAAAAAATAAAATCATATCACAAATGTCCCATTATGTAATATATATGTGAATATACACATATACATATAAAGTGGCAACCATGGCTTAAGGCAATGTTTCTCAAAATATGATCAGTGAAACATGCACATCAGTATGCCACATACTCTACGAAAAGGGACACTTGTTTCCAGCATGATGGAGTGAGGAGGTCAACACATCCTCGTCACAAAAAGCAAGTAGAAAGTTGGACAAAACTATCAAAAACAACCATTTCAGTACTCTGGAAATCAGCCAAAGGCATGCACCAAACTGCGAATCATGTATTCAAGAAAACACCGAGCACTGGGTAGAAACAGCACAGGTCTGTGGCATTCCTGTGTGAGAATGCTCCCGTTCTCCCTGCCCCCCAATCAGTTCTACTGTTCAACCAGGTGGTTCAGCCAGGGTGGGGCACTGTTCACCTGATGGGGAGCATGGTCAGCTAACATCTTGGTAGCATGTGAACAGGGAGGGCACAGGCCCCACTATCCTGAAGTCGCAGTCCTGTTTGAGCAACTAACTGGCAGACTAGTTGTGGATTTGATAGGGAGTCCTGGGAGGTTACAGTCATGGGAGAAGGGCACATAATACACTCTTCACATATCCCAGGTTGACCAGAAGCTATGCATATGAACAGCAGAGATTAGCGTGGGCCCAAACCACCCACACATCCCTGGATGCTGGAGCCTGTAAGCCTGTGTGCAAGAGACACAAGAAAGCTCAGTGGAAGGTAAAAGCCAGGGAAGGCTTGAAAAAGGCTGGAAATTTAAATGTGTTTGCCAGGCCCCTACACACATTCATTGGCAGAGAGTGTAAGCCTCATTGACTCAAGGTGTTTGAGTACAATCTCTAACCAATCTTAGGCTGAAGACTAAGTTATTCAGACACAGGCATGAACCCTGCTGAGTAAAACTTAAAAGGAAAAACAAGAAAAATAAACTGCACATCATCAGAGGCTACACATTGTGAGGCAGACAGTTTTCACAGACTGGGAGACAAAAAAAAAAAACCAAAAAAACCCCAAAGAACAAGGGCAATGAATAGGAAATGGTTACAAACATGGTAGAGATTAAAATAAGCATATTAATCATCATTTAAATGTTAATGGTCTAAATACACCAATTAAAGGCAGAGATTGTCAGAGTGGATCAAAAAAATATTGTAATATATGTCGTCCATAAGAAATCCATTTTAAATATAGAGACACAGATAGATTAAAGGGGTGGAGAAAGACGTACCAAGCTAACATAATCAAAAGAAAGCTGGAGTAGCTGTATCAATTTCAGACAAAGCAGACTTCAGAGCAAAGAAATTGTCAGGAATAAAGAGTGGCATGAATGTAATAAAAAGAGGTCAATTCTCCAGGAAGACATAAGAGTCCTTCAAGTGTCTGCATCCAAAAACAGAATGTTGAAAAACCGATAGAACTGCAAGAAGTAGATGAATCCACTACTGCAGTTGGAGACTTCAACACCCCTTTCTCAGTACTTGACAGGTCCAACAAAGCAGAAAACCAGTAAGGATATAGTTGAAAGGAACAGTACCATATACCACTGGACCTGGTTGACATTTCTAGAATACTCCACCCAACAGTCTCCTTAAAAGACATCAATAATGAAACGAAAAGACAAGCCATATACTAGTGGGAAATATTTGCAAATCACATGTCTGATAAAGGGCTTCTGTCCAGAATATATAAAGAACTCTTACAACTCAGTAAGAAGACAAAAAACCCAACAGCAAAATTGCCAAAAGACTTAAATAGGCACCTCTTCAAAGAAGACGTATGAATAGCTAACAAACACACTGATCATTAGGAAAATGCAAACTTAAATCACAATGAAATGCCTTTATGCATCCACTAGAATGGCTATAATTAAAAGGACAGACAATACCAAACGTTGGCAAGGATGTGGAGAAACTGGAACCCTCCAGCATTGCAGGCGGGAGCGTAAAATGGCATAGCCACTTTGGAAAATAATTGGCAGTTTCTTAAATTTACCAAAAAACTCAGAATTCCTTTCTAAGGAACCCATCCAAGAGAAATGAAAAGATATGTCCACACAAAGACTTACACGTGAATGTTCATGGAAGCAGAATTCACAGTAGCCAAAACTAGAAATCTAAATGTCCACCAATCAATAAATCAATAATCAGATATTGTATGATTTAATTCATATGAAATGCTCAGAAAAGACAAATTTATAGAGAAAGAAATCAGATTAGTGATTGCCTGATGGTGGGGGTAGGAGAAGGTATTTACAACAAATTTTTGGCAATGATGATAGAAATACTGTAAAACGATGGTGGTGATGGTCGCCTAACCATAAAAATGTACAAAAAAATCATTGAGTCATTTACCCACAATAGATAAGTTTTGTCGTATATAAACTATATCTTATTAAGTCCATTTTCAAGGTTTGGGATGGGCATTCTTGAGGTCTTACCCCAGACCACTGAATCAGAATTTCTAGACATAAAACTTAAGGTTATGCAAGTTCACTGGGTAAGTCTCCTGTAGAGGAAACTGGTAACCTTACCAGGATTCAGTTGTGTACTAGATCAGGATGCAATTAACTAAAGCCATAAATTAATTTCCTGATGAGAAAAGGAGGAATTTGTCTAAACCAGGGGGTTCCCAAACTCCTGTGAAGAGAAAATGCTTCTGAGAGTTATTAAGAGGTGAACTGGGTACAAAGATGCCCACACAACAAAAGTTGGTTTAATTGTTAAAGTCAAGCAGATTTCTTCCCTACGCTCCCCACCCCTCCCCAGGAATCTGTATCTTTAATATGAATTGCCAACATGGAGGTTTAGCAAATTGGAAGATGCCAAATTTCTCACATTTATTTCATCACAGAAACTTTTTTCCCTTCAAGGATCAAAACCTGTATTCCATGGAAGGCCACCCGAGGCCGTGAGAAACTCCAAACCAGACCTTATTTTAATAACATACTATAGTTTGAGAGAACACGCAATCTTATCCAATGGAAAATCTTAGAATTTGAGTGAGAGAATGACATTTCCTTTTGCTTACAGACAGGCACTGATGGAAAGATAATATCCTGGGAAGAGTGACCATCCAGTGCTTTTCAAACTTTCCTTTGGCTGAGGATCTATTTCATAAGTTAAAATTTAACTCAGAAGAATATAATAGCTTAAAAAAATAGAGGCAGAAGTACAGTGGTTTAAGGAAAAGGGTAACTGGGGAGCCCAAAGTCTCAGCGCCGGCTTCTCAAAGCCTCTCCCACCCCGATTTCTGAATGTGAAGGTTTAAGTATCTGACCTCTATATAAGAAATTAGAGGTCCATGGAAAGGCAAGAGCTGGGGCATTAAAGCAGTTTTGTTAAAAGGATAGGACCTCTCAGTCCTGAGCCTGTGGTGGGTTGAACTGGAGGAGGTTCTCTGAAAACCAAGAAACAAATGAGGGTGCCTTTAGGGGCTTAGGACAGAAGAGGAAATGTTGGCTTTCGTAAAGCCAATCGGCTAGGAAGGAACCAGAGGATATCTGTCGATGGGTCCAAAAGAACTAGAAACAGTGTTAGAGAAACAGTTCTGTGCTGCTATTTTTAAGCTGCAATATTCCTATTTCCAAAACATTACCACTGAAAATGTAATTGTGCACAGACTGGCTGACCTGTGAGGCACAACTTATCCGAGATAAATGCAAGTTGAAGGAAAAGCCAGGGCTTCAGGGGTGTGGCCTGTGAAGGCAAAGGTCACCTCTTAACTCTCCCTGGTCTTGAAAAACGTGAGGCAAGCACTTTCCCAACCCCTGTTTTCATCAGTTTTTCTAGGACATTGTTATTTTGAGGTCATTACTTGTGATGTAACACCTTCCGTAGGTATAACCTTCTTACTGTTTCCCCTGAACAATTATCCCAGTAAACAGTTCAATTAAAGCACAGATTTATTTTATTCCAAATTCTCTGTCTATATAAAAGTTCTGTCTACCATTCTACAGAAGAGACTCAGGAATAGGGTCTCCAAGCATAAGGTCTGATTCACGCAAGAGAGGGCCAGACAAAACTGACGCAGCCAAGAGCGCTCACCTGTCCACGATGATGCCGTGAGGGATGAGGACATAGTCCAAATCTCCGTAATAGTGCTGTGGGTACGTGAACAAATTCAGGTCGAACCCTGGCCAGTCGTCCATAATCTGCAAATCAGATATTTTTCATTGGAAATTTATTTTAAGAAACATAAACAAACAAGAACATGCTTTGAAAAAAAGAATTTTGGAAACAGAGACTATGTCTGACAATCGGTACGGCATTAAATTATACCGTCAACCTAGGATCAGCCGGGTGGGACAAGGTGATTTGTTGCACGTAACCTGATGAAGGACCGACTGAAGTGAACAGGGAACACCATTCCTGACTTTTGGCATCACAAGATAAAATGTCAACTTAATGTCTTACAGCTAGCCTGATAGCACTGTTTGTAAGAGTGCACGTACACAAGTATATACTTTAAATTATAAATATTATCATGAATATGTTATCAGTAACATTATGTTTGTAATTACAGGCACACCTCATTTTATTGCACTTTGCAGATAATAGTATGTTTTTTACAAACTGAAGATTTATGGCAACCTTGCATTGTCAGATGATGGTTAGCCTTTTTTAGCAATAAAGTATTTTTTCATTAAGGTACGCACATTGGTTTTTGGCCGTAATGCTATTGCATATTTGACAGACCACCGGGACTTCCCTGGTGGTACAGAGGTTAAGAATTCACCTGCCAATGCAGGGGACACGGGTTCAAGCCCTGGTCCAGGAAGATCCCACATACTGAGGAGCAACTGAGCCTGAGTGTCACAACTACTGAAGCCCGAGCGCCTACAGCTCTGCAACAGGAGAAGCCACCGCAACAAGAAGCCTGCGCACCGCAAGGAAGAATAGCCCCTACTTGCCGCAACTAGAGAAAGCCCACGCGCAACAATGAAGACCCAATGGAGCCAATAAATAATAAATAAGTAAATAAACATTAAAAAAAGACAAAACAGACCACAGTATAGTGCAAACATGACTTTTATATGCTATGGGAAACCAAGATAATTTGTGACTTGCATATTTGCTTTATTTCGGTGGTCTGGAACCGAACCCACAACACCTCTGAGATCTGGCTGTCTATTGATAGAGACAGTATCATCCCACATTATTATAACATATCATTATATACTATTACATGTGTTTGCATTGTAATTGCCTCACCAGCCTGGGAAAGATTATCTACTAAAAGTGCATGTCTCCTGGGATTAGTGGGGACCCAAACTTCTGAGTGGTCAGGTCACTACAGTAAGGACTTCAAAAGGCTGTGCTATGATGGGAATGTAAGTCAATCCTACTGAGAGCCGATTGCCCCAGAAAACTGGTGTATTCAGATAGTGGACAGACTGCTAGCAAGTCTTCCTTTTGCTTAGGACTGGACGTGCAAGGCTGATGGTCAGATAGTAAAGAGGAGGGAGAGAAAATGAAAGTGAAGGCCAAGTTACTTTTACTCTCAGGTCATCCAGAAAGGCTGTGACACGGAGGTGTTAGGCACTGAAGCCAAACCATAGCTGAACTAACTGCAGGCTCCGGTTGTCTGGTTACTCCCGCACACTCCACCAGACTCCTCCATGCGGCTGTAAGCTTCCGGAGCCATTCATAATTTCCCAGCCCAGTTCCCTACACCGTTCCTTCCTGTCCTCAGACTGGTCTCCAGTCAAATCAGGGTCCTTCCCAGCTCTGTGTTCTGCTCATTTGTCTGTCTTCACCTGTGCCCTCCCCCTCCCTGTCCCTCCTACCTCCGTATCTCAAACTCAGCATCTTCTACAGAAACTCAGGTCAGCCCTCACTTCTTTCTGGAGGCCTTGCTAACTGTTCCCGCCCTCTGATCTTGTCTCCTAAACTCCTGGTGTCCCTCAGAGCTCTCTGCACCTTGAGAAGACTCCTGTCTCTTCCAGCCTCTGGCTCACTCGTCTTATGTTTTCTGTTGTTTTAAAATCCATTTGTACTTCACCAAATGCTGGGATATCCCCCTGCTTTTCACCCTCCTCCTCGCCCAGGACTCAGAACCAGTTCTCTTTCGCCAAGGTTTTGGAAGGGCAACTTATGGTCCAGACCCAGTTCCAGGCTCTGGAATGCTGGCCAAACCAAACCCATGGTATCTCCCCGCAGATGTAGCCCTTCCCTCTCAGTAAAGGGCAACTCATTTTTCCAGTTGCTTAGATCAAAACCTCAACTCCTTCAAAATTTACCCAGTACCACCTCTCAGCATCTCGGCTGCCTGCCTTCCAGTCCCTGCCACCACCATTTCTCCTGGGACCATTGCCATAGCTACCAACCTTGCCTCCCTGCTTCCACTTTCGCAGCATCCCCCCACCCTCCACCCCCACACGGAAGCTGGAGTCCTTCTTTAAAAATGTACATCATCTCATTGCAGGCTTCTGCTCATATTTTTTCCAGGGCTTCCCATTTCACTCTGCGTACAATCTGGGGTCCTTACCACGGCCCTTCATAGCATGTATTCCCACTGGGTGTGACATGTGTACGTCTTCTTGTGTTCTTTGTCTTGTCTCTTCCCAATGGAATGTTAGCTCCTTCTGGTAGAGATTCACTGTTGAAATGTCAGTGCTCAGAACACTGACCTGGAATATGGCAGGTGCTCAAAAATGTTAAGTGAGTGAATAAGTGACGCAGTCTCCACCCACGGGCTACCCAACTCTCAATTTATGTCCTTGTGATGAAGAGCACCACTGTTCACAGCTCTGGAAATTCCAACCTGCCGTGGGCAGATGGACAGTCAAACAATGTGTCACCCGCATATTTGAAGAGCAGCATATCTGCCTTGACCAGCACATCGGCTAGGGGCAACTGTTGAATCTGCACAAAGCAACTTGGCTTCCACCCTGAGAACTCCTGGGGCCTGCTGTCACTACCAACACCACAGTGGCTGGTCAAACCTGAACCACCAGCTGAACATGAGGAGCTTCTAGAAGACGCGCTGGCAGACCACAATAAAGACCAGAAAAGGGGGACTTCCCTGGTGGCGCAGGGGTTGAGAATCCGCCTGCCAATGCAGGGGACAGGGGTTTGAGCCCTAGTCTGAGAAGATCCCACATGCCGCGGAACAACTAAGCCCATGCGCCACAACTACTGAGCCTGTGCTCTAGAGCCTGCGAGCCACAGCTACTGAAGCCCACATGCCTAGAGCCTGTGTGCCACAACGAGAGAAGTCCGCACACTGCAACAAAGAGTAGCCCCTGCTCGCCACAACTAGAGAAAGCTTGCACACAACAATGAAGACCCAATGCAACCAAAAAGAATAATAAATTAAAATAAATAAATAAACTTAAAAATAAATAAATAAAAAAGACCAGAGGAGAAGCCTGACCAGCACCAGGCCCCAGGGAGAACACCCAAGGGCACAGCACTTTCTGGTTCCCCTGCGAGACCACACACACTACTCACCCCACCTCCTGGAGCCCTTCCAGAGGTGGCAGCATGAACTAGTGGTCATTTCTCCCACCATGGAAATCCTGTAGTATTACCTCCCCAGCTGAATCTCAGAGGCCATTCTCTAGTCCATGTGCTCGGGCTCAGCTCTGACTCTTACTATGATGTTAGGAAAGTTACCTCTGAGACTTATTTCCTCCTCCTTTAAATAAAACCCATGGACAGGCTGTTTTTGAGGATAAAAAGATAGAAGAGATAATGTACTTAGGCTTCCTAGTACACTTCCAAGTATATAATAAATGCTTAATAAATGATGCCCCAAAAAAGAAAAGAATGATAAAATGACAGAGAAAAGAAACCTATATATGAAAACTGTACTGGTAATCTGTAGTTCAGAGGCAGCATGGAGTAATGGTTAAGAGCATGAAATAGAAATCTAACACACCTGGGGGTGAATTTACTAGCTGCGCCACCTCGGGCATTTTAACCTCTCTGGGTCTCAGTGTTTTCATCTATAAAATGGAGTCAATGCCTACCTCATATGGCTAATTCGAGGATTAAATAAGATAGATAATGGATATAAAACTCTTACATCAGTATCTGATCTATAGTACGGTGCAGTAAGATGTACTGAAACATCAATAGTTTACTTACAAATTACGTGTATTAATTAATTTAAAGAAGTGCCTCAAACCTATTTGCCAAAGTCTTATGACCCTAGTTAAAGCTGTAAATTTAAAAGTAGAAGAAATCTGTTTCTCTAAAAGTAGTATATAAGCCAAGCCAGCCTATTTCCAAATGAGTCTAAAATAGTGAGTTTTCACTGTAGAGATAAAAGACAATTAGAAATGCGGGAACCACTGGTTTATCCTTAATAAGTGCATGCAAATTGCATTGCAAATGCGTCCTGGACCTGAGGGAATGGAGGCTCCTAGGAACTGCAGATAATTATGTTATTCATCTGCTTTTTGAAAAATCAAAACAAGAAGTCTTTAAATAGTTTCAGTATCACAGATAATATGCTCTAAGTTTATCAGAACAATGCTTTCTCTGTTCAAAGACGCAAAATATGTCCAAGCTGAGGAAGTGACAAACACACTAACTGAGCCATTTTATACCACATCCAAACCCCAGAACTCCTTCAGACTCTTTTCCTCATTTGAAGATATATTGAAGACCTTCTTTCCAAGTCATTAAAAATAAATTTTTTGCTTAGAATATTTCTTGCCTTATTTTTCAAGTTGTCTCTCTGAGGGAGAAAAATAGTTTGGAAACACATACAAAAAGCTAATCTCAGCCCCTCTCTGCTGCTAAGCCCCAGACCCTGGGCCCCACTCTCCTTCAGGCAATGATCACGGCGGCCACCAATTTCAGGGTCGCATCCACCCGTCCACTGTTAGAGAGGAAGGGAGTCTCGTCCCACGGCTCTGCTTCTAGGAATCCTAGACGAGAACACCAGTTGGTCCAGCTGGAGTCACTGGTCCAGCCCTGGAACCAGGGAGGGAGGTGCATTGTGAGGGATGCATCAGAGCCACACGTTGAGAAACTGAGTCAAAGCAGTGTCCTCAAAGAAGGGCCCCAGGTTCTGCTACCAGGGGAAAGAAGAGGGGCCCCACAGATCAAATAACATCCTGTATCCTGCATGCCTTCCACTTCTGTAGGGGCAGAGGTGTTCTATACCCAGAAGGTGAAACTTACTACACCTGGTAAAGTTGTGTTTTACATGGATTTTCTGATTCCTGCCACATTTCTATATGGGGAAGGGGAGGGAGATACCATAACGGAAGCACAATCATCTTAGATTTTCTCTTTTCCTTATTCCTACCAAACTCACATGTGTAGGCACTAACTGTGGTTCTTTTGATAATAGTTCTGTAAAAATAAAACATGTCTAATAACCTGATCCCCAAAGGCCAGATGAGTAGAGAAGATCTTTTCTCTCCCTGAGACGTAACAAAAATGTATCAATGGAGGGGTGGGGGAGGTACCGGGGACACTGGTGACCAGCTACCAGGATCAAAGTTTCTGAACGCAGGGTCTACATCTCTGACTTGGCAATTAGCACTTCCTCCCACTTATTGTTAACAGTCTACTAATGTGCTACCTCCCCAACTCAGCTGAAAGCTATTTGTAGGCAAGAGCCATCTTCAGTCTCTTTATTTTCCCTTCTCTTGCATGAACTGTACTTCTCGTTTTCGGCTTGAGTCCTCTGGCTCTATGCCCCTTGCCATCTTCATCACCAAGTTTCTACCAACTCCAAGTTCTCTTCCCCACCTCATTTCTAGACACTCCAATACACACCTCAATGATCATTCTAGCTACTCCATCTTGTAGTAACTTTGCCTACCTTAGCTCAAACGACTTCACCTCTATTCTAATTGAGCCACATCCCATCTGCCACAGCAGCCCCACCTCTGAGATTCTTCTCCAGCAGCACAGCTTCCTATGCAGCACAGTGAGGAAAAGCTGGCTTCAACTCCTGCTTCTGCCATTTGCTAATCACAGGACCTTGGAGACTGCTTACTAGTGCCTCAGTTTCCTCCTCTGTAAAATGGGGATTATAATATCCCTACCTCATAGATTTGTGAGGACTAAATGAATCAGATAGGAAAACCACCTAGTAAGTGCTCAATAAATGCTTGCCATTATTACCTGCCCACTTTTCCACTGGTACTAAAACTTCCCTTTGATTTTTTGCAACCCATCCTTGAGGGCTCTTTACTTTTCCAGTATACCTACCCTCTCGAGCTTTCCTTTTCGTCTCAATCCTAGAATCCATGGGCTTCCACCAGCACCTTGAATTCATGCCTTACCTGCCCACATCCAATTTGAGGTTCACGTAATTATCCCAAGTTCTACTGGAGAGAATGACGTAGATGCAGGGATGATCTCCATTATACCTTGATTATTTCCAACCTCGGTGGAGCCTCTCGCTACCTTCCTGCATCTTTCACCAAATTACCGTGCTTTCGACAGGGCTTCTTTTAACACCTGTAGGTCGGGCTATTTACTGTTCCATCATTTGCTTTTTAGACTAACCATCTACTGTTCCTATTAGTCACATCGATTGACCTCATTCGTTTTTAAGAGTATCTATTATTAGATAATAGTACCATATTTTAACCATTCTACGGATGGAATATTTGTTTAAAAGATTCTCACTACTGATGGCTTTGTAACTGACTTTTCCATCTTGATGCTACTTGCTCTTTCTGCATTATCTGCCTCTGCTGCTGACCTCTTAGCTCCCTCACCTCCACAAAACTCTGTTCCTAGGCACCTACCACCCTGTCTGCTCTCTCCTACTTTGCTACTCATTCTTGGTCTCCTTATCTGGCTTCTCCCAGACACTCTGCCTCTTACAGTTGGGGATTTCCAGGTTTCTACCCTTAACAATAGTCTTACGTGTTTTTTTTTTTTTTTTTTTTTCCATGTTCACTGGGCATTCCTATCCACTGCCAAGCATCAGGTATTTTTCTATTTGCTGACGATTCCCAAATCTATCCAGTCACTCTCCTGAATTCCAAATAAGAATTTCAAATTGCCTCCCATGCATTCTGACCCGCAGGCCTTACAGGCACTAGAGACTCAACTTGTCCAGAAGTGAACTTAATGATTCCCCCTTTTACATGTTCATCCCCCTCCAACTCACCCCAAATCTAGGCCTGGCCATCCTCTCCACGGCAACTGGAGCGATCTTTTTTAAAAAGCATAAACTTGAGATCATGATTTCTTCTCAGAATGTAATGATTTCTTTGCCCTTGGCAGGCGCAGTCTTGGAGGACCCTTCTTCAGAGTCTTCACAAGCCTGCCTCCTGCTTAGCTTCGGCTCTTGGCTTAGATGTCACCGAGGGGCCACCCTGACTGCCTGAGCTAGAGCAGCATCCCCAGCCCTCCGCCAACCAGTCTCTCTCTCATCGCTCTCCTTTCTTCTCACTGCACATATCACTCTCTGAAGTATCTTTTTTGTACATTTGCTTTCTCACTGCTTGCCTGTGTTTCCCTCTAGGATGTAAGCTCCACCAACACAGGGCTTTTTGTTTTCCCCAGAACCTAGAACACGGTGTGGAACCCAGCAGGACAGTCAACATGAGAGGAATGAATAAATAAATGAACTCCTCCTTTAAGAAGGAAAGGCCCGGCTGTGAAATTAATACTGGACCACACAGTTCAACCTAAACAGATCGGTTAGACTGTGAGATGTTTCCTAACCAAACCCTCCTACTCCTGTAGTCCCTTCCCAGTCACGGATTATCTGTGCATTACAGGCTGATCGCTGCACAAAGAATCTTAATGTAGCAAGTTAGCCCCACCCACCACCCTCACCATGGTTTCACTTTAAACCTGACACATTAAAACTACCGCCGTCCATAGAAACCCCTCTAAACAGAACGGAAGCCCACGGCCACAGGGCAAGACCAGATTTGATTCGAGGACAGTGAATGATGGGTACCCACCAGCGACGGATGACTTGGAGGGATTCCGAGGGATAAAGAGGCTCTGGTCTGGGACCCCATCCTCCCACATCGTCTCATCCGGACACACTACTAGGTACTCTATACACATCCTCTCTTAGTTGGCTCAGGGGGCCCAGCGTGCCATTTCCCTTTGGCAGACACGGATGCTCGCTCGAGGGGCGCTAGCGTGTCCCGAGCTCGTGCAGAGGCCCCGCAGAAAAGAGCCCTCGCCCGGGGTTTCAAAGCTCCAACTCCGTCCACTAGAGCTACCTCATTTCCCAGCTGCCCCAGAGAACCCTCAGTATCCTTTTTGAAAACCAGACGTGAAGCCCGCGCTGGAGGAGTCAGTAGGAAGCACGAAAGGAAGCAGGCCCACGGGGGTCCTCACAGGCCCGCCCGGCGCCCAGAGGTGACTCCTGGTGGCCAGCGGGAGTGGGGACCCGGCATCACAGGGGCTGAACGCTGGAGTAGCGGGTTCCTGGCCGGGGGGTGGGGGTGGGGGGTTGGTTGGGGGTGGCGGAGGGGACACCGAGGACACGGGTTGGGGGGGACGGGATGTTAAGCGCGGGGTCAGACTGGGGTAGGGGAGGATGGCAGCGATCCCACCGCGAGGGAAGAACAAAGCCGGGGCCCGCGCTCTGCCGAACGCTTTTCGGGCGTTTCGACTACAAGGGAGGGGCGGGGAGCGCGCGACGCGGCCCCGAAATCGGAGTTTGCATTTACCACGACGCCTCGCCCGGAGTCTGGCGCCTCCTCACGGCTCCCGGCCATGTTTCTCCGGGGAGAGCGGGAAGGAGACAGGCGCGCGGGCAGCGGCGGGGAGGGGGCCGGGCCGCCCGCCCGGGAAGCCGCGGCGCGCCGACCCCCCCGGCCCCCCCAGCCGGGCGCGGCTCCAGCGCCTCGGCCCGCGCGGGTCCTCGGGCGGGGGGCGCAGCTGCGGAGCCGCGCCCGCGCCCCCTGAGCGCCGGCCCCCGGGCGCCCGCGTGGGTCCCCCTGCGGCCTCCGCGCGTCTGCCAGCCCCGCGGGGACCCGCGAGACCCAGGCTGCCCGCGGCTCGGTTTTTACAGGAACGGAAAGCGTGCCCGGGTCCCCCGCCTCCCTGAGTCCGTCGTCCCAGCTTTCAGGCTGACCGGGTCCATGAATCCTTCCTGCTGACGTTTAGGCGCTCTTTACCCCCAAGTAAATCCGCGAAAGAGCCTGCGGTGTAGGATGTTCTCGAAGTTGGGCTGTGGGCGAAACTAGGATGTGTTTTTTAAATCCTCGAACTGCCCAGCCAGGAGTTTGAAGGAGCTGTGCGGTGGCTTATCCCCGAACCAGGCCCGCGGTTACAGGATCTGGGCTTGGAAATAGGGCCTTTCCTTTACCCCTTTCAGGGCGAAAAAGAGGTTTTGACACATCATCTATTTTACCAGTTTTGTAAGAATGTACGGTCAGATTTTAATTGTTTCAGGTTGCAGCTTAAAGCCATCGCTCTTCTCAGATTCAAAAGCCTTCTTTTATGCCTCTTTTGTTAATTCAACCCCTGATCCCAGCCTTTTCCCAAAGAGGGTCCGGGTTCTTTGTCCGTTCCTCAAGGGCCCTGCTCTCCCTTTATATGCATTCACTGCCTTGGTCTCTGCCCTGCCGTCTCATCCTTTGCAGCCCCGCTCTGGTTTGAAGCCCCGAGCTGAGCTTAGGCATCTCCGAAAGACTATTTTGTTCATCTTTGGGTTCTGGCAAGAGAAAGGGGGAGGAATGCTGATTTTGCTTGATTCGAGGGGGAAATAGTTATCAATCAGTTAATGGTGCTCTGGGTTGGAAAAATATTAAGTCATTCTGATGTGGCCATGCTCAGACCTGTTTGTCCTCTCCCAAGTGCCAGCACGTGGAAGGAAGGCAGCCCCGTGGATTGCTGAAATTGGGTGCTGTGCTTGCAGACTGGCTCCCTAAACTGGGTGACGGTGTTTCTTAAACAGGTAAACATTTTCTCTCAGTAAGTGTCAGACGTCCTTGTTTGGGGCCATTTTTATAGTCTGACTCGCCTCTTTTCTCAAAGGTGAGGGGCCATCTTCTGTTTTCATTGTAAAAGACCAAGCCCAGGAAGCATCTTCCCAACCAAAGTCACTAAAACTTCCAGGAACTGAAAGTGATGATCAAACTTAAGGGTTCAGAAGACTCTTTTGCCAAGCCAGGCACCCGCCTACTTGGCAGGTTATGGTGGAGAAGCTGTGTGTTCACTCAGACATCTGCGCTGGCACTCAGGTAAGTGTGATGCAGTGCTTCACCAAGCAAGCCTTAAGGAATCCCACTGTCCTACTGCTGTGAAATCAAATTTACCCATAAGAGGCTCAGTGTGGGTACATGGGCCTTAGGGACAAGAAACTTCAAAGTATGTTACAGATACAGCTGCTCTACAGAAATCAAGCTACTACTGTGTGCCCAGCCCAGGCACTGTGGAAGATGTAAAGGAAATGGTAGATAAATCTTTCCATTAATTTAAATGTAAAACCCAGTGTATTCACACACACACACACACACACACACACACACACACAGTCACTTACTTGAATGACAGTAGGAATCTTAAGAATGAACACTTCAAGAACATCCTGTAGACACCCATAGGACATCCTATGAAGAATACAGAACGATGCACAAATTGTTTTTTAACTTTAAATTCATTTTATTTATTATCTTTTTATATTTTAATAACACTTTTGTGTGATCTAATTATACTTCTATACTTTGGACAGCATTAGTGTAATACAATATACATTTGATATCACAAATAGCACTTGCAAGACCGACACCCTAGAAGAACAAATCATTTGTCAAGACTTTACTCTTAACCTTGCAGATGAGGACTTAGAGGCAAAACTTCTTTTTAAATCTCAAATTTCTGTTATATATCTAGTGCAATGACTTCAGACCAGGATTCTGATTTTTCTAGCAAGAAACCATATGATGTTAGCCACTTGAGGCTAAGCCGATTACATCAATCAATATGCCTCAATTTTCTCATCGGTAAGAGGGGCAATGCATTTCTGCTCTACTGCATGTGAAGATGAGATTAACATGAGATAACATGCAAGAGAATCCTTTGAAAAGTGCTATAAAACTGTAAGGTGTTATTAATTTGAGATGCTGTGACAGTGTGACCAAATGTTTATAAAGTTAGTTGATGGGAAAATGACAGGGTAATTGCCTTTTTAAGATGTGTGTAGGGTGACCAATCAGGGACAGTTATAATCTAGGGACAAGATGGGACTGATATGAGAATGGGTACAGTAAAAAGAAAAAATTATTAAAATGATGGAATTTTCCATAAAAAAGGATATTTTATTTTAGCTCAGCTTGTCCATTTTCTGATACTCCTTTGAAGAAGCTATAAGGATATAGGTGTACATCTTTACAAAGTTAATAACCAGTAAATATACTTGCATTTTTCTGACCTCTATATCCCCTTTTAGTTGGAGTTTCCTGCATTTTCAATTCTGAAATTGTCTAGTACCATTACGATGGTGAAACACAAATATTTATGTTTACCTGAATTCTCCACCAGGCTAAAGACTTTTGTCCTAAAAGTATATACTAACCTTCTGACAGTTTGTAAGTTCTTGAGCTTTTGCCAATATTAATCTGTTATTGAAGGAGTGATTCAGTCTATGTGCTAAGTTGTTCAGAGCCAGTCACTCAGTGACACCAAATTCAAAATTCAGAAGGGCATTTCATTTTTTGAGTCCCGAAACATGAAAATAAACAAAAAATGCTTGGCCTGGGGATTGTGTTGCAATCCATAAACATGTGAAACTTAGTGACTCACAATGTTAGTCACAGAGTCACTGGTTAGAGTCTGGATGAAATCCATTGTGAACAAAAGCCAGTAATAATGATGAGGATATTTTGCTGCTTCTTAGTGTGGAACAAAACCCTTTACAAATGTTACAAGTACCAAAAAAAAAAAAAAAAGTGGTGAGATACTTTCTTCCAGATATGCAAGCTAAGTAAGAATCTTGCTACCTTTGAGGTATTTTCCCCCTCTACATAAATACAGAAAAAAAATATAGTTGCAAATACTTGTAACACGAAACAACTTAAGCAAAAGCCTAATTAGTATTCAATTAGCATAGTAAGCCCTCTTTCCTGGCCTCTTGTTTGAAGCAGACTGGATCCAATGTGTAGTCTTAGAGTGAAAAACAATCATGGCTCCGTAGCAGTTCTTACAAAGAAACCCAGGAGCTACATTCAGAATGATGTTTTGTATTATTCCACTTTCATTGGTAATTAACCTTCCACTGAAGAAGACACGGAGGGTAAATTTAAGTCTGTTCTTTTGCAGTAATGTCAGGCATGAGTAATATCATCAACAGTAAGTGCTGGGCTGCTTCAGAGATATCTTCCCACTATCTCCCCATCTGACCGGAACAGGAATTGGATAGCTTCAGAGTAGAGGAATAATGTGTCCATGTGTTTCTCCAGATCTCAGAGTCCTGGCAGGCGACCTCAACTCTCTTGGCCACCGTAAAGCAGTCATTGAAAGGACACAGCTGCAGGAACTAGAGGCGAAGGACTAAATAAATCCGCAGGGCTGGAGGCACAAGTCATGTACATGACCCTAACACAATACCTTGTGGTTATGAATGAACACATTAGCATCTAATGGTGCAGTGGCAGCTTATGCAAAATTAATTGGTGCCTCAGCCAGTGCTGAGTTTCTAATGGAAAGATGTCCACTTCAACACACACACACATACACACACACACACACACACACACACACACACAACAAGGAGACCTTAGTTGATGAAAACTTTTGCTGGTGTTATGGCGAGACTAGGGACCAACTGGAATGGGAACTGAATACTCTCTTGGCTGAACATGGATTCTCTTCAGATCAGAGTTGATATACGACACCCACCAGCAATATCCCAGGAACCGATCCAGTTCTTGCCAGGTTCTGGGTTGTATTTTAGGGTTGAGGTGGGGGGAGCTTGGGAAAGAGGCCGGGGAGAAGTAGTTTGAGGTCTGATGTTGTCTCACATGGGAAAAGAGACTGAGAAAGAGAAAGAGATTTGGATACGGACATACCTAGAGTAACACTTCCCAAAGTGTGTTTCGATTCACTTTTCTTTATGTTTGAAAAAGATGATGTGATTTATTAGGTTTGAGAAACAATGAGATAAGCAAAGCTAAACCCTTCTATCTTGTAGAATGTCTGGGAGCCTTTAATATGCCAACACATGCTGTCAGTATTCCAAGAAGACTGTAGCAAAACACAGTGTTTCCCAAACTTTTTTTTTTACCATGCAAACTTTTTTAGAGGTTGTTTTATAAAAGTTATTTTTAAAATTGCATCATTATAAAATATTTAAATTTATACTTATCTTGAAGTAAGCAATTTTATATGGTCTTAAAGATACATTTAAGAGGACTAAATATTTAAAATATAACAATTTTCCAACTACGCGTTAGGTTTTTTTTTTTTTTTTTTAAATGCACAATAAAAACTTAAATGGACATAGATAAGGTCTTTCTCAACCTCTGAAAGGCCATGGCTTTGCAGTTTGTGCCATCCTTCATGAAACTTGTCCTAGAAGACAAGGAACTTTCTCCCACCCCCACCCCCATTCTCTCCACCATTCATACTTTCTTTTTTCCCCAGCAACTTTGAACAAGATCAGCCTTCAGTGTAGCAAGAGAGATGCATGCTACCTCATCGTGGCAGTTCCCTTTGGTCTCTCTCAGGGATACTGCGGTGGCTTCCAAAGGCCATTGTTTTTAGACACTGGCAGCATATAGAGTGTCCAGATGAACCGAGAGGCAAAGCTGGGATGTAACATAGCAAGTCATACAAGGGTGTGGGCAGACTGGGCTCCTGGTTACTTCTAAGGAGCTGTCACAGCCAGGACAATGGGAATCTATTGCAATGCCCATATTAATAGTCCTGCAGTTTGTACATGAAGGAACTGAGTTGTCTGTGTTTTCTGACTGGAGATCTCTAACTTCACTCACTACCTCAGCTGCACCAGTGGATTCATGGCAAGTTGCACCTGACTCACAGAGGGTCAGATTTGCCAAGTTTTAGTAATTCTGTTCATAACTTTTAATTTTAATTTTTTTGTTTTTGTTCCAGCTTGAGTATAATTGACAAATTAAAAATTGTGTATATTTAAGGTGTAAAACGTGGTACCTTGAGGTATACCTATACATTGTGAAATGATTATCAGAATCATGCTAATTAATTAGCACATTCACATTTATGTGTGTGTGTGTGTGCGCGCGCGTGTGTCTGTGGGTGAGAACACTTAAGGTCTATTCTCTTAGCAAATGCAAGTGTACAAAATAGTATTATTAACTGTAGTCACCATGTTGTGCCTTAGATGGCCAGAACTTATTTATCTTACACTGTAAGTGAAAGTTGGTACATTCTGATCGTCTCCCAGTTTCCACCCCTATACCTCCAGTTCTTAGAAACTACTACTCTATTCTCTGCTTCTGTGAGTTTACTTTTTTAGATTTTTTATATAAGTGAGAGTATATAGTATTTGTTTTGTCTGTCATTTCATTTGGCATACTGTCCTCTGGATGTGTCATAAAAAGGAGGATTTCCTTCTCTTTTGTGGCTGAGTAATATTCCACTGTATATATACATGTATATATGAAATAAAATAAAATGTATATATATAAGATATAATATGTTATATATATAAGATATAATATGTTATATATAATACATAATGGAATACATAATATAAATATCAAGGACAATATATAATATTACATTATTATATTATATTCCATTAGATACAGGTATTTCACATTTTGATAAAGATTGCATTGAATCTGTAGGTTGCCTTGGGTACTATGGACATTTTAACAATATTAATTCTTCCAATCCATGTCTTATAGTTTTCAGTATTCACATATTTCTTTCACCTCCTTGATTAAATTTACTCCTAAGTATTTTATTCATTTTGATGTTATTGTAAATGGGATTGTTTTCTTCATTTCTTTTTCAGATAGTCCATTGCTAGTGCAAAGAAACACAATTTTTTTGTATGTTGATTTTGTATCCTGCAACTTTATTGAATCTGTTTATCAGCTCTAACAGTTTCTTGATGGAGTCTTTAGGGTTTCCTAGATATAAGATCATGTCACAAAGTGAAAGAGTAGTGTTGACATTTATATACTACCAAATGTAAAATAGATAGCTAGTGGGAAGCAACTGCCTAACGCAGGGAGATCAACTAGTGATGACTGGTGATGACCTAGACGGGTGGGATAGGGAGGTTGGGAGGGAGGCTCGGGAGGGAGGTTCAAGAGGAAGGGGATATGGGAATATAGGTATAAATATAGCTGATTCACTTTGTTGTACAGCGGAAACTGGCACAACAGTGTAAAGCTATTATACGCCAATGAAGATTAAAAAAAGATCTCAAAATAAAAAAAGATCATGTCATCTGCAAAAAGACAGTTTTGCCTCTTTCTTTCTGAGTTAGGTGCCTGTTAATTTCATTTTCTTGCCTACTCTGGCCAAGATGTCCAGTACTATGTTGAATAGAAGTGGTGAGAGTGGGAATGTTTTTCTCGTTCCTGATCTTGGAGGAAAAGCTTTCAGTTTTTCACCAGTGAGTATGATGTTTGCTGTGGGCTTGTCATATATGGTCTTTATTATGTTGAAGTACATTCCTTCTATACTTAATTTGTTGAGAGTTTTTATCAAGAAAGGATGTTGAATTTTGTCAAGTGCTTTTTCTCCATCTATTGAGATGACCATATGATTTTTATTCTTTATCTTGCTAATGTGGCATATCATATTTATTGATTTGTGTATATTGAACCATCCTTGCATCTCAGGCATAAAATTCACTTGATCATGGTGTATGATACTTTTCATGTGCTGTTGAATTTGGTTTGCTAGTATTTTGAAGATTTTTGCATCTATGTTCATCAGGGATATTGGTTTGTAATTTTCTTTTCTTGTACTGTCCTTATCTAGCTTCGGTATGAGGATAATGCTAGCCTCATAACCAGAGTTTGGAAATGTTTCCATCTCTTTAATTTTTTAGAAGAGTCTGAAAAGGATTGGCAATAATTCTTCAGTGAAAGTTTGGTAGAACTCACTACTGAAACCATCTGGTCATGGGCTTTTCTTTGTTGGGAGATTTTTTTTTTAAGCTCTTTATTGGCATATAATTGCTTTACACTCTTGTACTAGCTTTTGAAGTACACCAAAGTAAATCAGCTGTATTTATACACATATCCCCATATCCCCTCCCTCCCGCGACTCCCCCCTACCCTCCCCTTTCCAGCCCTCTAAGGCATCACCCATCATCGAGTTGATCTCCCTTTGTTATACAGCAACTTCCCACTAGCTATCTATTTTATAGTTACAGTTGTTGGGAGATTTTTGATTACTGCTTCAGTCTCTTTACTCATTACTCACTGTTCAGATTTTCTATTTCTTTATGATTCAGTCTTGATAGGTGTATGTTTCTAGGGATTTATCCATTTCTTCTATGTTATCTAATTTATTGGCATATAATTATTCATAGTAATCTCCTATGATCCTTTATAGTTCTGTGGTATGTGTTATAATGTTTCCTCTTTCATTTATAATTTTATTTATAATTTTGTTAAATTATTTTATTATACAATTATTATCTTATATTATTTATTCTTTTTTCTTGGTTAGTGTTGCTAAAGGTTTGCCAATTTTGTTCACCTTTTCAAAAAGCCAACTCTTAGTTTTATAGGTCTGTTCTACAGTTTTTCTGATCTCTATTTATGCTCTTCCTTGCTATTTCCTTTCTCATGCTAACTTATGGCTTAGTTTGTCCTTTCTCTAGTTCCTATAAGTGTAAATTTAGGTGTAAATTTGAGATCTTTCTTTTTTCTTAATGTAGGTATTTATCACTAAAAACTTCCCTCTTAGAACTGCTTTTGCTGCATTTCATAAGCCTTAGTATGTGTTTCCATTTTCATTTGTCTCAAGATACTGTTTCATTTCTTCTTTGATGCATTGTTTGTTCAAGAGTGTGTTGCCTAGTGGGATTGCCTCCAAGACTGCAGTAGAGCGAGATTAGTGCTGAATTGTGTGGCTACTGCTGGGTCCGCAGTGATGTTTTGTGATGTTGGTGGGCGTGTTACCAGGGGCTTAGGTGGGCATGGATCCTGTTTGGTCTCTGGGTGGATGGCTCCAGGACCTTGGTCAACAGGGCTGGTGCTGAGACAAGGGTCCACTTCAGGGTCTGCAGTTGGGTCTGCAGATAGCCGGCGTGTTGTCAACGTACACAGACAGGTGTGTCTCTCACCAGGTTCCTGGGAGAGATCCTGCTGGTCACTGGTCAGATCCCTGGGCATGCTGGACTGCCCTGGACCATGGCTGAGAGGGACTGGAACTGAGATGAGAGGCTGCTTTATGGTCCACAGCTGGAAATGAGGTCTGCAGGCCTGGTTTCAGGGAAGTGGAGAGGCATGCCTTCTGCTGGGTTCCTGTGTGAGCCAAACTGCCCCTGGACCATGGCTGAGCAGGGCTGGAGCCACATCACAGAGCTGCTTCAGGATCTGTAATCAAACCAAGGTCAGCAGGCCCACCGTCGGGGACGTGGAGGACCATGTCTCTCACCATGTCCCTGGGTGGGCAGGACTGTTCCCAGACCATAGTTGAGAGGGGCTAGAGCCAAGTTGCAGGGCCACTTCAGGCTGCACCATCAGACCAAGGTTGGTGGGCCTTCCTCTAGGGTCCCTGACGGGCACGGGTACCTGGTGAGCAGGACCACTTCTGGAATGTGGCTGAGAGGGACTGGAGCTGGGTCACAGGCCACTTCAGGATCCACAGCTGGGACTGAGGTTGGCAGGCCAGTTATCCTCCTGAGTCTCTTGGTGGATGGTGCTGTTGGCAGGCTTGAGGCCAAATAGGGCTGTAGCAAGTCCACAGGGAGAAGAGTATGTTTCTGGGCCTGTAGTTGGGACCACGGTCAGTGAGCCTGCCACCTGGGTGTGGGCCTGTCTTCTTAAAATGGCTCTCATCAGTCTTGGGCTCCATCAGTGAAGTTTCACAACCTCTTACCTGGACCCAAAGCTCCCACAAAGGCACTTTTGTCTGAGGATGACTACCAAATTATTGTATATTCTGCCATCTTACTGGCCTATAACTTTTTAAAAAGAAAATGAAAATGTGTTTTTTCCCTTTAAAATTAGTATGTGCAAATTATTTTAAAATGGAAAATATAGAAAAATAGAAGTACAATATAAAGGCATTTTAAACATGTTTGGTATCTTCTAATTTTGTGATTCTGGAAAGTTTATCTTACACGGTTGTGACTAAATGCTTACTCTATAGTGCCCTGCTTCTTTGCTTCATACACTAAGTAAAATAAACATATAATACAAGTGTTTTTCCATGGTATAGTAAACTCTTTATAAGTAGCACTGGAAATGGCAATACTATCATTTATTTAACCATTCCTCGATATATTTTTATTACTTCCAAATTTTGATTTTATAAAAATATATAAATAACTATGTTTATAATAAAATATTTATATGTATCTTTATTTCTGGAGGATAAAGTCTCTAGAAATCGGATTTCTAATAGGGTGTAAATATTTTCAGGCTTTGCATATATAGTTCTAAATTTAGCTTGCAATATTAATGTCTTCAATGGAAAATTATAGTAAATCTCATGGGATTTTTATGAACGTGAATACAATTTTATTGCAAAAATACTTTGAGGTTTGAGGGAAGAGTATTAGCTAACATATGTTAAAAGCTTAGTAATTGGAACTAATAAGAAAAGTCTGTTTGAATTTGTGATTAATTCTTAACTACAGACTACTTTAAAAACAATGTGCTTTTATTGTTGTAGTCCATAAAGTAATACCTAGACTAATGAAAAGTTTATGGTACTCTGCTTTAGGCTTTTGGCTCCAAGTCAGGCAGACTTAGCTTTAAAATCAGACTCCACCACCTACCACCTGACCTTGGGCAAGTTTCTTAACTTTTTTGCCTTATTTTCTGCATCTGTTCAATGAAAATAATATTAGTTTCTACTTTTTATTGTGAGAGTTATTGTGAGGCTTAAATGAAATAATGTGTTCAGAGTACCAAGTACCTAAGGAGTGCACAAAACATTTTATCTATTATTAAATAAGAATAATTTTAAATGGAATTCCACATCAGTTAGAATTTCTTCATTAATAAACAGATCAGTTGAAAAGTTTTAAATAAATAAAACTACACTCTATCATTCTTGTAAATGAGCTAATATTTTCCATGAAATTATATTTCTTGTGTTACCAACTTTATATATATATAATTTATATATATGTTGTGTATTAAAAACAAAAGTAAGCTACAAGAAAAGCCTCTGTATAATTAGGACAAATAGTGATGGATTCTGAATTGAGGTCTATTTTTTATTTATTGCTTTATTATTTTTATTTTATATTAGAAAGGAAAAAATTAGCTTGATTTAATGCTCTTTGTGTTTGGACTATGAAGGACAATAATAAAAATAAACTTCAAAATTAATGAATATACTTTAGGTAAGTTTCCATCAAACATAAATACGTTGATAAGCTCAATGTTTATAACTTACACCTAAGGAATAAGTATAAATGGATCAGATTTAAAAATCACTTAACATCTTTCTAAGTGTCTCTGTAAGGAGCAATTGGGGAAAGTCTTTTAGTGAAAAGCTGTCCCTCAGTGCAGGAGTGGGCCTTGCATTATATTTGGGTGAAGCTGTGCTCTGTTTCTACAGGCCATTTTAGCTGCTGTTTGGTTATTGTGTTCTGTGGTTTTCTTGCTTTAGCACTCACTTTACCTCAGATTCTCCACTATTTCTTAGCCCAGCAAAACTATCATGATCCTTTTGAACTCAAAACTCAGGCCAACTTTGTCATTATCTGAGTTTATCTCTTGACTTGAGAAATAACCTTCAGATTCTTGTTGGTTCATACCAAACCTACACATAGCAAACAACCCTAAAAGTCACATAGATGAGAAATTTTCAACACGTCTTTAAGGAACAGGAGACTAGAAAAATCTAGTTTGCATGATAAGGCCAAATGCGTAACTAGGAAATAATTTCTCACTTTAGGATTGATGTCACTGGCTTTTTATTCTCAGATTTTCAGCATGTTCAGCACAATTGGTCACAGAGTAAACACCCAGGTTACCTTTTACAGAGAATAAAGGAATGAGAGATGACTCAGGCTTCTCTGTAAGTCTGGGGATTTTGCCAAAGCTTCAGTGATATAGACAGACTGTCTCAAAAGTCATAGATGTCATACCTGGACTTTGTACTCATTACCTTTCACCTTGATAGTCAAGTTCTATCACCATATATATATATGTATATATATTAGTTTTGGGTTTTTTTTTGTTACCTGTAACCTTTCTGCATTGTTTTTCAACATTTCTTTCTTTAGTCTTAAAACTAGTTTGTGTTTCTGAGTTCTTGCTTTCAGCATACTTCTTGGATTCAGTCCAGTTGTCTAATCAGATTGAATTTTTTAAAATAGCAGACTTAGGTGGCTCTATTGCTTAGTTGGTTAAAGCCCCTGTCTCGTAAAATAGCAGACTTTAAAAAATGATAAATATTGAGAGTGGTTACTGAAATTGCCATTTGCGTAGTTGTTCAGAAACCATTTTGTGTTAATTTGGAAAACTTGAAACATAAGTTTCCAATGATTGTTCTTATTCCTAGAGAGATTAGACATTTTAAAAGGTTTTTCCCAAATCTTATTCCACATTTTCTTCTCCTTGTAAAAAAATAAAATTAAATAAAAAGGAAAAATCTGGCCTAAAGATCAAACCGTGAAAGATGATGTAAAATAACAGACAAGCAAAAATTCTCAAAATCCAGTTTTCCTTTGCATAATGAGAAAAAATAGAAGACAGTGGAAATAATTATCAGCCCGGTTTATGAACTTGTGAAAATTAATGGAGAATATAGGAAAGATGTTCTCTTCCCACAAAACTCTAGGCAACTCCACTCTGCTGAGAGTCCCTGGGTTTGGAGGCCTAGAAGATGTTGCCAGTGAGGTGCCCATGTACATAAACTCCCAAGCATTTTACCAAGTCTTAGACCAGGGTTTCTCAACCTTATTGACATTTTGGGCCAAATAAGTCTTTGTTGTTGGGCTGTTCAGTGCATTTTAGGATGTTTAGCAGCCTCCTTGACTTTTACCTACTAGAAGCCAGTACCATTCCCAGTTGTGGTAATAAAAATATCTCTAGAAAGTGTCGAATGTCTTCCTGGAGGGGAGGAAGGAATAGAATCATTTCCAGTTAGGAATTACTGTCCTAGAGAAACAGATCTGATGCTGGTCTCAACTATTTCTACTCTATTTTTTTAATTAATTAATTAATTAATTTGGCTGTGTTGGGTCTTTGTTGCTGTGCACAGGCTTCCTCTAGTTGTGGAGAGTGGGGGCTACTCTTCATTGTGGTACGCGGGCTTCTCATTGCAGTGGCTTCTCTTGTTGCGGAGTACAGGCTCTAGGCATGCGAGCTTCACTAGCTGTGGCACAAGGGGTCAATAGTTGTGGCTTGCAGGCTCTAGAGTGCAGGCTCAGTGGTTGTGGCACATGGGCTTAGTTGCTCCAAGGCATGTGGGATCTTCCAGGACCAGGGCTGAGCCTGTGTCCCCTGCATTGGCAGGCAGATTCTTAACCACTGTGCCACCAGGGAAGGCCCTCTACTCTATTTTGAAGAGATAAAGGAAAAGGTTTATTTGATAGCCAGTAGACCCATAGCTAATTAATCTATAGCCCTCTCTCTATGGAATAATGTGAGAAAAGTTTGTGGGAGGGTTTTCTTTCTTTCACACATTCTAAAACAGAGAAACATAACCAAACACAAAGAAAACACTGATTATGTTTCAAACAGAGAAACATAAATCAAAGGTCGGGTCAAAAAGCAAAATCAAATCTTAGTTTCTACACTTTCTTTTTATTATGGACTCAGTCATTTTCCGTTTTCTCTTAGTCCTTCAAAATGGCAATTTGAGTTTATAATATTAACAGACTTTGGCAGTTTCCTGGTGGTCCAGTGGTTAGGACTCAGTGCTTTCACTGCCATGGCCCAGGTTCAATCCCTCGTCAGGGAACTAAGATCCTGTAAGCCCGTGGTGCAGCCAAAAAAAAAAAAAATTAATAGCCTTATAGGGTTCATTAATATTATTTCCATCTCATATAAAGAAAGGTGAGTTTCAGGTGAGGCTGAACAACATAAAGACTTCTCAAAGTACTGATATTTTAAATTCATGAGGCTTACGGCAGGATTCAGAATTGAGCTTCTCTTCTTAGACCTGTCTTTAATACAGAGCCACCCATGCCAGGCTGAGCAAGCCACTGCACAGGTGAGCCCACCTGATATAGTGAGCGAACCAAATCAGGAGTCACAGCACTGCAGTCTGTGCCCTGCCTCTGCCACTAACCACATGGCCTTGGGACTCAGGACCTTGAGATTCTGTTTCTCCATGTGAAAAATGAGAACAGCCGTGATTCTCTGATGTGACTGTTGTGATGATTACATTCATATCAGGATCACCATCACCTGTGCTATTCCACTTTTCCTCCATTTCCTTTCTTCCTCTCCGCTGTATCTATTCCTTGCACATGCCCAGGCCCTCAGGGACCACAGCCTCACACACTTGCTCTGCCCTGATTCTGAGCCCTAGCGCTGCAGAGGGTTTACCAACTTACCCAGGGTATTTAGAAAACTAAGATTGCATGCTTCATAAAATTTACTGGGAGCTCTGTCTTTCACTTTCTTACTACTTAAAATGGTTTCATTAAATTTCCAAATGCTTAGGTGTCTATGAACATAAAAACAAATCAAGTTCTCTGTGAAAATCATCACCAGAGTCTTAGCACTGGAGCAGGAGGAAGATTAGAAGTCATCTGGTCCAGTGAGGACTCCCGACCTATGATCAGGATGCTTTTTACTGATGGCTACTCAGCCAGTTGCAGGCACCCCATCTCATTTTTGAGAAGTTCTAATTACTGGAAAGTTTTGATCTTGCCTGAATGTGTACCTTTTGGGTTTTCTTCTAGGACAACACTGATTGCATCTCCTTCTTTGTCCACTAATGAGCTACACAGCCATCAGCAAGTGATACATTTGCTACATTAAAAGACTTGATGTGTGAATTTATCAAATACAAAGCAATGAAACTAATTCTATAGGTGCACGACCACCTGAAACCTAGTCTCGTTTCTTGCATTTAGTGGGCCTTGTGTAACTTGGAAGACACAGAACTCCCAGAGATCTGAACCTTCAGATAAAAGGTTTTCAATGAGTCTTTACTTCAGAATAAGAGATCTAACTGGCAGGGAAAACGAGTTACATTTGTTTTTGATTGCAGTGGTATTCAGATACTGACTTCATAGAAGATGCCTGTAAGAATACTTTGCCCAGAATATATTCAGATTCGCAGCCTTCTTCCAGAAGAATAAGTGTCAAACACACCCCAGTGGGGGGTATGAATTGGAACCTCCTCCACATGTCCAGAAAATAGCATAAGAGACTTGAATGTGACTCTTACACAATTTGCATATTAGCATCTATGTTACCTTTGTAATTAGGGAAGAAAAATGAAACGTGCAAAATCCTTAATGCTTAAGTGGCTAATAAAGGAGAGACCTCATTGTGTGTGGTACCTGCAACTTTTTCATTAACTTCGAAAGCAGTGCCAAGTTTCTCATAGATTGTAACACCCTCCAGTTTCCTTCCATCTTTTCTCCCAGTGCCTTGGGGGCTTTTTCTGGACACCTTCTTCTGAGACACTTTCCAGCATCGACTGAGCAGCCTGCACTGCCAGCCCAGTTCCAGGTGCCTTTTCCATGATGCAGTCTCGCTCTGTTAGAATGTGCTGCTCCACTTACACAGGGATTGAAGTGGATGGACTGTGGTACGAGAAAGATGCTGGAGTGTAAGTGAAATCTTGGCGAGGTGTACGTCATTTACCTTCTGGTACCTTAGTGTATGCCTCTATTAACCAGCATCCACACTCCCCCTCTCTGCACTTCCACTGCCAGTCGGCCATGGTGAGATCTTGGATGATTACCTAACTTCTCTGGGCCTCAGTTGCCCTATTTCTAGAAGAGGAGGAAAATCATACTGAACCATAATCAAAAGGTTATTATGAGCATTAAGTGAGTTTATTTAAGTTAAGCACTTAAAACAAAACAGACCTTAGTAACTGCTATATATGTTTGCTATTATTATTATTTTAGAGAAGAAAGTGCGGCAATATCTCTGTTTCTCATTTTATTGGCTATTCATGGCTTTGAAAAGTCATGCAATAATTCAGCTTTTTTGGGGCTAATTTAATAAAAAAAAAATTTGCTCTCTACTATGAGCAAGATTCACTGCTTTGCACACCATAACAGACCCAGAAGATTTTAGATTCCGTGGGTACCAGGTTCCATTCCTGCCACCACAAATTCAGAGTCTTCTTTTTCTGCTCTGTGTGTGTGTGTGTGTGTGTCTGTGTGTGTATGCACGTGCACTTGAGAAAGTGGCAGAAATGGATCCAGCTGGTCTGGACTGCCCGTTCCTCTGTCATTACTCTACACAATGAAACCGTGTGATTTCTTTCATCATGTGCAGCTGGTACCACCTGGTCTGCCTCTGAGGGATGCCAGGCCCAGAAATGATGAAAGGCTTTGGCTCTTACAAAGGAGAATAAACCTCCAAACGAGCTGAACGCTCACCGTGGAGACAGGGCATGAAAGATCAAGAGTTTATGTCTTTTCCTTCTCTCACATAAGCCCTAGTATTTCTCATCACGTTACTCTTTGCTTAGTTCTACATTTAGATCCTCGAACAAAAATTTTACAAGAGACTTTTCGGCAGTGTAGGATTCTGACCCTCCTTTATGCCCTTATTTGAATAGTAATGACACCTATATATACACATCTATATGTGTATATATGTGTGTTATATGTGTCTTGGCTAACCAAATAATTATGGCTTCACACGCCCGAGACTGAAAGAAACTAGCGGCAGCCTAAAAATATAAGAAAATGTAGTACAGTAATACATACTTAAAAAAAAAAAGATTTTAACCAGAGACCAGGCTTCTTGTATCTCTGGCCATCAGCTACATCATCACTGGGACACCGGAAGAGTGGAAAATATTGCTGGAAAAATGTTATTACCTGGGAGGTTTTTAAAGCCCATATGCTATTAAGATCCCGGGCTCCCATTCCTTCTTCCTTCTTATCCAGATATAGGGAGCAGGGTGTTCCCAGGCTCAAGAGGAAGGACTCTGTTTTCTTTCTGTCTGACAACAGTCGTTTTCCTGGGCTGATGAACAAGGAAAACAAAGCATAAGCTGGGCCATTCTGAGGTGCTCCTGCCCGTGAGGTCTGAGACGGCACAAAACTGAGGTCTTACGGAGCCAAAATGGGGAACTTAGAAAGCAGGAAATGCCTTCTATGTCCTCCACCAACCTCTTTACACAGATGCTGACATGCTCTCACTCATCAAGCAGCTAATATCCTTCACAATATCCGCTGCCATCCAAGCTTCCCCTGGACCTCCCCTGAATGGTGAAACTATGCACCCAGGGACGCTTTTCTTCTGTCCCCTATGCTGTCCTACTCCCTTATGTGCCTTCTGACTTCTTCAGTTGGGGTCCTTTCACATCTCTGGATAATCTGTTTTTTAAAAAATATTTATTTATTTATTTAGGCTGTGCCAGCTCTTAGCTGCGGCATGTGGGATCTTTTAGTTGTGGCACGTGTACTTCTTAGTTGCGGCATGCATGTGGGATCTAGTTCCCCAACCAGGGATCTACCCAGTGCCCTCTGCATTTGGAGAGCGGAGTCATATCCACTGCACCACCAGGGAAGTCCCCCTGTTTGGATAATCTAATTGTGAAGTACCCGACACCATCGTGTCGATGGTGGAATTTCAGACACTGTCGCATGTTGATGAGGGCTGCTCAGGGACTGCTACCTTCATCGTTACAGCCTGTAAGTCATGTTTGCTGAGGATGGAGTTACGTGCTTAAGCTATTATGAACATTTTTCCTAATTCCTCTTCTATCACAGGACCATAGAAGCCATAGATCTCTTTCTATAAATAAGCTCTGGAAAAAATTTCACACACAGAAAAGAAAGATAAAATGAAAAGGAGACCATAGTGCAAACTTTTCTAATGAATACTAAAAACTGTAGTTCTGATGTACTTGTTTCTTTGTTTTAATAAGATTGTAGCATATAACTTTTAAAGGGAAGAAATTCATAGAGGCTAATGAATTTGAAGAAAAAAGATGGAGAAAGTCTCTTGTTTGCAAAAATACAAATAAGAACCCTTTTCAAAACTGTGGCTTAAGTGATATCAATAGTTACAAAACCCCTGGAACAGATTAATTTTATCATGTGGAATGACATTTTAGGCCATTATCGACATTTATCCTTTCTTATCATGAGCATTCTTAGATCATCCCCAGAGGAATTCTAAACTTTTCCTGAGAAACTTTTGCATCATCCTAAACTTGCATTTGCTAAGCTTGATTGCCTTAGGAAAAAAGCCGACTCTTTTATATCATTTTTGCATAGCAACATCCCAAACACAGCAAACATGATGATGCATGGAAAATAGAAAGAGTCTGGGAGAAATACAGCCATAGAGGGATTGGGCATGTGTTCCCAGAAACCACTTGAGGACTGTGTTGCTCTCTCTTGACAGCTACAGGGGCCAGACTCATCCATGGTTCCCATTTCCTCAAGCTCTTCCTTAGCCATTCTTACAAAGTTTTATTTTATTCTGAAATCAGGTGAAAATGGGGAAAAAATAAAAATCCTTTCAAGATGATGTGTATTCCCACAAGGATAGGCTGCATATTTTAGAAGTATAGTAAGTATGCACTGTTCTACAACAGTTACCATAGGAACAAAACTTTTTCCCCATTAGATGGTAGAGTAATCATGGTAGTAAATTTCCACAGAAATATCTAAGCTACACAAATTAAGCATCAGTTGGGAGTTAAATCCAACAGACTGTGGATTTAATAGGCAGGTGTTACAGAGGGAGGATTAGAGCTATAAGATAAGGGAGATGTTTGCACATCTCATGATCAAGCTGTAAGTTTGCTAAACTGACCATCAAAGTGGGCACTTTGATGCCCACAGCTTTTTTATTCTGCTCTAATTTCCCAGGAGGGCATCACTCCAGCTCTCAGCTAAAAGCCATGCTAAGTAACATCAAAGAGGATTCTTACTGCCTGGTTCCTAAGAATTTATTCTGAAAAAGAGAGCAAATGTGACATACCACTGCGCAAGTGGATACTTAGGGTTCTGTGAGCAACATGATGTGTTGAGTGGTGCAATAATCGTGGACGCTTCCACAATGAGCTGGATTTGAGCCAGGTTTTAAAAAAAAGGTAACATCCAGGAGGTGGTAGGATGTTTTAGTAGAAGGGCTACTACTACATTACATCTATTTTAAGATGCATGTTTTTCACATCCGAACATCTCTGAAATGAGGCCGCCTTAGAATTCATGGTATCTTCTAGTCACCATCAGCTAGGCGCAGTTGTGATGTTTCATTATACACACTTGGTCACTGTCACTTCAACTGAGTTTCGTCCATTGTTGGCTCTACATATATTGAGTTTAACTGACATTTACAAAGGATTTACTACCATTCGTCCTGGAATGAAAAGTTTTGTGTCCACAGAAAAGCATGGAAACAGAGCAGAGATATGGGCATGAGAAGGATGAATAAGCAAAATGTGAGCTTAAGAACATGCAGCATAAAAGTTCAACGTGTGAAAGATCTCACTACATAAGACCCCCATAAGAGTACTGGTTAGCAAATATAATAATTTTAGAATTAGTTTTCTCTTAAACATTTGAATAAAAAGTCTTGAACACATGAATTCGGATGTGACTTTTAAAAGAATCTAACCATTTAAAATAGTTTTTTAAAAATCCAAGTATTTTAAGATAATTAGCCTCAATGTGTGTATTAAAGGGATTGTAATAATAAAATAGTAATCTGAACTCTCACTATAATTAAGTTCCATTCACATGAAAAATACCTAAGTCCTAAAAAATACCCAAGTGCCACATGATGAATCATGCCAGGTGAGTGCTTAAAATAAACTTATGAGATACTACCAGAAACACAAGACTAAATCATGCTAGAATAATGCATTTTTTTACAAAGAGGATTATTCTCTTTAAGGCCGGTGGCTTACATTTTCACTTTAATGAAAAGTTTCCATTTTATTTAATTTTTAAAAAAAAGTGTATGGGTCAATTGTCATCAACTAGTTTGGCTAATTCTGAATTAAATAGAAAATCTGAAAACTTGGATCCTTGCCACATTCTTTATTTTTTACATTATAAAATACACTTAGAAGAAATAGAGTCTTTTAAGCTTTACTACTGTATTTTAAATCCCCAAAGGGTATGTCACAGTGATTTCTGGAAAAGCTTTGGGTGCATTACAAAAGAATTACAACAGTTTAATGATATAGCAGGATGGAGTTGCAAATTCTAAGCTAATGTTATAATTTGAAGCCTAACTCACCAGTCTTACTCTTTCTACCACCCATATCCCATAAGACCTTCATGTTGGTGCTGGACACCATCTTACCACGTGGGTGGCAGCTGCCTGTTGTCTCAATAATTCGGAAGAGAAGCCAGGGAATTTGTTTTAAAGTGTTTGTCCAGATGGAACCACATGTGACCTCCAGGGTGCTGGGCCTGAAGCCTAGCCTGCTGGCTGTGTAGAGTCATAGAGCTTACCCAGGAGAAAATTTCACTGTCTCCTCAAAGCCAATGAAGATGAAAGAAACTTGTATTAGTCCAAAAAGCACAGCTCATACATGTGGCAATTGCACAAGATTGTTTCATCCTTTGTGTTGTCCTCAAAAAGGCCAGGAGATAGAAAGGAAAGTAGACAGCTGCTGGGTCCCTCTGTTTTGTTGTTTTCCTTGCTTCAAAGAAACTTCGAACCCTATTGGTGAACAGTGGGCCTTGAGCACATTAATAACAAACTCTGGTTATTATGTCCACTTAGGTGATACAAGAACCACATCATTGGAACAGGATCCTATGAAAGACTTGACAGATTTCTGAGCCATAAAAAGGTCCAATTCCTTTTTTATTTTGGCTGCATTGAGTCTTCATTGCTGTGAGCGGGCTTCTCATTGCAGTGGCTTCTCTTGTTGCAGAGCACGGGCTCTAGCGCACAGGCTCAGTAGTTGTGGCACATGGGCTTAGTTGCTCCACAGCACGTAGGATCTTCCAGGACCAGGGATCAAACCTGTGTCCCCTGCATTGGCAGGTGAATTCTTAACCACTGAGCCCCAAGGAAGCCCCCCCAATTCCTTTTATTTTTTTTATTTTTATTTTTTCTTTTTTCTTTAAGAAATTTTATTGAGATACAATTGACATAACAATAAACTGCATATATTTAAAGTGTACAATCTGATTTTTTTTCTTATTAGTAATATATATATGGCAATCCCAATCTCCCAATTCATCCCCCCTTCAACCCCTTCCTGCCCAATTCCTTTTAATAGTCATGAACAGGGATGATAGGAAAGATTCTTGGGCAGGCTGTTGACCCTTGTTATTCCACAGCAAAATATTTGGTAAAATTGTCTCTTGTACTGTCACAGAAGAGAAACCAAATGACTTAGCTACAATCTCAAGGGAGACTGTTTGTAAAAATTTAGAATATTGTGGTGGGTTGACTGCTCCTTTTTTTTGACAAGATAATAAGAGAAGAACTTAGGCCAGGGGAGTACAGTTTGCACAGAATGCTGGGAGTGAATAGAGTTAAGGGAGATTCTCTGAATGTGGCCTGCAATCTAAAGTTAGTAAATATGTAGGCTTCCAGTGTTTCTAAGAAAGAGAAAAAAACAAAACACATTAATCAGTAGACTCCATGCAGACCCCACCACTAGGAAGATGAAAGCAGATCTCAGATGGTTGGTTGTGATGAACCCAGACTGGAAATTCGACACGGTCTGGCCGAGGACAGGGCAAGATCCCACATCCATGGCCTCTTTTCCGTCCAGAATGGACACACAGGCAGAGTGAAAGTCAATAAGACTTCTCCTTTCTTGATGGAATCTACAGTGTTGATGGTGTGTGGCTGATAATGAATGATGTGACAATGAAAAAGCTGTTCCTTGCCTGACTGCTTACACTGATACATGACACCCCCTTTGGCAAGAGTCTTCTGATCCCCATCCACTTGGCAGAAGAAAACCACATATCTGTTGAATCGGAGTAACTCTCTTATAGACACATGTATCATTACTTTTATCTTATACACATCTGCCTAGAGTATTACTTGCAAAGTGCACAAGAGGCTGGTCACAGTGGTTGCTTCTGGGGAGGGGGATTCAGTGACTGTAGGAAAGGGGCATGAGGGAGACTTACTTCTCCTTATTCACCTTTGGGTGGTTATGGATTTTGAATTTTGGACCATGTATATACATCACCTATTCTCACACCCACAGAGCAAAATTAAAAATAGTCTCTAATAAAATTACAAGTGCACATACCTTTTCACCTAGTTATTTCACTTGTGGGAATGATTTTCTATAAGTAGAGCCAAATATGTAAAATGATATATGTTCAAGGTCAGTTACTTTGGCATTACTTTTAATGGGAAATGTTGAAAACAACTTAAATGAAATAACTGAAAAGTCGATCAACAGGGTGCTGATAAAAATGTTATATACACCCATACAATTTAATACCATACATCCACAAAAAGGAGTGAAAAACATTATGTATTGATAAAAAATGAGCTTACTGAAAAAAAATAAGCTTACCTTGTGTTATTGTGTGCTCTCATTTAAATTTTTTAAAAGTGAGATATACATATATAATACATATATAATTATGTATATTTTGTGTGATATATATAAATCTATGCATATATATCATATATGTATGTACATCATATATATACACACATATAGGTATATATCCGTTCATATATATATCCATTTGCTTTTATAAAATATTTCTGAAAAAGTACACAGAAATTGATAGCTCTGGCTGTCTCAGGAAAGGAGAACTTGGTGGTAGAGGTTCAGGGGTGGGAGGAATGCTTTTATTCCAAAAGAATTCCACAGATGTTTTCCACATCAGCAGCATCATTTAGATAAGTGTATATCTTTGCTTCACAGGCAGCACTCATGTGAGTGCCTAAGTGAAGGCAGGTAAAAAATATATCTCTCACTCATCCAGTCTCATTTCCTACAGAGGCAGCATCCTTTAGAATGAAAAGTCTGCATCTAAAGGTCATATATGCATGTGCAGTTTAAAATAACAATATGTGCATGGCCTTTTTACACCAATCCTATGAAACAATATCTTTAGTTTTCAGGGATAATTAGCATTACCTTAGTCTGTTGCTAATTTCAGTTCTTTCTCAACAAGCACACTATGTGTGAAGAAAAAAATTGACCTCATTCAGTATTTTTTTATTATGAAGTTTTTTTTTTGTTTTTTTCGTTTTTCTGTTTTTTGGTCACAGATATTGTCTAAAGCATAGGGGATCTGGCATGGTCAGAGAGAATGTTCTTTAAGTGGAACCACTCTTTCTAGCTAAAAGGATATATCCCATTTCTTTTTAAACTTTTCTCCTCCCCTCCCTCTCCCCATCCCTTTCCCCTCTCCTCTTCTCCCTTCCTTCCTTTTTCCTTTCAGCACTAGTTTTCTAGAGAGACCATCTACTTCAAATCCTTAGAGTGAAGAACACCTGTGATTGAAAACCTCAAATGACTATTACTAAGAAAGTTTTCATCTAAAAAGATCTGAAAACGAGCAATGGTTTTCGCTTTACTTAACATTTTTCCAGCTTGTCAAATAGCAGGTTGAGCTGATGTGAGTTGGTGAACATCATTGGCTCTGGATCCTCTAATGATTTCTGCATTCTGATCACTCTGAAGACAGAACTTTTGCTTAAGCAAAGTTGAAAATAGTCACATAGTTTTATAGTGATGGACCATTAGACCTGGAAGGAGGGTGGGAAAGAATCCAGTTCAGTTTGCTTTATAGATGGAACTAAGGTTGAGGAACACTAAGTGATTGCCCAAAAGTCACGTAACTTACTGTCAGAGTCAGACCTATTGATTTTTTTCACCACAGCACATCAGAGCAGGAAGAAAGAAACCCTCCAGAAAAATTACCTTGCTCTTTCGGTCTCATATATGTCTGTCTCCAACTTGGAGTAACCAGTATTTATGAATAAACAACCTTCTGTGAAATTAGATTGCCCTCTTAAGGGTTAATTATGATATTAAGCAGCACTGGGTTCCTTAACTGCTGAAAAATGTCCTGAGCTGTTGAAAAGCTTCCTTCACTTTGGTGGTCAAATTGTGTTCACGTGGGCTGTATTAATGGGCACCTTAAGTCACATGCTAATTTTGGGACATCTATCAATGAGATTAATGTATCTAGAGAGATAAAAGGATTTCAACATAAGAATTTGGATTGCAAATATGAAACAGGAGCAGAGGAGCCCTTGTAGAAGTCGACCTGTATCCTGCACAGAGCAGGGAAGAGCAAGGTTTGGCTAGGGTGCTGAGAATTTCATTCCCATTGTCAAAGTTCTACCTTAGGGAAAAGGTACTCCTTTCTTGAATTTTTTTTTGGCCTCCTGGTTTTCTTCTGACCTCTTGGACTACTCAGTCTCTCATTTCCTTGTTCCTTCCAGCTCTCCCATCCGACTTTTAAAACATTTTTTGAAAAATAAATTTATTTATTTATTGGCTGCGTTGGGTCCTCGTTGCTGCGTGCAGGCTTTCTCAATTGCGGCGAGCAGGGGCTACTCTTCATTGTGGTGCACGGGCTCCTTATTTCAGTCTTGTTGCAGAGCACGGGCTCTAGGTGTGTGGGCTTCAGTAGTTGTGGCACATGGGCTCAACACTCGTGGCTCACAGGCTCTAGAGCACAGGCTTAATTGTTGTGGCGCACGGGCTTAGTTGCTCCATGGCATGTGGGATCTTCTCGGAGCAGGAATTGAACCCCTATCGCCTGCACTGGCAGGTAGATTCTTAATCACTGTGCCACCAGGGAAGTCTCTCTCCCATCTGACTTCTAAACACAAGAGTTGCTGAGAGCTCATTCATTGTCTCCTTACTAAACACTTTGTCCCTAGGTGATCTCATTCACCCTGTTGAATTTCAAGATTTTTCACTCTACCGTAGATCTCTATTCTGACTCAAATATCTAACTAGCTATCTACATTTCCAACTTTCCAATCTTGATGTCACAAGATTACCATAAATACATGTCAAAAATTGTATTCTTGATTCTTCACCATAACCTCCTCCAACCTGCTCCTGCTTTAGATTTTTCCAACTCAGAAAATGGCACCCTCACTGCCCAGTTGCTCAAATCAGAAATGTGGTTGTCATCCTTGAAACCTCTCTCCTCTTCCCCTTTGAACCCATCACCAAGTTACATGTTTATTTCTTAAATATTTCTGGAAGCCAACAGCTACTCTGTCTTCACTACCACGGTCTTTGTCTATGTCACTACCTTCTTTACCTGGAGGACTATGATAGCCTCCTAATTAGTCTCCCCACATTAATTCATTCTTCCACTTCAATCCATGTAGCAAGTGATCATTTAGAAACACTTTTCATGGGACTTCCCTAGCGGTCCAGTGGTTAAGAATCCATGCTTCCACTGCAGGGGGCGGGGGTTCAGTCCCTGGTCAGGGAACTGAGATCCCTCATGCCGTGCGGCGAGGCCAAAAAGTTAATTAAAAAAAAACTTTTTGCATCGTGCCACCTCCCTGCTTAAAACACACCAATAGCCCCTGCTTCCCTCTTCATCTTCACCTCGCACCTTTTCCAGTTCCCCAAGTACACTCCAGCCCCAATGGCTGCCTTCCTCCTAAGGGTTGAGGGTTTCCTGCCCCCATGGGAGGCATTTTATTCTCTCTGCTTGGATTCTTTTTCCCTCCACAGTATTTCTCTTCTCTACCTCTCCCAACTTCTATTCATTCTTTAGTCTATTTTTAAAGGTCAAATCCTCAGAAATGCATCCCCTTAACTAAAAAATTTGATTTAGGATTCCCTTGCAAAATAGCCTCCTGTTTTGTTTTGTTTTTCTTTCTTTCAAATCACTAATTTCAGTTTCTAACTATAGATGCATTTGTCTGATTATTTCTGTCTTCCAACATAGTTATTTAGCTCACTTTTCTACTCAGTAACCAGAACAGTTCCTGGCATGCAGTAGAGAGCTAATATTTGTTGAATGACAATGAATGAGCTTTGTTAACTGAAGAGATTTTTATAATCTAAATTACTTTTTTTTACTCTGTTTTAGCCAAGATATCCTTTTGTTTATGATATTTCTTCCCATATAGCTTGATAACTAGGAGAGAATGCACTGATTATTTGAGAGAGAGCTCTTAGTTTAAAAAGTGACGTTCACAACACCTTTTCATGATAAAAACACACACACACAAATTGGAATAGAAGGAACTTATCTCAACATAATAAAAGCTATATACTAAAAACCTACAGGGAACATCACGGTGAAAGACTGAAAGCTTTTCCTCTAAGATCAGGAAAAGGCAGGGATGCTTGCTTTCACCACTTCTATTCAATATAGTACTGGAAGTTCTAGTTAGAGCAATTAGGCAAGAAAAAGACATAAAGGCATCCAAGTTGGAAAGGAAAAAGTAAAATTATCAGCAGAGCATTTGATATTCCATGTAGAAAGCTCTAAAGATTTCATAAACAAACAAACAAACAAAAAAACCCTGTTAGAATTCATAACTGAACTCAGCAAAGTAGCAAGATATAAAGTCAACACACAAAAGTCAGTTGTATTTCTATAAATAATGATCTGAAAAGGAGATTACAAAAACAATTCTATCTACAATAGCATCAAATACTTAGGAATGACAAATGTATGGATACTAATGGGGAAGGGGGGTGGGATGAACTGAGAGATGGGGATTGACATATATACACTATAGAAACTATGTATAAAATAGATAACTAATGAGAACCTACTGTATAGCACAGGGAACCTTACTTGATGCTCTGTGGTGACCTAAATGGGAAGAAAATCCAAAGAAGAGGGGATATATGTATACTTATAGCTGATTCACTTTGCTGCACAGTAGAAACTAACATAACATTGTAAAGCAACTATACTTGAATGAAAATTATAATACATTGCTGAAAGACATTAAAGAAGACAAAAATAGATGGAAACACATCCCATGTTCATGGATTGGAAGACTTAATATATTGTAGTTAAAATGTCAGTACTACTCAAATCAATCTACAGATTCAATGCAATCACTATCAAAATCCCAAGGACGTTTTTGCAGAAATAGAAGACCCTATCCTAAATTCATGTGGAATCTCAAGGGACTCTGAATAGCCAAAACAGTCTTGAAAAATAAGAAGACTGGAGGATTCAACACTTTCTGATTTTAAAACTTACTACAAAGCTATGGTAATAAAAACAGTGTGGTACTGCATAAAACAGACATATAAAAAATGGAATAGAATAAAGAACCCAGAAATAAACCCTCACACGTATGGTCAAATTATTTTGGACAAAAGTTCCAAGACCACTCAGTGGGGAAAGGATAGTCTTTTCAACAAATGGTGTTGGGAAAACTGGACATCCACATAGAAAATAATGAAATTTGACCCTTATCTAACATCATATATAAACATTAGCTAAAAACAGATCAAAGACCTGAATGTAAGACCTAAAACAATAAACCTCTTGGAAGAAAAACAGGATAAAACCTTTACAACATTGGACTTGGTAGTGATTTCCTGGATATGACACCAAAGGCACAGGTAACAAAAGAAAAAATAGATACACTGGACTTCATGAAAATTGAAAACTTTTGTAAATCAAAAGACACTATCAAGAAAGTAAAAAGGCAACTCACAGAAGAAAGTATTTGCAAATCCAATATCTGATATGGGATTAATATCCAGAATATATAGAAAACTCCTAAAACTCAACAACAAAAAAACCAAACACCCAATTTAAAAAATGGGCAAAGGGCTTGAATAGACATTTCTCCACAGAAGATATACAAATGGCCAATAAGCACAAGAAAAGATACTTAACATCAGTAAGCAGTAGGGAAATGCAAATCAAAATTAAAATGAGGTACCACATCACACCTATTAATATGACTACTACCAAAAAACACAAAACAACAAGTGCTGGCAAAGATGTGGAGAAACTGGGACTCTTGTACATCCCTGATGGGAATGTAAAATCATATAGCTGCTGAGAAAAGAGTATGACAGTTCCTCCAAAACTTAGAATTACCATATGATTCAGCAAATCTACTTTTAGATATATATCCAAAAGAACTAAAAGCAGGGTTTCAAAGAGATATTTGTACACCTATGTTCATAGCAGTATTATCCACAACACCTAAAACGTGGAAGCAATCCAAGTGTCCACTGACAGAAGAATGGACAAGCAAAATGTGGTATATACAGATAATGGAGTATTATTCAGCCTTAAAAGGTAAGGAAATTCTGGATAAGTAAGAATTTATCCATTCTGGTTAAGTGAGAATTCATCATATACAGTTGACCCTTGAACAACATGGGTTTGAACTGTATGGATCCACTTGCACGTGGATTCTTTTCAATAGTAAACACTACGGTACTATACGATCTGTGGTTGGTGTACTCTGGGGATACGGAACCATGGATATGGAGGAAACAAGTAGGCAGAGGACTGACTGTAAGTTATATGCAGATTTTCTACTGCATGGTTCAAGAGTTAACTGTACTTTCTTTATTTTATATCTGTCCTAAGGTAATAAAGGAATAAAGAAATGACACCTATACAGAGATGTGAAAAAAGTTTAAAGTGAGTTTTCAAAAATATTTGCATATAAATTTTTTCCTTTACTAAAGTAAGCTTTTCTACAATGTTCCCAAATTCTGTTTGTGAAAAAGCTTGAAAAATTTTTTCTGTGTTGCCTACAGGATAAAAATCAGTGTAAGCAGGATTGTTATTGCTCTGATATTTTGTAGTTTCATATATTTTACCAAATTTCTCTAATTTAAAATTTCATGAAAGAATCTTTTCCTTCTTGGATATGTATAGGCTCATTTATTTTGAGTTGAAGATGGCTCTACTTACATAAACTTATTGCCTAATAAATTATGTAACCTTACAAATAGAAACATTAGAATCCACAAAATAAAGCCAAAAAGAAAAAGTAATATCCCATTTTAGTGAAATACATACAGTAAATCATGGAATCAAGCCCCTAGAATAGCAGTTTTTAAAAGCTGGATGTCAGGAAGGAGGCTATTCTCTTTAACAATCCTCAGTGATGCGACTTACAAGTCATCTCCTTGATTTCATGTTATCTTATTAATGTTTCTTCCTCCAAACGTAAACCTCTCAGCCTACATAACATTATAGATATTGAAAATATTTATAGGTGTGAACAGCCATAAATGACACAGGCTACCAGTGAATATATGTAACTTGTAGATCTCTGGCACAATATGTAGAAAACACTTCAGAGCATTAAAAAGCTTACATCACTATTTCCAATTCAAAATACTTTAAAGTTTTTAACCTTGTCTTCCTTGTATTACGCAGTGTAGGAAAAAATGTGAAGTTCTGAGAGCTGACTATTTTTCAGGGCCCAGAAATGAATGTTTATCTGAAACAAGTACATAATAATAATGAATTATGCTATAGAACTGGAAAATCTAACATCCAACTTTCATCGGCTTATACATGGAAACCCTGAAGCTGGTAAAAAAAAAAAAAAAATCTTTTTTTTCTCTATGTAAGTAAATAATCCAATTATTCTTTAAATACTGCCTAAGCATTTTGGTAAAGGCTATTTTTATATTCTTCACAGTATTTTCCTCTTTGAAAAAATTTATGGTTTCATTTTTATGTTTTTTTTCTATGTTAAAATGACTATCTTTTTAAAAATCCACTATTACTTATTAGCAATATAAATAATTTTGTGCTTTTCAAGGACACCAATGTCGTGTTCCAGCTGCTTCATCTCTTCTTCCAGCTTCTGCTTGCGAATCTTCTTTGGTATGGAGTCGATGAAGACTGAGAGGGACTGAAACTCCTTATGCACTTCTTCCCAGTTCTTTTTCAGCCCCTGCAAATGGTAAAGAAAACTGTATATACAAAGTAAATTGCAGGAGCAGAGTAAATTGCAAAGAAAATTGCACTGGGAAGGAAAAATGTAAACAGGTAAAGAAAACTGACAAAAATAACTAAAAATTGATATGTGTTTATCGAGTTCTTGGCCACAGTAACAAAAAATACTGTACAGAGGCCAAACCCCATCCTTGATTGTGTGCTCAGTACCCATTGGGAGTATTTATTTTCTTTGTTTTTAATGTTACTGTACTTGTTTTTACCATCAAATATGTGTATGTCGTGTTATGAATAGTATGAAACTAAGCTCGTAGCAAATGCTTTGGTAAAAACAACTTAGAATTGATGTCCCCAAGCAAAAAAACAATTTTGAACAGGAAATTATTTCTTATAAAATTTTTCGGTTTTTCTCTTTAGAAAAAAAATATTATCCTCATTCTTCAACAGAGAAGTCACATCAAAATACTTGATTCAGACTTACATGGCCATGTTTTCTTATATCTGACTAAATGGAATTGTATAAAATGCCAAAATTCAAATTAACAAGAGATGATCTTTAACATGTTTTCAATATTAGAAAAAATTTTCCTCCATATAGTTAAGGGATCTATACTTCCCATTAATCTATTCTAGAAATGACTGAAATATCATTACATGTAATATATATACTAATTCAATAATGTAGCTAATGTTTTACGTTCTTAGAAACCAACAAATTCAAAATTAGGAATCTGTTAGGAGCAATAAAGGTTATTTCCATCTCTGCATAGTTATTTCTTGTTACAACACACTAGAAGTTCCACTGACAAAATGGTCTTAAACTAATTGAACTCATGCAATGAAATTTTATAAATTAACACTTTCTATTATTCACTATGGGTGCACAAATCATGTTATTTACACAAAAAGGAAAAGTAGAACTGATAGTAGAATTTAAAATATTGACTGGAAATTATAATCCCTGACACTCAGATGAAAATGATATCCCATGCAAATGAAAACCAAAAGAAAGCTGGGGTAGCTACAGTTACATTAGAAAAAACTGACTTTAAAATGAAGACTGTAATAAGAGACAAAGGGTATTACATAAATGAGAAAGGGGTCAATACAACAAGAGGATATAACGTTTGTAAATATTTATGTACCCAACATAGGAGCTTCAAAATATACAAAGCAAATATTAACAAATTTAAAGTGAAAAATAGACAGCAATATCATAATAGTAGGGGACTTTAATACCTCACTTACATCAATGGATAGATTATCCAGACAGAAAATCAGTAAAGAAACATCAACTTTAAATGACAGGTTAGATCAGATGGACTTCACAGATATATATAAAACTTTCCACCCAAAAGCAATAAATACACATTCTTCTCAGGTGTACATGGAACATTCTCCAGTACAGATCATATGTTAGGCCACAAATCAAGTCTAAATAAATTTAAGAGGACTGAAATCATGTCAAACATATTTTCTGACCACAATGCTATGAAAGTAGAAATCAATTATATGAGGAAAATTAGAAAATTCATGAATATGTGCAGATTAAACAACATGCTATTGAACAATCAATGGATCAAAGAAGAAATCAAAGGAGAAATTAGGGACTTCCTAGGTGGTGCAGTGGTTAAGAATCTGCCTGCCAATGCAGGAGACATGGGTTCGAGCACTGGTCCAGGAAAATCCCACATGCCGCGGAGCAACTAAGCTGTGTGCCACAACTATTGAGCCTGCGCTCTAGAGCCCATGAGCCACAACTATTGAGCCCATGTGCTGCAACTACTGAAGCCCATGCACCTAGAGCCCATGCTCTGCAATAAGAGAAGCCACTGCAATGAGGAGCCTGCACACCACAATGAAGAGTAGCCTCTGCTTGCCGCAACTAGGAAAAGCCTGTGAGCAACAATGAATACCCAACGCAGCCAATAAATAAATAAAATAAATTAATTAAAAAAGAGAATTAAAAAATACCTTGAGTCAAACAAAAATGGAAATATAAGAAAATGGAAGTATAAAATAGCAAAATGTATGAGATGCAGCAAAAGCAGTTCTAAAGCGGAAGTTCCTAGTGATAAACACCTACTTCAAGAAACAGGAACAATAATCAAATAAACAACCTAACTTTACACCTTTAGGAGCCAGAAAAAGAACAAACACAGCCCAAAGTTAGTAGAAGGAAGGAAATAACAAAGATTAGAGCACAAATAAATAGAGACTAAAAAGATCAGTGAAATAATAGCTGGTTCTTTGAAAGGATAAAATTAACAAAGCTCTACTTAGATTCTCCAAGAAAAAAAAGAGAGGACTCAAATAAAATCAGAAATAGAAGAGGAGATATTATAACTGATACCACAGAAATACAAAGAATCGTGAAGACTACTATGAAAAGTTATATGCCAACACAATGTACAGCTTAGAAGAAATAGACAAGTTCCCAGAAACATACAACCTACCAAGACTGAATCATGAACAAAGAGAAAATCTGAACAGACCAATTACTAATATGGAGATTAAATCAGTAATCAAAAACCTCCCAGCAATAAAAGTCCAAGATCAGACAGTGAATTCTACCAAACATTCAAAGAAGAATTATTACCAATCCTTCTCAAACTCTTCCAAAAATAGAAGAGAAGGGAACTCTTTCATACTCATTTTATGAGGGTAGCATTACTCTTATACCAAAACCAAACAAAGATGCCACAAGAAAAGAAAGTTACAGGCCAATATCCTTGGAACGTAGATGTAAAAATCCTCAACAAAATATTAGCAAACCAAGTTTAACAATATATTAAAAGGACCATATACAGACATACTCAGGAGATATTTCAGGTTTGGGTCCAGATCACTGCAATAAAGCAAATATCCCAATAAAGTGAGTCACACACATTTTTGGTTTCCCAGTGCATATAAAAGCTATAGTTACACTATACTATAGTCTATTAGGTATGCAATAGCATTATGTTTAAAAAAAACAAATACCTTAATAAAAAAATACTTTATTGCTAAAAAATTCTAACCATCATCTGGCAGTGCACGGTTGCCACAGACCTTCAATTTGTAAATATCTCAGTATCTGTGAAGCACAATAAAATGATGTGCAATAAAACAAGGCATGCCTGAACCCTAATCAAGCAGGATTTATTCCAGGGCTGCAAGGCTGGTTCAACATCTGCAAATCAGTCAATGTGATATAATACAGTAACAAAATAAAGGATAAAAATCATATGATCACCTCAAATGATGCAAAAAAAGCATGATAAAATTCAACCTCCATTTATGATTAAAAAGAAAAAACCTCTCAACATAGTGCATATAGAGGGAACATACCTTAACACAATAAAGGCCAAATATGACAAGCCCACAGCTAACATCACACTCAATGGTGAAAAGCTGAAAGCTTTTCCTCTAAGATCAAGAACAAGACAAAGATGCCCACCCCCGCCACTCTTATTCAACATAGTATTGGAAGTCCTAGCCAGAGCTCAGGAGTGGCATAACAAAATTATTGATTAAAAAAAGAAGAAAGGAAAATATGGTCCCTGAAAACCATGGCCATATGTTTAGATTTACAACAGAATTAGAAGTGTCTTACATAATAATACCTTCATAATAAGCCCTTATAGTACAAATTTAATCTTGTAAACTTTTCAGGGACAAAAGGATTTATTTCCATGCTCAGGTAAAAATGATCACAGGATTGGACTCACGCTGTAGAAAAGATTTGTTGAGAGAAAAGGCCACAAATGTTGAACATTTCGTGAGTGAGATTATATCAAGGATTTGGGAAAGGGAAAATATAGACAGAAAAGTATCTTTTAAATTTTAAAAAGAGGGGGATGGGTTAAAGTTAACACAGTTCTTAACAGTGTATGAGAAGTATTCCAATAAGAAGTCCTCAAAAGAATTCTGTTTTTCCATAGCCTTTCATTATGAAATGGGAGATATGTTTCCACAGTGCTCCAAAGGGGTGCCTATTGCGGAGAAGAAATCTAGGTATTTATACACTTTGAAATATCAAAGGTTTTTCATAGCTCCTTGGGTGATATTTCCCTATTACTTGTGGTCACAGCAGCTACACGTTTCGCAGTATTTCTCTTTAAAGGATAGTTTTTCTTTATCTTCCAGTGTGTACGATAACATTTGGATCCAAGTCTCCCTCTAGGGATAGGAACTAAATGTGATTAATATTTCATATTATATTGAAATAGCCTCTTTGTGGTTTTTTGGTTATTTCATCTAAAAAAATCTTTTATCCACTGTGGCAAAACTGATTTTCCCTTATCTTTATTTCTTAATTTTTCTGTCTTCTGGTTTAATACTGAACTAATATTGTTAATTTTGGAAAAATTCCACATAGGGAAAAGCAGTCATAAAATAATAAGAAATGTGTTCAGTTCCATGCTCCTCTGCTGCCACCCCACCCCCATCCAATTCTCCATCTTCCTGTTCTGCTCTGTGACTGGGGCGGGGGGTGGGGGTGGTAATAATTCCTATGGGCTGCTCCTTCCCCAGGGCGTTCCCCTCCAGCCTCTGCCTGAGCTCAGCCAAGGAAGGCACTGGTGGGAGGAGAGCAAGCTCAGGGCATTTCTTCCCCCTCCCTCAACATCACCTGGACACGATGGGGCCCCTCCTCCAGGCTCCAGCTCCCACCCGGCTCTGGTGATGCTGCTTCCTGCCCCTGCCCTTCCAGCCTAGGGTGGTGAGGATTTCCACTGTCCCTAGTCCTGGGTGCCTCAGTGTTCCTTGCTGGTTCCCTTAGCCCTGCTTCACCTCTGTAAATAGTTCCTTTGTAAACTCTCTTTGGAATCCCAGCCCACTATGCCTTCCGTTTTCTGCTGGATCCTGGCAGGTAGAGCTTCCCTTTGTTACCTCCTAAGCACGTGTGTATCATATGGTGGGAAAACACTGGCCTGGGAACTGGTCAATGTGAGTGTTAGTCCCTTTTCAGCTACTTGATAATTTCGTGACCGGGGCAAGTGTAAACCAAACTCCAAGTTCACTGACAGTAAGGACCACGTTTGTTTTGCTCACAACAGTTTATCACCCAGGCTGGGTACAGTGCCTGGAACATAGTGGATTAGATGTTCAATAGATGAGTGGATGGATGGGTGAACAAATGTGCCCACTTAACACTGATATATTTGCATTTTATATCCTCATCTGTGAAATGAGAAGTTTGGAATAATTAAACCAGATGATCCCTTCCTGGATAATGAGACTGTTATTTTATGAAGAATGAGCAGAATGTGCCCTACTTGGGGACATGTGACCATATTGTCATAAAACTATATGCAACGCTTAACCAGGGAAGGCAGCAGGGTTCAGGGCTTGTCAGGAACAGAGCTCGTGGCCTTGTTACCATGGCAGCTACACTACCCGGCTAATAAGGCATCAAGGGAGGGTCAGCTATTTTCCATCAAAGTGTCTGCAAAGAAACTGTGTAGTGACCACATTAGGAAGCTGAGGGCTGCTGTTCCACTAAGGAGGTGCCCGAAGGAAGAGCCTTTTCCTTCCCTGGGAAGTTCTTCCTTTCTTTTCCTATTTTTCAACATTATTTAGATATAAAAACCTGGCTTTCACAAAAGCATATATGTTTTAAGAATGGCAGAATCCGATGGAGGGAGGGAAGGAGGGAGGGAGAGAGGGAGGGAGGGAACCAAAGAGCAGTGTGTTCTTCCTGGGAGTGCGGTGCCCGGTCCCACCTCCATGTCTGCCAGCTATTTGCCTGCCTGTCTTCCTTCCTTCTCTCCAGTGCACCATTATTAATCACCTGTGTTTACATTGGGCACTGGGTTAGGCACTGCAGAGACCGCTGACAACAGAGAGACACAGTCCCTACCCTCAGGCCACTCCTGCTATCTGGAATACCCTCTTACTTTGCAGTTTAAGGCCCAACTAAAGACCTACCTACAACCTGCAGTGGGTGTTCATGCCTGGGAACCTTATAAAACACACATGTATCTCTATATGTACATATATACATAGCACCTCTCATCAATTACATTACAACATTATCCACAGCAGAAATTTTATTTCATGCCCCTTGGGGCTTAGCATGATACTATATGCAGAACAGACACCCAATAAATGTGTACTGATGATTGGGATGACACTGATGAAACAGTAAGAACTTATAACAGCATATGAATCCATTTTTCAATAGAAATTTATGTAAAAACAGTTTTTTTTTCTGTTTTGAAAAGGGCACTAGAAATGGCTTTGTAGAAAGCTTTCAAACTAAAGAAGGATATAAGTAGGTGCTTAATAAATACTCTCTAAAGATGATGGAGCCACTGTGCTCACATCCTCCAATATTTTAAATGCTTCAGATAAAAGTCTTGCATTAAAAACTCCAGTGTAAGTGTCTTTAGGTCTATTTTATTCAAAATAAAGAAAACATATGTAAAGCCAACCCCTGGTGATTTTAAAATCTGGACATTTGCTTATAAGAAAGAAAAAAAAAAAAAAGTTGGCCCAGGGACAGTTTCAATTATTCTAGAGCTCCACCTAGTGAAAAATATCTACTTTATGGATATCATTTTTGAGAAATTCAGGGACATGGGAATGAAAATCAAAATGCTTTTTTGCTTTATTTATGCATGTTCATTGAAGGAGAAGGTTGAGTTTGCTTATGACACTACTTCAGGAAAAATCAGAAGCTCATCACCCAGTTGGAAACAAATTATTATTCAACAATCTATTACAACTTTTCACTCTCCCCAAAGAGCCAGCTTTGTTGCATGTAGTTGTCACGATGACCAAAAGAGAGTGTTCTGATTTCAAAATCAAAGTGCTGGCCTTAATAATCATTGATGGTGGACCTTTCCTTCAGAGATGTTTTAAAGAGTTACACGTGAAGGTGAATCATGGTACACTTACCTGCAGAACCGCCTCCCTCTCCTCATCAGAGAGCCTTTTCATAGCTGCTTTCCTGAGGTTTTCCTGGATATAGTTATCATATTCTTCCTGGGCTTTCTTCACTTCCTCATTTCGCTTACATATATATTCAGGCGTGACACCATAATCCTTTTAAGGATTTTTCAGGAAAAAAAAACAACAACAACAACATCCTGAGAGTAATCTTATATATGTGTATATACCAGCCAATGATTAGGAGCTAAAGAAATGTTACAGACTTAAAGCCTTTGCTCAAAACACTGCAAATTAACAAGAGTCAGTGATTTTTTTTTCCTACTGGAGACTAGTTGATTCTGGTCATTTAATACCATCTGCTCTGTTATTGTGGCTGTTTGTTTTTCCTCTTCTGAATGTTCCCAGTGCCTGTTCTTGGCTGATAACTTGGCCCTTACTTTACTTCTAAAAGTTGGCTTTTCTTTATTTCTTTCAGAGGCTTCAGCTTTTACCTTGAAATATGTCAAATATCTTGAGGTCTCTTTTGCATGATCTTGTTTTTTTAAAAAAGAAGTTAAGTGCTTCCAATGCATTGTAAAAACAAACTCTTAAAGTTACCAGGCACATCTGCTTTAAGAAAAAATTGACTTGGTTCCCTAAGGTTGTTTTTGGAAATGCAAAATACAATTTTAGGCCCCTGGGCTGTTTACAAGGACTGACAGTGAAGTAATCAGCTGTGATTCTTTCAAGTTAGTGAATGTGTTGATATCACTGTGTAGAGAAACAGAACTACTCCCTCTTCATTCTTCAAAGAATTATTGGAGGATGTACTCAGTGCTAGCTACACTAGTGAATAAGAGGAAAAGTTTCTGTCCTCACAGTATATGCATTCTATAGTGAGAGAAACTCACCAAAAACAGAGTATAAAATAATATATATATATACAAGTGCTTCAAAGTAAAATACAGTAAGAAGAAAGAAAGTCTTAAGAGCTATTTGAGATAAATAAGGGTGTCAGGCAAGACCTCTCTGAGGAAATAGCTGTTGACAGACATGAGTCATTAAAACTATTCACAAATATTCTGGTTCTTCTCCTTCTAGGCACTTGGTAGGACAATACTTTCCTGCTCCCCTTCAAGTAAGATGTAGCCATGTGACCTGAACTGCCCGATGTGAGTGGAAGTAACCTCGCTCCCTTTTGGGATGGATGACTTGCCATGTTCTTTTTCTCTCTGGTATGGTGATCGGTGATGTTTTGTGTTGCCTGGGTCCTGGAATGAGGACAAGAAGCAGAGCTCCCAACAACCCTCAGTGGACATGTAGCACAAGCAAGCAATAAAACTTAGTTGCTTTTAGTTACTGAAATTTGGGGGTTATTTGTTAACCACAGCATAACCTAACCTAATCCTGACTGAACAAGGGACAGAAATCCTAGCTACAAATGTGTTCTGGAAAGTTGTAAAGCACTATACAAAGAGACTCTAAGAGCTCCGTATTCTGGTAAGTTAGTTCACTGGTAACCAGTTCAACCCATTTCAGGAAATAGTGAGGGCAACACCTCATTTCAGCTCAGTTCAATCATGATGATGATTCTGTGTTATCACAAGAGATTAAATGACATTCAGCATACTCTGTTTAGGAAAAAGAACTACCTCACAAATGGGTAAAAGCTGCAGCGACCTGAAATGCTCCCATGTGCTCGATCACTGAGGGCTAATGCATGCTATTAATGTTAATAATTGCATATATTATAATATCTGCTCTTTACTGAACTTTTCTTAGGTGCCAGGTATTATGTCCAGTGCTTAATATATTTTATATCATTTAATCCTCACAATGCTGTGATAAATCTAATAACTTGTTAAAAATCACAAAGTAAGTGGCAGAGTTAGAGTCTGACATGCTGTCTTCCTATTATTGCTATATAACTCAGGCAAACATCCACGCTTCAGTTTGCTTACACAAATGGTTCTCATGGCACAAATGGGCACATAATACTTTATTTGGAACTAAAACATGAGGTTCACTCACTTTTAAAAAATGTCATTGCCCTTGAAAGGACTTACTATCTCACTTACCAATAATAGATGTTAAAACCTAACTCTGTTAAGTAGACAGTAAGTTGAGTTGGTCCTTCGCAAGCCCTGTTTGTTTAGCCACGGAGCAGAGAATTTGCATGGCTTGGTAGACAAGCACAGGTAGACTAGTATTTTTCTGTCTCCCTGATGGAACCCTCAATTTCCTGTTTAAGGCAGAAAATGTACTGAAGTAGACGCTTAGGTAGAAGGCAGCCAGAGGAGGGGCACACAGTGTGACAGTGAGGTGCATGACCGTCAAAGGAGAAGGGTTTTTACCTAATGGTGGGGAAATGATGGATTGGAAATGGCGTTAAAGAGCCAGGAGAATGAAATTTCTGCTTTTCCATACCCTATGGGACAAGGACTCTGAGCAGCCTCCAAGGGCCATAAAAGGAGGAAGTATCCGGAGAAACTTGAAATCTTTGTAAGCATGAGCTGCCAACTCCTAGATTCCTACTAAGGTTTTCCAAAGCTGTCTTAGCCACCTGAGTGACAAGGGTTTCTCTGGGATAAGCAGCATTCTCTGACAACAGCCCCAAGCTTCCTGTTTTGATGGTGAATGGGCACTGGATTCATCATGGTAGATCACTGGACGACCTCAATACAAGCCCCTCAGACATCACTGTTACAACTTCCTTTTCTTCCTCATCCTTTCTTTTTTCTTTCCTTCCTTTCTTTTTTGCCACAAGTTATTATGATGCTATTATTCCTTAGGACTTTGTACTCATTATACTATGTGTGTTTCCAGCACTTCTGTGCTCTATAAGTATGCAAAGTAAAACAGGTTTTATATAAGGTATTTTTCAAAAGCTTTTTAAATTTTAAAGTTCTATACTGAAACAGCTAAACCCAAGCTTCTATAATTTTCAACAGTGAAATTCTATGCTTATCTGATAAGCACCTTTTCAGATAGAAAGGAAGGTCTCAAAAAGACTAGATTATTGTACAGTACTTTCAAGGTCTGCTATACTCCAAACCAGACACAAATGAATATATTCAAACTGAAACAGTACTAGGAATTATGTACACCACACTGAGAGGATGAATGGTTCTAAAGCTGTTTTCCTCTTCATTTCTCTCATTCCGAGTGGTTACCAAGATAATGTAAACTGATGATTAAATCTTAGAATCTTCTGAAAGGTTATTCCTTCTAGATTTATAGTAACGAATGTGCTTCTAGTGACAATTCCACTTCACCAAAAATGAGTATCTTTTAGAGAATGTTTGCTATAAATGTTAAATGTGTTAATTGAAATTAAGAAAAAAATTATAGTTTTCCTTTACTGAACTATATTCTAAATTTTCTGTAATTTCATCACATTAGATGTGGAACAAACACAGACTTCAGAGGAGTGAGAACTGGCAATCTAAACAATCTGTCCAGTGGAGCATTATTTTTTTTATTGAAGTATAGTGATTTATAATATTATATTAGTTTAGTGTACAACATAGTGGTTCAAAATTTTTACAGATTATAAACTCCACTCAAAGTTATTATAAAATGTTGGTTATATTTCCCTTGTGGCTTATTTATTTAATATATCCTTGTAGCTTATTTATTTTATCCATAGTAATTTGTACCTCTTAACACCCTACCCCTTTCCAACCCCTTCCCCCTCTCTCTCCCCACTGGTAACCACTAGTTTGTCAGTGAGAACAATATTCGTGATAATACAGACAATATTATGAATACCATATTTACATTATCTGAATATCGGGTCTTATTAACATATCACAAGGCTACCTTTTTATTGATGTACTTCGGAACTAGTCCTGAAGTTTCAAGGTCATGCTTGTCTCCAGTTCTTTTGTCAACATAAATTGGTTTGGGCTTTTTAGCCACTCCCATAATGACATCGGCTGCATTTGTATTTATAAAATTTTTCTCACTCTGTATTCCCATGACTGGATGGTCAGTCCTCAGTGGCACAGGAGGCTTTCTGGGCTCATTCCATTCAAACTTTTTTTCTGTTAAACATAACATTGCCTTGTTAATATTAAACTATAAACGTGGCTACTCAGTACTATCTGCAACATCCAGGTATTTCACCCCTGGTATATTAGAGTTTTATTAATAATATATTCAAATATTTAAGGTAAAAGTCAATAATCATAAATGCAAAAAATTAAATGTGACATAATCAATATGTTGAAGAACAATTTAAAAATCTAAGGGAAGAAAATAAACACCCTAAATCATATGCTAGCTAATACATTTTTATTAGCTATTACAAAAATATTTTCTTATAAAGGTTTCAATAACAAATATTCAGTTTACCCAGTGAAAAAAATTCAAAGAAACATTAAAATGTTTTCTGAGTACTTTCAATATTTTGAATAATTGCTTCTTCAGAGGAAAGTTACTATAAAATCACCAAGTAAATAAATCAAACGATGTATCTGATGTATCCAAGAATCTGTGGATTTTTTTCACTAAAACGATTATTATTATAAGGTATAAAAATCATGTAGTAGCTATGTACCCAACATGTAGCTTAAGAAATAAAAGATTACCAATACTGTTGAGGTTTCCTATTCACTCCTCCCTGATTACAATTCACCTCCTAAAATTACTATCCAGAGTTTATCTTGTTTATTTCTTTGTACCACATTTTCTCCATTAGCAGCAATATGAAACTGGCCATTTTTACAGTCTCTTTGACTTGACCATTCCAACTCATCTATTTTGATACAGCCACATCAAAGTGGTTTGTCAAAATGCTAAAATGTAAAACAATTACACTTTATTCCCAAGAACCAAAGGCAAAAACTGACAAAACCTTACTCAACTCTTAACCCCATCCAATCACTAGGGACTTGGACATCATTTCTGTACTGTTTGAACTTTTAAATCATTTTATATAACTTTTATTATCAGAAAAAACAATATTCATTATTAAAAGTCTATTAATTGGATTAATCTCTTGTTACAGGCTGAATTGTGCCTCCCCCCACCCCCCGCAATATTCATATCTTGAAGAACTAAATGCCAGTACCTCAGAATGGGACTGTACTTGGGCATACTTTTAAAGAGGGACTTAAGTTAAAATGAGGTCATTAGGGTAAGCCTTAATCCAATTTTACTGATGTCTTGTAAACGGAGGAAATCTGGACACAAACACGTACAGAAGGAAGTGAAGACACAGGGAGAAGACAGCTATTTATAAGCCAAGGAGAGAGGTCTCAGAAGAAATGAACCCTGGAAACACCCTAATCTTGTTCTTTTTTGTTTGTTCGGGGGGGTTTTTTATGGCCACGTGGCATGCGGGATCTTAGTTCCGCAACGAGGGATCGAACCCACATGCCCTGCAGTGGAAGCTTGGAGTACTAATCACTGAACCACCAGGGAATTCCCGGAAACACACTGATCTTGGACTCCAGCTTTCAGAATTGACAAAATAAATTTCTGTTTAAGCTACCCCATACTTGTGGTAGTAGCAGCCCTAGCAAACAAATACACCCCTGATAATTCTACACTCCCCCTCAAAAACATTCTAAAGGAGGCTTTGAATGTTCACGTATTCATTAATTCATGCAATATATTTTTGTTGAGCAATTACTATGTCCCCAGTTCCTCTAGGAACTGCAGGTACAGCAGTGAACAAAAGAGACAAAGTCCCCTTTTTCATGGAGTTTACGTTTTAGTAGGGGACGAAAAAATAAAATTTAATATGTGGACTATAATGTATATATGTGCTTGAACTATATGTAAAATTGTTTACTCGTTTTGACCTACAAAATGGTTACCTTCTTCCTATTTAACATACTACTGAGACGTTGTGAGTATTGTCAGAAATTGAATTATGGAGTGCTCACAAAGCCCGGAGCAGAGAATAAGCCTGTTACAACCCAAATAGCTCCCTTCTACCAGATACACCCAAGTCAGGTTGGGTATATCAAGTAAAGTGGCCATAATCAGTTTGAATAAAAAACCAGAGGCATCCATCTTATAGATGTTCACATTGGCAATATTTAGAAGCCAAATTTAATTATGAGTTGAAAGTGCATGCAAATAACTCCCATAAAGATAGCTTTAGAAATGCATTTGAGTCAAACCTGCTCAGAAAATGAGGAAATAGTTTAGAAAGATTGATAATTCATTCTTAGTTAAGTATATTATAAATCTTGGTTGTTTGTGGTTATGCACTGGATGGAGCCTGAAGCTCATCCCCATCTTACCCTTATGTTATATCTACCAGTACCTAAACATCATCTTTTTTTCATCCCAGGAGTAGGGATCGGCAATGTGGGGCAGCTCAGAAAATGGGGCAAGGATGTCTCCTTACAAATTATTTGGTGGTAGTGATAATAAATCTGAAAACCAAATGGTTTGGTTTCTTTTTAGGCTATAACAAAAATGGCAATATCAACACGGCCTCATCGTCATGCTGATGTTCTATTAATTAAATTTAGAGAAATGTTCTTGTACCTGTTAGGTATTTTTCAGGGTGCCTAGCAAATTACTGTGTTCAGAATGGCAGAATACTTACAAAGAGACTGGCAGCAGCCTTGGCCTATATTATCTTTAACTTTGTCTCATCGGACTGGGCTTTTAAAGCTTTGGCAAGGCCCTGAATTTCTTCATTATTTTTTTTTCCTTTTTATTCATTTATTTATTTATCTTTTTGAGGTACACCAAGTTCAATCATCTGTATTTATTCACATATCCCCATATTCCCTCCCTCCCTCGACTCCCCCCCCTTCATTATTCTTAATGTCAATGAAATTTTGTGTTTGTTTTGCCTTGTAATATTTATAAGAGAAGAGACAGACTTCTTCCCTTTTTCCTTATTTGAAATTTAGGATTTATATAGTTAAGCTCTGTAATATGCTTAACCTTGGAGAGGATTCATGAGGACCTAAGTAATATCATTCGTTCTAAGGCACTTAAAGTATTAAATTCCATTTTAAGACTTTCCAGTGTTCTAAAGTGGTGTGGATCACAAAATAACAAGACTTCACTTGAGGAAGATACGAGAGACTTTTGAAGACATGAATTTAAGCATGAATGTTGTATTTTCAGACTTGCTCCTTCCATCGTTCCTGATAATGCTCAACCCTCTGTCATGGCATATGGGTTATGAGAGAGGATTGTGGGACACACAGTATTGCCATAGGGAGAAGTAGTTTCACTTTTGTCAAAAGGTACACCCTAGCTGGGCTTGAGATACTGCATTAGTTCCTTGATGCCAGAAGAGGAGAAGAGGCTAACTTTTTAAAAGAGATGGACTCATTGCCCTCTTCTCTTTACTATCTGAAAACATCTGGGAAGACATACCCAAGATGGGAAGAAGTTGCTTCCATGTACACCTGTCACAAATCCTTTTTCATCTACTCTCCACTTTCCTGATGGCCTTTTTCCCTGATATCCATATTCTCTACGACTACAACTGACTACATAATTTGTGAGGCCCAGCACAAAATGAAAATGTGGGGCTCCTTGCTAAGAAAAAATTGTTAGGAATTTCAAGATGGCAAAAGCAGAGCATTAAACCAAGTGTGGGATCTTTTGAAGCACAGGGCCCTTTGCGACTGCACAGGTAGCATGCCCAAGAGACTGGCTCTCGTTCATCAAGGCTCCTCCATTACATCTCACTCTTTCATTGTCCTAATGGTCTTAGAGATCTGAGAGAGTTAAAGCCCATACTCAAGGCTAAAGTAAGCCTGATAGTTGCTTCAACAACTGATAGTAATGGTTGTAATTTTCATCTCTTGGAGAAAAGACTAGACAGGGTTTGGATGCTGAGCAATCTTGCCCACTGGGGTTTAGAACTCTTCTGATGATTGCTGTTTGTTATTGAGGTCATACGGCTATGGAAGAAGATGGTGGTGCTGCATGTGGGGTTTCATCGGATAGTCTAAGATGTAGCTCAAGATGCTTGCACCATCAAAAAAGTCTGTTTGGTGGTGGGGGGGGCAACTTGGCATTCTCCACTCTCATTTTCTACTACATTGTGGGGTTGAGAACTTTTATTTAAAATATTTTTTCATTGAAGTACAGTTGATGTACAATGTTATGTAAGTTACAGGTGTACAATATAGTGATTTTAAAGGTTATACTCCATTCATAGTTATAAAATATTGGCTATATCCCCTGTCTTGTACAATATATTCTTATAACTTATTTTATACGTAATAGTTGTACCTCTTAATCCCTACTTCTGTATTGCCCCTCCCCTCGTCCCTCTCCCCACTGACAACCACTAGTTTGTTCTGTGAGTCTGCTTCTTTTCTGCTATAGTCACAAGTTTTTTAGATTCCACATACAAGTGATATCATACAGTCTTATTTGTCTTTCCTTGTCTCATTTATTTTACTTAGCATAATACCCTCTAAATCCATCCATGTTGCTGCAAATGGCAATATTTCATTCTTTGTTATGGTTGAGTAGTATTCCATTGTGTACATATAACACATCTTCTTTATCCATTAATCTGCTGATGGGCACTTAGGCTGCTTCCATGTCTTGGCAACTGTAAATAATGCTATTATGAACATTGGGGTGCATCTACTATATTTTTGACTTTTGCTTTCTCCTAGCCTCTCAAATTCTGTTTAATATGAGGTAGTTACTGTGGTGTGCGCCAAGGACAAAGAACAAGATAGACTCAAAGGGCCAATATTGCCGGAACAAAGAGTTACAGGACTCCTCTCACTCTGTACGATGCAACAATTGCAATGTCCCAAACTTTCCCAAGCAGCATGCCATGTCCCTTGCCCATCCCATATAAGGAAAGACATTTGCCCCATTTTTCTCCCACTCAGCACACTAAAAGTATACATTCTCTGCCCAGTCAGCAGATAGCTGCAGGTTCCCTGGCTATAAAAACATGCAAGCAACCCATGCTCAGTGTCAGCTTTCCCTGGCTACCAGGAAGTCGGCTTGCTGTCTTAAACAGCGACCTTCTCTCTAATAAACTCTATCTTCCCTGCCTTCTGCCTTGCATCTGGAAATCCTTTTCCAACCTGCGCTTGGACCACGACAGTTACCACTGTGAACATTTAATATTCACAGACAAAATAATTTTAGTTAAATTACCTGCTAACACTTTTAATATTAAAAAGAGTGATAAAACCTACTGGGCGGTAGAGTTTTTTCCTTTGAATGTTTCTTCAGGAAATCCTTTGGAGAAGGTACTTCAAGTTTTGCTGGTCCCATAGTTTTCATTGCAGTTTTAAATTTTCGCATGTCATCTTTCACAGTTGCCTTATAAACTGATACATACCTAAAAATTTTTAAAAAGTTGTAGCATTTATATTTCTAGTAAAATTATTAAAAGTTTAAAAAAAGGTGATTTCTAATATATACATATCTATATTCATTTGGAGATAGACATAAAACACAATTATCTGAATTATCTGAGCCCTGTCCATCAGGCTTAAGCAAGCTAGATGGAAACGTTGCTAAGAAAAAGGTGCCAGGAAAAAGATGGTCATAGTATTTCCTTATTATCCTTTGAACATTCGTAGCATCTACAGTGATGTCACCTCTCCCATTTGTGTCTTCTCTGTCTCTCTCTCTCCCTTTTATTTTTCTTTCTGATGTCTGGCTAAGGGCTTATTAATTCGATCGATCTTATTTTTGTTTGTTTGTTTGTTTATTGGCTGTGTTGGGTCTTTGTTGCTGCACACGGGCTTTCTCTAGTCGCGAGCAGGGGCTACTCTTCCTTGTGGTGCACGGGCTTCTCGTTGCGGTGGCCTCTCTTGTTGCAGAGCACGGACTCTAGGCACATGGCCTTCAGTAGTTGCGGCACATGGGCTCAACAGTTGTATGGGCTCTAGAGCGCAGGCTCAATAGTTGTGGCACACAGGCTTAGTTGCTCCGTGGCATGTGGTATCTTCCTGGGGCAGGGATCAAACCAGTGTCCCCTGCATTGGCAGGCTGATTCTTACCCACTGCACCACCTAGGAAGTCCCTCTATCTTCTTAAAGAATCAACTTTTCATTGATTTTCTTTAATGTTCACACATTTTCCATTTCAATGAATTCTGCACTGATCTCTACTATTTCTCCTTATTTGGAGTTTAATTTTCTTTTCTTTTCTTTTTTTTAAGTTCCTTAAGGTTCAAGTTTAGATATTTGACTTCAAACATTTATACTTATCTAATAGATGCTACAAAATTCCCTCTAGGCACTGTTTTATAGCTGCACCCCACAAATTTTGATATGCTATGCTTTCATTTTTATTCAGCTCAAAATACCTTTTTAATTCCCTTCTGGTATCTTCTTTGGCTTAGGAGTTTTAGATGTTTTTTGCTTGATCTCCAAATATTTGGGGATTTCCCAGATATCTCTCTGATTTCTAATTAATTTCTATTGTGGTTAAAGAATATAATTTGAAAAGTTTCAATCCTATAAGATTTCTGACTCTTGTTTTATGGCACAAAGCATAGGCTATCTTGGTAAATGTTCTATGTACACTGGAAAAGAAAGTGTACACTACTGCTGTTGGCTGGAGTGTTCTATAAATAACAACTGGGTCAAACTGGAAGTATTTTCAAGTGTTCTAATAATCATAGAAAGAGATGTTGAAATCTCTAATTGTGGGTTTGTCTGTTTCTTCTTTTAGTTCTATCAGTTTTTGCTTCATAAAGTTCGAAGTTCTATTAGTAGGTACAAAGCATTTAGAATTGTCAAACCTTCTTGAAAAACTGATCACTTCATTATTATAAAATAATACTCTTTATTCCTTTTAAAATTCTGTACTCTAAAATCTACTCTCTGATATTAATATAACCAGTCCAGCATTCCTTTGATTTATGGTAACACAGTATTTTTCCATTCTTTGCCTTTTTATTTATTTGTGTCTTTATTTTTAAGGGGATTTTCCTATGGAAAGCATAGAATTTTTATCCGTTCAGTTTCATTTATTTGGTGTATTTAGACCATTCACATTTAATGTGATTTAAAAAATATATTTGTGTTTATATTTTCCATCTTGCTATTTGTTTTCTACATACCCCATTGTTGGTTATTCCTTATTTTATTCTGCCTTATTTTTTGCTTTTGTTTTATTTTGTGGAAATTCTAAGGTTTACAACATACGTGTTTAACTCATCACAGTCTACCTTCAAGTATTATTATATCACTTCACATAGGACATAAGAACCTTACAAAAGAATACTTACATTTACCCTTCCCCTCACCTTTATTCTAATGTTCTATGTGTGTTATGAAACCTGTAATTCATTGTGATTATTTTCCCTTTAAAAAGCCAAGTATATTTTAAACAAATCTAAAAACACTTTAATATTTACCTATATATTTACCATTTTATGTGTTCTTTATCTCATTGTGTAAATCCAAATTTCCAACTCATACCCTTTTCTTGTGCATTATGGACTTTTAAACTTCTAGCTTCCACTGTTTCTGATAAGATATTTGCTGACCTTCTTTCTTCCTCTGTATGTTTCTTTTTTCCTTGGCTGTTTTTAGGATTTTTCTCTTTATTACTATTTTTAAGAAATTTTATGTTAATGGCCCTTGGTATGGTTTCCTCCCCCTCCTCTTGCTCCTCCTCCTCCTTTTCCTACTTGGGGTTCATTATGATTCTTGGATTTGTATATTTAGAGATTTCATTAATTTTGTCAAAATTTTGACTGTTAGTCAAATATTTCTTTTATCTCTCTCTACTCTCCTTCTGGGATTCTAATTACACTTGTGTCAGGCTGCTTGATATTGTCCACAGCTCACTGATTCTGCTTTCCTTCTCAGTTCTTTTCCTCTCGTTTTCATTTTGTATTGTTCTGGTATTACTGTGTCTTCAAATTCAACAATATTTTCTTCTTCAGTGTCTTACCTGCTGTTATTCCCATTCAGTATAATATTTTCATTTTAGACAACCTACGTCTTCAAGTTAGATTTGGGGTTTTATTTACCCTTCTATTGGGTTGGCCAAAAAGTTCGTTTGGGGTTTTCCATAAGATGTTATGGAAAAACCCGAATAAACTTTTTGGACAACCCAATATCTCTCTCTGTATCTTGCTAATGTTTTCCTCTGCCTTTCTGAACACATGGAGAATATTTAAAATGGTGGTTTTAATCTCCTTGTCAACTAATTCTCTCATTGTCATTTCACTGTCTGTTTGTATTGACTGATTTTTCTCTTGGTTATACATTGCATTCCTGGGTCCAGAAGCTTTTAGTCTAGTTCTGATTTGGCCCTACTACTGAGGCAATATATTTCTGAGTGCACAAGTTTATTCAGGTTGTATCTTAGGAGGAGTTTCCACTCTGGTTGGTGGGAATATAAACTTTATCTGGCTCTGCTGCCTTCTGCTGGTTATTTCCCTGGCCTTGGGAGTTTCATCATACACAGGTAATGTCAACCAAAGACTTCAGGGAAATTCTCCTGCATATTTCCACAGTTCTCTAAATATGTAGTTCTCTCAATATGTAGTTCTCTCCTCCCTGGTACTCTGTGCTGTGAATTCTACATGCCTTGACCTCTTCAAACTCTGAACTGTGTTTCTTTAACTCAGGAAAACTGCTGGATTTTGTTTTAGTTTCTCTTTCCTGGACTTTTGTCTGGAGATTCTCTCCAGGGAGTATGCTGGGACAATTGTAGGGCTTGTTTCCCTTCTCTTAGGGATGACTGCTCTGTTGCCTATTGTCCAGTGTCTGAAAAACCATTGTTTTACATATATTTTTCTGGTGTTTTAGTTGTTTAAGGTGAGAGGGTAAATTCCATTCTTAATTGGAAGCATAAGTTCAGCTATACCACTTTTAATAATCTGTATTCTCATCTTACTATGTAGATAAGTTTGTGTGGAGAAACATTAAACTGTGTCTTGCTTTTAGAAGCCTTTCCTCAATCATGAACTCAATGGCTGGGAATTAATTATGGCCCAAACTGAATGAATTCATTAGATACCATCAGGAAATAATGTTGAATCCAATGTTCAATCCAAATCAGTGCCTTGAAATTCCCTGGAAGTTGGCATTGGCAGATATGGTCTCTTGATTAATAAAATAACATCCTTTGGGGTAAAAAGGAGTACATATACTTACTTTTTTTAAATTTGCAATCTTGAGATTCATTACACTATTCTGTGTGTGAGTTGAAAGCTTACCATCTGTTGTAGAAAACAAGATATTCTATTCTTTATGAATAATAATTTTTTCCAAATTACAAATTTTTTTTAAATGATGAAACTAATAGAATGGTATATGTCAATTATATCTCAACAACAACAAAACAGAATAAAGATCTAGGTTCCCTCCATCTCCTCAATTCATTTTCCAGAAAAAATTCTGTCTTCTATATCTCTACTTATGTATGAATTGTAACTTGATTTTTAAAACTTAATATAATGTGATACCTTTCTTTATTAGCATATGTAAAGCTTACACTTTTTCTTTTTTTTTATGGCATGAAAGATTCTTTAAATTCTATAGCACTTTACAATTTTCAAAAGTTTCACCCACGTGATTTCATATAATCCCATAGTAATCCTTTTTTCCTCCACCCCTATACCCTTCCCCTCTTCCCTCTGCCCACTGGTAACCACCAGTTTGTTCTCTATATCTGTGAGTCTGCTTCTTTTTTGTTTTATTCACTAACTTGTTGCAGTTTTTAGACGCCACATATAAGTGATATCATACAGTATTTGTCTTTCTCTGTCAGACTTATTACACTTAGAATAATGCCCTTCAAGTCCATGCATGTTGCTGCAAATAGCAAAATTTCATTCTTTTTTATGGCTGAGTAGTATTCCATTGTACATATATACTACATCTTCTTTATCCATCCATTTTTTGATGGGCACTTAGCTTGCTTCCATAATACTTTCGACAGCTGCATTTTATCTCATTTTCTGGATAGTGTGATTTTATTATAAAGATCCAGGGGATGACTTTATTAGCCAACTGGCCCTACTTTCTACTTTTTATTAGCTGTGGGCTATAGGTTAATTATTCTAAAACTGAAGTTGTCATCTTCAATAGACATATCATATTTATCTTCTTGCCAATAGTCACCACATAGTAAATCACATAGTAAGTCTTTAGATACACATTTCTAAAGCAGCTTATCTTAAAGAGCACACAGGGAAATACAGACCAAGAGTTGGTATAGTTTGATAATGCTTAATTGAGATTTTTTTTTATCCTAATGGGTTAGGTGAACAACCAGTTAACTACTGTTTTTTATGTTTGTTTTAAATGTCAGGCCAATATTATTGTAGCATTGGTCAATCATGTAGAATTTTGGGACCGAGACAGCTCATAGCTCATAGTTCAACTGGAAGAGGATGCCCTTCATCCCACTTCAATTACGTATATCCATTTTCACATATCCAAGTTCTCATTTAGCATCTGCATCTCTCATTAGGGTTTTCAATAACATGTAGTTTTATTATTGAGCAACATTTTGAAGTTTACCTTTCAGTTCCCTGAGGAGCCTGTAACCTCTGAGGTAAGGGAGATCACAGTGCTGTCAACTGTTGGTTTCCCCAAGGAATTCATCTCTTTGTGAAAGCTGGACAATCATCTTGCCAGTCTTGCAAAGAGCTGCAGTGAGTTTTCTTGAAGCTGGATTTATAACTCAGGGATGCGAACAAGACTCATAGCCTAATACATTTCTTTCTTACCATGAATTCTTACTACTAGCAAGGGGAATGGCTAAGGGCGAGTTCGTGTTACTGTGGTGAGAAAGAACTGGTTAAATGTTTTATTATGCTCTATTCTCATAAATTAATGTTTTGCATGCATGACATCTTGTCAAATTAAAAACTTCTCATGGTTGTGCTGACAGTGTAGGTTGACGTCACCCTAACACAATGAGTTCTTTGCCATCACATTTGGATGCCTTTTATCCCTTTCCCCATAAGTTAGTTTTTCCTACTTATTCCTTCAGAGTAAACCAAGTTTGTGCTGTCACTCCAACATTGCCCAAGGGTGATGTTATGCACTAATAGGGGTTCAGTAAATGCTTCCCAAATGAATGAAGATTTTTCCTATAAAATTTCCTGAAAAAGTCACCTAGATGCAGTAAAGCTTTTAAATTTACCAATAAACAAAACATCTGTTTAATAAATATCTTAACATTCAAATACGTTATTCTATGAAAAATGTGATCTGCCAATGGGTTATAGAGAGCAGGAGCTTTATCTTGTACAATACACAGGAACTTTCTACCAAAAGTCCATTCAGCAATAGTTAATTTGAACAACTCTTATAAACTCTGCAACTGTACCACATCTTGCTTTGAATTCCTGTTTCTAATTTCTACTAGATTTTGAGAAGATGATGAAAAACCAAATAGGTACTGGACTGGTGAGAAACAGATACTCAGGCTTAAAAATGGAAGAATCTGCTCTCTTGTTGAAGATGTTATGCACACCAAGTATAATTACTAGTAAAGGTAACTGACAATAAGATCTGAAAGACCTTAAAGATTATCTAGTTCATTTAGTTTGTTTTACAGATCAGAAAACAAAAGAAAATGTATTCATGATCACAAAACCAATGAGTTGCAGGGGCCATTTTCTTGTTTTTTTGTTTTTAGCCCAGTGCTCTTTCAATGTGGTTTTGACTTGGATCAGGAAAAGGAGAAAGGTAAAAGCTGCAAAATCCTAGGAGGAATGAGATTTTCTCTATCAGTTACCTTCTTTTCCCCCATAGATTTAAGGAAGTGCTAAGTGCCAGGACAGTAACTGGGATGTTTACTGTGTGGTTACCTTTTTGAAATCTGAGGAATTAAAGGGGTCCTAACACCTATATAAAAATCTTAACTTAATGACATATTTTTGGGTCTCTATCAATCCAGTCTTCCTTCCATCAACTATTAGATCAAAAAAAAAAAAAGACCTTAGAAACTATCTCATCCATTTATTTTGTTTCACCAATCAAAAAACGGAGGCTCAGAAACAAATAGGAATTTATATTTGACAATACTCTTGAGGGAAAAAAAATAAGTGTTATCCCTTTATAGAGAGTGCAGTAGTGTAGTCGGAAACAATACAACGAGTTCCTGAAACCAAATACCAAGTATCCTAACTCAGGATAATAAAATTGCGATTCTCTCTTTTCAACAATGAGAAATTTCAGGCTGCGTTGTATACCGCATCATACACGAACAACTGAATTACAAACAATTACACAGGCATTAAAAGGAGGCTAACATAAGAAAATGGCCCTTTTACAGCACCAGACCGCCCTCTCTGTGCATTGTGAGATGCTAAATACTTGTATTTTGCAACCTCTCCTTTAAGAAGTTGTCATCCAAGGCTACTTCATCGGGACAAAAATATATGTTATCTCGTTTTGAAAGTGATACGATGCTTATTTAATTCTGAAATGGAACAATTATTCCCCATGCTTTATTCAAGTGATAATCTTTGCTTACCCACATACCTAGGAGGCGGGGGAGGCTCCTTCCAGTCACTGGGTATGAGGTTATAAATGCTCTCAGAAGAGCACGTTGGATCCATGGCCACCAAATGAGTCCCTAAAACGACTCAGCTTTTTTCTCACTATACCAATATCTCCATCCCTTTCTTCATCGCTTCCCCTTTCCTCTCCTACTCTCTTGCCTTCTCAAGGAACTAAGCCTTCTCTCTTTCACGCAATTCCCCTCTGACCTCTTCTGAGCCGTCCTCTCTTGGGGAGAAAATACCCCTTCTATTACTCTTGGGATCTCTTAGCGTGGTTGACGGCGCGATTGCCTTGGAAACAGTTACTAGGCAACGGAGAAGTGGAAGCTGGCACTGCGAACTAGCTTCCCTCTCTTCCCTCTCTAGGCAGCCCCTTTCCTGTCAGAGAAGTTCAACCTGAAAACCACTGTTTATATGTACCTTTGGGAGTAAAGGGGTGAAGAACGGCGTCCCCTTAATAATGTCGCTCTTTTTTGTTTCCCTGTATCTGGAGAGAAAGATAAACCCTGCCACAGACAGTCAGGAAACGAAGCCGGTGTGCGGGCGCCACTCAGTAACATTCTTGTGCGCAGGTGCCAACATGGTGGGGGCGGGGCGAGCGGCTGAGGCCACGCTGACGCACGTCCGACGTCGAGAGCCGCGGAACGAAAGAGGGGAGGGGCCCGAGGAGTGGCGAGGGCTCGGGTGGGAGGAGCGCGGGCTCGGGTGGGAGGAGCGCGGGGCGAGTCACGTACCGGGTGCCGGGCTGCTTCGGCCGTGGCCGTGGCGCGCGGACGCGGAGGCGGGCCCCGGCGCAGGCGCAGAGGCCGCTGCGCGGGAGGCGGGGCCCGGGGCGGGGCGGGCCTAGAGAGGCCTGGGGCTTGGGCTGTGGGCCCGGCGGGGCGAGTTCTCGAGGTGCTGGGCTGCGTCCCGAGGCGGCACTGGCAGCTCCCGGACGGTGCTCCCCATTTCCTTTCCTTCCCCCGCCCCCGTCTTCTCAGTGTGATTTTCTTGGTGAGTTATTCGAGGAGAGAGGGAAACTGTAGAAACCAGTCCGTTCCCGTCGCATGGCTTTCCCCCTCCGTGTCTTCCCGTGTGTGCTGCTCGGTGGCGACCCCAGCGCGCTGTCCGCGCCCGCTTTCCCGCGTCCCGGGCTCAGCCCCGCCGCCACCTGTGCGAGCGCGCCCGCGCCCCGCCGCCCTCCCGGTCCACCTGTCTCGCCCCGTCCTCCCCTCCGCCAGCCTCCTCCCTTTCTCCTGCGCATCGCCCCTTCTCCGCCTGTTTACCTTTTGATCGGGCCCCTCCTCTTAGGTCTTGACTTTGTTTTTTAAACGTGCAGCCTAAACCAGGAGGAGAAGCCTTTTAAACGGGCCCTTGAATTGGTGCCCATTTTTTTGGTGTCCCATTTTGAAAATGGTCTTAGAAGCGGTTTTATTCCGTTTGAATCATTTGGTCTTCCGTGAACCTATCTGTTCCCACATGACTGCTGGAAGAAGCTCACCATCCCGAGGCTTTGAAAGACATTTTGGCAGTATGGTTCTGAACCAACATTATAGAGGCCGCTGTGCCCGAAGGGAGTAAGGATGCTCGAAGATAAAAGGAGGCCGTTTTGGGTCATCTCACTGTCAGGTTGCCCGATGGAAGGATCGAAACGGCATGGTGGCTTGGTTAACTTAAGAGGGTTTGCTGAGTGTGTAGGTCCTTATCACCTTCGGCTGTTAATGAATTTCATTAGACAAGAATAAATTTAGTTTTTTCTTACCCAGTTGGTCAGGTTTTATTTTTTATCCCAGGCGTTTCACAGACATTTTATTTCAGATGAATGGCACCTTGGGGGTGATGCTCCTGTTCTTCACATCAGATTTTCTGTTTTCCAAAACATTTTGTATGTATATGCCACTTTGCCCTTTTCCTTTCCACTTTATGTTTGGGTTTTTTTTTTTTTTTTTTTTTTGCTTAGCATGTATAGAGAATAATAATGTTCTCTATATATGCTGAGATTTGAACTAAGCACTCAGAATGTATATAATACTGTTAGTCAAGTGGATAGTCATTGGCCAGAGTTTATAAATTTTCTGATTAGAAGGAACACTTTAGGACCGCTTATGTTAATCAGTTCCTAAAAGAGCCAGAAAAGGCCAAGCATGATTTCTCCCGTTAGTAGGCACCCACTGGCCTTAGCTAGTCTTGACTTTATGCTGTTACTGAATACAGTAATTTCATTGATGTCAGTATATTTATTATGGTTTTAAAAATATTAAACAGGACTTAAGGTCTCACTGAAGTGTATTTAGTGTACAGTCTTAATGAAGTTGTTAAATCATTTGGAAAGGAACTTTTTTTCCTTTAGATAGTTGATCTGTAATTTTTCTTGACTTCTGAAAGCATGTTTACAAAGAATATATTTCTAATTTTTATAATTCCCTCAGAATGGCAGTCCTGTTCAAGGAAGTGCCTATGTTCATTATGTCCACAGAGAATTAGTATTGGTGTACCATCAGAGGTCGTGAACGTTTTTGTAAAGGACTAGATAATATTTTAGGCCTTTGCAGGTCAGATGGATTCTTTCGAAACTACTCGGCTCTACCATTATAGCTCAAAAGCAGCCAAAGACAATACTTAACAAATGAAGAAAATGAATGAGCAAAGTTTTGTTCCCATGAAACTTAATTTGCAAAAACGGGTGGGCCAGATTCAGCCTGTGGGTTGTAGTTTGCACAGATCCCTTATATAAATGATTGTACATATAAATTAGGTGTTTTCGCTAAGGATTATTTTAATCTATTTAGATGAATAAAATGGGCAGAAGTGGGAATATAGATAGGACAACTGGGAGGAAAATAAACCCTTTCTAAAGACATATTCTTTAGAATATTTTATTGTTATGGATTTGCAAAGGGTACTTAAAGAGTCTTTTGAATTAGATACTCAAGACCTTTAAGAGACTATCTAACAGCAAAAGATTAACAATGGGAAAGGCTTAGTCAGCTTGGATTCTAAGATAAAGGCGGTGATGAGTGGTGAACCTGGAAATGCTTTGATTGTAAGACCCCTGTGATTACCACATGGCACTGAAGTGTGGTCCTTCCACCTGGCTATTTCAGTCAGCTGACTGACTGGAGGACTTTTTAAGAGGATTTTTACTCAGTAGTCAGAAGCAGCAACGCTTCTAGCCTTCTGCTGGTTTATATTCCTAGTATGTTTGCATTTTTTTCTTGTAACTTATGGGAAAACAATTTATTGCTGTAAAAATGCAGTAATTTTTAAGAAGTTTTTAACACTTTAGAATGTCTTTCTTCATAAAATAGTGGACTAGATTTAGTCATTGTTAGAAATTTAAATAGAGATTGTATTAAAACAGGATGACACGTATAATCATGGCAGAAATATTTTCAAAGGTTCATTGAACTATAGCCAGTTCTCATCATGAAATAATTTTGAAGTGCTATGTCTTATGTTTTATTTTGGGAGAGTAAAAACAAATATTTTAAATGGGTGACAAATGCTAAATCATTTTCACTAAATAGATTTTGACAGTGTTCCAGAAGTATTGGAAACTAATTTTATAATGGAATTGAAAATTTCTGGACTGTTTTGGAAGTAAAAATTGATGATGGGCTTATTATGATTTTGGCTGATTATCAACCATCTAGTGGTAAATGTAGGAAAATATCACTGTAAATAGTTTGCAGAAAATTAATATGCATTTCTGGTTTAAAAATGTAACTTTATTAGCATTCTTAGGAAATAATTTAAAAACATTTTAAAAAGTGGTTTCTGTACTTTTTTTCCCTTGAATTCTTTATTCAGTTTTGATCAGCTTGTCACAATAAAATTGTTAAATTTCATACTTCGAGGTCACACAGTACTTAAATTAATATGTACATGTGGACGTTCTGTTCTTGTTTTTTAAAGTTCTTGCTGTGATACTGACACATCACTGCCTTTCCATTTATCTATATGAATGGCAGGTGTCTTTCATGTCTAAAAAGTATCCATTGGAATTAGTGGATCAAAAACTCCACTATAAGTGATTAGTAAGAAAACCTATATAAAAATTATTAATATATAATGGAGTGGTATAGGTGCTCTATCCCCTGGGAAATTAGAGAGTTTACTAAAATATTTTTGTGTAGAATTTGGCTCTATAAAATGTATTTGAGAACATCAGTGATTCAGTAAAACCTGAGTACTTCATGGTCAAGAGATTTAGTCTTTAAGTACTGTCTTTGTTTCTTGACTCTTACATGATTGACTCACATTTAATTTGAAATAGTTTTGTTCTTTGAAGAAAAATTGCCTATTCATGGCCCCTATACTGAAAAACATATTAAAACATAAGTAAATGAAAAATGTCTAACAATATGGAATGAATCATGCAGGAAAATGATATGAAAGTGGTTCTCACTTTTCACAAATTCTATATTTGTGAATTCTACTTGCTAAAATTTATTTGTAACCCAAAATTAGTACTTGCAGCACTTTTGCCATTAATTCATGGCCACATGCACAGTGGTGAAAAATTTGCGTTCCAAGCTGGGGTCAAATAAGGTGATGCTCTGCCTTCTCATTTCAGCTCCTACTGTAAACAAGTGTCTTTTTTGAATTCTGTTTAAGTGCCACATTTTTTGCATTTTTGTGCTTGTAGTTGGTGATTGTGCTGTTTAAAATGTCCCCCAAGCAGATTGCTGAAGTGCTGCCTAGTGTTCCTAAGGCAATAAGGCCACGGTGTGCCTTACAGAGAAAATGTGTATGTTAGATAAGTTTCCTTCAGGCATGTGTTAAAGGCTGAGTTCAGTTGTAATGAACCACTATGTTTATACATTAAGTAAGATGTCTTTAAGCAGAAACATATATAAAACATTATGTATTGATCTGCTGGCAAAAATGTTGTGACCAGAGGCTCACAGGAACCTAATGCTGTATTCCCCCTAGGAGCAGTGGTTCAATATTCACTAATTCATATTCGTGGTGACTTGATAGAACATAACTAGCAAGAATAATGAGAATTGACTATATTACCTCTTAAATAAAAATTCAGTTTCCTGATAAATATATCCTGTTGGCATTATTCCATCTTTTCTTGTCTTTTGGTTTGCTCACAGTGGATGCTGAAATCCTAAAATTAGTTTGCGGCTAAATGTTACAAAACAAAATTTAGCATGTAGCTTCTTTAATTTTCTTTAAAAATGATAATGTTTGTTACATGTTAGAGCACTTAATAACTGCCTTCTGCTAGTTTCAGGAAGATTTTTATGGTGAAATAATGATACAGAATTAATAAATTGAACTGTCACAGTTTTCTACTTTGAATTTATGTAAAACAAAGGAAGAGTAAGGTTACAAAAGATAAGGTGAAGTTAACATGCTTAATGTTTGTGTTATGCTTCTACTTTTAATGGAGTTGATGTTAGACACTGTAGCAACTAACATAAAGTGGAAAAGATCAGATTAAAGATTTAGTGTCCATAAAAACAGACCAGCTACTCAGGTAATACACAGTTATTACCAATAAAGACATCACAAAGTTATGCATTGGGAATGAAAAAACGATTCTCTGTGATGTTATAAGCAAAAGCCACCTGAGTAGGCAGTTAATCAGGCTGTTTTCTACAGTGTCCTCAAAGTAACTAGCGTTAAAGAAGAGTTCCAGAATAAAAGTAGTTTAATAAAAGAAATTGCTGATAGGGTTCAAGTGTACAGTTCTCTGATTCTTGGTTTACTTCAGGAAGAGAATTAGACTGTGCGTGATAAAACAGTTCTTGATTCATGGATGAGTACCCCTGTTTTCTCTGAAGGTTTATAAACAAACCAAACCATAAAATAATATGCCTGGCTTTGTACCTAGATATTCTGATTCAATTTATATGTTTTTAGTCTATTGTCACTGAGTGACAGTGGTTAATATTACTTTATAAATGAATATTCTCATGTGCTAGCCACCATGCTATATGTTTTGAATTTATTATAAAATTATTTAAATAGCCGAGAGGTACCCACGTGTGGCAGACACTGCACTTTTTACAGTAGCTATTATTACATCCAAATCATGTAGTGATTCAGGTGGATAAAACAATCTAAAAGAGTAATTCAAATACTCATTTCATAGCTTCAGTCCACTGATTTTTTTTCCTCTGATCATTAAACATACAGTTAAATCATTAAAATTTTAGATGTCATTGTGAAAGATTTATATTTATCATTTGGTTATATTGTCTTGTATATTGCTTTGTGGCAGAAATTTGGTACTGTTTAGTAAAATTCTTTTTTATCATAAGATAAACATATTAGGAAAAAAGTATCAATCTTTTAATAATAGTGTTAGGGAAACATGAAAAGGGTCAGTTTATTATTTTTCTGTACTTAAAAAATTTTAATATTTTAACAATAGATGGACATTTTAACAATAGACTGTGTGGAATTTTATGAGGCTTTATGCAGTTATGATTAACTTGAAATTTTTTCCCCTATAGACTCCACTTTTTGCAAAGATTGACTTTGTCTCAGCATCCACAAACTCTTCACCTAAGATCGGTTCCTGTGTGTCATATGTTTACAAGTCAGTGGGGGTTAAGCACATACAAGCTGAAAAACCAAATAAGGAAACTTATTCCTTCTCTTGACAGTTCTAACTTAACTTGTAAGTTAAATGCAGTCTTAGCTTAAAATGGCTTAAATGTTTTATTAGAGAACAGTTTGAGTAGCGTAGATGATCAGAGTAGTAAATGATTGAAAGTTTTCAGAACATGTCTAAACATACCATCAAACATTTTATATGGCTTAGTTGCATATTGGTTCTACCACAGAGAATGTGAAAAGCCCCACTACATGTCTGTAAAGTTACTTTTAGTCAGTTTAAATAAACACCGCAGCAGTTATTAAATCGTACTTTACATATGACTAAAATTTTGACTTGTCTGGCATACATTTGTGTTTTAATGGTGAGTTTATTTCCAAAGACAGGGATTTGATCAGTATGGGGAATTACAGAGCTTCTCTGGATGCCAAAATAAGTTCGTCCTCTTATCACTGGAAACATTCCTGAGTTTTTTTGCTATCACTCTGGAATCTGGAATTTGAGTTAAGTCTCTCCACTGATGATGTTTATAGGACAGGAATGAGAGTGATGGTCCCTTGCAGAACAGTTATAGATATGTAGCCTTTGACTTTGCTGCTGATTATCAATTTTTCTTAAATATTTGCATAATGTGATTTATCTTTCGCCAGCTTTGTTTTTTGAGGCCTCAACGTGAAAAATAGGTAAGAATGATTCTTAACAGAATGCATGTAAAAGGCATGCAAGAAAGAAAATGTCATACCTTTACCCTGTAGTTTGGAAAATTATTTAAACATTTTGTTTTTTATAAGCAAATATTTTATTCTGGTTTCTTGTTGTGAATTCCTTGACTAAGAAATTTATGAGTAACATGATAGTCTATCAACATGTTCGTATAACTAAAGAGAAATTAAATACAAAAAATATTGTTCAGCTTTTTGAATTGCAAGTAAATAGCATCCCAACTCCAAATAATCCTTATTTACATGGGTTATAAACCATGAGACAATTTTCATTATAGGAAAAGAAATACTAATTTGATTTAGTAACTTTTTTAAAAAGCATCTATGATATGGCATTTTCTGAATAAACTGTTGCTCGTAGTTACAAACTGTTAAAGTTTTGATTACTCAGTGTCTTCAGACTTGAAAAGATTATTTAAAGGATAACATGAAATAAATAAGAACTTGGGTTTGAATACTTTTTTAAATATCCCATTAATTTGGAAAAAATTTAAACAGTTTATATACCGTGGGCATGGTTGTACTTAATCCTGTTGGGATTTTAAGTCTTTTGAAATTAGTAACCAAATGTCTTTTTTGTTTTGTTTTGTTTTTATGTTTGAAAAGGGCCAAAGCCAGTTTTTAGGTTGGCTCAGGCAGAAAAGTGAGAAGAGAATGCTCCACTTTAACCGATGTCAGCCTCTGAAACAAATAACTCAGAAATGCTTTTCTAGTGTACGTGTGAAAACGGATAAACACGCACAGCTGTTTCTTTCAAGAACCCTTGCACTTGCAGAATTAAGGAAGTCATGGCACTCAATCTACTGTCTTGTTCGAGACAAAAATATTATCCTGATGGGCCCACCCGGTGCTGGGAAAACAACAGTAGGCAGAATAATAGGTCAGAAACTGGGTTGTTGTGTCATAGATGTGGATGATGATATCCTTGAAAAAACCTGGAATATGAGTGTGTCTGAAAAATTGCAGGAAGTTGGTAATGAGCAGTTTTTAGAAGAGGAAGGAAAAGCTGTGTTAAACTTCTCTGCATCTGGAAGTGTGATTTCCCTCACTGGGTCCAATCCAATGCATGATGCTAGCATGTGGCATCTGAAGAAAAATGGAATCATTGTTTATCTGGATGTACCTCTAATAGATATAGTGAGTCGTCTAAAATTAATGAAAATAGATAGGATTGTAGGTCAGGATCCTGGAACATCTATGAAAGACTTACTTACGTTTAGAAGACAGTATTATAAGAAGTGGTACGATACTCGTGTTTTTTGTGAAAATGGGGCTTCCCCGGAGGAGGTAGCTGACAAAGTGCTGAATGCAGTTAAAAGATACCAAGATGTAGACTCAGAAACATTCATTTCCACAAGACACATTTGGCCTAAAGACTGTGACCAGAAGGTTCCAACAAAATTCTTTAGTGAAGCTGTGATTGAGGGGTTAGCTTCTGATGGTGGACTTTTTGTCCCTGAGAAGGAGTTTCCAAAATTAAACTGTGGGGAGTGGAAAAGCCTCGTGGGAGCGACGTACGTAGAAAGAGCACAAATACTCTTGGAAAAATGCATACATCCTGCTGACATACCTGCTGCCAGCTTGGGAGAAATGATTGAAACTGCTTACGGGGAAAACTTTGCCTGCTCAAAAATTGCCCCTGTCAGGCACCTGTCAGGCAACCAGTTCATCCTGGAGTTGTTTCATGGACCAACAGGATCATTTAAAGATTTGTCCTTACAGCTCATGCCCCATCTTTTTGCACACTGTATTCCACCCAGTTGCAATTACATGATACTTGTAGCCACCTCAGGAGACACCGGGAGTGCAGTCTTACATGGCTTTAGTCGTCTTAATAAGAATGACAAGCAAAGAATAGCTGTGGCCACATTTTTTCCTGAGGATGGAGTAAGTGATTTTCAAAAAGCACAAATAATTGGCAGTCAGCACGAAAATGGATGGGCAGTAGGTGTCAAGTCAGATTTTGATTTTTGCCAGACATCTATGAAAAGAATTTTTCAAGATTCTGATTTTACTGGCTTTCTTACTGTGGAATATGGAACCGTCTTAAGTTCAGCTAATTCCATAAACTGGGGCCGACTGCTTCCGCAAGTAGTTTATCATGCTTCTGCATACCTTGACCTCGTTAGCCAAGGATTTATTTCTTTTGGAAGCCCGGTGGATGTGTGTATTCCCACAGGAAACTTTGGTAACATTTTAGCAGCAGTGTATGCCAAAACAATGGGAATCCCAATTCGAAAATTTATTTGTGCTTCTAATCAGAACCATGTTTTGACTGATTTTATAAAAACAGGACATTATGATCTAAGGGAAAGAAAATTAGCACAGACCTTTTCACCAGCAATCGATATCCTCAAATCTTCAAACCTGGAACGACATTTACACTTGATGGCTAATAAAGATGGACAATTAATGACAAGATTATTTAATCAATTAGAAGAACAGCATCACTTCCAGATAGAAAAGATCCTAGTGGAGAAACTTCAGCAGGATTTTGTAGCTGACTGGTGCTCTGAGGGAGAGTGCCTAGCAGCTATTCACTCCACCTACAACACTTCGGGGTATATTTTAGATCCACACACTGCTGTTGCAAAAGTAGTTGCAGACAGAATGCAAGACAAAACCTGCCCAGTGATCGTCTCATCTACAGCTCATTACTTGAAGTTTGCACCTGCTATCATGCAGGCTTTAAAGATCAAAGAGATCAACCAAACTTCATCAAGTCAGATTTATTTACTGAGTTCATACAATGCATTACCTCCACCGCATGAGGCTTTATTAGAGAGAACAAAACAGCAAGAGAAGACGGAGTACCAGGTCTGTGCAGCTGATGTGAATGTCCTAAAGAGTCACGTGGAAAAACTAGTACAAAATCAATTCATATAAAAGTTCTCTGAGTAAAAAAAAAAATTTCCTGGTGATAAGCATGCAATAATAAATCACAAAAGTTGATCTGGAGTACAAGTAGCATTTTGTTTTTTATGTAACTATGTATATCTATATGTAGATCTGTTATTTTTTAGAATTTCAATAGCCTAATCCCTAGATCTGAACATTATACCTGCACAGATTCCTTGGATCCTTAATCTACAAATGACAGAAAGGTAGCATAGTGCAAGGACCCTTGTGCTGTGCTTTGCACTCGTGAGGGATATATCAGTTTCTATTCCCTCACCCCTACTTTTAAGTGGACCAGAATGTCTGGTGTTCAATCTGGCAGTTAAAATATTTAAGCGTAGTTGTTATGTAGTACATCTGTAACCATTACTAGTTCTCTATTGACTGGAAAGATAATTTACCACTCTAATGGTTAACTTCTATGGAGGAAAGTAGTAAGCTCATCTATTAAGAAAGGGCTCATGTTTCTGACTCTCCATTTTGGACTTGTAATTAATTACGTGTATCCTACGCCATCCAGATTAGATAAGTGCTCTGGCCTTCACTGCCCTTTGGGTGTATATAGTTAAGGTGATGTAGTTTGAAAATCAAGACACAAGATTTAAATCCAGGATGTAATAATCACCAGAACTACTTAGTAGTGGATACAGAAATAAAATTATGTATCTCTTTCAAGAGAAAAGCTTTCCAAAATTCAGATTATTTGAATACTCTTAATGGAAGTATGTTTCTAGTTCTACCAGTTTTCCTGTGTTATTTGGACTCCATTCCTATATAATTTGTCTATTGTCTCTCTTTGCAATGAACATTGTCTTTTTTAGCAACTAAAATCACATACAATACATTAATACATGTATTTAGTTTTCCCATTTTTGTAGTAACAATACATTATAACCATGATTTACATTTGTGAATTTCCTGGATGTTTTATTTTTAAATTAAAGATTATCACTGAAAGTAACTTAGTGTAATGGACTACTCTCAACCACAAGATGGCATTCCTAACATAATTTGTTTTTCCTGATAAAATTCTGCTCCATCTTCTGAAAGAACTACCTCCATAAAGACACATATTACAAGTTGTCAAGAAAAAACTGCAATAGTTTAATGAGCAGAAACAATTTGTTAAAAAAATTTCAAAATTAAACCAATTATGTTAACTTTGGATCTCTGCCTTCCAAAAAGCACATTTTAAAACCACAACTTGAAAACCAAGAGCAGTTACAAGAAAATAATGGAGGATTCAAAGTTCACTTATTCACGTATGTCTTATTTTATCATTTGTTTTTAAGGATATTTGTTTCAGTAAATGATGTATTTAGAAAGTGCACGTAAATTTTCCTGTGTGTATGAGAATGCACTATTTTTCTGAAAGTGGGAGGGACAGTGTTTAAAAAAAAAGACGATTTTGGCTCACAAGAATTGTAGTTAAGGAGGCAACATGTAAAATTAAATCATGTATTGATACAACATAGAAGAGTTACTGCAGGATAATTCATGAGTAAGTGAAAAATGAGTGATAGTCAAGAGTTATAGGATTACCATGGACCAGTCAGAAGAGGCTTCACTGAGGTGAGTCCTGAAGGATGGAAAGATTTTGTAGGTGAAAAGGATAGGGAAGTACATTCTAGGCAGTCAAGGGAAATAGGTATGGCAAGTTGTTCAAGAAAGCACCTGCCTTTATGGTTGGTTTGTTCTCTGTCCAAACTTATTTCATGCCTTCACTTTTTTCTTAAAACCAACTCTAGCTCTTCCCTCTCAGCTAAAAATCTTGCCTCAGTCAAGAGGAACAAGCTAGTGGTGAAGACATGGTTTCCCATCACCAAATGTCTAAATCTGCTGCACCTGTTTCTCTCCTCGCCTGCTCCCCTGGGTTGAATTGGGTGGTGTTCCTTCAGGTGTGTCTCAGCTTCTGTTTCCATCAGAGTGCTCACATCACTTGCTTCATCAGTTCTCTCCTCTGCTATGTCTTCAACTTCTCTCTGCTGATGGAACTTTTCTATGCCATTCAGTGCTCTCTTTTCATATTTTAAAAAGCATAAGAGCAAAACAAAACTCTAATTATCCATGTTCTCCCCTCCTGCATCTACTCTTCTATTTCTTTACACTCCATTCAAGACCAAGCCTCTTCAAAAGAGTTTTCTAGGGAATTCCCTGGTGGTCCAGTGGTTAGGACTCCATGCTTTCATCGCCAAGGTCATGGGTTCAATCCCTGGTTGGGGAACTAAGATCCCTCATGCCATGCGGCCAAAAAAATAAAAATAAAAAGAGTTGTCTACATGTATGGTCTCCACTTTCTTGCCTCTCATTTTCTCCAGAGTGTGTAAAGTACACGCACAGTTTAAGGAGGAATAATAAAACAGAGCCATGTGCTCCCCGCCTTGCTTTGAGAGTAGAACATTCCTCATCTTTGACACCTGCTGTGGCTCCTCTTTGATTACATCCACATCTCTCCCTCAGAGGCAACCACTATTCTAAATTTTCTCTTCATCATTTCCTTGTTTGTATTTATAGTTTTGCACTGTTTAGTTTGGCCTTTTTTCAAATTTTATGTAAATGGAATCATACTATATATATATTCTTCCATGACCTTCTTTTATTAAAAACCTTTAAAATTCATCCATGCAGATGAGTGAAGCCATAGTTCATTAATTTTTATTACTGAATAATATTGTATAGTATGAATACCACAATCTATCCATTTGCCAGTTAGTAGACATTTAGATTGTCGAATATTTATCTGTTCTTGTATCCAATAGGTATACTGTTTTGTAAAATTTGTGTTGAAGACTAGTGAAAATGGACTTCCAAATATTTGTGATTCTTTCTAATGACATGTAAAAATAGATTTCATATCTTGGCTGTATTAAAATAAAAATGTATGGTCTGTTTATGATATGAAAAATTGCCATCAGTTCTTAGGCTATGGTTATAATTTCTACCTCTCACAATCTTTGAAGTTGTTTTACAATGTCAAAAATATAGTAAATTTGTAAGATTTTTGAGAAAAAAGTGAGATTTTCAAATTACATATTAATGAAACTTATAAAATGTTTTTTCATCAAAATAGAGTTTAGAAGGTAATAAATTGTTCTGTTTGAAGTTTTTGTTAGATGTTAATAGCAATTCACTTTCAAAAACGATAGTGGCAAATAGTTTCCCTCAATCCATTAAATCATTTATAAACATTTTATAATTCAAACGACTTTATGTTAGTAAGAAGGAAAAGTAGCTGTTTCCATGTGAGCCTCAAACTCATGGGAACATAGAGAATAAAGTTTGGTGCAGAACATGAAAAAAGTCTGCGTGTGAAATAGTCATTTGTGTGGGCCCTCTCTGTGTCCTCCAACCACTAGAATCATTAGTTTTTATCTCTTTGAAACTTTAAAAACAAATAGCCTCCTCTAAAATCAAAGTTAGAATAAGTTCCTTTGATTCAAAGAAAGCAAAGCCAAGCAAGTTGCCAGTGTCATGGAGAAGGGGCCTGTCAAACACAGGAAACCAGATCAATATCATGTACAGCAGCTCTCTGCTTAGTTGGCAAGATTCAGACAAGAGCCCTGCACCAGAAAGTCATTTGCTTCTATAGAAGGTGCATTACTCAGGTCGGCTATTTTTCTCGCTAAACTATCGCTTTCTGAGTTCTTAGGTCTTTCTTCATCTGGGTGGTGGTAACAATTGTCTTGAGGAGTGACTGCGCTGAAGTTCTGTGTGCAGATGTGGCGCTATTGTTCAATTATCTTACTTTATCGTGATTTTAGTGGCCCATACAATGCAGAGTTGCTAATGGCAGGTTTATTTTCATTTACAAATATTAGGAGAGTTTGTAATTTTAAATTACTTAAATCCACAATGGGCTATTTTAAATATATTCTTACATTTGGTGAATTAGTCCTAAAATTAGTCAGTACCATCTTATAGTGAATTGAATGGTATCTTTGTGAGTTTTGTTTTTGTTTTTTTCAAAACAAATGCTTTGTTGCCATTTTTCAAAATGGAGACTTTAAGATAGATATTCCAGAGCTCATAAGAAATGCTAAAATAAGAAAAAATGCTAGGAACCATTTTGAACAGAAGTTAAAAAAAATTTTAAACAACAAAAATCTTTTTGGCACTCTTTAAGGCACAAATATTAATGCATGTTAATGTCTAAATCACTCAATTTTATTTCAGATCAAACTAGGCTTGCTTGTATTCATGGCAACATTAAGCTTTCTAAGTATATGCCCAGAAATAGGTTTTCTTTTGAAGTCTTGTAAAAAAATGTTGATTGGGATATACGGTTCAAGATGGCGGAGTAGGAGGACATGTACTCACTCCCTCTTGCAAGAGCACCAGAATCACAACTAACTGCTGAACAATCATCAACAGAAAGACACTGGAACTCACCGAAAAGACACCCCACATCCAGAGACAAAGGAGAAGCCGCAATGAGACGGTAGGTGGGGCACAATCGTGTTAAAATCAAATCCCATAAATGCTGGGTGGGTGACTCACACACTGGAGAACAGTTATACCACAGAAGTCCACCCACTAAAGTGAGGGTTCTGAGCCCCACGTCAGGCTTTCTAACCTGGGGGTCCAGCAACGGGAGAAGGAATCCCCAGAGAAACAGACTTTGAAAGCCAGCAGGATTTGATTGTAGGACCTCCACAGGACTGGGGGAAACAGAGACTCCATTCTTGGAGGGCACACAAAAAATAGTGTGCACACCAGGACCCAGGGGGAGGGAGCAGTGACCCCATAGGAGACTGAACCAGACCTACCTGCTGGTGTTGGAGGTTTGCCTACAGAGGTGGGGGGCAGCTGTGGCTCACCAAGGAGACAGGGACACTGGCGGCAGGGGTTCTGGGAAGTACTCATTGGCATGAGCCCTCCTTGAGTCCACCATTAGTCCCACCAAAGAGCCTGTAAGCTCCAGCGCTGGGTAACCTCAGGCCAAACAAGCAACAAGGTGGGAACAAAGCCCCACCCATTGGCAGACAAGCAGATTAAAGTTTTACTGAGCTCCACCCACCAAACTGGATTAAAGTCTTACTGAGCTCGCCCACCCAGTCCAACCCACCATCAGTCCCTCCCATCAGGAAGCACCCATGAGCCTCTTAGATAGCTTCCTCCACAAGAGGGCAGACAGCAGTATCAAGCAGTATCAACAGTATTTCGTCTTATGGAACTGAAAACCACAGCCACAGACAGAGAAAATGAAAAGGCAGAAGACTTTGTACCAGATGAAGGGACAAGATAAAACCCCAGGAAAACAACTAAATGAAGAGGAGATAGGCACCCTTACAGAAAAAGAATTCAGAATAATGATGGTGAAGATGATCCAGGACTTTGAAAAAAGACTGGATGCAAAGATTGAAAAGTTTACCAAAGACCTAGAAGAATTAAAGAACAAACAAACAGAGATATGCAACACAATAACTGAAATGAAAAATACACTAGAAGGAACCAATAGCAGATTAACTGAGGCAGAATGGTGAATAAGTGACCTGGAAGACAGAATGGGGATAATCACTGATGCAGAAAAGAATAAAGAAAAAAGAATGAACAGAACTGAAGACAGCCTAAGAGACTTCTGGGACAACGTTAAACACACCAACATTCGCATTATAGGGGTCCCAGAAGGAGAAGAGAGAGAGAAAGGACCTAAGAAAACATTGGAAGAGATTATAGTTGAAAACTTCCCTAACATGGGAAAGGAAATAGCCACCCAAGTCCAGGAAGCGCAGAGAGTCCCAGGCAGGACAAACCCAAAGAGAAACACACCAAGACATACAGTAGTCAAATTGACAAAAATTAAAGACAGAGAAATGTTGTTAAAAGCAACAAGGGAAAAACGACAAATAACATACAAGGGAACTCCCATAAGGTTAACAGCTGATTTCCCAGCAGAAACTTGGCAAGCCAGAAGGGAGTGGCATGATATATTTAAAGTAATGAAAGGGAAAAATGACAACCAAGAATATTCTACCCAGCAAGGATCTCATTCAGATTCGATGGAGAAATCCAAAGCTTTACAGACAAGCAACAGCTAAGAGAATTCAGCACCACCCAACCAGCCCTACAACAAATGCTAAAGGAACTTCTCTAAGCAGGAAACATAAGAGAAGAAAAGGACCTACAAAAACAAAAACAAAACAATTAAGAAAATGGTAATAGGAACATGCATATCGATAATTACCTTGAATGTAAATGGACTAAATGCCCCAACCAAAAGACATAGACTGGCTGAATGGATACAAAAACAAGACGCATATATATGCTGTCTACAAGAGACCCACTTCAGACCTAGGGACACATACAGACGGAAAGTGAGGGGATGGAAAAAGATATTCTGTGCAAATGGAAATCAAAAGAAAGCTGGAGTAGCGATACTCATATCAGATAAAAGACTTTAAAAAGTGTTACAAAAGACAAGAAAGGACACTACATAAAGATCAAGGGATCAGTCCAAGAAGAAGAGATAACAATTTTATATGCACCCAATTTAGGAGCACCTCAATACATAAGGCAAGTGCTAACAACTATGAAAGAGGAAATCAACAGGAACACAATCATAATGGGGGACTTTAACACCCCACTTACACCAATGGACAGATCACTCACACAGAAAATTAATAAGGAAACGCAAGCTTTAAAACAATAAATCAGCTTGATTTAATAGATATCTATAGGACATTACATCCAAAAACAGCAGGTTACATGTTCTTCTCAAGTGCACATGGAACATTCTCCAGGATAGATCACATTTTGGGTCATAAATCAAGCCTTGGTAAATTTAAGAAAATTGAAATCATATCAAGCATCTTTTCCAACCACAACACTATGAGATTAGAAATCAATTACAGGAAAAAACTGAAAAAACACAAACACATGGAGGCTAAACAATAAGCTACTAAATAACCAAGAGATCACTAAAGAAATCAGAGGAAATCAAAAAATACCTAGAGACAAATGACAATGAAAACACAATGATCCAAAACCTATGGGATGCAGCAAAGGCAGTTCTGAGAGGGAAGTTTATAGCAATACAATCCTACCTCAAGAAACAAGAAAAATCCCAAATAAACAATCTAACCTTACACCTAAAGAAACTAGAGAAAGAAGAGCAAACAAAACCCAAAGTGAGTAGATGGAGAGAAATCATAAAGATCAGAGCTGAAATAAATGAAATAGAAACAAAGAAAACAACAGCAAAAATCGATAAAACTAAAAGCTGGTTCCTTGAGAAGCTAAATAAAATCGATAAACCTCTAGCAAGACTCATCAAGAAAAAGAGCGAGAGGACTCAAATCAAAAATTAGAAATGAAACAGGAGAAGTTACAACGGACACCACAGAAATAAAAAGCACCATAAGAAACTACCACAAGCAAGTATATGCCAATAAAATGGACAACCTGGATGAAATGGACAGAGTCTTAGAAAGGTATAACCTTCCAAGACTGAATCAGGAAGAAATAGAAAATATGAACAGACCAATCATGAGTAATGAAATTGAAACTGTGATTAAAAATCTTCCAACAAACAAAAGTCCAGGGGCAGATGGATCCACAGGTGAATTTTATCAAATATTTAGAGACAAGTTAACACCCATCCTTCTCAAACTCTTCCAAAGCATTGCAGAGGAAGGAACACTCCCAAACTCATTTTATGAGGCCACCATCGCCCTGATACCAAAACCAGACAAAGATACTACAAAAAAAGAAAATTACAGACCAATATCAGTGATGAATTTAGATGCAAAAAGCCTCAACAAAATACTAACCAAGAGAATCCAACAACACATTCAAAGGATCATACACCATGATCAAGTGGGGTTTATCCCTGGAATGCAAGGATTCTTCAATATACACAAATCAATCAATGTGATGTACCATATTAACAAACTGAAGGATAAAAACCACATGATCATCTCAATAGATGCAGAAAAAGCTTTTGACAAAATTCAACTCCCATTTATGACAAAAACTCTCCAGAAGGTGGGCACAGAGGGAACCTACCTCAGCACAGTAAAGGCCATATATGACAAACCCACAGCAAACATCATTCTCAATGGTGAAAAACTGCAAGCATTTCCTCTAAGATCAGGAACAAGACAAGGATGTCCACTCTCTCCACTACTATTCAACATAGTTTTGGAAGTCCTTGCCACAGCAATCAGAGAAGAAAAAGAAATAAAAGGAATCCAAATTGGAAAAGAAGAAGTAAAACTGTCACTGTTCGCAGATGACATGATACTATACATAGAAAATCCTAAACATGCCACCAGAAAACTACTTGAGCTAATCAATTAATTTGGTAAAGCTGCTGGATACAAAATTAACACACAGAAATGTCTTGCATTTCTATATACTAACAATGAAAGATAAGAGAAATTAAGGAAACAATCCCATTCACCATTGCAACAAAAAGAATAAAATACCTAGGAATAAACCTAACCAAGGAGGTAGAAGACCTGTACTCAGAAAACTATGACACTAATGAAAGAAATCAAAGATGACACAAACAGATGGAGGGACATAACATGTTCTTGGATTGGAAGAATCAACATTGTGAAAATGACTATATTACCCAAAGCAGTTTACAGATTCAGTGTAATCCCTGTCAAATTATCAATGGCATTTTTTTTACAGAACTAGAACAAGAAATTTTACGATTTGTATGGAAACGCAAAAGACCTCAAATAGTCATTGCAATCTTGAGAAGGAAAGACGGAGTTGGTGGCATCAGGCTTCTGGACTTCAAACCATACTACAAGGCTACAGTGATCAAGACAGTATGGTACTGGCACAAAAACAGAAATATGGATCAATGGAACAGAATAGAAAGCCCAGAGATAAACTATGGTCAACTAATCTATGACAAAGGAGCCAAGGATATACAGTGGAGAAAAGGCAGCCTCTTCAATAAGTGGTGATGGGAAAACTGGACAGCTACATGTAAAAGAATGAAATTAGAACACTCCTTAATACCATACACGAAAATAAACTCAAAATGGATTAAAAAAATGAACTCAAAATGGATTAAAGACCTAAATGTAAGGCCAGACACTATAAAACTCCTAGAGGAAAACATAGGAAGAACACTCTTCGACGTAAATCACAGCAAGATCTTTTTTGATCCACCCCCTAGAATAATGGAAATAAAAACAAAAATAAATAAGTAGGACCTACTGAAACTTCAAAGCTTCTGCACAGCAAATGAAACTATAAGCAAGACGAAAAGACAACCTTCAGAATGGGAGAAAATATTTGCAACAGACAAAGGATTAATCTCCAAAATATATAAACAGTTCATCCAGCTCAATATCAAAAAAACAAACAACCCAATCAAAAAATGGGCAGAAGACCTAAATAGGCATTTCTCCAAAGAAGACATACGGATGGCCAAGAGGCACATGAAAAGCTGCTGAACGTCACCAATTATTAGAGAAATGCAAATCAAAGCTGCAATGAGGTATCACCTCACACCGGTCAGAATGGGCATCATCAGAAAATCCACAAGCAGTAAATGCTGGAGAGGGTGTGGAGAAATGGGAACGCTTTTACACTGTTGGTGGGAATGTAAATTGATACAGCCACTATGGAGAACAGTATGGAGGTTCCTTGCAAAACTCAAAACAGAATTACCATATGACCCAGCAATCACACTGCTGGGCATATACCCAGAGAACACCATAATTCAAAAAGACACGTGCACTCCAGTGTTCATTGCAGCACTATTTACAATAGCCAGGACATGGAAGCAACCTAAATGTCCATCAATAGATGAATGGATAAAAAAGATGTGGTACATATATACAATGGAATATTACTCAGCTGTAAAAAGCAATGAAATTGGGACATTTGTAGAGACATGGATGGACCTAGAGACTGTCATATAGAGTGAAGTAAGTTAGAAAGAGAAAAACAAATATCGTATATTAACACATATATGCGGAATATAGAAAAAAGATACAAATCAACCAGTTTGCAAGGCAGAAATAGAGACACAGATGTAGAGAACAAACATATGGACACCAAGTGGGGAAAGTGGGGCGGGTTGAGGGGGGAATGAATTGGGAGATTGGGATACCAAATAGTACACTCTAAATATATGCAGTTTATTGTCTGTTAACTGTATCTCAATAAAAGTTCATAAAAGAAAAAACACAGGACAAAATCAAGCAAAGTTGATCTAAATGTGGTAGACAAAACTATCACTTCTTTTTAGTGAGAAATGCAACTTATTACTCAAAATAGTATTTCTTCACATCTTTGCCAACTGGTGCCATCAACATCAGTATTCGTGAAAACGGCGATTATTTCTTGATTAAAAATCTAATACCTAAATGTGGTTCTAATATATTAGTGAATGTCTATGGGAGCCATTTTCCATTAAATGGTAATGAATAAAGTAAATAAGTAAATAAGTAAATAAATAAATAAATGCAGTTTATTGTATGTTAACTGTATCTCAATAAAAGTCTAAAAAAAAAAGATTAAAAAGAAAAATATATTGTTTGGGGTAAACTTGGCAGCACGCGCCCTAGATTTGCAATCCATGCTGTGGTATGTCATTTTCTTTAAAATTAGAGAAATTGTAGGTTTTCAGTAGGCTTTTTTAAAAATTATTTAGTTATTCATCCATTTATTTATTTAGGCTGTGCTGGGTCTTAGATGCGGCATGCAGGATCTTCATTGCAGTATGTGGGATATAGTTCCCTCACCAGAGACTGAACCCAGGCCCCTTGCACTGGGAGCACGGAGTCTCACCCACTGGACCACCAGGGAAGTCCCTCAGTATGTTTTGCTTTGTTTGCAGCACTTATTACCTCAAGTTCTCATTGAGTCATTCACTTGCTTTCTGAGCCGCTGCTGCTCTTTTCACCTGACGTTTTTGTCCATTTATGACTTACTTTTTCAATGACTTTACTGCCATTTTAGTGGTCCCCAAAAGCAATTCAGTGATGTGACCTGGGTGTTGTATCTGGTGCCAACCTCTAGAGCTGATTCTCTGGTTTTCTGGAGATTCTTTGGTCCATTTATTATCTTTTAGTAAATTTATTTTAAGCTTAAACTTGTTCGGACTGAGTTCTGTTATTTGCAGAATACAAATAACAGAACTGCCTAATACAGTACTAAGTGATGATTATAGGCAAAATTAGTGATTTGGCACCAAGTGATATGCAATAAACATTTTGAGCTGGGCAAAAGTCAATTAAATCATTCTGTGAAAATTGACCAGCAATACACAATTACAAGAAAGAGTATTGCATATTTTATTATTATTTATAATTTTGTGTTCTACATTGTTTAATCAGTAAAAGTTATAATAAACATGTATACACACACAGACACTTTTTTCAGAGAGCCATTTACTACTACCATACTAGCTATATGGCAAACACATGACATTGCCTTTCTAAAATCTTTAAATTTGGGAATTTCAAAACATTTAACTCATGGATTTTGGATAAGGGATTGTTAACCTGTTCATTTTAGCACAACAATTTCCTAATCTAACTGAAAATATGTGCAAGAAAATAGCATTTCTACTGGATCAAGTGGCCTGTTTAAGATGATTCAACATCCTGGTTTGACAAAATTGGAGAATATTCATATTTGTTGAATTTTACAAGGCTAAAATCAAGTGGCAGAAGTTTTCTTGCCCTTGATATTACCTTTTTTCTGGGACTCTCTCTCCAATCTGTTTGAGATTTTAAATATAATTGGCTGACATAATATTTAAACAACTGCCAAATCAACATGGGTCATTACCAGAAAATATATCACTTCTTGTAAATTCCACATCTGTGTAGGGTTCTCCTCTATTAAAGTAATGTAACTTAATCCTAAAAGATCTGAATAGCTTATTTATTCACAGTATTCTGTATAGTTTCCAGAAAAAGAGTCATCAGGTCAACACGTACCCCCTTTTCCCTTCAGTGTTGTAGCCTACTATGAAGAAATACAGAACATCTTTCTCTTGAGAAAAGTTGAGTATAACAATATTTTACTGGCAACAGAAAGAAGGAAAATATTTGTTTAAATTGGGTCAAGAGCATAAAATTTCTACTGGCCAAAAGTCATGCTGAAATGAAATGAAATTTTAGGGAGAAAACAATAAAAGCTAAAATATCCTTTGAAATATGCAGGTCATTCTTGTTAAAGAGGGAAAAAAACACATGTAGGAGCTTTATAACTTTGAAAATGATTACACATAAATTATTTGCTTTTCCTAAGACCTCAGAAAGGGAGATGGGGCCTTGATGCGGTCACCAGAGTGAGAGGTCCAGAAATGGACACAAAGTTGATCAGATTTAGAGACTTTATCTTCAGCTAATCACACTTATAAGAGAGTTAATATAAACTAAAATGTACATTTATTGATTGATAATGGTCAATATATTTTTCCAGTGGCCACAGATCTGGTCTCCACCCAAGACTCTCCATCCCTTATATGAAGATATCCTGGAAATAGGAATTTATTTGGTAAATATGAAGTCAAACCAAAGAGAGAAGGATAGTTTTCAGGAATGTTTCACTCACAACTACCTGCACTTATCCCATAATATAGAATAACCCTTGAGTGAACAGAATATTCTTACCTGTTGGACTCAAGGTCGTTCTTCTCTGGACAGTGCTAAATATCCACTGCTAACTCCTGACCTTTGGGTCCTTATCCTTCAAGATCACACACTTTGGGTGAATGTGTACCTTTTTCAGATTTGTTACAAAATAAAAAAGTCACAGTCTCAGTACTTGGGAAGCTTATGGAGAACTTAGGCAAGTGATTCAACTTATTACAAGATCATATGGTAAATATTATGATCGGGAACAGCCAGAAACATGGTTCACCCTGAGAAAGCTAGTTAGATATTTGGTTCCCCTTCAAACTGATGTTATTTGAGTATTTGTTCCACTTTTCTTTTTCGGAGGGAGCATAGTTTTCACACGCATCCCCACATCACAAAGTGCAGGGAAGGACGGAGAAGGACACCTGCTGGTAGAGGTTGCAGCTCCTGTGCTGCCCTAAGCCACTCAGCTTGGACTCCTAACTCGTATACCTTACTAGTGAAACGAAAATACGGAAACTAACCAAACTCACCCTCTTTGAAAGGCGGTTTAGAAATCCTTTATTGTTATTCAAGCATATTCTTGGGTCCTCTCACCTTCTGATTCCTAGAAGCTTGTTGAAGTAGTCCTTCTGATCACCAACGGTGTTGATAAACGCTATTTTCTTTCTCTGCAATGTTCCTAATGACGTGTGAATCTCTTTGAAGACTGGTGGCTGGCTCTTCCCTAATCCGCTTCAGGCTATGATCACGTTTTAGACCTGAGGCTATGGGATGGGGGCCAAAAAGAGAGACACAGAAATCAGACTGAGGGGTTACAGACGGCATTCTAGAGGAGATGATCACATGTGAGTCAAAGCTTAAAAGTCAAGTGACAGTTATGTAGGTGAACTGGTGAGCAGAGAGAACAACACTGCAAGGAGTACGGATGTATTGCTCAGCTCGCTTGGAACAAAACGTGTGTGTATGGAGTTGTGAAAGCGAAGCCAGAAAATCAGGCAGGATCCATGAATTTACATGTTTCTGAAAGCTATGAGATGTCACTGAGGAGTTTTAAGTAGGATACCATAATCAACTCTTTATTTTAGAAAGATCACGCTGGCAACTGGGTGGGGGTGGAGGGATTAGACTCACAGACCGGAGACCCATTAGGAGGCCAGAGTATGGACCGCACTGGTGGAACCAGAAGAAATGAATACTTTCAAGAAATACTTAGGACATCGCTTTATAGGATTTGGTGACAAATTAAATGAGAAGGGCATGGAGAAAGACTCAGGGTTATAAACTAGAGGGATGGTTTTACCATTTACAGAGATCAATAATGTAGAAGGGTGAGCAGATTTGGTGATGAACAGAATGGAGAGGAGATGGTGATGGTTTAGCATGCCTAACTCACTGGACATTTAATTTTCACTCTAATTTTCCACCACATCTTAAAATAAATAGTCTCCAGACCCTCTTCAAAGAAGAGAAAGTAAAGTGACTCATTTACTAATGAAAGCATGCAGGGACTTGGAGAACTTTTACCTCCAAACAAATGCGTCTCTATTTCTCCCCTAACACCCAAACCTGACTTGCTTTTCTTTCCTTCTGTCTTTCCTTACAATGTTCTAATAAAAATACTTCCTAAATCCTGCCCATCTATTTGTCAGCATTTTCAAGTTGCAAATCAGAATTCACTTCAGTTAAATTATTCCCTGAGCAGCCACCATTCCTGTTCACTTTAGCTTTAGTATTTATATGCTCTTCTGTAGTTAACTTGCTAAAACCCCAGCTTTCTTTCTTATAAATATTTATCATTTAAAAACTTAATTATAAATTTCTTTACAAGTTCAAATTCTTTATATCTGCCAAAGTACCAGTATATTATTGTCTAAAGGATAAAGTCTTAGTTAATTGACTTCTTGGTACAATAAAACACATACCACAATAAATTATTGAATTTTAAGCTTGTTGGGCAGCCTTCTTTATGTAATGGAACATTTTGACTTGCAGTCACTTTCTAAGGTACAGAGAGTATCATATGATATTTCAGATTCTTTGTGTGTACTATTTTTTTTTAATCTCTAATTTTTTTTTTTTTTTTGCCATGGTGCGCGACCTTAGTTCCCTGACTCGAACCCACACCCCCTGCAGTGGAAGCGAGGAGTCCTAACCACTGGACCACCAGGGAATTCCCTGTGGGTATCATTTTTGTTCAATATCTGCTCACAATTTTTTATTTTGTTTTCTAGGGTAAGGTGACACAGGAAATGGTTTCCCTTTAAAAGGAGTTGTTTTACTTCTTTGGTTATCAGGAAAGGTGATAGAAATCTGATCGCTGTCTGAAGGTTTCCCATGAAATTTACACTTTAAATAGACATGGGACAGTGCTACGTCCCCACTTCCCCATGTCACACTGCTGCCTGTGCCTGAAGGTTGTGATCTGCACTTTTAACAGTAAGTGAATTAGGCATTAGACATTTGTTTAACTCTTTAGGAACTTAGGTTTACATTTAAAAGATACTCTTATTAGAGTATCAGTTTGCACCTTTCTCATCTGTACAGGCCTTTATTTTTTAATCTTGTTTCTTAATCTTAATCTCTTAATCTTAAAATTGGCATGTACTTGTTATGGGGATCTAATAAAATGATGTGTGTGAGAAGATTTTTAAGGACTACATCATATTATTCTTACAGTGCCGTAAAAAAAAAAAAAGACATCAAAAAACAGGCACTTCCCCGGGGGTCCAGTGGTTAGGACTTTGCTTTCACTGCCGTGGGCCTGGGTTCAACTCTTATCGGGAAACTAAGATTCCACAAGCTGTGCGGGGCCACCAAAAAAAAAAAAAAAAAGATATTCTTAGGGTGCTGTTACTAATACTTGTCTTAAATTTTGAGAGAACTGAGAAGATTCTTTTTTCTTTTTTTTAGTTTTCTCTTTTGAGAATGATTTAATGTATTCAAGAAGAATTCCTGCAATCCAATCTTATTAGGTTGATTTCTGAAATGAATGCCAGTTTTTGACACTGGAATAGAATGGAACAATATGACCTTAAATACACACTTTTGTTTTAAACTGCGTTTTTTTTTCAATAGTTCATGAATGGTATCTGTTTCTCATAATGTCAATGATGTGCAATAACCTGGACATTATTTCCAGAAATTGTTTAAATCAGTCTTTGGTTTGATTTAGCACTGATTAAAGCCTTGGTTGTCTTCTCAGCATCCGTTTTGTCAAGAGTAAAAGGATTAAAAAAAACCAAACTGCAAGAGGATGTGGAGCAGTGCTTAACCAATGCTATGGAGGGGGGTTTATTAATTATTATGATTCAATCTGGCTGTTTTCTCTTCTTCACAGGGGAAATGAGAAATTTCCTGGTGGTACAATCAGAATGATACTAGAAGCCATATCTTTGCAAAGCCAAAATGATCTGTTTAAAGCTTAGGTACATTGTGTCAAGTCCAGAATTAATCTCACTGACAAAAAAGAGGAATTCACCATCAACAGTATCAAGGACTTTTGATGAGAGCGTTATATCCATCATTAGAACTATCACCTCCATTTTCTTGTGTGGGTGGTAAACTCTAATTCCATAATTTAAGGTTCTCTGGTATCTTACAAGCTTTATAACATCCCAGAGGTGAAAAACTTTTCCCATAGGCTTTATAGAGGCAGTTCTGAAGCTGGATCACCTGTATCCAGGCCCTGGTTCCAACACCAGCTTTAAGACCCTGAGAAAGTTATTAAATCTTCCTGTGCCTCAGCTTCTTATCTAGAACACGTGGATAAAATACCTGCCTGGTTGGGCTGTGAGGACAACATGAGATAGTGCGTATGAAGCACCACAATCCTTTGCTTTCTCTGAAAACATGGCCCTTCCAAAGGATGAATCTAAAATAATTTTTTTCCATAAAATACTGAAATCTCACTATACCCTGCCTTAAACAGATGGACTTTTTTTCCTCCCAAAATTGCTGTGTTGTATACTAGCCAAAATGTTTACTTACGGAAGTGCCCAAAGATCCTCAAATTACGATGTATATGTTAGTTTCAATCTCCTAGAAACTCATAGTGTTTCAGTAGAAGCTATTTTATTTAGGTGGGGAAAAAAATGACAATTTGTCATTTGCAAGTTTGGGCCAAACCAGTAGACTCTCACTTTGCTTTTCACCAACTAAAATTAGTTTTCGGCAACAAGATTCAGGGTTATTGACTCAAGCTGCTGGCAGTTTAAGTTTTTATCTATCCAAATTCTTACAGTTCAGGGAGCAGAAAAACCCAATTTTTCCTGTTATAAATTTAATCCAATGTGAACACAAACTTTCAAGGTTCGTTCAGGGATGCTAATTCCTTTTGTGTTCACTTTTTCCATGATGAAGCCCTTCTTGGATGTCAGCGAGCAGGATTAAATCTCAGGAGCGTGTGAGGCCACCCGAAAACGCTCCATTGTCTTTCAGTTTCTCTGGGTCACTCAGTATTTGATTATCCAGACTAATTGTGGGCAAGGAAAGCATGAATAATCAAATTGTACAGACAAGCTCTTGTACCTTATTTTGGCTGACGACGTCATCCTTCTTCTCAAACCTTTTTTCCAGAAGAGCTAACAAGGAAAGTAGAAGCTTTGTTTCCTGTCTTTGCTCAACTTCCTCTGTCCTTTCAAAGAAGTATTGACAAATGACAAGGTGTCTTCCTCCCAAGTGTCCCCTTCCCAGCTGTAAAGTGTTATCAACAATACGTCTAAGTAGTAATTCCCTGAAAAGGTGGACTTGCCTGTTCTAGAACTTTCTGGTACAAAAAGGAAGACAGTGCTTAAGCCTGAACTTGGCGTCTGGCTTTTTCTTTTCTTGATCATTTCCAACAATCTTAAAGGCTATTTTCTTCTTTCTTCCCATTACAGGATTTTTGGCACCTCAGAAGTAATAATGGAAATAAACATTTAACAGATGGTCCCAGCAGTTTCCCTGGCATACACGTACAAAAGGAAAGCATGTATAATGGAGTTGATTAGATCTTCTTTTAATTTATTTTATTTCTCACAGAATATTCTCCTGGTCACATTTTTCATTTTTTGTTTGTTTATGCTTTTTATTTCTGTGGTCCCTTACACACAGTTTCTGAATCATTTCTCGAGGTCAAGACCCTGTTCCTCCCTTAGCCCCCTCTCTGCACCACAGAGAAACGTGTATCACAGCATCAGCACAGATGGTTTTGCCACAGCAACTCTGCAGAGGTTCTGCGGGAAAATTTGAGTGTTCCCACATCTGCATCTGGTTCTCTCGTGAAAACTGAGGTCATAGGGTGGAAGTAAGCCAAGGAAATATTAGCAATAAGGGGAAGAAAGGAAAGAACTGAGAGAATATACTAAGGGCTTTTCACTGATAAGTGGGAAAAAAAAATCCTAGGGTAAAAATGTCAGCCTCAGGTAAGAGGTACAGCAAACACTTCTGGGTGAAACAGTCTATGTGTTCATATTCCCACAAAACTCTGTTGGGTCGTTTCCAGAAAGTTTGGGAGAGGTCACTAAGATGTTGAAGCGAACAGGGCAGAAACACAGGTCTTGAGGGGCTGAGGATAAATCCAGCTGACCTTTCTGCATCAAGACCTGCCTGGTGATCCTCTGAAAGGAGTCTGTAATTCACCATTGTGACACCTAGTGGCTGGCAGCTGTATCTGCATCAGGAATGTACACATTTATAAAATAGTTATCACTGATTTTTAAAAATGAAAAAAACTTACCTTCAGCTGCAAGATCACAGTGTCATCACTCGTGAACAGAGCAGAAAGCCAGTTGTCTTCAGTCATGGATTTAAAAGCTACGTTCCTTAGAATTCTTAGACAGGATGTACAGAAGCAGGTGGACAGAAATGTCAGGTCCTTGGCAAGGTCCATTACTGTATAATATCTGTCGTAGAGGCTAATGAAATAAGTGAGAAACTGTTCCCTTAGTTTAACAACTTGATAAGACAAAGGAAACAAAAGGCAACTTAAATCAAGCCTTCTCATCAGGAAAGTAAAGAGGCAAATATGCTAAATAAAGGCTAAGATTTCTGGATCCTGATGGAAGGTGGCCTCGCTTGGGCCTTTCAAGTTTTTCCTTCTTCTTATCTCCTTGTTGAAGTATTAAATATTCTAATATGTTGTGGGATGATGCACAATACTGACTGAACGTTTCTAAATCCTCAGGAATGCTCACCTAAGTGAATGCATTTAGACTGATCATGGCCTTAATAAAGTCCTGGAGAAAATGAAGTGGAAGGAATCAAATTTTCAATTAGGTGTCACTTTTCTATCATCTTCCACTCTCAGTGGTAGAGGCAGCGGCTAGCTCAGTGAAACGAGGTGACTTAAGTTTCACAGAACAAGCACAATAATATTAACAATATTATCTTCCTTTTTTTTTTTTTAACTGAGCTGTAAATTTACTTAACCAATTTCCTATTGTTGGACAGTTTAAAATATTTTGATTGTTGCAAATAACCCTTCAATAAGCATCCTTGCACATAATCCTTTGTACCCAGCACTGACACTTTGTTTTAAAAATTACAATGAAATATTTAAAACACATACAATACATAAATCATTAAAAAAATATTTGCGTACCCAGGATTCTACTTAAGAATTTGATCTTTACCAATATAGTTGGAGTCCCCATGCATTCTTCTCCATCCCAATGGTAACCTTATCCTGATGTCAGTGTGTAACATTCTTCCACATTCTTTCATACTTTACTTTCACTACATGATGTGTATCTCTAAGCCACACATATATTAACTAGTTAATGTAACTTTCTCTGACTGCAAACTTAATGCACGCTTATTGTGGAAAGGTTGGCAAGATAACAAGATATAAACAGAAATATAAATAAAAATACAAACAAAATTGTTGCCCCAAACACAGCATTATGAAATAGTAAACACTGTTAGTATTTTGATCTATTTAGCTCCTCTTATTACATACTTTACAAAATCAATTGGGTTCAAGACAATTGCTTCAAAATGAATGGGGCTGTTTCATTTATAAGGTGCTTTTGGTTCCCATCTCACTCAATTCCCCCGCATCCCTGTGAGGTTGGTGATGTATTTTTATGTCCATTTTAGAGATGAGGAATGGAGGTCCTGAGAGATGAGTCAGTATCTGAAGTTCTCTCAGCTCTCTCACGTGAAGGACCCAGAACTCACATCTGGATCTCTGGATTCAGAGTCTGGAGGTTTTTCTGTTAAAATATCCTAGTGTCACCACCATTCTCCCTCACTGAGATCCCCAAGAATCAATGAAGGCCCTTCCTTCTCACTCCATCTCCTTGCCAACTTCCATCTTTATTTTAAATTGATTTTGCCTGTGTGCAAAAGTTGAGTGGGGAGAAGAAATACAGTGTAATTTACCTTAAAGGCCACGTCTCAGAGAAATGGTGAAGTGGTCCTGGTTTTCAACTGTTACTGCTGTTACCCACCTTTTTTCCCAACTAAGGCCTGTATTCCAAGAAGAGGCACAGCTTTATTCTGAAGTTGCCAGGAAGGTGCACGCTTCCAAAATGTGCTTCAGCTGCTCTTATGTAGTAGAATGTCTCTCCACGGATATGAGCTTCAGGGAGCAAATAAAGCGGCAAAAAAAAGGGGGGGGGTGGATTTCCATTAAGATGACTCTAGATTTGGTCTCAGTTGGAATGCTAACTTTAACAGTCAGGAGATTCCACAGAAATACTGATGATCAAAAAATTATCCTTTTTTTGTGGGTAAGGGGGGAGTTTTTATTATATTGCTTTTTGAGTGGTTGATAAAAGGGCACAGTGAAACTCTTTTATGTATCTTTTCAGCTGCTTCTTTTTACTTTCACTGAAGATGTCTCCAAACATCATGATTCATCTGTCTGTTTCTGCAGTACTGCCGACTTTCTTTTCTACTAGAGAAATTCCAGTCACCAGCTAAAGGATCCCTAGCATGGAGGATGTGAGGAAGACTCTGGAAACTCTTACAGAATAGTTTTCTGCTGGTGTCAGTTTTATTATATTGCTCACACGTAGAAGTTGAGGATGTTACATCTTCATCCACCATCATCATCATCTCACTGGTCAGACAGTACAGGTAACAACCACATTCCTGGTATTGTCTTTAGACGCCTTTGGAGTAATTGTTATCGCCATTTTTCAGATGAGGAAACTGAGGCTCAGGGCAGTTAATCAGCTAGTCTAAGTTCACCTTGTTAGTAAGAGACAGAGTCAGAATTTGAACTGCAGGGTCTGTCTGAAATCAAACTCTGAGCTCTGCAAAGAGTGGTCCATTTGTGAGGCGCTCTGTCACTTATGTGCCATGTACTATAAGCTATACAGAGGTGATGACACCTGCCTGTTACCCCAGGAGTTCCAGTTCAGTGGGAAGAAAAAGACACACAGAAACACAATTGCAGTGTAGGCCCAGCTGTGTGAATTGCTATTAAGAAGGACTAGCAACAGGTCCTGTGAGCCTGGGGGAAGAATAACTCATATGTGGGGGAGGACGAACTCATCTGGGGGGAAATCAGGGATTAGAGGAGGGCCTTGAAAAGATACAACTTCATCAGGTAGCACCATGGAGTAGTTCCCAAGAGACAACGTTATCCACGTGCGTCTGGAGCTGGGAGAGGGTGTCACTGGTGCTTAGATAATGGTGAGTGGCTACGGCCAGCCCCCATCCTCTATCATTCAATTTTTTAAAACTTATTTATTTTTTATTAATTTTTTATTGGCGTGTAGTTGCTTTACAATGTTGTGTTAGTTTCTGCTGTACAGCAAAGTGGATCAGCTGTATCTATACATGTATCCCCTTCTCTGGATCTCCTTCCATTTAGGTCGCCACAGAGCATTGACTAGAATTCCCTGTGCCCTAAAGTAGATTCTCATTAGTTATCTATTGTACACATGGTAGTGTATATATCTATCATTCCATTTAAACAGAGTGGGGATTGGTCCTCACCTTTGACCTAACCCCACCCCGATTAGAAATGAGACAGCCAACCAATGACCTCGAAGGCAGGCAGCAGGGAAGAAAGCTGTGGCCAGCAGGTTGGGGGAGGTGGGGGGGCACGGCGCAGGGACCACCGGGGCTCACAGGCAAACCAGCTGCTCTGAGAAGCCCCTGCCCACTTCCTCCTCACCGCCCGTGCTTCCATTGCTGGTTTCCCCTTTGTAATTTACTTTTCTATTTAAAAGGACACTTGGTTGATGTTCATTTTGTCCTCGTTTCTGTACAAAATATAAAGAAAATGTATATAATGAAAATCATAGCAGCTCTCAACCCCTGTGTGAGGGAGGAGCCTTGTCTGTTCTGATCACTGCCGCGCCTCAGGGCCTAGACCAGAGCCTGGCACACACTGCTTAAGTGTCAACCAACACTTACTGCATGAAGCTCTGTTTGGTGGGAATGGAAGGATATGCTGGCTAGTGTTGAAATAGGGAAAGATGGAAAAAATCTTGGATGAACTGGACATATTTCACCATGTTGCCTAGGGCAGCCTGGCGTGAGTTTTGTAGGGCTGGAAGTGATAAAACCCTGTTACCCAAACCTGGTTGTCCCAGGTGAGTGGGTGTCTAACATATGCAATCCCTTCATCTGCCCGGGCCTCTCTGCTTCCTGAAGATGGGGTGCCTGGAAGCCTGGGAGGCCAACCTGTCTGTCCAAGGAGAAGCCAAGGTTCTAGAATGCTGCTGAGTTTAATGCAAAGTGATACCAAGAAGAGAACGTAAGGTGACGCAGAGTCTAAAACTGTATTGTGCAAACAGACAGGGTGCCAGTCTCCCAGAGAAGGAGGCTGGGCTGAGAAAGACTCTGGGTGAGGAATGCTGGTCTCTATTCTCAACACGCCTCCAACAAAAGGCCAAAGTAAACCTCTACCAGAAATCGGTCCAGGCTGCTCGGATTTCTCGTATAGATCATCAGCAGAAACACAGTGCTCATCTTCAACAAGTAAGGTCCACCGAAGGCAAACAAAACAAAACACTTGAAAGCCTCTTAGTACTGAATGAACTGAAGAAGACTTCTCATGTGCTCCCTGCATATGCAGACTCATCACAGCAAAACCATGGTGCCATTTTCCCAGAAAGAACATCTCCAAGTTTTGTGGTCTTAAGTCACAAAGCTTGAGTGGTAGTTGAACTTGAACCGAATGGTGAGCAGTGAACTGTGTTGCCAGAGCAGACAGCACCCCAGGGGTGTGAGGATGTAATGCAATGATTATGTCAACCTTTCATGTTTCTTTCAATGAGACAAGAGGTCTCTCAGGTCCCCTGATGGGCTGGCTGCCCAGATGCCAAAGTTTGGAGCACAAGAATGGCAGTCTTTCCTGGGGCGCCACCTCCAGCTGCCCGCTCTGTCTTCATGCGCCATGGCCACCAAGCACCATGTGAAGCTCACAAGTGCCCGAGCCTGTTTGCAGCTGTGTGGTTGACGGCCGCCAGACGCCCCCAGCCGAGGAAAAGAAACCTTATCCCTGGCTCTCTGGGAGGTGAAGGCACAGGGCAGCCGACGGCAAGGTGGACCCTCCCAGCAGGAGCAAGCCCCCTGCTCCTCCTTCCGTTCCTCACGTCAGGCTAGTCTCGCGTTCCCCACACATTTCCTGTTTCACAGAGGAGAGGAGAAAGCTTCGGTGATCCACGAGAGCTTTAGGCAAGTTCTCCTTCGGCCTTTTCCCTCACATTCCCTCACATTCCTGCCGGGGGTCCTTTGTGAGGGGACAGGAGAGGTAACTAAGCCTGTTCTGTTAGTAGCTGCTCTGGAATGCTTGAGGAAAACCTTGGGCTTTGCACAGCCACGTCCTGTCTGGGAAGTCTCAGGTCAGCCTCTTGCAGTTTTCCTCCTTCCATTTTTCCCCTTGGGGTGTCCCCCGCCGAGTGTGCTGTCCTGTTTCCTGAGGCAGGAATCTGTCTGCAGGCAAGGTCGGGGAGTTGATGGCACCTCTGGCAGCTGGTGACACAGCGGGCCTGGCCTCATCTGTTACTAATTGTTGACACTTGGTCCAGAGGAACGCGTTAGGAATAGTGCTCACCTCCATCAGGCCGCTCTCAGGCCCGGGCAGAGAAGACGGGCAGTTAGTGACTCACATCGTGGCGGGAGTGACCCAGCCACCCTGGCTGCAGGGAAATGACAGGAAAGGAGGGGCTGGGAAACAAAGGCGCCTCTCTCCCCATCCTTCCAGGTCCCCGCCACTCCCACCCTCTGCCCCTGCCCCACCCCAGTCTATTCTGTAGCCCACACCCTGCTGTGCACTCTGTTCTGAAGCCAGGCCCCTACTCCTGCCTCCTTATCGGCTCCGGCCCATGGGGGACGTGTCTTTCTCTATATGTACCTTGCTCCTCATGTTGCTGTGCTCTTGCATTCCATTCCCTCTGCCTCCAATGCTCTTCCTTCAGGTCTACATTGGTTTGGTCTTACTTGTGCTTCAAAGCCCAATTCAAAAGTTTCCTCTCTTTGGAAACGTTCCTGTGTTCCTCTTTGCGACCGGGAAGCCCTTTGTGCAAATCCACGCTCTGTAAGGTGATTATTAGATTGTCACAGCTTTTGTATCTCAATTTCAGCAGATCTGGATTACCTGAGGGCAGGGACCTCATCTTCGGATCCACTTTACCAACCAGGGGCCAGCACACAGCAGACACTTGCTAAGTGTCCGTGGGCTGATTGTGGAATGAAGCAGGTATACTGTGCCAGGGACACAGGACGCTGGCTTAATAGGCAGATGATTTGAGTCTAAAATCTGTAATTCTGAAGAGTTTGCCACTCTCAGGCCACTACAGATCTGCTCATTCTTCCCAGAAAGATCCTTGTCACATATCTGGTGGTAGGAGGGGTCCTCTCACGGGTCTCCAAGCACAGGGATTGCTGGTTGAAGAGTAGAGCAGTAGCAGATTTCCCCGGCCGTCATGTATGCGCCACGTCAATAAGAATTTATAAACTACCTACTCAGTGCTCAGCTTTACAATAAATGAAATGGAGGATCCAAAAGAAGTAGAAGACATAATCTCTACTCCTCTAGACCATAAAGACAATGTGGATGAAATGAGAACCTATCAATCAACATTGGCCCACCCATGGTTGCTCCGGAGAACATTAAATGTTTTTGTTTTTGTTTTTTTTATCTTTATTGGAGTATAATTGCTTTACAGTATTGTGTCAGTTTCTGCTGTACCACAAAGTGAATCAGCCACATGTATGCATATATCCCCATATCCCCTCCCTCTTGAGCCTCTCTCCCAACCTCCCTATTCCACCCCTTTAGGGACCTTCACAAAGTGTCAAGCTGATCTCTCTGTGCGCTGTAGTAGCTTCCCACTAGCCATCTATTTTACATTTGGTAGTGTGTATATGTCAATGCTACTCTCGCACTACATCCCAGCTTCCCCTCCCCACGGTGCCCTCAAGTCTGTTCTCTACGTCTGCATCTCTATTCCTACCCTGCCACTAGGTTCATCGGTACCATTTTTCTAGATTCCGTAAATATGTGTTAGCATACGGTATTTGTTTTTCTCTTTCTGACTTGCTTCACTCTGTATGACAGACTCTAGGTCCATCCACCTCACTACGAATAGCTCAATTTCATTCCTTTTTATGGCTAATATTCCATTGTATATATGTGCCACATCTTCTTTATCCATTCATCTATCGATGGGCAATTAAGTGTTTTTAAATGAAGAAAATCCTAGGACTTCCCTGGTGGTCCAGTGGTTAAGACTCCATGCTCCCAACAGGGCGCCTGGGTTCGACCCGTGGTCAGAGAACTAGATCCCACATGCCACAACCAAGATCCCGCGAGCCGCAACTAACACCTGGCACAGCCAAACAAACAAACAAACAAACAAATACATAAATATTGTTTTAAAAATAAAGCAAATCCTGCTTCTAATTTCTCTGGATCTTCCTATACAAAGTTACTCACGTTAGAAACAGCTGGACTGAAAATCAGCGCTTGCGGTTAAGAGCACCTGCTCTTGAATTTCAGCTTCAGGTGTTGAGTCACCAGGCAAAGTGGAATCACAGTACAGAAACTGTTTTTGGCAGGAGGGAGGGATAAAATGGAGGCAGTGAATGGTCAAGAGATTCTTGGAGTAGTTCAGGTAGGAGATCGCAGAGGCTAGAAGAGGCTGCCACAGTGAGAATAAAATAGAAGCGGAGGGGCCAATGTGGCTGTTGTCAACCTCTCCTAAGACTACACGCAGCTCTTGAAGGAGGAGGGAGGATAAAGAGAGGGTACCACAGAAATGGAACTCCAAGCACAACAGGGATTCTGCCATCACTGAAGGCCGACATTCTATTTAAAAGTATATGTGCTCAGGTTGTGTTTAGACCCTATTTGGCAATATTCAGTTTGTTGGATGCTAAGTTGCTTTGATGTATTGCCCACGCTTCCTGGCATTGGTGATTAGCTCCAGGCATCCAAAGAAACCAAGAGACACTATTTCCCAGAATTAATCATTAATAATAATATTAATTAGTATTAATTAATTCATACTTCTTATCATTAATTTAATTATTGTCACGTCTGGTCCTGAGTTTTCCTATAGCGGCTGCATCCAACAACAATGATGGATTGTATTTCTAAAGAAGAATTTGTATTTTAAAATATTGTTACTAGTTTAAAAAAAGTCATAATGTTCATTGCAGAAAACACAGGCAATTCATATAAAGACATGTATAAATACATATACCGAAATTACTTACAAGCTCACAACCCCAAAGTAATTACTATCAACATTTTATTGTCACCTTTTAATGTTTGTGTGTATGTTTTACTTACTTATTTTTGGCATATGCATTCTTTTTTTCTTCAAATAAGAACCTTTTTACCCTCTCCCTTTGCCTGGGACGTCTATGTATATGGTATATGTAGGAGGGGGTGAGGAGGAAACATATTCCACCAGAAAACTGAGCTTCTATCGTCTAGGACTAGACCCCTAGCTCTCAAGTACTCCTAACTGCTCATCTGTCTTCTTAGTTCTGGAGGAAGTTGGATTCCTAGGCTTGCTTCCTGCTTTTTCTGCCTCCTGTCCCATCCCCCAGTCCCCGCTCTGGGCTTAAGGGAGTTGGGAGTGAGTAGGCTTGGTAGATAGGGGCTACTGATCCCACGGATGTTAGAATTGATCCTGATAGAGACCTAAACCTCAGATGACTTTTGACCCACCCGTGGGGAGATGAATTCTCCTCGCCTCCTGAAGATCCTTCAGCACCTCCTTCCTTGGGGTCATATGGGTGTGTTGGGGCTCAGAGTGGACCGCCCACAACACCATGCCACCCCAAAACAGCTTTGCTGACTACCTTGAAATGAAGCTGCTTGAGAAGCAGCTGATGCAAGAAGGAAACTGACCCTCCTCTGTCCCTCTGAAAGCAGGAAATCAGTCTCTCATGGGAAAGGTGCCCTCGCTGCATCTGGAGGTAGAAGGACACCTCCAGATGTTAGAGACAGGGAAATCACCGGGAGAAGCCTGTATAGACAAACCTGGTTACTTCTTTAATTGACTACCCGAAGCCCAAATTGTTTAGATTTTTCACTAATCGGGCCCAAAACCCGAGTTTCTTTGTCCTGTGAATTGCTCGCAAATGTATTATGTCTTTGTCTAGAAAGTATATAAACTGTCTGCTTTGGCCACTTCTTAGGTCCCATTTCCATGAGAGATGGCCACGTACATGAATTAAAATTTGTTTCTTTTTTCCTGTTTATTTATCTTGTGTCAATTTTGTTATTAGTCCAGACACAAGAGCTCAAAAGGAGTAAAGAGGGAAATTTCCTCCTCCCCAACAGATACCTCAAGATGGAAGCTCATAGACTTTCAACGGTTGGAAGGCCCATGTGTAGGGCATCTTGCCCATCTACCATCGAGTACAGGGATCCCTTCTCTAGCATCCTTGCCAGGAAGCACCCGACCTTAGCCAACCATTACTGGGAATAAGGAAATCTGGGTTGTTTATACCATGGTTGGACACTCCAGAGACCAGACAATTCTGTTTTTATTTTGAGCTAAATCTGATTTGAAATGAGATGAAATTATAGAAAAGGTATTTACTTTATTGCAATTTTTTTTTTGGCTGGGCCACATGGCATTCAGGATCTTGGTTCTCTGACCAGGGATCAAACCCGTGCCCCTTGGAGTGGAAGCACAGAGTCAACCACTGGGCTGCCAGGGAAGTCCTTTATTGTGATATTTTTGCCCTTTAAGATATTTCTATTTTAGGCTGCACTGAAAGATATATAGTATTTTAGGAAGGGGGGGAGGTCCATGTTCCTCCTGAAATTATATACAAATCACGTGAGTATGTGCCTATGTGCTCTTTCATTGTTTTACTGGCAATGGGGGCCAGAGCCTTTATGGGATTCTCTCAGCCCCAAGGGAACCACAGGGCTCTGTGCCATCTGGTGAGTTGATTTTGTCACACATGAAAAGAAGACAGACGAGATCGTGCTCAGATCTCACTCAGAGGGAGACACACTGACACCCCTGCCTGGGCAGCTTATTGTAGGGGTGCCAGGTTTTGTCTGTCTTTAGCCCAGAAAAAGCCCCCCTTCCCCAAGCAGAGCCCAGCGACCGTGCCTCTACCTCAAGGCCAGCCACGTGGAGACACGATGCTGTCGGAGCCTTGGTTTCAGATCTGCTCTCAGTTCTCAGATGTGTCAGCCGATCTGCTTGACTTCATGTCCTCACCGCCCAGCTATGGAAAAGGCGTGAGGAATAATGGCCGTGTTTGTAGGGCCCGAGTGTGTCATGAGGGTTTCCAGACAAAGGGGTACAGAGGCTCACACATTCCTAAGTCATCATCCACACACCCGGTCAGGAAAAGGAAATGACTGCACCACACCACTCAGAGCATGTCTCCGCTCATCCTCCAACACACACACACACACACACACACACACACACACACACACACACACACACGGACACTTTTCTGTTTTTAGTAGTGAGCACTAACGAAGGGTTGCGTCGTCTCTCTGTCGATTTAGTTTAAAATATTTTGGTATAATCTACATCCTGAGAGTAGTGAGGAAGCATCTGAAGTGTCTTAATCAGTCACCAACATTCCAAAGGTGGTTAGTTAGCATCTGAAATGCCCTAATTAGGGATCAACACTTCAGAGGGGGGTGACTTAGCACTTCAAATATGATTACTGAAGTCTACGCCACAAAGGGTGTGTTCATAAGAATAACGGAGGTTAGGAGTACACTTGTCATTCGTGGAATGGATGGTATTCAAGTCATGCAAACTGGCAGCACCAGGTCTCACATGAAATAAACACCATAAAGCCTCCACGTGTAAAAATACTCTTTTTTCCTGTCCTGTGTGGTATCCTTCAAGAGGTTTCATAGCTGCGGGACTAAATCCAAAACATTTAACTTAGCAACTCTGCAAGCCTTGGCTGCCGGCCGTCTACGCCTGTCAGCAACCCTCACTTCCACGCACACTGGTTTTGCTTCAGACGCACAGTCCCACCTGCGTGGCTCACACAGGCATCCTATTTCCCTTCTTAAGACCTTCTCATGTGCTGTTTCCTTGGCAGAAAGCTCTCTCCTAGGTGGAGCTCTGCTACCCGCTGTATGAACTTACTTGCTCAAGGCACTGACATTTCTAAACCTCCACTTTCTCATCTATAAGATGGGGGGGGGATCACTCTCCTCAGTATCACTAAGCATTAATGAGAGTGCCTCTCTAAGGGGTGGAGCTCAGTGCCGGGCGTATGTTACATGGGACCGTTGTGGTTCCTAGCTAACTCCAGCTTGGTCAACACTCATCTCAAGTGAGTTCTTTTCTAGGGGGTTTCTCTGGTCACCCACTCCCAAACCAAGATAACGTGCCCCTGTTCCAGGCTTTCACAAAGTCTGGCCAGCCTCTGTGGAAGTACACACCATACTGTATGGGAAATTTCTTTTTATGTTTATCTCTACCTAAAACCATAAGGGCAGGAACTATGTCCCTCCGCCTTTTTTATGTCCCCAATGCCTAGTATGTTATAGATACTCAACAAATATTTAACCAGGGAATGAACAAGTGCACGAATGAACTAATTAGGGCTCTGCAGAGACACCTGGGAGGGGCTTTGAGAATTACCATCCAATGGTGGAATTTGAGTCATGCAGAAGAGGAGGAAACCAAGTCTGATTTGGAAATTGTAGATAGAATTCAGCTCAATACATGGAAGCACTTCTGTGACTGCTCAAAAAATGGAAGGAGCTGCCTCAGTGGTATTTCTTTCTCCGAAGTTACTTCAACAGAGGTTAAAAACAAGGCAAACTGGATTTACCCACATGATGCAGCCTTGCGTTTAAGGGGCTGCCTAACATTATCTGACATTGCACGAAAATGCCATGCGAGAAATAAGCTTTTGAGAAACATTCTCAAATGACTATTTAGGCTTTATTGCATATTGATTCTATATTTTAATATCTTTAACACTTCTCCTAAGTATACTTTTTAGTTTTCAAATTATCTGTATCTCTTTTTGATCTATTACGTTCTATCACGTATATATGTACTTATCCTATATGTAGCTAATATCAAAGCCAGTCTTATTGATAGGATGATATATTCTGTGAGACTTTTGCTTGGCTTTTTGGGAAATGCAGGCAGAGTTGTAAATTATTCGTATCAAATTGTTGGGTTTTAGGTCCATTTACTGAAAGCATAGGGATGGCTGAGGAGGCCATTTTGGCTTTAAAACCAGAATGACTTTAAACCAACAAGGGCTTTAAAAACAAAAATCAAGCAAATGTTGAGCCAAACTAAACCTCTAAATTCACAGTGCTATTGAATGTTGAAAATGTTTTTAAATTTTCAGAGAATAGTCAAACCTCAAATAAATCCAAAGCCTGAACTACTTTTTCCAATTTGCAGCAGCCAATTAATCATTGAATGGGGAATATTCTCAAGCTATAGCTTGTGTACAAACTTCATGTAACCAGGAAATTCCCATGTTGCCTCTGGGGCAAGTCTTGCTTGCTTTAGGGGCTTTCCACCAAGTAGACATTTTGTGAATAGGTTAAAAAAAAATCTAATCTACTCATCAAGAATGACTTGTCTTTTTATTGGCAACACTGGATTACATTTAGCAATCTTTTTTGGAAAAGCAGAGAGACTGCTACTACCTTATGAAAGAACCAGATCACTTCAAGTATTTATAACTTAGAAGCATTTTTTTCTCCATTACTTTATACATTTTTCTCTGCCTCCATTGGGCACACGTCTAGAATAGGATAAAAGCTATGCCTTAAGACTAAGGTGGCTCTTTTCAACACCAAGTAGAATGAAGACCAAAATAAACAGCTGAAATGTGATGCTCTCTATAAAACAGCTTTGAATAGATTTGAGAATTATCTGTCTCCCTATTTTGGTCAGATGAACATACCATTGGTTATATCTTGACTCCACTTGTGGCCATGTAGATAGGGTTTATTGACATTCATCCCCAAGAATTTTCCTTGGCTTTAACAAAATATAAGTATGCTATTGTTCTTATGATGAATGTGACAACTGGTCACACCTTGTAGATCACATTAGGAAGACTAAAACTGCTGGCAAAAGTCCATGAATTACTGAGGCATCACAGCCACAGACAAAAATAAGTCATTACGAGTTTTCTGTAGGTATTTCATTATTTGAAAACATGTACCATACAGTGCTTAGGACAGACTCATGATAAAGTTCACTGAGTTTCTTAAAAGATTTCATATTGTATAAAGTTGATAAGAGAATAACAGTCTCAATCTCATTATGCCGAGATTCCATTTTTTTCTCTTTTCTAATATGCCGTGTCAAGAATGGAGTGAATAAAGTCATAGCAAGCATCTCAACAGCTGGATAGCGAAATTAATCTTACAAGGGTGCCTCACTCACACCTATATGCCATTATAATTGTTTACTGGAATAATTTTAAAGAATCCCAAGGGGATATCAGGTGCCCGGTATTTTTAACCAGGGAAATAGCATGGACTTTAAAAAAAATTCCCACAACTGTATTTTATCAATTCTCTCCTTTTTTTGGCCTTGGATACACTTAGAATTTCATTTCTGGTTTAAAAGATTCCTCACTTATAAAGCAGGAGGAGGAGGAGAATGCCAATAGTTAAAGTTTGGCTGAAAATTAACCTTAAAATCCTGTAATTCTATATGAGGAATAATGCTGTGTCTGAATTTGTAACAACTTCCCTGGAGGTAATGCTTAAGAGGCTAGAATTTTCTTAGATTAAGCAATCCTGTGAGAATTCTAAAATACTGGCAGCTGTGAGAAAGTCAAGTATCTGAATTACTTACCTCTTCTCCCAAATACTGAAATCAAAATAGCCTTGAGCTTTTAGAAGGTATTTGGAAACCACGACCCACAGGATTAACAGAGGCTGGTGACTAGCAGAAATTCTTGAGCCTGTTTTATAGAACAACAGATAAAGGAACAGCTTGTTAAAAACCCCTCTACTTGTCAACTGCCTTCCCTGATTAAGCTCGCTTTAGTCATTTCTTTCCTTTTCCCCTCTCTTTAATTGCATAGCCTCCAAGCTTCACACAGCCTATGTGATGTATCACAAGTCCTTAACCACCCCTACAGATAACATCTCTGACATATGAGTTGCTATAGTAACAAGGGCTTATATCGTTTTTGGGGAACTTGGAGTCAGCTCTTACCAGTTCAGGCTGGCTAAGACTGGTTGGGACCACCAACCCTAACACTGGGCCTGTGCAGGTCTTCAATGAATGACCTTCTGACATCAGACGGCCAAAAACTCCACCGTCAGGTCATGTGAAGTGCCTACATTTTTGAACATGCATCCCGTGAAGAAGCAGGTAACCCAGATACATCTGCGTTGAACACTGATTACCTCACCTTTTCCCTACCTCCAATGACCTTTCCCCACGCCTAAGACCACCCTGTTTCTTTATCCCATAAATACCTCCAGCCCCTCACCTTCAGGAAGGCAGATCTGAGACTTGTTCTCACACCTCCTTGCTTGGTTGCCTTGTGAATAAACTCCTTCTATGCTGTAAACCTCAGTATTTCAGCATCTGGCTTGCTGTGTGTCTGGCAAATGAACCTGGTTCAGTAACAATTCTGCATAATGCAACATTTGGGGAAAATACATCAGTGTATCTCTAAGCAGAGACATGTGCAGAATGAATCAGCTCTGGGCACCATTCTATAGAGTATGAATTAAATACTCTGCCCATTCGGGACATGATGAGAGTGATCACGCATGCCATCTAGGTCCTTCCCATTTATTTACTGTTCCTCAAAAACATCTTAAGTTGAATACTAAATAAGGGCCGTCAACCCACTACTGGGAAGCACTTTACACTGTGGTGGTTCTTTGTATTCTTCTACCCTGCCCACCACGGCTATGGTCGTATCTCCTTTACTTTTCATTTTCCTTAAATATGTTTATTTATCTTGATGGAGTCCCATAAGATTTAAAGTAGAAACCTCAATAATTTCCTTTCTTGGAATGATTTTCCCCTTAAAACCAGAAACATGGGCTTCCTAGGTGGCGCAGTGGTTGAGAATCCGCCTGCCAATGCAGGAGACACGGGTTCAATCCCTGCTCCAGGAAGATCCCACATGCTGTGGAGCAACTAAGCCCATGCGCCACAACTACTGAGCCCATGTGCTGCAACTACTGAAGCCCACATGCCTAGAGCCCGTGCTCTGCAACAAGAGAAGCCAAGGCAATGAGGAACCCACGCACCACAAGGAAGAGTAGTCCCCACTCACCGCAACTAAAAACAAAACCCGTGCACAGCAAAAAAAAAAAAAAGACCCAACACAGCCAATTAAATAAATAAATAAATAAATTTATATATAAAAAAAGGACAAAGGCCACTGGAAAATGGCATCAACTCTTAAGAAAAAAAAAAAAAACAGAAACATGTGTCAAGCTAAGGAAGGTACAAGCTAAAATGTCTAATTGTAGAAAACCATAATGGCCTCTTAAGTTACCTGTGCAGTTGTATGCTTTAAATAGGGTTGGGGAGAAGGAGGTTGGAATGGGGAATCTTTGAAAACAGCATGGCGACCTCCACTGGTTCTGGGACCCCTGGGCATACCCAAGCAAGCTACTGTTCCATGTATGACACAATGCATATAAAATTAGCTTGGAATGGCAATATTCAGTGCATTCTATTGTATTTTTTGGCCCCAGATATCTGAGATCTCTTTCAGTTATGCTGGGTAAGAAAGCAAGAACAATATGGGGGAAAACTGCTCTAGGCTCTTGGCTACAAAATAGTGGCTGAAGTGAGGTTAAAGTGTGTGTGTGTGTGTGTGTGTGTAATCAGATTTCAAATAACCCTTTCTTATCTTACAATGGTACTCATAGTAATTAAGTGCAAGGTAATTTTTTTCACTGTAATGAAAGAACTTGGGATATTTACTTTGAAAAAAAAATTAAAAACTGAAGGATGGTAAGGATGGTGTAGAAGGGACCAGATGGATGTGTTCAATAGGAAAGATCTTTCCCATGGCAGACGGATTTGACTCACCTTCAAGGATATAGAGATGCTAAGGGAAGAGTGAGAACCAGTGAGTAGGTGTCATTATAGTGGAGAATATTTTAGCCCAAAATATGGACAGACTTTCTACAAAGTCAAGCTGTCTAAAGCTGATTGACTGAATGGTTACTTGCCAAGGACTCTGTAAGGAGAATTTACACATCAGGTGGAGAGGGCCTCTTAAGACTTCTTCCAACAATGATGTTGTGGGATCCTATTATTCTAAGTCTAAATGATACTTGCTCTCTACTGAATTTCCCAACGAACTGATTTGTTTCAAAATTTGGGACAGAGATCAATTACATGGCGCTTAGAAGAGTGGCTTTTTCTTCAGCACATCCAAAAGCCTTGAGTATGCAACTCAGATGACTAGAGAACTCCAGACTAAGAGTGACTTAGCTAGAAGCTTCTTTGAACATCTCAAGGCAGACAATATGGAAGGTCAACGACATTCATTACATTAACATATTCAAAAGGGAAAACTAAAGATGAGGAAGAAATAGGCGTGAACTCAAAATCTTATATTGTTTCATCTACCAGCAGAACTCAGGCAAGTGGCAGATGAGCACAAAATGTAACCGGAACTAAAGTTTATTCTAACAATCTCTAATGTTGTTGGAATGTCTATTATTTCACAGTACAATATGTCCCGTACATATGAATGAGTTCTGCTGAGTGTGCTCATAAGTCCAATGTGTTTGTAAGTCCAACAAAGTTAGCCTGGGTACCCAACTAACACAATCGACTATATAGTACCTTACTGTAATAGGTTTATAATACTTTTCACACAATTAATACATAAAAAATGCAAAAAAATAAACATTTTTAATCTTACAGTACAGTACCTTGAAAAGTACAGTAGTCCAGGTCAATAGCTGGTATATAGGGGCTGGCGTTGAGTGAACAGACAAGAAGAGTTACCGACTAGAGGAGGGAGAGGAGGTGGGAGATGGTAGAGCTGAAGGATCGTCAGCAACAGGAGGCGGAGGGCGAGCTGCAGTGTCACTCACGCCTGCCGTGGATGATATGGGTTCTGGTTCCTTACTGGAACCAGATGCACGTTCGCATCTTTGAAAGTTTGCAACTTGAACTCATATGTAGGGGACTTACTGTATTGTCTCATTTCATCTTCAAAAACCTTTTATGAAATAGGCATAGTTACTAGGCTCAGTTCTTGAGCACAGAGGTGTTAATTACGGTGCAAGCATGAACAACCAGTAAATGGCATAGCCAGGATCCAAACTCAGGTCTATTTCCACTCCCACCGTCTTAACTATTTCAGAGGAGACTGGGACCCCCCAATATCTTGGAGGCCTGCAGCCCAGGTATCCCCAAATCAGGTTCTCTGGGAAACATCTTTAACCAAGACCTTGAAAGTACAGCACCAATCCTGGATCACACAATTTCAGAACTATTTCGAGCTTTGAAAACAATTGATATCACCTATGTATAAACATTAATGGATAAGAAGGAACTGAAGAAATTAGCAATCTGTGATTATTTGCGTTGCATGGGAGAAATCTGAGGGAGTAGACCAATATCACGCATAGGCAAAGGTGTACTATTGAATTGTATTCAGTAACATAATGTTCTTTATTTTTCCTGAGGACAAAATAAGAGGCACTTTTCTGAGAAATGGCCTTGGTCCAATATGAGGAATAAATTCCTGGAAGAGAAAATTGTAAAGCCTAGGAATAGATTAGCAAGGACAGTGGCAACTTAAAAAATTATTCACCTCTTGGACTAATTTGTGCTTTGAGTACAAGAATGACTACATGATACTCAAAACCATTCAGTAGGGGAGAAAATTAGCTTATTTGTTGTTTACTATCATGTAGTCTTAAAAAGAAAAAATATATGTATTTTCTTTTTGGAACTAGTTATTGAAGAGGAAACTGGGGCCCATTTCACTTTTCCCCAATGACTGTGCTGTGACATCAATGACACAGTGCAGAGCAATGTGTGTTCGCATTTTAGGTCTTTGCACTTCTGCTGGCCAATTTCTGAGTTGGAAGACTAAGCAGAGGTTATTTGGGCTGAGCCTCCTGCTGCCTCTTGCTGCTTTTGGATTGTGGATCCTGGTGCTCAGATAAAAGGTACAATTCTCCCTGGTCCACATGCTAAGCCTCTGTGAGTGAGGATCAGCAACGCGCCTGCCTCTGCCAGCAACACAGAAATATCAACATCTAAACAGCTGGGAAGCCATTGAATGCATAATGTTCCCTTGTTGATGCAATGATTCTTTCATTTCAGGATGGATAAAATACTAAGTAGTACTTTCCAACATGAAATCTGGATGTCACCCAACCCCTTGGAAAAGCTGACAAATCTGCCCCCTGGGAGTCAGTAAAACTTTATCAACACAAAGGAAGTGAGATCTACAGGGAACCTCCAGCTTGTGGCAGTGTGTCCAGCGGCTTTTCCTGATGTGCTCTCTGAGTTGAGTGTTTGTTTCTCTTCCTCTAAAACAGGATCAATGAGACACCTATGAAAGCACTTGCTAACAGGCCATGTCCAAGAGACGTGCTATGTTAGGTATTGGTACAATTATTGGATTCCCCATTGATGGGGCTTCATTTTACAATTCTGATCAGATACACATTACTGAAAAATTGCATTCCAAATTAATAATAACCGCCAATCACCGAGCCTTTACTATGTGCCAGGTACCGGCTAAGCTCATGAAAATACAAGATCTTGTTTCATACTTACCCCATAACTAAGGTAGTATTATTAACTCTAATAATAACTTTATATTTACTGTTAATTTATAAATGAGAAAACTAAGGTTTAGAGAAAGTGAGTAATTTGCTCCATGTTATAAAGCTTGAAAGAGTTAGCAGGCATCTGATCCACACTTTTCTGATTCATTATGTGAGAGTTCTACTGATTTAACTTTATCTCCTGCACGTCAAGAAAGGAAGGACTTTCATTCTGGTGAGGTGGGAATGAATTTGAGTGAATGTCCATAGTAGCTTCCTATCACGTTCAGCCACTGCTCTGCCCAGCATCTCTCCTACTCTGTGCATCAGGTCATGGCCTGCTACTCGCTTGGTACAGTGGGTGCCATGCGTGTCCCATCCAGACCCTCTTTACCAGCCAGTGCACCCATCCTGCAGCTGCTACGACTCACAGCTGCCCCCATTCCGGAGACCCCTTCACTCCCTCTGCTCCGTCTCTGTGTAGCCTCCCTATCAACCCTAACAGACCTTGGCAGCAGATGGTGGATGGGCACAGGCCAGCCCCCCCACTCAAGGTGGGACCTAATTCAGGTGCAATTCGTGCTCCATGGTGCCCCAGTGGCAGCCGTACTGAAGCTGGTCTCCAGCTAAGACTAAATTCTTGCTTAGCTTCCTCCTCCACCCCAGACCCACTCCTTCCCCTTATCCCCCTGTCCCGAGGGCATAGCCAAGAATTCACTGGAGCAAGCATCCCCATTGAAGGCTCTGCTTCTAGGACACCTGAGCTAAGACAGTTGGGCATTGTTGAGTTTTTCTATGCCATATTCCTTACCTCTTATTCAAAGAACTCCATGACTTTAAAGCCTTCATTTAAATACATTTTCTCCCTGAGATTATTCAGGTTATTTCTGTGGTTTTTTGGAACTAATCCTGGTTTCTTCGTTTTCATCTGGGGGGTGGAGAACAGACCATCTTACAGTGAAGGTGTGATAACATGAACACTTGTGATGAAGGAGTCGCTGGGAGGCAGTTGTTTCCGCCATCTAATTACTGACGTAGGAAATGGCTTAGCCCTGTCTATTCAGGTCCCTGATTCTTGTCATTTGCTTACAAAATTGTTGAGATCCCTTCTCAGATAAGCTACCAGGTAGTTCCTATGTGGTGTACATGATCACTACAGCACTAAGTCCCCAGGGTTGCCAGGCACACAAAGGACAGTTGTCTTTTTCCCTCTCATGGTGTCTGAAATGTCTTTTTCTTCCCTAGGGGAAAGCACCTTCTCGTGGCTTTCCCTCTGCCTCCGCTGCACGCTGGTTCCTCAGGCTCCAAAGGAGACTGTGGTGACTGCACTGAGGCACCATGACTAGGCTCTTCTGTGTTACCCGGAAGCAACAACACAGCACTTCTTTGAGCTGAAGAAATAAATAAATAGAATAAAAATGCACTTTCCAAAGGGACCAGTCTTACAGTGTGAAGGAAAAGTTTCTCTGATAAACTGGCACAGTATTGGCTGTGGAGGGGAAGTATCTGGGGAAACTGCCAAAAGGATTATGCAGTTCGTTTCTACCAGTTAATCATTTACGATTATAAGTCCACGCAGATCAATAAGATCCACCACAAAGATGTAAGAAATTGGGAGAGCAACAGAGGAACACTTACAAGTTCAAAGTCTAGAGGTTAGTCTATGTGGCCAATGTAATCAATGTCATGGTTCCCCATCCCCCACCCCCACCCCCCATTTTGGGCTATGGGTTGAAGGCCGCGTGAGGACAACAGGGAAGCTGATTTCAGATTCATCAATGGATGGCGCCAAGTTCTTACCACGTTGCTGTGTCTTCTGACGCTTAGGACAGAACTCTTTGTCCTCTACAACGTTCTCTGTGTTTTTTTGCTCATTACTTATAATCTTTGATTACTTAACCTCTTTAGCTTCACAAGTCTTTCCATTGGTAAAGCCTTTATTTACATATTGGCCGTGCCACAAGGCTTATGGGATCCTAGTTCCCCATTCAGGGATCGAACCCTAGGCCCTCTGCAGTGGAAGCACAGAGTCCTAACCACTGGACTGTCAGGAAATTCCCATTAAAGCCATTATTTATTCCCCACATTTTCATCATCTTCCCTTCCCCATTCACCTTATTTCAGACCCTGACAACCTCTTCTCATTCCGTAGAGCCTTTCTCCAGGTGAGATACTCTTAAAGTAGCTGGTACAATTGTTGCTTAGATTCCCATAGTTCAATAGAAAAATTCTAGGTATTCATTCACATGTTTACAAATATACCTAGTCAGCCATTCTAGTTTTCTCGTCTCTTTTCTACTCAGAACATTTTCCTTCAAGACACTGTCTCTCTGGATTGCCCACAGCCTAACAAAAATCTTGGAAGGAAATTAGCTCGAAGAAGGACTTCCTGTGCCTGAAAGAGATACCTCTAAGCTTTCTTTCAAATCGTAACATATGCTTCAAATGCCCCTCATCCAGGTAGTAATTTCCTGCTAACATCACTTTACCAAGTAATGTTCCCTTTCTTCCATGCTAAATATATTCGCTCCACGATTTATAATGCAAATGTCTTTCTATATATAAAACACACCCAATCACGGACACCTGCAAATGACCAAATGCGTTCTATGAAGGACAGAAAGCCATTTAGAGCTTATTAAACATTATTTGGGCCATTCATAATCAATGTGAATTGAGCTGAGCAGAGTAAAAATAAAACTTTAAATGGTAAATAATGTTTCTCTTCTCTCTGCCTTGCAAAGCCATTGAAGCAAAGGTCTTAGAGTCCATGTGTTAATCTGTCTCTTATTGAAAGGGCTTGTCTTCAATAGGCAAGGTCTTCAATAATGTCATTTTTTTTTTTTTGCTCCAGTTTTTAACCCTGGAGAACAGTGATTGGCAAGGCCCAGTGCTGCTCTCCTACCAGGGAGGCAGGTGAAGTGAGGTTTATTGTCACAAGGTGGTAGTAGGAAAAAAATGTTTCTTAATCTTTCCTTCCCATCCCCCCACTCACTCTCCACCTCCTCCCTGCATGCCTGCCCCTCCGTTCTCCAGTCAACCATCCCTAGATCTTGGTTAGCTGTTAAATCTCCCTTTTTCTTTTGACAATCCCCAAAAATTAGCTATCACTTTTCCTGGTACTAATGGTATACAAAAAGTTCTTTCTGATTGTAAAATTAATAAATATTCATCTTAACAGGCTTTTGGGGAAAATGCAAAAATAAGAAAAAATGTAAGTCCATCTGTAACTCTACCTTTTAGAGATATTGATCTCAGGATTTTGGTGCCTTTGCTTTTTTTTTTTAACTAAAAAGTCGAGATCATTTTTTATATCAGACCTTCAACATGCTGTTTTTCACTTAACGCTATTTGGTAATTATTTCTCACGTCATTAAAGTTATATTAAGGCATGATTTTAAAGTTGTCATCATAGCACATGTGGCTCCCTCATAATTTATTCTACTATTCCCCTGGTGTGGAGCATCTAGTCTCTTTCCAACTTTGCTATTGTAAATAATACTGTAACATACTCTCCCCCGCATATTGGTGGTGTTTTAATAGGGGATTCTTGAAGACTCCAAGAAATGTCTCTTTAACACAAAACTGCAGCAATTGGTTACAGGAAGTTATAATTTTGAAAAGAAAAGGGACTCTTGCTTCATTTTCTTGCTAAAAAGGTTAACTACCTTTGCATGTGGCTGAAGTCGGAGAGAGATGAAGCAACTGCTATCGACTCATTACACATGCTTCAGTTATCACTTAGGTAGGATGAAAGTGGGGTGAAAGTTGACCAGTTTTCAACCAGTAAATCAAGATCACAGGCTTCCTAGCTTTTACTTTCCATACGCCATTCCAAAATGGCAGTGAGGCTGGCCCTTCCGTGTGCGCTGGTGTCTACTGTTCCCAGTGCCTACTTTAGACGCACATTGCATAGCCCTTCAATGACTGTTTGTTGAAGGGAGAGCTCAATCCATGAATTAAGCATTCTTCAAAGAGAGGTGTGTCCAAGGCAGACGTGACACTTTCGTCCTCTCCCAGCTTCCATCGTTCTGTCTGTATTTCAGTTGACTGTAGTTTGGGAAGTTCTTTCTGGTAGAAATCCACAGAAGGACCCTGACTCCCCCTAGTGGATGTCAGCATTAGGCCAACAGGCTGATTCTCCCCGCAAGGTCCAGAAGCCAAGACTGGGTGTCCTTAAATGCCCTCCTGAAATAATGGAAGCTGTGTTTCTGAAGGAGACTCTTCCCATTCCATGGAAGTTTTTGTCTTTAACAGGCCATCTGTGTCTACTGCTGCTACAAGACAAGACATCAGGGGATGTTTTTTTTTTTCCTTCAGGGCAGCATCCCGGCCTCTTTTTTTCTTTTAATTAATTCAGCAATCCACTGGGTCGTGCTTCTTTTTCACCAGTGTTAGAAACTTATGTCCAGATTCACTTTATGCTGTGTCATGAGCTAGAGATGTTGCCAATATGAACAGAGCCCAGAATAAAGCAGCAGGGAACCTAAGAATATTCAGATAAACTACTGGAAAATGTCATAAAGTCACTTTCTTTTGCTTTCCTGTACATGTAGAATTTTAAGAACATTGAGAAAACAGAAGAGAATATTACAAGAGTTACCAGCAAATCACTTATTGAGGACTATGTCCAAAGTCTCCATGATGTTATTTTTCAGAGTTTAGCCAATTGCCTCAGATAGCCACATTGCTATTTTAAGAATGATTTGAGAAGCTTTCACACATGAATTGTCTAAATCCTTTACTGATCTCTTCATGAGCTTGTAAAGAAGTCTAGCTATAGCCAGATGAGGTGAACTGGTACCTGGTAAAGAACCCACCTACCTACTTACCGCCTCCTTCCCTCCTTGCCTCCTTATCTAACGACCTACCTACTCACCTACCTTTTTTCTGCCTGCCTACCTACCTACCTACAGCAAACTACTCGAAAGCTCTGCGTCTAGATTTTCTTAGTCACAAAATTAGAGGATTGAATTAGATGAGACGTAAGCAGCTCTTGTATAAGCAGCGTGAAAAAAACAGCACTCTCTCTTCTTAGCAATCTACGAGAAGGTTCCTTTCCTCCATCCACCACCATTACTGTTTGCTTGTGATTTAAGGCAAGTTCCAACAACAAAGCAGGAATTATTTCCTATTTCCTGGCCCAAGTATCCCCTGAATAGTCCATTGCTGTTTCGACCAGGACATCTGAGCATCTCAGTCTGCACCCTGACGAGCAGGCAGCCTGTAGGACTCCATGTGCAGTTGAGGTGGGTGAAGAAAACTGTCCCCCATGTCATGGGAATCTCGAGACCGAGACTGCTGTACTCGAATTCTTTGCCTTTTATTTAAACTGAGATCAGAGCGAACACTATAGCTCTGACCTGTGCAAATACAATAAGCACTTCAGCCCAGAAACAGTTTTACCTCTTCTATTAGACTGGGCTTTCAGTTTGTGTTTGAAGAGGAGCTATTTATGGGCTCGCAAACAAAGTGCTGGAGGAAAGGAATTTAAAGGATGTCCTTGAGCGAATTCAGGGGGTTTTATTTCAAGAGGCTAAGCTTCACATTAACCCTCCATCTCCTGGCGCACATCACCTCCATGCTGCTCCCCTGGATGCCTGGGAGCGATGAGCGGTCTGGCGGCCTTGAGAAAGTCACTTCCTTGGTGTGTTGGCTCACACCCTGGGAAATGAGAGGGCTGACGGTGACCTCCTGACCACAGGGAAGGAAGAGAAGTTCAAGATGCGCAAGTCTGCTGTGGGAGAGGTGGGGCCCAGTGACAGTAACTTGGTTAGTTGTTTCATTCATGATTTGGTGTTTCCAGACCTCAGTCATGGCTATCCTGTGGAAAGAATGTGTGAACTTAAAAAAAAATTAATAAAGTAGCCTACTACCGCTTTAGGGTGCCCGATGTAAAGTAAGACTATAGTTGCAGATTTTATAAAATCAACCTGTAGGGCAAAAGTGCAATTAACCAAGGTGGAGTTAACTTGAACGCCCGCAGACCATTCCTCTGGCTCTTCAGGTGTAGACAATGGGCACTGCGGTTTCACCATGTCATTTTGTTTTTAGTCTTTTCTCTTGCGATCCACAGCTTAGTCATTTGACATCTCTTACATCTGGGTTAGGGAAAGTAAGAAAATACATCTTTTATTTGATCACTTGGTTACCTTTTTAAGTCTGATGGGGGAGGCATTTGAATCTCCTGTTAGAACAGGGCAGTACCGCGAATCCCAAAATGCTTGCACGTGATGTGAATAGAGGAGACTCCAGAAAAGGGGGTTTGTGCTCAAATGAACTGCGTTAGCATTTCTCAGCATGAACAAAGTAATCCCTGTTCTCACTTGGAACCTCGGTTGACCCTGCTCTGTCATCCCATGACTGGTGATAGAAGGAATGAGAGCATCCTCGTGCCTCCTGGCACTTGGACTTGGTTGGAGTAAAGTGGCTGGTCAGTTGCGAGGGAGTCTGCGCCTCCTGATCAAATGACTGGACTCCAGTGTTGAAAAAATGGCTGCATTCAGAGTTGCGGGCACCCCATTAGGCATTATGCCCTGCAATCTCCCAGGCTGCCTGGTATACCTTCTGCCGCTGCCAAGTGGCCCTGGATAAGTGAGCCCTATCCTGGGCCCCGTGTTTAAGGAGACCCTGCTCTGGGTCTCTTCCAAAGGGCCCTCCCCAAAGGCCAATGAAGCTATGCCCGCCCAGAGCCTATGGCCCATCTTCTTTCTACACCCGTGGCTCCCAGAACTCGAGGTCTCCAAAACAGCATAATCACATCATCTAGGAATTTGTTAGAAATGCAGATTCTTGGACCCCAATCAGAACTACTCAATCAGAAACTCTGAAGGGTGGGACCAGCGATCAGTGTTTTAACAGCCCTCTTGGGGATTCTGTCTGCTCCAATCTGAGAATTGCTGTTTTAATCTAGACCAGGCTCCGGGGTCTAATACCCAGAGATTGCCCGCTCAGATGGCTCTGGGCCCCCTCCAGGGCCTGCACAGGCTTCTTCCGCAGGTTTGTGGACAGATGTGCCTCCCGCGGCCAAAAGCAGACCTTGGAGGAAGGTTGGGAGACAGAGTTTGAATTTGGTGGGTTGGGTTGTTCACAGTCATACCCCAAGTATCTAAGTCATTATGAAAGCACATTTTTCAAAGTATGAGGATTAAGCGTACTTTAACAGTCTGTTAGTTTGACTTATAACTCAAATATTTAGATACATGGTAGACAGGCCTCCATTTTTCACTCTCAACTAGACTCTGCAAATGTTAGGGGTAGTCCTGCTGCTAAAAGTCTCTTCTTTCCCTTACCTGTTCTTTCATTCATTCATTCATTTATATATGAACTTATTTAATGTCTAACTCTTTATTGATATGCTCTCTCTTTGATGTGATGTTATCATCATACCTTTCTTTAATCACAGTTTCCTTTCCTTCATTGAACAGATTTATGATGGCTACTTTGAAGTCTTTTTCTGTTAATTCTCCCATCTGTTTGCTCTCACAGGCTGTTTCTATTTCCTGTCCAGGATCTGGGTCATACTTCCCTGTTTCTTTGCATATCTTGTAATTTTTTGTTGGAAACTGGACATATTGTAGCAACTCTGGTACTTTCCTCACTCCCCCGCCCCAGGGCTTGTGATTTGCCAGTTTAGTTTTTTAGTGATGGCCTGGATTGTTTTAGTGACGTTTCCTGCCCCCTTTCCTCCCCTAACCTCCCCCTCACAGTGTTAAGTCTCTGATGTTGCTCCTTAGGGAACACAGCTTTGGGGGTGCCCAGTCACCCTAGGACAACCTGGGTTAGGTAGAGCTTTAGTCTTCTCTTCCTTGACCACACCCAGCTGATAGGCTCCACTATTGCTGGCTGATTAATCACTCTATTATTTTCCACCATACCCTAGAGGCATAAATTGCTCTAGAGACAAATCCAATCACATTCATGTTTCTTTGAAGGAAAAGTTGCCTAGGTCACTGGTATTTGTTCTGACCCCAGGAGGAGTCCACCCAGCCACCTCGGTCCTCAACTGTCTTCTGAAAATTCTCCAGCCTCCTCCCAATTACACCCCCTGCCCCCCGGCCGCAACCACAATGTCCACTGTCCTTGAGAGCTCTTAGGCTTGAATTTTTCTATATGTTGTAGCAAAAAGGAGCCAATTCCTCTGGATAGAGATTAGGATCTATCAGTTTTAGGATGTTTCTCCCTTCAGGCAAAATGTCTGGGCCAGGGCTCTGGAGCTGGGAGCAGAGACAATGGCATGACATCCCCATTTTAGGAGGTGAGCACCTGCCACTCCTAACATGAACTACTGCCTTACAAGATGGACCAGGAGTGATGGGGGCCTCAGGATTCTCAGCAGTACTGCACCTAGGGTAAAGCCTACCCTCCCTCAGTGGGGGCTTCAGGGGACCCCCACCTCTTCACTGCACTTGCCCACAACTTAGCCTCAGCAATAGGGAGCTGGGGCTGGATGAGAATGCTGATGTCCTGCTCCTCCCGGGAAGACACCCCTCCAACGGGGACCTGGAGGGGAGGAAGCCCCGTGATCTTGGCTCCACCAGCCTGGAAGGGAGTCTCTGCCTCACTGTACCCAGAGGGCCAGGAAGGGAATGGCTCAAATACCAGTGACTCCTTTTTCTTACTGAATTTCCATAGATTTTCTTGCATAGATATTTTTTCCTTAAAAATGATCTTCACCAATTTCACTGGAAAACAAGTCTGCAGAGCTCCTCATGCTGTCATGTTGGAAACTGATCCTTGTTGAAATTTATTTGAACATTTCCTATTTAAAATCTTTCGGGGCACCTTTTTGAGATTGTTTTTGAGTCAAACTTATGAGCAATAAAATAATTAGCTCATTGTTAGACTTCATATATAATGGAAGTATAGCTGAAATCATACCCTTATTTTTAGTCAAAAACAGCACTCTCATATATTAGTCTGGTAACCTTGGGCTGCATATCAGTTTGAATAAAGAAAATGTCAAACACCAAAAAAAGAAAAAGGAAAAATGTTTTACTTCATATACTGAATTAATTTTCCCATCAAATTAAAAATTTTTTAAAATTATTTGGACATTCTATTGAGCACCTACTATGTGGTAGGTACTATAGTAAGTGCTGGCAGTATAGTAGTAAAGAAAAGGGACACAGTCTTTTAGTTTGTGATTGTCAAGTGCTTGGCATATGGAGGGATGTCAATAAATATTTGTCAAATAAATGTATGGCTGACCAAAGTGTTTTTCTTTGACTTTGGTTTGTTGTTATTTACAGGAGCTCTGGGAAATTCCTAGAACATCCCTAGCTGAGTTTCTGGACATTCAGAGGCATTAGGAGTGTTATGAGGACAACAGCCCTGTTCTATCGTGGAGTTTGCACAATCTTCTTCCAATCCCAACTTCATGAAAGAAGGACAGCTGGCAGCTGCCACCATTATTCTCTCTTATTTTTTTCCTATGTCTTTGGAGACCTTCACTAAGGGTTAAATGTGTGCCCTTCCCACACGGCCACAGGCTTGGTGACTACATGAGTATCTTCTTGGCATGGTCCTGGCCAGGAAAAGCCCTACTTGGGGTTGTGCAATCTCAGAAGACCAGCCTGCACTCATTTCCTCGGAATCCTCTGATTCACATTTTCCTCCAGCATCTGATTATGTCCTTTCCAATGACCCAGGATGCTACGTCTTCCTAATTCTTAAGGTTCTCTTAGGGAAACATGACAGAAATGCTGGGGCTGAACTGCGATAAGAGGAAAAGTGCGGTGTCCAGTCCCAGAAAAATCTTGCTGCCGCTGCTCTGACCCTTGCACTTCCTGAGTGGAGGGGACAGTCTGATCAGCTGTCCAGGTGGGCTGTGTTTAGCAGGGTGAGGCTGAGCACATATTAGAGTAACTGGGAAGCTTTATCAAAATATCTGTAGGTTGTGTGTAGGTTGAAAAAGCTCTCCCCGAAAACACAGATTTAACTTCAGAGAATTAACTGATGTTCCTAGAACCTTGCAGATCAAGACTACGATTTCAGTAAATTTCCAAACAAGCATGTCCTATCTCCAGTTCATTGTGTCTCTATTGCTGCTCTGAACTGAGGTGCAACTAGACCTAGTGATAAGTCAGTCATTTCAGTGCCATGAGAAGCGCTCAATAAGCAACCCCAGAGAATAAGGTCCTCCACACACAAACGAGGGCGATGAGTTCCTTCCAGGGACTTGGGAAAGCCAGGCAACGAGCAGTCAGACTGGCTCTTCGGCAAACTTTTCCCAGAATGACCAGGGTTACCACATGTTCATATTACTTTGTTTTTACATAGAAGCAGTTCTTCAAGTGTATAATGATATGTAATTTTACTTTTTGACTTTTTAAAGAATATATATTTAAGTCAAAAAAGCTACTTTGTCATTCAGATACTCACTTAATTCATTCAACAAGCACCCATTAAGGGCCAACTATGTGACAGACACTGTCTAAGCACTAAGTAAACAGATAAGATGCAGTCTCTGACCTCAGGAATTCCAGGCTAATAAGGTTAATGTATCCATAAGCATGTAATTACTATTTGAGAACATACAGGGAATGACAGAGGAGTCTTTGGGAATATAGAAGGGATGGACCTCATTCTGATGGCTGAAGTGTTTCCAAGGAGGCTTCCTGGAGGAGATGACTCTTAATTGAGTCTTTAAAAGTGAGTAGGAACCAACCAGAGAACAGAGGGCTGGGTAAGAGTTGGGGGCATAAGGTTAACCTATACACAGACACAGAGGTGAGGAGCCTCATAGGATGTTCAGAGAACTACAAGAGCTGGGTTTGTTAGATCATTAAGAGCAAGAAGAGAGACAAGAAACAGATGTGCTATCCTGGAGAGCCTATTTATGGCTCATTAAGGATCCTGAAGCTTTCTTTCTAGGCAAAGAGGAGCTATTGGAGTATTTTACACAGTGAGGGGCATGGTCTGATTGTTGGCCTTGGGAAGGATGGACGGTGGGAAGAGGACAATATTGAATGCAGGGAAACCAGAAGGCTGTTGACTAATAAATGGATAGGAAGGCTTAGATTTGAGGAATGCTTTGGGGTCACAGTCTGAAAAAACTGCAGACTGACTGCACGTGGGGATGTGGGGGAGGGGTAATCAGCGCGGTCAACCCGAGGCTCCCACAGTCAGCCTCACCTTGGAAGTGTGGTGATGAGCTGCCTGAGCTCTTTCCGATCACCCCAATAACTTGGGCTGCAAACCACAGTACCCGGAAACCTATCATTTTATGTCTTCATGTCTTGAAGATTCTTTTTTTTTCTGCCCTGAAAACCCCAAAATAAAATGTAAAAATGAGTAAGAAGCAAATACCTTTAAAACCTGCTTATGTGGTAGCTGAAAAACATTGTTCAAGTTGATGAACTGAGACCTTTATGATTGGATTACAAAAGAGTATAGTTTGGGGACATTTTTCTTTCTCTGGGGACTTTTCACACCTGAACCTTTTAAAAGATCTTCCTTTGTACTTTTTTTGAGGGGAGTAGATGAAGATGGAAAAGCAAAGGTATGTTGCCCTTAGCAACATGACAAGCTATCATAGCACCACCAAGCAAAAGAGCAACTTAAAGGGTACGGACCTGTAGCTGAAGGCTCACCCACTCTGGCTTCAAGGACCATCCGGAGGTCAGCATTTTCAGGACTGGAATAGAAATTTGCCTTAAGTTTAGGTTGTCTCATTAATTAATTAATCCAATAAATGTTCTTTAAGCACCTTCTACATACAGTACAAAGACAAATACAGTCTCTTCTCCTGAGATCATATTCTAGTTGGAGACCTGAGAGAGAGAGAAAGAGAGAAAGGAGAAGGAGGAGGAGAAGGAGGAGGAGGAGGAAGAGAAGGAGAGGGGGAGGAGGAGGGAAGAATTTCAGATAGCGCAAAATGCTCTGAAGAAAGTAAAACAAGACAAATGGGTATAGAAGGACTAGTGAGCGAGTGGCAGGGGCAGAGCTGGTCTGCAGAGGGTGCTGCTCACATAGTATGATTTTAGGCCCTAGACTTCCCCAGTGGCATTACTGGCTTGACATCTGAAGCGAATCATATTTTAACAACCACCTCCTCTATACAACAAAACTATTTTCAGTAATACTTGTAAAATTAAAAGAATAATAATGTCCAGAAAAGAAACACAGTAGAATTTCTCTTTCCTTCTTAATACTCAACAATAAACTGCAGCAATTGCTTACAACTTAGACCAGCCAAAGACTTTTTTTGGGGGAAGGGGTATTTTATCAATGACTGTTTAAAATTGCTGGCTAAAGTGATAATAAAAGTAAACCAGTCTTGGGCTTCCCTGGTGGCACAGTGGTTAAGAATCTGCCCACCAGTGCAGGGGACACGGGTTTGAGCCCTGGTCTGGGAAGATCCCACATGCCGAGGAGCAACTAAGCCCGTGTGCCACAACTACTGAGCCCACTCGCTGCAAGTACTGAAGCTCGTGCACCTAGAGCTGGTACTCAGCAACAAGAGAAGCCATTGCAATAAGAAGCCCGCACCACAATGAAGAGTAGCCCTGCACACCACAATGAAGAGTAGCCCCTGCTCTTCACAACTACAGAAAGCCTGTGCACAGCAACAAAGATCCAACACAGCCAATAAATAAATAAATAAATTTTTAAAAAAAGAGAAAAAAAGTAAACCAATCTTGGTCAGATTTCTTATTGCTTTTAAATTCTCTACAGATAAGGTGCCACATTGCTGTCTGTACCCTGGGCTTGGAGAACTCCCTGATTGGCCACTGGATTTTCCCCACACTCCTCTTCTTTCCAATGACCTGTTTAAAATTCTCCAACTCCTTTCAGGTTGGTGAAAGGCTTTCAGAATGCAACTATTCTGGAGTAGTACCGCTTGGTCCTCATGGTAATTTTCACTTTCACCTGGGTTTTTCAGAGCCTATCCTGGGAGTTTAGTCACTCAGTCATTTATTCAACATGTTTAATCATCCCACAACACGGGCCGTGTCCTCAGGGAGCGCAGGCCTTGTGGGAGAGACAGACGTGTGAAGCAGCGGTTGACATTCAGCGTGATCAGGGAGAGTGTCTGCTTGGCTCCGCACAGAGAAGCCACAGCTCTGTGAGGGGCTGATGGAGGGGTTGCTAACAGAGGAGAAACGCCCTCGGGGAAGCGGGGAGCCTTTGCAGCCAGAGGCACTGTGACTGCAGGCTGGGCCTCACTGCAGAGGTGGGTTCTGCAGGTGCTGAATATTCTGATAAGACTCATTTCCGCTGCTGTGGGAGACAGAGGGGAGGAAAGTGTCTCAGCATGGGGAGGAGGGACAGAGAGATCGTACGAGGCTCTGGAGGAAAGGCAGGACCACCTCTTCCTTCACAAACACCCCAGGCCTGCCCAACACTGTGACTCTCTTCAGACTCCGGCTTCCTGAGGGCGGCTGTGCTCTGAAACGTGGCATGGACCTCCCTCTCATGAATTTCCCATTAATTAACACACTACTTTCTCTGCGCAGACAGCTGGCGAGAGTTCCCATGATCCGAGGTAACTGAACTCCTGCCAAACTGTCCATCTTGTGCCTGCTTTGCATAACGTGCCTTGTCAGAGGCTGGACTTGGGTAGGGAAACGGGTCCTGGGAAACCCTCCCCCAGGCGCTGATTTTCTAAGCTTTGGTACATGAGTGGTTGACATCAGGGAGCCCTACAGGGTGAGGCCCGGAGCTGGAGTTAGGCCAGCTTGCCTGGTTTTATGAATCCTGGAGCTGTCTTCTTTGGGGTGATCAAGGGAGATGCAGAAGAAGTGGTTTAAATGAGAAAAGCCTAGAGAAGTCCTGCAACCAGTCATTTGAGGTCAGTGCTGGGTTGGACTCTGGAACCAGGAGTGTGGCCAGGAGAGAGTGGGCCGGGCTCACTAGCATCGGAAAGCAGGGTGGGGGCACTCCTCTGAAGCCAGGCTCTCCAGAGCTTCCAGAGTCTGGAAAAAGAAGCAGAGAAAGACTGTCAGACCTGCTCCTTCCTCCTCCTCATCATAAAGCAAAAGGGAGCCACCTATTTGGTAAAGGCCACGGGGCCCAGTAGAGAGGGATGATGTGGGTGAGGTGGAGAGGGGGACATTTTCTGTGCCTCGGTTTCCTTCTCTGAAATACGGGTTGGTCTTTTGGATCCCTGAGGTCTCTCCTCCTGTGCTGAGAATTGGCCTTACGGTTCAGTTCTGCCCGGCGGGGGAGGGCAGAAGGAGCTTGTGGGTGAAGGAATGGGCCAGCTCAAGTCCACAGCGGTCTCATCTCCTTGAGTTCTGATGAGCGAGAAGCACTGAGGGGACTTGACTGTCATTTTGTTCGTGAAAGGCTTATTCTCACACGGAGGTGATCACATATTAGGGCTTTTAAAAGAACAATGCATAGTCCTTGCTCTCAAGGAGTTCTAACTGTGAAAACGAAACATAAACCTGTGACAAATGGAAAACCACTGGAGACTGCAAAGCAGCTTACGAGTCCTCGTAGGGAAGCACCAAGTGCCAGCTGAGTGTTCAGAGGAACAGGCTCTCAATTCACAGAGGGACTGATGATAGCGTGCTGCTAATTCACGGCTCAGGAAGCAGCTACCAGGTAACATTAACAGAGCTCTTTGGGGGAAAACTGAAGTGGCACAAGCTGGAAACTAAACAAATGAGGTCAAGGTCACGGAAGCCATGTCTTCTAACAGGGATTTAAAAAATGCCCCTCAGCCATACACTGGGCCCTCTGTGTTGGGCCCGGGCAGGGTAAGACAAGGTAGGGTGCCCGTCAGGACTGGCTCTTCTGATGAAGGAATGAAACTGCAAGGGTTGTTAGATCAGTATCAACCTCCTGGCCTTACAGGCCTGCTCACAGGACCAGCCTCTGACCCTCTACAGTGCTGTCTTCACTGGCTCCCTAAGGGGCCCCCAGCTCACTCAATCCAGCCAGAGGACACCTTGTCCCTTCACCAGGGCCTGTGGGGAACAGCCAGCTTCCAGAGAAGGGAGTATGGGCAGAGCCTTTTCTCCAAGAAGCAAGATCAGAGCTAGTCTCATCTTCTTAATTACCTACAGGCAGAACAGTCTCCTCTCTGGCTGAACTGTCACAGATGAATTTATGAGGCCAAAAATCCCATCCGAGAGTCTTTTCTGCAGCCTCAGGGCCTAGGACCAGGCCTGAAATGCGAAACATGGAACATTTTCGACCTTCTGTAAACTTTGTAAATGGTGGCAGTGAATGAATGGTCTCTCAGGGTCACGCGACTGATGAAGAGGGCGAGGAAGTCAGCACAGAGAGGGATGTGTGTTTGAGCTTTATTCTTAATGCCACGGCCCCCACCCAGCCCTGGAGAAGATCAAGATCCTCTGGCTTTAGAGCCGAGTGGCATTTGCTGTGATATTCATTTTCTTCACGCACATTTCCTACTAAGAACACAATTCTTCCTCAGCACAGAAGCTGGCAGGGACCTGCAGAGTTAGAGCACTTTGAACGCTGCCGAACTGCATCTTGTGCCTTATTGGTGTGATGGTTCGGGTGGGAGGGCCGGCCATCCCGCCTGCATGCCGAAGAAGTGACGCTTGGCTTCTGTTTTGACGGGAATGTCTACGCCTCTACTGTTCTTTCCCTACCACTAAGTTTACTCTTGGCCCTTCCCAAAGTTCAGGACTGATTAGCACTCATGAATAAGCTTGTTGTACAGAGAAGGAGTCATCTTTTGAAGCAGGGTCCTGTCACATTCAGCCCCTGCTTTGGGCAGGTGTGGGGAAGTGTGAACCACTAACCATTTAATAAAAACTCCATTTCTATTGATTTCTGTTTCCAATGAACCCCCCCAACCCCTGAATTTACTGGAGTCTCCATTTACACAAGGTGTCTTGTCCTTGTTGTGGAATAGACATTGGTGCCTGACCTCAGACTAGCCTGAGTCCCTTGAGTCCTCCTTCTCATCCTTTCGGGGAGCTGTGCGCTCCAGCTTCACAGATCTGCTTTGCTCTGAGTGAAAACTCATTGTCTCAGACAAAATGCCATACGTAGTTCACATGATTAAAGTCTGGGTTACATGTAGGGGGAGGGTGGTGACTGGGTAGACTGCAAACCCAATGTCCCTCTTTTTCTAAAAAATCAAATAAGTCCAAACTTGACACGGCCCTCATTCCCATTCCTTTTGAAACAAAGTGTGTTGAGAAGGGTTTACGCAGGACATTCAGTTCATCCTTCTGGAGAATGTCCTGGTTTGGGGCATTTAAGGGAGGTGAGGTCATGGTCAGGTGCAGAGATTTGCAGGGGCTGCAAGGGGAGGCATCTGGTGACTTTTAAGTGTATTTGGTTCTGATTGCAAATGCATTTTAAAAATCTCCTTTTAAAAAACACAACTTTTCATATTTATAATCAATCATGAAATACAAGACAGTGCTTTTCTGGATGTGTTGTGAATGTTTTAAAATTGTCAGAGTTCTCATAATTGTTGGCTGTAAAAATCTGCACGGACATGTGTTTTTTATTAAGACATAACCTCACACATCATCCATTCATAACACATTACTGACTCTGCTGCCTCTATTAGGAGCTGGGAAAAGAAATGGAAAGTTGAATTGGAAATGAATTTATATGCTCATTTAGCTTGGTTAATTACCTGCTGAAATAATGTCCCCAATTCTTAATGGGTGCTCCTCTTGATAGATAAGGCAGCTGTGCGAGATGAGGTGATGACTCAGAAAGGCACCTGGCTTATGATAACGTTTGTCAAAAACATGACGGGAAAAAGCAGGTTGGAATGTTCTATCTGCCAACAAACTAGATGCTGCCAAGCCTGGAGGCAGCTGACTGACAGCCTGTTAAAACTGAGGCTGCTTACATAATAATAGGACCATTTTGTATTCTTGATAATGCTAATGTATGCAAATCTACCAGTAATATATTCCCTTAGAATGCCCTGGACCTGAGTGCAGACTGTGAATACCAGGGAAGCTGAGAGCCTCGCAATGGATGGAATCTGAAGCTCTCTGAGGGACTGGGCAGGATGCTTACCTGCGATTTTTAAAAATTTTAAGTTATCCATGTTGTGCTTTCAGTTCTATTAATTGACACTACCTGTCAACTTTCTGAGGTCACCTCTAGTTTGCACTGGTCTTTTTTTTTTCTTTTTAAAAATGTATATTTATTTGGCTGTGTTGGGTCTTAGCAGCATGCAGGATTTAGTTCCCTGACCAGGGATCAAACCCAGAACCTCTGCATTGGGAGCGCGGAGCCTTAACCACTGAACCACCAGGGAAGTCCCCTCCCACTCCCCCCCTTTTTTTTTAACCTAATGCAGGTCTCACCTAAATGGTATAGTGTACATTTCTTGTCTTTAAAAGTCTGCCCGAAGCTGATTCAGAGAGTCTCCATTTTCCTCTCCTCAAACAGTCCAAAGTTCCTAAAGTTCATTTTATTAAGTCTAAATCATTTGCATTCCCGAGATTGCTGGGAAGTGTGTGGAAGGTAGACAGTATCCTTCCCATTTCAGAGAGGGGATAGGTCTTGGGGTACAGAGAAGCTGTGATTTCCACCCAGTTGGTGTTGGAGCAACAGGCAGAATCTTCTCTGATTTCTAGATAATGCACTTTTCATATCCTTCTCATCAGGTCACTACTCAGTAAAGTCTAATTAGACCAGATAGACTCGGGGCACAGAGATGGAGTCATCGGTTGGAGCTGGAGGAGGGATGGAGACGTCTGTTTCAGAGGAGGTCAGGGAAGGGCTGCGCTCAGCTCCACCACACCTCGCAGTGCTGTCTGCTACCTTTTCTTCCAGTTCTTTCTTTTCATCAGTCACCAGACAACAGTATTCACTAAGCTCCTGATGAGAGTTCGATCTTATCTGGCCAGTTGCTGCTCCTCAAATACAATAGAATGTTAGAGTTGACAGTTACCTCAAAGAACAGTCAGCTCGAAACTTTTCAATTTGTGGAAATTTTATGAGGAATTGGACCCAGAGCGTTTAAGCAATCTGCCTGGAAAGGCTGCAATTCTCATATCTAGTTAGTAGCTGTGCCTAGGCTGCTATACGTCTTGATTTTTCATCTTTCTTTGTTTTCTAGTGATAGTCACTATTACTGCTAGCTTTGGTTGAACACCTACTATGTGACAAGCACTACACATACTTTTAGTGCCCACCACAATCCTCAAAACAGGCCACACTATCCTCAGGCCAGTGTAATCCAAAAAGGAATTAAAAACTACTCATCCACATGACGATTTTTATAAATTATTGTAAAAGAGAACAAATAATCATAATAATTTATATGCCTAACATGCAACACAGCAGCAAGAACAACAACAGTGACAGCTAACACACGGTACTTATAATGTGTCAGGTTTTATTCTAAGGGCTTTATACACGTTAACTCATTTAGTCCTCTGGGTAACCCTATTAGGTAGTTGCTATTATCCCTGATTTACAGATTAGAAAATGAAAGCCCAGAGAGGTGAAGTAATTTTCCCCAGGTCCCAGAGCTGGTAACTGATAAGGATGGGATTTGATCCTGGGCTGTCTGGCACCAGAGCCCATGCATCTAACAACCATACTACCTCAAGTGATCATTATATGTTAATTACTATTAATTATAAATAATGAGTAACATCTCTGACTCAATCTCAGCTCGGAAACCGAGGGCCAGTGTGTCAACCCACAGAGAATCCCTAGAGTCTGAGCCAGCTCTGCAGCTTGACCTCCAGTCCCCTTACCAGCACACAGACCAGGAGAAGGGAAGGAAGCTTCATTCCGTCTTCAGAGAGGTCCCAGTTTGTTTCCGGACAAACAGGTGAGAAATCGAAAGCTCTGTGTCCACGCAGGCTGTGCCTATTACACTGACCCAGAAGCTACTCAGGGAGAAGGTTTGATAAGGGACAGTAAGTTTTCTTGAAAATTCAGTGTGGTCTCTGCCTGGCAAGCACCCCATCCTTCCCCCATACTGTCTGGCAGAGGTGAGGCACGTGCCCTCTGGTACAGCCAGTCTGGCATGCCCAGTTGCACCGGAGAGGGGAGAAGGCACATTTATAAACAGTCTTCCCATCCCCTTTCAGGATCTTGCCTTCCAGGTGGTGAGGGCTCTCTGCAGCCATGGCACAAACCTTTACCACTAGGGGGCGCCTAGGCATCTCAGAGTGCTCCCTGGCAAGGGGCCCTTACAGGACGTGAGCAGGGTTCTCTGACAGAATGGATTTCTGGTTATGAGCTGGAGGTTATGGTTATAGCTATGCTAAGCATAAACATGGGAGAAATGCTTCTATAGGATTAAATGAGGTCAGCTTGAGTCATTCCAAGAGACTCAGCAACTCTGACAGCCAACTCATATATTCGCCCTGCTGCCAACCTAGCAGTCCCTCCCAGCCCCCAACCCCAGGCTCCCCCTTACACGGCCAGCTCTCTAAGCAGGGGGTGGGGTGGGTGGGGTTGAGGGTCCTGATCCAGCGCCCCTCTCCCCACATTGTTGACTGGGTTACTGGTGGAAGCAGCCACGCTGGAGGTGGATCTCACTCTTGGGATCACTCACTGCATGTGGCTTTACAGATGTTCGGTGACGAATTAGTTGGCTAGCTTTTCTTTATTCCTTTCACATATTTGTCCATGTCCTTTCCTGTTCCAGCAAAAACAATAACAGTAAACCTAAGGAAGCAGCCCTAGGCAGAAACCAGCAGGAATGCTGAGCAGGGCTGGAACTAGGGTGAGGCAAGTGAGGCATCTGGGCAGCCCTTTGCTTGCATGAGCCTGAAAGCAATGCCTCCTTTCGTTTTGTGCCCCAGGCAACTCTCTTGCCTCCCTCTTGTCCCAGCCCAGAATTGCCATTGTGGGATGTACCCAGGAGTACTGAAAAACAGTCAGCTATTTGTTTTCTGCTACTCTTGTAACCACTCACCCCACTTCTCTTCACCTCCAGCCTCCTAAACCTATAGCTCTTCTTGTTCTTTCCTGTTCAGGCGTCAGTTGATTGAGGATTAATGAAAACTTCCTAGTCAAGGGCTTCTACAATAACAGTTGCTAACATATAGTCAGTGCTTGCTATGTGCCAGAAATGCTTCTAAATGCTTTACAGGTGTTGGGTCACTTCAATATTGTGATGAAGCTATCCACTTCACAGATAAGGTAACTGAGGCACAGAGAGGGGACGATGCTTACTCGAGGCCACGCTTAGTAGACAGTGGAGCCATATTTTGCATCCAGGGAGTTTTTACCCCAGAGCCTGTACTCAGACATCACACCTTGCTTGAGATACCCAAAACTTTCAGAGATGCTAAAACACTGGATTCTGAGTTTCTACGGGGCAAAGAGGGGTTGTGATTTGATGTTTTTAACTGGGAATCCCTAAAATCAAAAGTGATGTCTACTTGGCAGACTGTCCAGGCCTTAGAGCTACTGCTTTTGGCTTTCATTTCAACAGATTGCTGTTCTTCTGAACAAATGGTTTGGCATTTTTAATGTTGGCTTATTACAACTCTAAAGACTGGATTTACTTCCATCGTCCTTATTCCTGTTCTGATCTGGTTCCCAATAGATGGTTGTGAACTTCAGAAGGGAGGAGTCTCCTCTCATTCATCTCTGTGTTTCCAGTCTCCAGCCCTGGGGCTTAGGGGGTGATCACTAAATGCTGGTCCACTGGAATTAAACCCCTTTAGTCTGCATCAGCCACCTTGAATTATGGGCCATGGTAAATGTGTCCCTCTGGGAGCAGCAGGTAACCCTGTCCTGCCTGCCATTGACCCTTTTTTCTTTTCTTTTCCCCACCTGCACACAAAAACAGCATTTTTTTTCCCTTTATTCAATTTAACATGGGTTGGTTCTCTCTGATAACTATGACAGAGAACATGTCATGATAACTCTACATCTTTTGAATGTATTAATATATGAGTAGAAAGGACTAGAAAATTTACCCTTCATTGCTAATTGCCTGCCTTCAATTTAAAGAGTAAACGAAATCCTATTTTTCTGCCTCAATCTGTTTTATCTATCATTTCAGATGCTTTCCTCTGTCATACCCCACATTTTCCTCCCTGTATCTTTTTTCTTTTTTTAAAGAATGATCTAGTTTTTCTGTTTTTGTTTTTGTTTTTCTTTAAATTTATTTATTTATTTATTTTATTTAATTGGCTGTGTTAGGTCTTCGTTGCTGCACACGGGCTTTCTCTAGTTGAGGCGAGCGGGGGCTACTCTTCGTTGTGGTGCATAGGCTTCTCACTGCAGTGACCTTTCTTGTTGGCCTTTCTTGTTGCAGAGCACAGGCTCTAGGCGCGTGGGCTTCAGTAGTTGTGGCACATGGGCTTAACAGTTGTGGCTCACGGGCTCTAGAGCACAGGCTCAATAGTTGTGGCGCACGGGCTTAGTTGCTCCGTGGCATGTGGTATCTTCCTGGGGCAGGGCTCGAACCTGTGTCCCCTGCATTGGCAGGCGGATTCTTACCCACTGTGCCACCTAGGAAGTCCCTCCCTGTATCTTTACATGAGCATTGCAGAGCACTCATTTTATTCCTCAGCTTCTGATCCCCACCTTTTTTGATAAGCTTCACATCCACAAAAATATGAGTTTAAAGACTGAGGCACACTGACCAGGCATCCCCTGGAGGCTACTGTCTCTCCTGAACAAGCTTATCTCTGAGAGACCCTAGGTTCCTGGAACAGAGCAGATTCTGCTTCAGAAAGGAAATTCAGTTGTACTCAGAACAGTCTGGGACTGTCCCCTGGGCTGACCCAGAGCAGCCAGCGATCTCAATTCCAAGGCTGACCCTGAGCAGATCTGCTCCTTTCCAGATCCGTGGACGAAGTGAACCCACCTGCTGCTTGTGGACATTTCAGCCCATGCCTGCCATGGACAGCCTCACTGTCTTCAGACCTCTCCACCAATGTTTCCAACAAGTTCAAAAGAAAATCCCTAAATCACTTCCTCCACTTGGCCATGTCTGATCAACCCCAAAGATCTCTGAGTCTTCCTTTATTCTGTATCCCACTATCATCTAAATCCCAAAATTTAATTAAGGATTTTCCAGATTTCTTCCAAAGGACTGGAATATCTTTAGAATCTTTTCCAAAATAAATGGATTTGTGAGGTGCTGGAAGTCACATATAAGCTTTCCTACAGTTACAGACTTTAAATAAAGTTTGGCTTCCATATTATATTGATACCTATGAATCTGTCACTTAATAAAAGCTCCCCAGACTCTCTGAGTGCGATGCTTTTCTTTCCAGAGGCACAGACCTAGGCTTCCTGGGGTGGCCCTTCTGCATATGGCTGTGCTTAGGTAGCCTAAAAGGAACCCCAGAAATTTATCTACCTTTTAAGTGACTCCATCAGCATCCAGAAACACTGTACCCTATCGTGAAAGGCATCAATCCTGCTGCTCTGCAAATTAACGTTCTCCAGGCCTCCAGGTTCTGGGGGTGTGGGCCCTGAAAGCCTTTCTGTGCTGTACTTCAGTAGCCTTCCTTGCTGTGCACCTGCGCTGCAGCCTCTGCAACTTCCCTTTACCTGTGCTGGGATTTCAAGACCTAGGAATTTTCCACGATGTCCTTTTACAGGCTTTTCATCGGAAGGCCTGGGCTGGCATGTCACACAAGGCTGGTTCCTTCAGCTGACCCCTCTCTGTTTCTTAAAGGCTTTGTCTGTGGTGTTCCGCAAATGCTGCCACTGACTGAACTGGATCTGCCCAATATGAATGCTGGAGGGGTGATTCACAGCATGGGAGCATGTCATAAATACTGCATTTGAAACTGACAGTCTTCCTGATCTTCTCATGACAATGATTAACTTCTTTGAATGTGCCTTTATGCCTATGCATAGCTTATTGAAACGGATTGAGCATATTTTTATCCATGTTATTAATATTGGCAATACAGTTCTTTTTAATTTGTTATGGAAATAACCCAAGTTGGGAAAGGTAGCTTTAAAAACTCCCCACTAACCAAAGCATGATCAATTGGAAAAAATTTTTGAATTCTTTTCTTTTTCTTGTGAGAGGTACTGGAAATAATAGGAAAGGGAAAGTAGGGAGTGCCACTCATTAAAAAAAATGTTTTAAGAAATGTGTTGGCTTCTGTTGCAGGAAGGTTTACATCGACACTGCTAACGCAGACAAATGAAGGAAAAGGAAATGTGGCTCATTAGTTGGTATTTTTCAGAAAGGCTGATTGATAACATTTTCTTGTATTTGAGATAATCAAGGATAGAAAGCAATGTCACAGGATGTGAGTTACTCCCCATGACGGTGGGGAATGCACTTGATATATGGGTACCTATTTTCTGTCTGTTGTACAGTATGTCTGTGAAGTCCCTCCCACACCGAGTCCTTGGTTTTTCTTCCTCTGACCCTTTCACATGACTTTGACTCCTTATTGGTAGGGCCTTTTCCTAAGATTCTTTTGCTGATAACCCAGTCATGCTGTTCTCACACAAAGGCGAGTGCTAGAAATAGGCACATCAGGCTATGACACAGCCTTCCTCCTCCTTTGAAGGGGTAATGACCTTATTCAAGATGCTTTTATTAGGTCTTCTATACAAGTTACCAGAGGTCTTCCTTTTACAGATTCTAGAGGACAAGTAGAAAAGTCATTGCATTTCACACAACAATGTTGCCACTTGCAATCTGGGTGATTCTTCCAAGCCTCCGTCAACCCCGTTTTACATGGCTGAGGCGAGATAGGAAGTTGGGGGATGAACTGTCATAGCCTGGCTGATCTATTATTTTGCTTTTTAAAAAAAAAAAAAACTAATCATTATTATTATTATTATTTTCTGGCTGTAAAAGTAGTCATTCTGACTGTAGAAAATACAGGGAAAACATATAGAATAAAATTAAAATCCCCCAAATTATCATTGTTATTAAATTTTTTATTTTTCCTTCTATATCTTATTTTCTGAAAACAAAAACAGAAATACCTGATAAAGTTTCAGTATACGTTTATATATAATTTCTGTTACAAGATTGGAAACATGTTCTACATACAATTTTGTATCCTGCTTCTTTTCTCTTAGTGTTATCAGGTGGCACAGCCTGCTGTCTTTAAATATCCCTCAACAACGTAATTTGTAATAGATGTACAATACTCCACCACATATGACTGTACCAAGATTTATTTAACTGCTCTCCTACTTTCAACATTTTAGTTGTTTTTATGGTTTTTACTATGGCAAAGCAATGATAAATAGCCTTCAGGTAAATCTTATACTGAACCTCATTCCTTAGGGTAGATTTTTTAGAAGGATACCCACTGGTCTAAGTGGTAGAAGCACTTCTGGATACATGAAAAAGAAAAAGAAAAAAAATATATCTATCTATCCTGCCCGGTTTCCTTTAAGAACAGCGGTTGTAATTTAAAAATCTCGCCTGCTGGGTATGAGAGGGCCAGTGCCACTGCAGTTTCATTAGCACTGCTCGTGTGGGTGTGTTTGTGTGCATGTAAGCATACCTCTGAAAATAGATAAAATGATATAGATAAGAAAATATGGTGTCTCATTTTATTAAATTAACATTTTTAACTTGGCTTTATTGAGATATAATTGACATAGAACTGATGGTGTCTGATTTTAACTTGCATATTGTTTAAGTAGTAAGGTTGAGTACTTTTACTTTGACATTTGCATAGATCAAATGATCAGCCATTGACCTGAATTATATTTATTTTCCAAGTAGATTTGTAAGGATGTTAAAATAAGATGTGTGTGTGTGTATGTCCCTCCTTATAGCAGCTTATATAAAACTTGCTTTCCCATTCAGGAGTGGGTACTCTATATATATATTGAGATGAAATGTAAATCACAGAATTATTGTGTTATTGTGGTATTTAAGAACTAATCAGGGACTTCCCTGGTGGTCCAGTGATAAAGAATCTGCCTTCCAATGCAGGGGATGCAGATTCAATCCCTGGTCCAGGGACTAAGATCCCACATGTCATGGGGCAATTGAGCCTGAGCGCCACAGCTACTGAGCTCTCACTCCTCAACTAGAGAGCCTGCGTGCTGCAAACTACAGAGCCCACGTGCTCTGGAGCCTGTGCATCATAACTAGAGAGAGAAAACCCGCATGCCACAACTAAAGAGAAGCCTGCATGCTGCGACAAAGAGCCTGCGTGCGCAACAAAAGATGCTGCATGGCTCACAAAGATCCCACGTACCGCAACTAAGACCCAACACAGCCAAAAATAAATAAGTGACAAATAAATCTTTTAAAAAAATGCACATATCAAAAACATCAAATAACATTAAAAAAAGAACTAGTCAGATCATACAAGCAAAGCACACAGTGGCAGAGGGACAGCCTAAAGCTGGTAAAGAAATAATGGAATTATTGGAGGACCTGAGACTAAATGACAAATGTGAGAAGAAAATTAATAATTCCCTCAATTTCATTTTTATTAATCTATCCCAATGAACCAGGTGCCATGATGATGTAGGCAGTTTCTATATTCATATCCACCTGGGCAGCTCAGAGAACTGTAGTAGTTAAAAGCATCATCTTTGCATCAGAGTTGGCTTTGGGCCAGTTATTTTTTACTTGTTCCCAAGATACCTAACTTCTCTTATTCTCAATTCCATCAACAGATAAATGCCTACTTCCTGGTGTTGTGCAAATGAAAGAATTTGTGTAAGCCCTTAGCACAGGGTCTGATACATCATAAGGACCTGAGAAACAGCAGCTGTCACTGTGATCACTGACGAACATAAAACATCATCTGCCACCAGCATCTTGTACTAAGGCCACTGCGCTGTATCTGTCATTCCTGGACAGTAAGATGATGGTGAAGTGAGTCTAATTTCTTCTTCTCATTGATGTAAATTTAGTCATGTGGCCTGTTAGCTGGTTTGATTCACCACCCGCCACCATCACATTTCAAGTGATGCTGTTTTTCTGAACCTGGAAGGCAATGAAAATGATCCATACGAGAGGAAATGCAACAAAAAAGGTCAACCACCCAGCAAGATACCAGCATACACCTATTAGAATGGCTAAAATTTAAAAAGACTGACCATACCAAGTGTTGGGGAGGATGTGGAAAAAATGGAACTCACATGTACTTCTGATGGTGTAATCATTCTGGAAAGCAATTTAGCAATTTCCTTAAAAAGTTAAGCATACACGTACCATATGATCCAACCTTTCACTTCTAAGTTTTTACCCAAGAAAAAAGGAAATATATGTTCACACAAAGGTTTGTACATAAATGTTCAGGCAGCTCTATTGGTAAGAGCCCAAAACTAGATACAACCCAAATGTCCATAAACAGATGAGTAGATAAACAAATTTCAGAATATCCATACAATGGAACACACTCAGCATTAAAATGGAATGAAGTATTGGTATGCAAAACAACATGGATGTCAAGATCATTATACTGAACAAAAGAAATCAGACCCCAAAAACTACATACTGTCTGATTCCATTTATATAAAACTTTAGAAAATGCAAATGAATCTATACTGACAGAAAGTAAATCAGGGGTCACTTAGGTATGGGTCGGGGGTGGGGGCAAGAAAGGAAGGGAAGAAGAAATTACAAAGGGGCATGAGGAGACTTGACTATATTCACTTGACTGCACTGACGGTTTTGAGGGGGTATACACATGTCAGCACTTATCACATGATACACTTTAAATGTGCTCCACTTACTGTATGTCAGTTATACCTCAATACAGCCATCTATAAAAAGACCAATCAATTATATACTGGTGTGTTTTATTCACCCTTCACTCGTTAGTCTCTGGATTTGACTGGTAGTTGTGATAATAAACAGGGATGCAGACCCTCAGGTCTCTGACTCCAAAGGCTGTGCTTTAAGTGGGTCACATACTTCTTGTTATCAACAGCATTGGGACTCTTGAACTCACGCCTTTTGGCTCCTAAAACAGTCTATTTCTATTCACTTTTCATTTCTTTCATAATTCAGATGAAATTTTAATCATGTAAATCACACACACATGCATAACTTGAATTTTAGTATTTGAGCCTACTAGGACCTATTCTATACAACAACTCCCAGCTCCTAAGTGGCAAAACCCACCTATCTGAATATTAGATTATAATTAGTTGAGGAATTATGTACCCAAGGAAACTCAGGAACTGAGACAAAAATAAGGAAATTCAATTCAAATTGCAATTCAAATGTTTCCTGTTGACAAAGCCACTGCTGAGATAGATAGCAACTGTCCACTTGTTTTCTTTAGCTGTTCCTTTTGGTCCTCCTGCTTCATTAGTACTGTCCTTTCTTGGAAAAGAGCCAGTACTCAGTTCATCCTTAGAGATACTACAGGAAAGGTCTAGGCTCTCAGGGATGCCCCTGACCTGACACAGATGCTCCTCACACAGCCCAAGGGGGAGTCCAGAGCTGCACTGGCAGGAGCAGGCTCCTCTGCAGCCCTTCGGCTCTGCCGCTCTCCCTCCTTCATGGTTTGGTGGGCAAGGAATCCGGTTGCCATGGCAACTTCCAGCATCCATTTCAGGCTAGAGGGAACATTCCCTAAGGCTCCTCTCCATCTGTGTGTCCTTGGCGAAGTAGGTGGGGAACCACTTCCTCCAGGGATCTCCCCCTGCTCACCGATGGTATAAATGGGCAGGGAACTGTGTTGCCATGGCAGCAACTCATCTACTTCTTCCATTCGAAGAAAGTCTGGCTCAAGGGATCTGCCTGGTGCTCCCTATGGCAAAATCAGCAAGGAAAGAACTGCATTATCTTAATGGTTTCCACACGGTCTTTCCAAGAGATGGGTTGGCTTTGTGGGGTGGCTACTGGGGGATGGGCAGGGAGTTTGGCTGAAGAAGCCTGTTCCCAGGGACCTCACTGCCATGGCAACATCCCCAGCGGCAGGGACTGGGCAGGTGTCTCACTAGCTAAGCCCTGATGCCACCTTTCAAATATGTTCTTCTCTGCTCCCTTTTTCCTTTTTCACAACCCCTAGGGATTCTGCTGGCGTCTCCTCTCCAGATTCTTGAGATCACTGGGATTATGCCTTTCTCCTGCCCAAGACTAGTTTCAGGAGAGGCTGCAGTCTTTGCTATGCTCACCTTCCCAACTGTACACCAGAATTCCACAAAAAAATCCCCTTCGGAGAAGACAGGTTTTGCACGCAAGCTAATGGGGATACATAGAGAGGAATCACAAGAATAATAACCACGGGAAAGCCGACCCAATTCTGTTAGCTGTAACTGTGTTCATCCATGTGATGGCAGCCTTCCCTGCAGCCCTCAGACTGTCTTCTTACTCCTGGACTTGGAGCCCTTGGTGGAAACAAAAATGGCTTTGGTGTTCAAACACCTGGGGCTGAATCTTGTTTCAGGCGATTCCTACCAGCTGAGAAGTCACAGGCGAGTCACATACCCTTTCTGGGTGTCCATTTTCCTATCTGCCGAAGGAGAAAGCAAAATTTCTTCCTTGGAGAGTTGTGGTGAGAACCAAGAGAGGTAATCTATGTATGCAAGTAATTTATCCATACTCAGGCACTTTACAAATCTTCGTAACTTTGATAATTTTCATTCTCACGGAGCATTCTTAATTGATTGGCTCAATCAATTATTCATTCAATAAATGGATTGGGGAGTGCATTCTAATATTTCCTTTAAGGCAGGTTGTGTAACCTGCAGGAGGGTCACTGTCCTCATCCGTACGATGGGATAACCACAGTCTCAAGGTATGACTTTGAAGATTAAATGAAGTCCTGACTAATAGATGTGTACAGCAGTGCCGGGCAGAGCACCTGCTCAATTCACAGTTGCTCTTTCCCATTGCGGCCTACGCACCCTTCTCGGTTTCTCCTTGGAAGGCTTGAGTCATGCTGCCGTGACTCAGATCTGCCTGCGACGCTCCTTAGCATTTGGAAAGGCTGAGAATTAGCAAAGAAGGGTTGGGGCCATGAAGTCCCCCCGGAAGACAGTGACTGTGTCCAGGACCGGGGATTATGTGAAATAAGCAGACAATCTATAATACTTCTCAACTCCCTTTATATTCAACGGCTAGCAGCTCTGGCCTTGAATGTGCAGCAGGCACAGACTGCTTTGGGGGAACTTCCCTTTGGTTGCCTCTTCTTCTCTTCTTTGATGCTTTCTGTCCACGTGGACCGAGGGTCAACACACCTCTCGCTGACACCCCCGGGACTCTCACCCAACCCTGCCCTCCCTTACGTGGCACCTCCAGTTCTCAAACCTTCTCCCGGTCCTCCCTCCCCCCAAGCTCACCTGACCCACTGTTGGCTATTCCTCTCAAGTACAACTCACTGTTCAGCGGTCTAATCCATAATTTATAGATAAGACATTAAAAAGTAATGAACGCTTAAAACACGGCCCCTCCCAGAAAGTATTTTTGTAGTTCAAGTGGGGCTTTCAAAGACTTCACTCCTCACCCTGTAGTAAAAGCTTTCATATCTACATCAGCCTGCAGTGACTGGGCCCTCCCCTCCCTGAACTACCACTAAACTTAGAGTATTTTAGATTTCATTGTGCTTTAATTATCCCATGTGCTAATCTGTTCTCCCCAATGAGATTATAACTTCTCGAGGGCAGGACATTTTTTTCAGTACTCCTTGATACACTCTCCCCTGACCAGTAGTGTGGAGCATAAAGTAGACAAACATGTAATTGATTTATAACAGTGAGAATTTCCTCAGCCAAGAAAACGGTCTTCTCATACACACATTGGGATTACATTTGGAAAGTTGAATTCTCGTTAAACTCCTGACTGATTCTAAAAACAACTATTTTGGGAATTCTGTCTCTACATCCTTTTCCCTGAACAACCATGCTAGGATAATTCTATGTAAGTGAGGACGTCATTTCAAGTGGAGTGGTTTTACCAGGTTCTTTTGATGGCTTTGTATAAATTTAGATCCAAAGAGGCAGTTGTGGACCTCCAAATATACTTTATTCAAACTGTCTAATTATTTCTGATAAACCTCTGGATGTCTTAGTTCCAGGAAGTCCAGGTTTTTAAATAGGTCCTACTAAAGGAAGTGATGCATAATGGAATTGCATCTTCTTTATTGATTAGATATTTTTAAGATGTGCCTTTTGCTCAAAACCAAAGGACAGAAATATAAGAAAAGCATATTCTAAAACAGTTAAATCAGAGAAACATAGTGGGTAAAGGAAAAATGAATGTTAAAATTAGCTACATTGTTTTAGTTTGTAAAGAAAGCTTTTTTTCCATTCTCAGCAAAAGGCAGGCGAGAGTTCCTTAGACGTAGGGCCCCTCCAGAAAAAGGCTGTGGGCCTCTGGTTCCCCTAGGTATAAATTAAGGAAATGTTAATAATATCACAAAAGGGGACTGTCACAAGGATATACAAGGGTAGAGCTGTTCTCAAAGGTAACATTCAACACATCAAATTCTTTTTTTCTGAGGGATAAATTAAAATGCCCTTTAAAAGGCAGTGCTCACAGAGTCAAAGTAACATCCTCTGAACTGCTAAGGAGCCTGGTTTCCTCTGAGGGCTATTTGCATAATTGAGTTAGGTTCAGTTACACCATCCATGAAAGCCAGGTGAGGGAGACTCCAGCCTTAGTCTTCCCTTCAGGAAATCACTAGAGGGAAAGTTGGGGGCCTTGGGTCACCCTACGGGGACAGAGACTGGGAAGGGAAGAGGCATGGCCCCTCATTGCCCTGATGGCCATATTTAGAGGATGTGGGTGCAGCATATGCAGTGCGTGCTGTTGTCTGTCACTCAGATCCCCAAATCCCCCTTCAAGTCGGAGGCATTCTGTCTCTGGTTTCCAGGGGTGGTGGCTGTTTCAAAGTTCAACACTGCGTCCTTCCCAGGCAACTGCCAACAGCTTAAGAGAAGGGCCTTGCCACAGGTCAGGCCGTCTCTCTGAGGGGAGCTGTGGCTGGTGCCTTGTTCAGAAAACTCAGTCCCCTCCTCAGTGTGGGCCCCGAAGGTCCATCCAGCTCCACTGTTTCCTGTGTGATGACGGCGAGGCCTGCTTCAGGGCTGCGCCGCAGGTCAACCTGTCTGTCTCCCAAACCTACTTCTTTCCCTCCTTCAGGAGTGTTGATCCTGAGAGCCCTCCCCACAGAGTTCCTCACACGGATCTCTTTCTTGGGGCACTGGAAATAAGACAGAACATCTTCTCAGTCTTGAACTAGGGTGGAGCCTGTTCTACCAGGGAAGTTTATCATAAAAACCTAGGCTCTTAAAACGTGATAGGGCAATGTTAGCTAATTTTACAGGAGGAACTAAGACCCACAGAGATAAGAGGACTGAGGTCCCACAGTAGATACCGCACTACGGCCAGGTCCTGACCCCAGGTGGGAAAACTCCCAAACCCGGATTCTCATCCACATCGTGTGGCCACAATCTCCCCAACGTAGGTAGCAACTGACTTGCTCCCTTCAGAGAAGAGAGCCATCCGAGATACTGAACCATGAGAGGCCCTGCCCCATGCCCAGAAAGGTGTTTAGACTTGTGTTGAGAAGGGGCTAGAAGGAAGTGTATTGGTTCCACGGCTGCTGATCTTCCTCCAATTTTCTTTGTGTGTGTGTGATGTTGAGGGGGCTATGTTATGAAGTAGGTAATAAACGTCGCTGAGATGAATGAGGCGCTCAAGAACCCTCCAGGCTTCTATAGCTCAGCTGGTCCTATAATAACAATCTTGGCAAGGCGGGCTTGCTGCCAGAATAGCAGCAGTGAAATCATCCTGAGCTCAGGCAATCTGCAGCGTTAGTATGTGTACAAAGCATCCCAGGGATGACACTCTTATTGTCTAGTGGCTCATTCTCACAGAATGCTTTACAGGGATGGATTCATCTCCCCAGATATCACTTATCACATTATTGCCTTCTTTTAGTGAATGAGTCTGCCTCTTTCCAGTTTTGAAGGGTCTACCTGTGGTGTAAGTTGCTGCTCTCCTTTCTGGCCAAATGCCCCCCCGCCCCTGCTTCCTAACACATTGTCTGTGGGTGGGATTGACTCCTGATCACCCCAACCCTCAACTAAAGAGGGGAGGTCCTGACTGACCTGAACCAATCAATATAGTCTCATACTTGTTGTCATGGTGACTGGCCTAGGGATTACCTTCTTATTTCTAAACCTATGTCAGTCAGCCCCTGCCACTGCCCACTGAACTGAGTCAAACAGAGTGGAAGACTTTTGGTGGTTGGAGAAATAAAAGGTCCCTTTTCCTCCAAAACGGCGCCATGTGGAAACTGGAGGCCTGGGACTGATGTATCCATCGATGCATCCTGTCCTAAAGGAGTCTAGCCTAAGTTGAAGCTAACACACAGAGGAAGGCAGAGCAGAGACAACTACCAAGGCTGTGCTGGAGTTCTGGTCAAACAGCATTTAATTTCACTCAATCTCGGGACTTTTCAATGGCACATGCAAACTTATGTTCTTTATTTCCTGAACAGTTTCAGCTGAGTTTTCTGTTTCTTGCAACCAAACACATGCCACTTGACATGCTTTCTGCAGAGGCTGCTTCCTCTACATGGGCCCCTCTCCTATACAATCCTAATCTGGACCTTCCTAGGGAAGAGCAATTTCAAACAGGAAATAAAACTCTTGCCAAGAAGAAGTTGAAGGACTAGCTCAAAGGGCATCCATCAATGGATTTTACCCAATATTTTTGGCTCGACTTAACCTGCTGCTCAAGGCTTTAAGTTGCAGGTCATGTATCTTGACCTGTCTAAATACTGGTCTTTCCTAAGTAGTCTGTAGGATCTGTGAGGGCAGGGCAATGTATCACATGACTTCAATGGAATCCTACAGTGCTGGATAGAATGTTTTGCGCCATATATGTGCTTAGAAAATGAGAGTTGAACTCAAGTAAATTCAGCTCCTGTCACTGCCATCAGCACTCTTCTAGAAGTTGGGGTGAAAGGACACGCCCCACAACACCGTCAAGTTTTGGGATGTAACGTAAACTCCCTTGGCCAGGCTCCTCCCCTGTTAAACCAGCAGCGACCAGCACAAGACACGGCCCAGAGTAGGTGGTCAAATATTTGTTGAATAAATTCACTTCGAATTTGTAACCACAAAACTCACCCAGTCACTTAACAGTTCAGAACTGCTTATTTGGGATACTATGAATTAGGTCTCTTTAAAGTCTAAACTGTGCTGTGTTTGGTTTTGACGACTTTGCTTTCTGTCTACCAGCTGTGCTGCTTTGTCATTTCACTTCAAACACCACGGTGCAGTACATTTATGGAGGGGCTGATAAACAGGCACTTCTAGAATGAGGGAGGGATGTGTGAGGGGCGGGGGTGGAGGTGATGGTGGTTGTGGAGAGTACTGGTGGGGCTATCTGCTGCAAGCAAGATTCCGTGGAAATGGCTCTTTGTTGACTGCTGATGACTGTAATGCTGAAGGAGAAAATATATACAAGGACACCTACTGGGATGTAGAAGGTGACAGTTCTCTCAGCAGTTCGTAAAATAACTCAGTTGATTAATATTGAGTTGGGCAAGGTGTTTTATTAGGTAATAATCATCTTCTCTGGTATAAGCTTATCTTGGCAGAGAACTGCCATAGCTAAGCAAGAGGAAGAGTGGTCTCTCATTTTTATCAGGCTGAACAGCAGAATTATAAGGGTCCAGGGAAGGCTCCTTGTTCAAGACTCTTTGTGAAAACAAGAAGAGTATGTTCTGGAGAAAAGTGAACGACGACTGGCCGGACGGGCTGATTCCGAGTCTGATGTTGATGTGCACTGGCCAGCTGGTCTTCAGGAGACCGGGCATGGAGAGGTCTCTGTATGAATCCCCTGAAGATGCGCGAAGCTGCGGCTGCCCCTTGCTGTGACTACCTCTCCCGTGAGCTGGAGCTGCCAACCGGGTTGGTGCAGACTTTGTCTAATCTGGTTAAGAGTACCTATTTGAGCTCATTAAAATGTAAACAAGATATATCTTGCTGTTTAAACAACATCAGAATTTTCTTTGATCTGATGCCCAGAAAAGAATCCACCCTGGATGCACCTTGCTCCCTCCTCTGAATTCTCTCAGCTCTCTTGTTTCATCTGTGCTCTTTCCACTATTACACACTTTATCTGGTCGGCTTAGCTACAAGCTCTTATTGGGGAATTCTCGCCTGATTTATCATTGTATTCTCCATAGCTTACAGCACAAGGGCTTTCGGATACAAAAATTAATAGCAATGCCGACAATAATTAACATTTATTGATCCTATACACTGTGGCCACGTGCCAGTTTCTGTGATTTATTTCTATTAACAATTTTCCCAACAACCACTTGAGATATGTATTTACAATTAAAATTCCTGTTATCTGATGAATTGACTGAGACACAGGACTATTCATTAACTTCCCAGTATTCACACAGCAAGTATTTGACCAGGTCATTGACCCTACAACCTGTGATCTTAACCTCTATACTATAATACAGGTGATGAATAAATGTATGCTCAGTGATGAAGGCTATTTGACTGCAGACCACAAAAAACTTGGAGGATTCCTATCGGTTTTTAGCAGTTTTGAGCATTATTTAACTTGGAAAATTTCCAGGAGATCAGGTAGGATAAACCTTGATGCATCTTCATTCACTCATTCAGACATTAATATTCAAGTATTCATTCATTTATTCAATAGGTATTTACGGAACACAAAATATCTGCCAGGCACTGGCTAGGTATGAGAACACGAGAGTGAACAAAATGAAATATCATCTGGGTCCTAGTACAGCTTACCTTCTAGTGAGCGTGATGGTGACAAAACTACTAACAAACGTGAATTACTACAAACTGAGGAGCTTCTCTGAAGGAAGAAGATGATAGTCTTAGCACATAACAGAGGAACCAGACCAGGGCCAGGAGTCAGGCAAGGCTTCTAGGAAGAAGGCGTTTTTCAGCTGTTTTCTGAAGAATGATTAGAGGGAAAGGACGGGAAGGAAGATAGGATGGGCGGGGAAAGCACTGTAGGTAGCTAGTCAGAGAGAAGAGCATGTGCCAAGTTCTGGGCTGAGAGAGACACTGGCACAGGCACATCAGGACCTAACCCTGGCTATAGCGAGTGAGCTCACGCTTTAAAAGAAATTAACTGTAAATTTTTATATATATAAACCTTCTCACTTTTTTACTATGCATACATAATATGAGAAGAGTTGAAATAATATGTAATATTGTTCTATAAAGTGCTTTTTAAATTTAAGTAGGACGTGGACATTCTTCATGTTTACATGTCTTATGAGTTTTAATATGCCCCATAATTTATTTAATAAATCCTTTAGGTATTCATCCAGAAGTGGAATTGCCAGACCATGTGGTAAATCTATTTTTCATTTTTTGAGGAACCTCCATAATGTGGCTACATCCATTGACGTTCCCACCAGCAGAACACCAGGGTACCCCGTTCTCCACATCTTTGCAACGCTTTGCTTGCTATCTCCTGTCTTCTTGATGATGGTGATGCTAACAAGCGAGAGGTGATATCTCACAGTGGTTTTGACTTAATTTTTGCTACAATGGAAGTCATATTGCAGTGTAGAAACAGATTAAATGAATGTTTACACTTTAAATTTATACAATGTTATATGCCAAATATACTTCAATATGATAAGTAAATCCCTTAATGTTGCATTTTTTTCTATTTTTTTCACTACTATAAAAATACTTAATAAATATCTTTGTATAAAACTATTTTGGCATATTTGTGATTGCTTTCTTTATGTAAACTTTTGTGAGCTTTGGATACATATTGCCCCATCTTCCAAAAGTGGTTATATCAATTTATAATTCCACAAATGGTAGATGATTATCTATTTTACTCCTTCTGCACAAATTTTGGTATTTTCTCTTTTTGATTTTAAGTCTTTACTAATACAACATGAAAAAAAATGGCATTTATTTTTTGGGTGTTTGTTTTTTGTTTTGCTCTCTTGATTACAAATGAAATTGAGTTTTTACTGCATGGAATTGTCAGCCATGTGTGAATTAGCATTTGAATATTTTGAGAATAGTCTTTCCAGACTGGAAAAGCCCAACCTCCCAGGACCTTCTATACAGATGATGAACCAGGTTTTGGCCAGTTTCTATATGATCCTGAAAAAAGACATAATAATCAAACTTTTCTATTAAAAGAGGAATAAGGTCATATTTGGTACTGAGCTTCTGCTTGTAGCAATATTTTCCATCATCTAGCCCCCCTTCCCCTGAGAGGGTTTGACCTTGCTAGAGGTCACTGCATCGAGGAGTATGGTGTGTTGCAAGTCAGTTTGCAGAGTAAGGCACACCAGTCAAAGGTCCACATCCAAGCTAGGAAGACAGGAAAGGAAGGAAGTGAAGGAGGTGGGGGAGGAAACTAGGAAGCACAGGGGACAGGAGGAAGGAAAGCAGTGAGGAAAGAAAGAAAGAAACAGATTGCTGACAATACATCCCTGTTTGCCCCCACCGTCTATTTCTCCTGCCCCTTTGATGGAAGGGCTCCCATTCTACGTAATTCCTTCCTAAACACAGTCTCGTTGTCTCTTTCAGGGTTCTCCTTCTCAGCCGAGACTCTGAAATGCCTTTGTTGTCTTGTTTTAACTTTGTAAAGTCTTCCCAAGACAGGATCTATTCTCTCTTCTCATCTCCCTTTCTGAAGCCTTTTAAATACTCTCTTGACTAAAGTCAGCTCTTCACTTTTCCATGTGAGAAAATTTCTTCCTATCTACTTCTCCTGACCAGCATTGTTCAGGAAGCTCATACTAGAGCATCCCTCAGCGTTGAGCAGACAAAGGGGAGCTTGGTATGTGTGTGGGGGGAGGGGGTGGGGCGGTGCCAGAGAACAGAACCTCTTGTTACCCTATGCATCCTGCCCTGTGTCTGCCTGACTTGGCTTGGCTAGAAGGCTGCTGGTTCTTTGTAATAGCTCGTGTATCCTCTACTTCTGACAATTTTTTTCTCATGTTTAGTTTCCAAATACATGCCTAGGGAGTCCCCAGCAGTAATTTTCCTGAGTTGTTCCTTTCTTTTAATTTTCACATTTCTCTTAGTTTCCAGGATCATTCATTACTATGTGCTCCCCATGTCCCCCCTCCCCCCATTCCCTTCTCCCTGTAGATCAGGAGTGTGAGCAATGGCTCACATCATCTCTGGTCCCTCATGCCATCCCTGGCCTCTGATGCATTGCTTTAATGACATTACTGACACCTACACGGTTCTAAAATTCCTCCATTAGTCATTCCTTTGGTCAGGGCTCTTAAGGTCCTTTTAAAATTCACAAATGCTCTCTGAGAAGGTGGCACATCTAGCTACTTTTTAGCTATTAGTTTTTTTCATCAAGTAGGTTCAGAGAATGGGGCCATGAGGTGATTTTTAATAAAGAGGTTTGGGAGGTAGGAAGCAATAGCTTGGAAGAGATGCTTCAGCGAGGACTATGCAGCCCTGCAGTGGTTCCAGAAGGAAGTAGCAGGTGCTGACAGAAGTAAAGAATGACTCCAAGGCTACCTGCCAAAGAAGATGGGTGGGTAGGGACAATCATTCCGTGGCCGTCCTTCATTTCTTCAGACTGACTTCTTTTGGCAAGGTGGGTTCTAGGTGACCACACAACCTATTGCCCAAACTAGGACACTTTCGAGGGTGAAATGCAGGGAGGTTGCTCCCCAAAATTATACAGGATCAACAGTTGTAAAGAAGATTGTCCTGGGCAAATGAGGACACACAACCCCCCTAATTATAGGAGGAACTGGTGAGGAATCTCTCTAAAGCTCTAATAGGGAATTCTGCATTTTCCTGTTAAGTTTTTGTTTTTATAATTTTCCCAAATTAAAAAAACAAAAACAAAAACAACTCTGCTTCCTCCTCCTAGGTCCACACAGAGTCACAAGACAATTATTCATTTCATTTTTAAAATGCACTGATTCTTATTTATGTCCTCTGGTTCAAAGTAAAAGGTGAAATATGAAAACAGAGGTAGACTGGGGAGAAGCTGTGAAGGGCCTTGAGTGCTGAGCTGAGGAATGTCAACTTAATCCTGTCTGAAAAAAAGAAACTGCCAGGGGAAGGGTGCAAAATCCCATCCTGGTGCAGAGAATGGATGGATATAGCAAACACATTGGAAGTGGAGACACTTTTGACAGAAAGTGCCAAGGATGTGAGTGAAAGCAGGAGTGGAGAGCACACAGGAGGCTACACTTCAGAGTCTGTGGAGCGCGAATCAGTAACACTTGGTGAGTTACTGGATGTGGGGAACGAGCAAGAAGGAATCAAAGATGACTCAGGTTTCCAGAAAGACTGACTAGATGAAAGGCAAAAGCTATATTAGCCCAGATCAGGGACGCAGGAAGAGGAACAAGATTTGGGACAAGTTTCATTTTTTTAATCTCAAATTTACAGAATGTGCATTACGTGCCAGGGCTTTGCTGATCCTTTACATGCCACCTCAATCTTCTCAACAGGCTTCAGAAGGAAGTCTTGTCACTAACCCATTTTACAAAGGAGGAAAAGGAAGCGCAGAGAGGTTGAGAGCCTCGCTGTGGGAAGCCAGCTCCTGTGCAGCAGACATGGGGGGCCGCAAGAGCTCTTGCTTTTTAACTGTGCCCACCTCTCTGAAATGCACTTGAGTGTGCTGAGGTGCTGATGATCTGGGACTGTCTAATTGTTGGTATAAATTTGGCAGATGAAAATCTATTTCCTTTTATGGTTTGTTTTTCTTTTCCTTCTATTTAGCTGTGAGTATTTATCAAGGCTTGACACCGAGTCCCATACTCTTTTCTTTTTAGATTATATCCACTTTCATGACACATCCATGGAATGCCTCCAAAGCATTGATCTCAGTCCTTGACAAACAGTCATATATCTTCAGCTGTCTGTGAAATACTTCTAATTGCATGCCTGCTGCCATAAAAATATTTAAGCCCTAATTGAGCATCTGTAACTAACTAGCTGTGCTACCCTGGAACAGTCATGTATCTTTTCAGAGCTTCAGACTTTCCTTGGCTGACAAGAGGTGGTTTGAAGTTGAATATCTATAATACAAGACTTTAAGGTTTAGGAGAAGCCTTAACTATCTAATTATTGATAAAACCTCTTTATTGTGCATAGGATTCCTATAGTTATAACTTGTGCTGTCCAGTACAGTTTAAACTTAAATTTAAGTATATACAATTAAACATTCAATTCCTCAGTCTCATTAGCGACATTTAAATGCTCAGTTGTCACATGTGACTAGTGGCTGCCATAATAGACAGTGCTGATATAGAACATTTTTATCATTGCAGAATGTTCTACTGGATGGCACTATAAATTAACCAACCATCATGTCTAAAGCCAAAATTATCTTCCTCTCCATTAGCTCAAACTTCATAGTTCCTTTATCTCATAGTAGCACACAACACCATTGTTATGGACTGAACTGTGTCCCCCTCACCCCCACCCCCCACCCCAGGTTCATACGATGAAGCTCTAATTCTCTCTCCCCAACGTGACTGTATTTGAAGATGGAACTTTTAGGGAGATAATTATGGTTAAATGAGATCATAGCGCGTGACCCTAATCCAATAGGGCTGGTGTCCTTACAAGAAGAGGAAGAGCTCTCTCAGCACCTGCACAGGGGAAGGACCATGTGAGGACTCAGTGAGAGGGCAGCCACCTATAAGTCAGGCACACAGGCCTCACCAGAAACCATGCGTGATGGCACCTTGATCTTGAATTTTTGGATTTCAGAACTGTGAGAAAATAAGTGTCTGTTGTTTAAGTCAACCAGTCTGTTTTTCTTTTTGTTTGTTTGTTTTTTTTGGCCATACCCCATGTCTTGTGGGATCTTAGTTCCCCAACCAGGGATAGAACCCGTGCCTCCTATAGTGGAAGTGTGGACTCCTAACCACTGAATCACCAGGGAATTCCTTGGTTTTCTGTTATGGAAGCCCAAGCAGACTAACAGATGCATTCTCTAAGAAATCTGACCTTGAAATCCAAGTATCAAGAAAAGAGAGGACTATTTCCATCCATGCCTTCATATCTTGAACCTAACACCCTTTCCTTCTCTTTTGAATTGATTCTTTTCTCCTGAATATTTCTTGAATGTTCTCCTCCCTTTCCATTTCCACTACTAACCTAGCATCTTCTCACCTCTGGGGCACTGAGCTACCCAGCGTCATTTTTCCTACTACTGCTCTCAATTCATAAATTAATCTCACTAGGAGATTGTTTTCATTTATGTTACTTTTTGTCATAAATCTTCAGAGGTTCTGGATTAACTCTGGGGCAAAGCCCAAACATCCTATCCCAAGATTCAGTGTGGCCACTATATACTCCTTTAAAAAAAAAATTAGACATAATTGACATACAGCATTATATTGGTGTCAGGTGTACACCATGACTCAGTATTTGTATATATTATGAAACAATTGCCACAATAAGTCTAGTTTCACCATACATGGTTACAAAAACATTTTTTTTACCATCCAATCTTAATGCCTCCCCCTCAAGCTGCACACACTCTGATCAAACTGATCTTCTGACTCATCCGCCTACTTTAACAATCACTGCTCCTGCTCCTTGTTCCCATGTCTTGCCCCAGGATGTAGATGAATCCTGCTCTACATTCTGACCCTTCCAACTATTCACTGTCCCTCACCCATCATCCCCAACATAACACACAACTCCCTCTCTTCCTTCCAAACTTCACTCATTTTTATCAGCAACAGTATCACCACAAATATTACAGTAAGAACACTTCACTGAGTGGATACTGTGAGCCAGCAACCGTGCTTAGGAGTTTAGAGTAATTATTTTACACAATTTCCATAAAAATACTGTGCAATCAATATCACTGTTACCATTTATAAATGGAAAAACCGAGGCTCACGTTGCTCAAGTCAAGGCAAGCCTTCGCTTCACCCTCTTTGTTACACCCTCTCCTTAACACTGATTTGGTGCTTAGTGCCAGAATATTTATTTTTTCAAGCACGAATCTTGTTTCCCCTACTAGCCTGGAAGCTTCCCAAAGGCAAGTTCTGTGTCTAACGCACTTTATTCATGCATCAAAGCAGATCTCAAACTGTACTGATTTTCGTTCTACTTACCTTTCTGAATCCCATCCTTTGAATGTTGGCATTCCTCAAATGTCAGCCTGAGACCCTCTGCTCTATACACTTTGCATTGTAATTTCATGAGCCCTTGGCTCCATCTCCAGCTGTACACGTGATTCAGACCCACCTGGTCGACCCCTCTGGTAGAGAATACCTGTATGGAGAGAAAGGCTAGAATCCATCAGGAACACTGAAACTCTCTTGTGACCTCCGGAAGGGACAAGGCTAGGAGGAGGGCACTCTAGGAGACCCCTAGGGTGCAAAATTTAAAGGTGGTGCTCATTCAGGATTGCAGACTTGGTCACCCTGCACTTTCATGACCCTGAGAACGAGCCCTGGCTGTGACCTCTGGGGTAAGTCTAGGGAATATGCTTGGGACACCAACAGTGTTGGATAGTCCCAGACCTTTTAGTGTTTACTATAACAGAATACTTTTTCCCTTATAGCATCATTAGTGCTATGCTGGGCTTTCCCTTTATTAGATGTTAAGTTTCTTGAGAACAGAAACTTATTTATCTCTCTGACTGCCCCGCCCCCCGACCAGTGCTTTATAACACACCAGCCACTCAAAAAAGTAGTTGTGATGTTGAACTGAATTCCCACTATTTTTGGCCAGTCCCCACAGTGGAAGCCTGTGTGAGTGCTCCCATTCCCTATCCCCTCCAAGTTTCATCCTGGAACAGCAGAGATAAAAGCTATAAAAGATTTAGGGACTAAAGGGAGTCAATGGAGCAACAGGCACAGGAAGAAGCAATTAAAGAACCAGAGCCAGGGCAGTGGTTCTCAAAGTGTGGTCCCCATATCCACAGCCTCAGCCTCACCTGAGAACCGGTTAGAAATGCAAATTCCCAGGCCCCACCCCAGACCAGCTGAGTCAAAAACTCTGGGAGTGGGGCACAGAAGACTATGTTTTTATAAGCCCCTGGGTGATTCTAAGCTGAAGAATGATCAGGTAGTGAATCAACCTTAGGGCAGGAAAGGATTTCTCGGAGCTAGCCAGCGGGAAGAAACTGTAACCTTAGAATATCAGCCTTGCTCAGTAGCAGAGCTGAGCAAGCCTGACTTTGGGGAATGTGGTTCTATTAAAGAAAGAAATTGAAATCTGAGATGCTTTTGACATTAAAGAGGAGGGTTTAATTTATAGAGTTTCAATCTGTTAAATAAAAACTCAAAGAACAAAAAGGATCCTGAAGAGACTGGAGTGTCAGGGGACACTCAAGATGAGACAAGCCTGCTCAGAGGAGAACCAGATGTCAGAGCATCACACAAGCACGGCAGGGGACCAGAGCTTGGCACAGATACATGACTCTCCCCCAAAGACGCACAAGAAATGGTGGAGTTTGAAAGACTGAGAGGAAAGGATATATTTAAGATTGTGAGTTTCAAAAAGAGTAGAGGAACTTACACGGCAAGCTTCACTCAGGACCAGGAATGCATGAAGCCAGTAACATTCATGCAAGGCTCATCCAGGTGGGGGAACTGACTTCTCCCAGATATTAGGCCTCGTATTAGTCAGGCTTTTCCAGAAAACAGGAAGGGGTGTGTGTGTGTGTGTAGACAGAGAGAAAAAGAGAGAGAGAGAGAGAGAAAGAGATTGGTTTTAAGGACTTGGCTCACGTGATTTTAAGAGGCTTTGTGACGCCAAAATCTGATGGGGTAGGTTGGCAGGCTGGAGACCCAGGGAGGAGATGTAGTTTAAGTCCAAAGGCAGTCTGCTGGCAGAATTCCTTCTTGTTGGGGGAGGGAGACATGGTGTGTCTGTCATGATTCTATTGAGACCTTCAACTGATTGGATGAGGCCCACCCACACTATGGAGAGCAATCTGCTTTCTCAAAGCCCATCAATTGCATATTAATCTTACTCAAACAACACCCTCACAGGAACATCCAGAACAATATTTTAGCAAATATCTGGACACTGTGGCCCAGTTAAGTTGGCATATAAAATTAACTATTATGGGCCTGCACTCAGGAAAGCTGCCTCCCACCAGGCTGGTGGCAGGGGTGCCAGTGGTGTGATGCTGCTACTGTGTTGGACAGCTCAGAGGAGCAGAGATCTGACATGGAGCTCCTCACTAAAGGGATACACTTCTTTACTTGTGTTCAGCTCAATTCTATTTATAAGCGGGGTGTGTATAATACTCTAGTTAGAGGAAAGGAATGAATTATATGTTTCTACAAATAAATCAAGTAATAATAATTCCTTAATTGTTTGAGACACCATACCTAAAATGTTAAATTTATTTTCCCCTACCATTGTGTTATTCAAGGCAGTCCTAATTTCTAGAACCTCTGCCTCAGCATGATTTGATTGCTTTTCAGGCATTTCCTGATTACTCTTCATCTATTTTGACTATTTTCCTTGCCTTATTTATCTCTTAATTGTCTATTAAAATTAACAGGCGTTTGGGCTATTCTAATTTTTTTATTATAAATAATATTACTATGAGCATTTGTGTGTTTTTGTATATATGTCCACTCATTTCTTTCTTTCTTTCTTTCTTTCTTTCTTTCTTTCTTTCTTTCTCTCTTTCCTTCCTTCCTTCCTTCTTTCTTTTCTTTCTTCCTTTCTTTCTTTCTTTCTTTCCTTCCTTCCTTCTTTCTTTCTTTTCTTTCTTTCTTTCTTTCTTTTTCTTTCTTTCTTTCCTCCTTTTCCTTCCTTCCTTCCTTCCTTCCTTCCTTCCTCTCTTTCTTTCTCTCTTTCTTTCTCTCTTTCTTTCTCTCTTTCTTTCTCTCTTTCTTTCTTTCTTTCTTTCTTTCTTTCTTTCTTTCTTTCTTTCTTTCTTTCTTTCTTTCTTTCTTTCACTGGTTATGTTGGGTCTTCATTGCTGCACATGGGCTTTCTCTAATTGCAGAGAGCAGGGGATACTCTTCCTTGTGATGCACAGGCTCCACATTGTGGTGGCCTCTCTTGTTGCAGAGCATGGGCTCTAGGCACATGGGCTTCAGTAGTTGTAGCACATGGGCTCAATAGTTGTGGCACACAGGCTCAATAGTTGTGGCACACAGGCTTAGATGCTCTCTGGCATGTGGTATCTTCCTGGGGTAGGAACCGAACCCATGTCCCCTGCATAGGCAGGCAGATTCTTAACCACTGCACCACCTAGGAAGTCCCTGTCCACTCATTTCTGTTGGGTATATTCCTAAAAGTGATATACATGCAAGTGCTCAATTTTATTAGACTATGTAATACCAGTTTCCTCAAGCTGCTTCTGAGAATTCCAGGTGCTCTACATTTTCACCAACACTTGGTAGTGTGAGTCTCACCACTCCAATGAGTTTGAGATGAGTATTTTACTGTGGTTTTAATTTGCACTCTCCTGAGTGATAATACGCTTGAATTGCCTTTCATATTGTTGCTGGCCATTTTGATGTTACTTTTGGTGTGTTGGGGGGGGTACCTATTCAAGTCTCTTGCCCTTTTTTCTATTGGGTTGTCCAATTTCTTATTGATTTTTGAGTCTTTGTATATTTTGTATACAAGCCCTTTGTAGTTTGTAGGTATTGTATAGTATTCTCCCACTCTGTGGTTTGCCTTTTCACCCTAAATGGTATCCTTTGATAAAGAGAAGGTCTTAAATTTAATATGGTCCAATTACTCAGTCTTTTTCTTTATGGTTAGTGCTTTTTATGTCTTTTGCTTTATGGTTAATTTCTTTATGGTTAGTCCCGTTTAAGAAATCTTTCCTTAACTCCAAAGTAGTGGAGGCTCTGTTATGTTAGAAACTCTCATAGAGATGTTATTTTTTACCACTCAACGTTTAGATATACTCTCACCTGGAATTAATTGTATGTAAGGTATGTGTCAAGGTTAATTTTTTCCAATGTGTTCCAGATTGAGTCTGGGACATTGAGATTTGTGTGCAAGAGTTTTACTGGGGTAAACCTCTCAGGTACAATCTGAGAGGGAGCAGAGGAAGCAGGATTGGGTGGAGGGAGACTTAAGCTGTGGGGATACAGTTGCATTAGTGAGAGACCTAAGCTGTTCCCAAGAGGCGCTCTTGAATTGGAATGGTCCTTCAGAGATAAAAGTCTAGGCGAGGGCCAGGACTTTGCATCCTTGCATTGACCAGTCTTTGGATATGAGGTACCCTCAGGGAGAGAGAGTAATCTTGGGTGAAGCAGCTTTCTTTGGCTAAGGGAAATTCCCAGAGAGAGATGCAGCTGTGAGCAGTGAGCAGCCACCTAACTTTCCCAGCAACTGGGAGGATGAGTACCTCCATCCTGAAGGTACATCTGATCAAGCCAGTTGACTCAGAACCATTTATTGAAAAGACTGTCCTATTCCCACTGTTCTTCAGTGCCACCTTTGTCATAGATCAAGTGACCACATGTGTGGGTCTAATTTTGAACTCTATTCTGTTCTACTGGTCTCTTTGACAATCCTTGAGGCAATACTACAGTGTCTTAATTACTGCAGCTTTATCTTAACTTTTGATATCTGGGACATTTTGTTTTTCAAGATTCTGTTGGCTATTCTTGGTCCTTTGCATTTATGTTGAAGTCCTCAAACTGGTTCATCAATAATCACACACAAAATGTCTGCTGGGTTTTTGATTGGGTTTACACTGAATCTATAGGTTCAATTAGAGGAGAATTGGCATTTTAAAAACATTGATTCTTATAATTCACAAATGTGATCTCTTTCCGTATTCTGATCTTTAATTTCACTAAATAATATTTTATAGTTTTCTGTGTAGAGTTCTTGAAAATCTTTTCCCTTCCTTTTTTTTTGATGCTGCTATAAATTAAAAAAAATTTTTCATTCTCAAACTGTTTTCATTGGTATAAAATTACAACTGACTTTTGTATATTGCCATTGTATCTGGCAACTTTGTTAAATTTATTTACTAATTTAAATAATTTGTAGATGATTTTGGATTTCATACATGCACAATTATGTTACCATTGGAAAACGACAGTTTTATATCTTCTTTTCCACTACTTATATCTTTTAACTTCTCTTCCTTACTTTAGGAACACTGATTTAATGATGACTAGAATATCAGGTTTAATAGCCATAGCATGAAATGATAGCACAATTTATTTTATCAATATTTGATTGAAGGACACAAATCAGTCCTCTCTTTCTCATAAATAATGCTGCAATGAGCATCTTTTTACACATATTTTTGTGCAGTTGTCTCATTCATTCCTTAGAATGCATCCTGGGTTTCTTGGAATAGTCCAATCAACAATTAAATAAAACATATATAAATACATTTAAAATACTTTTAAAACAAGTACATGCAGTTATCAGACAACCATGCATTTTCTTAGTAACTTCTGTTTTGAGTTACAATAGGATCATACTTTTATGGAAAAAAGTCTAGGGTTTTGAAATGTAAATTTAGAAAAAGGATTTTTGTGAGATGTGATTTTTGTAAGCATACCTACTCTTTTGTATTTGCATTCTAAGGTGCTCTGACTTCCTGGGCTTCATACGGTCTTACTGTATTTTCATAAATTTCTTTCATAGTATAAGAATTGCCTGATCTCTTGACCTAAATAAAAATGGCATTTTCCCAACATTTTCCTTTGATATAGCAGAAAAGAAAGCAGAGAAAATGGGGAGAGAGAGACAGCGAGAGAGAGAGAGAGAGAGAGAGAGACAGAGAGCGAGAGACGAAGAACAAGAGGGAAAAAAGGAAGTATAGATAAACAAGTTGAGAGCTTAATTCCTGCCTTGCCCCAGGCCTTCCATTTCATGATAGGAATCTGTATGTGGCAGGTGGAAAGCAGGACCATCTACAGGATGTTCCCAGCTTGTTTCAAAAAGTTTAATCCCACTGAGAACAATATTTCCCCAGGAAAAAAGTTCCCCGGTCCAGTATTACAAGAGGTTCATAATCCCAGAGACACAGTGACCTGGGTCCTTGTTAATAGAAGATGCCTCAGGGAGGCAGAAAGATCTCAGAAAGAAATACTGGCCGGGGGATCACAGTTGGATTCTCAGATAAAATACAGGACATCCAGTTAAACTTGAAATTCACATAGGCAACAAATAATTTTTTTGTATAAGTATGTTCCAAATATTGCATGGAGCACACTTACACTAAAAAATTAACTTGTCGTTTATCTGAAATTCAAATTTAACTGGATGTCCTATATTTTTTAATGTTTTTTTTTGTTTACATGGTTTTTTTTTCCTCCTAAATCTGGCAATCCTAGTTCACAGGCACTTCAGAACTCAGCTCTGCATGGGACAGAGATTCCTGAGGCCCATACGCAGTCTGGAATGCATCAGAGAGCTGCCAGCTCTGGGTCTATATAACTGGGACAGTGGCTATCTTGGTAGTAGGTGGAGATAAGCAGATGACTGAGGACCAAGCTCCCACACCCTGTCACTGTGTGAAGCCTTGGAACCCTGGTCCAATCTGGTGTGGGGGAGGCAGATCTTCCAGTGTCTGAGGCTGAATTTCTGATCTGCTCATTGAGATGAAATATTCAAGTAACAATTTGTTTCCTAGAATATTTAAAAGCCATAATCCATTCACATCTGAGGTTGTAAACTGTGATTCTAACCTTGTGACGATACAAAAACAAGCAACAGGAAAGTCTGGCGTTTCAAAATATGAGTGAATAGCATCTTGACTCTTATTTCCCAATGGTCAGAGCTCAAGAAAAGGTTTTGTTTGTGTAGATCAGGAGAGGAACTAAGGATTCAGGGTGAGGCATGTTGATAGCTGCCTATTCCTGGTTCTAAATACATCCTCATATGGTGCTTCTGTTTTCCCCGAGGTATTTCTGAGTTGCAGAGTACAGGGTATGAGGCAGAGATTCACCCAGCTCAGGCCTGCAGGGCCTGCACCCACTCACCCTGCTTAGTCATGGACAGCACTCCTGCCCGCCACCATTAGTCAGTATTGGTCACAGAGAATGTGGTCATCACCAGGATCTGCAAACTCTGCCCAAATGAATGAGGTTCCCCAGAGAGCTCCATGTGGAGGTGAAAAACCACCCCCAAGTCCCACGTATTGTTTATTACTACAGAACTTTGACTGTAACTTGCATGCGGCTCTTCTGATCCTAGTGAGTTTAGCTGGACCTGAGCTGTTGGGAGGATTGACTTAGAAGCCTAGCCTGGAGGCAGCCGGCTGTTTTCTTGGCCGTTTTCCTCCTGGCTCACTCCCTAAACTTTAATGCCTTACCACTCTTATGGTAAGAAAACAAAACAAAATGAAAATGAAAACAAAACACAAAAGTCGAATCCAACCAGGAAAAGACAGCTTATGAGATAACCTTGAGATCTTAGAAAGATGCAGCGTAGCCAGGTTGACCTGCCTACTCATTGCTACTCCCCCCACCCCCCTCTTGATTTCCTCCTGACCTTTGATTGGAGGCTGTTTTCATTGATTTCTCCTGGCAAGGATGTAGGGGGAGAAGCACCTCTCTCACTCAGAAAGAGATCTTGGGCCCATTTTTTACTTCAGCTGCTCAAATAACAGGTTTAAATAAGGATAAAGAAGCCAAAAGAGAAATTCAGGTAGGTACATTATGCAGAGACAGATTTTTTTAATATACATCCTCTTCACTGTTCATGCTTCAGAAGTCTACCCGGGACTTCCCTGGTGGTCCGATGGTTAAGACTCTGTGCTCCCAATGCAGGGGGCCTGGGTTTGATCACTGGTCAGGGAACTAGATCCCACATGCTGCAACTGAGAGTTCGCATGCTGCAACTCAAGATCCCATACTTGGCAACAAAGATCCCGTTTGCTGCAACTAAGACCTGGCACAACCAAATAATAAATAAATAAATGTTAAAAAAAAAAAAAAAAGGTCTACCCATAAGCAGTTTGGCTCAGTATTTTCCTGGTCCTTGTCCCAAACCTGCTCCATCTTAGGAGGGAGTGGGTGCGAGGGTGGGGCAAACCCAGCTTCCTCGATAGACACTGTAATACAAAGCCAGGGAACTGAAGGTGAAAACCACTTCATCCTAATTTGCAGGAAGCTCTGTCCCTGGTTTTCAGGAATTCACCAATTCTGAACTCATTTGGCAGCATAGAAACTGATTTCTGGGCATTTTTTGTTTGTTTGTTTTCTGAGACGTACTCTTTCCATAACCTCCAGGTCTATTTTAGGGATGAATTTATTGATGATAGATTCATCGGGAACAGGTGTATGATGTCTAAAATCCACTGCCTGTATTTAAGAGGTATCCTGTGATCTGGCCTTTCTCATTTCAATTCCTAATTAACTTGGAATGAGTTAAGTAGTAAAAAGCTTAGTTTTAAGAAAAAACTCTTTTAAGTAAGAGTTATTATTATGTTGTACTGAAAACATGGCTATTCTTCTAGCTTGCTTATATATCTAGCTGTCCTTCCTACCAGCTCTCACTAAACAGTAGCTTCTTTTCACAGTTTCTTGATGTATGAAAAAAGTCCCACCCTCTCCAACCCCCTTCCCAGGTAGGGCTTCATTCTGCTGTTATCAGACAGAGATGTGACCTGATACCTTTGACTTTTAAATGAACACTGAAATCAGCCTCTATGGGGTATCTCGCTGTTTTCTTCTTTCAGGTACTGTGGGATACTTTCAATCCTTTCTAGAGAAGGAGGACTGGAGCAGTGCCCTGTGCCCTTCTGACAGGAGAGAAGCTCATACACTTTATCTTTTCTCTTTCCCATCTTTTGTCTGAGGGAATCCCAGAAATAGCTATGATGGTAAAATATGTGAACGGCTTACTATGTATATCTGGTCTTCAGGTGCCACAATGATCATGACACGTATCATTAAATGTGTCCAATTAAATTGAGGGTAAGTCTTATTTCATTTCACTGTTAGTGTTTGTGTTTAAAAATCCAGGATGGTCTCCTCTGGAACCAGGCTGTTCTGTCATTGCTCAGAACGGGCTTTCTGGAGCATTATGCTGCTCCTCTGTGATCGTGCTGTGCACCCCATGCTGGAAGCTTCAGCTTCTCATTTCCTCAGCCTTCTGTTCGTGATTTATGGATCAGATAGAGGATGATGCTGGCTCCATCTGGAAAGTGGGTCAGCTAGTCTTTGAGGAGACAATTGGAGGTCTTGAAATAGAGTTCTGGATACAGACTCCATAAGTAGAGAGACTGATAGGGAAGAGGAGAAAGGGCTGGACTCTGAGGAAGTGAGATCAGATTTCTCCTAAAGTGGACTTTGTCAAAGAGGGAGGTTCAGCACAGTGTGAATGACAACTGTTATTCACACAAAGATCTAGTTGAAGATAGGCATTGAAAGCCCTTCCTGATCTCAAATACCTCTCCCAGAGGCCCGTCTGAGCACTGAAACTTTCCACAAGTAGATTGTTGGCGGTTGGGCTAAGTCAGTCAGAAAAGCTGACTCTGTTACCCAGGAGGAGTATTATGTTGGCACCTAGTGCAGCAGTTATACCATTTCTTGGCCAGATTTGTCAGCCCAATGAATTGCAAAGGGCGAGGAGTATCCTATCCCATTCTCACAGCTCCCCCCAACCCAAGGAGGTCAGCCATCTCCCTGAATTCTGTGTTCATAATTTCCTTGCTTTTATTTTCATCTGTGTGAGAATAACACAGCTCACTCATCTCTTCACCTGTGGATAGGCATTCAAGTTTCTCCAGGTTTGTGCTGTTTAAACAGTGATGTTATTAACATTCTTGTACATATCATAGGGTATACATGTGCCAGAGTTTCTTTTGTGAATATATCAAGAGTGGAAGTGCTAGATCATAGAGTAGGTGAATGTTTGACATGACTAGATAATCCAAAATTATTTTCTGAAACGATCATACTAATTTACATTTCTACCAGCAGAGCATAAGAGATTTTGCAAATTCACATCTCCTCCATCCTCTCTACATTCAGTGCCAACAGCTTGGCAATACTGGACTTTATAATTTTTGCCAGTCACATAGATTTAACTGCTATTTCTCGTGTTTTCATTTGCATTTCCATACTCACTAATGAGGTTGAACATTTTCTTTATGTATTTACTGGCCATATATGTTTCTTCTGTTTTGAGATTTCTGTTCATGTTTTCTGCTTATTTTTCAGTTGGGATATAAGTACTTTAAACTGATACATAGGTACGGTGGTTTTTCGAAGGAATAAAATTCATTTTCATTCTAAACTTAGGATTCTACTCCCAAATGAGGTTGGCACACATTATTTTATATCTTAATATTATTCTTATGCTAGGAAAATCTTATTTGCCTCAAATTCAGAAGGTATGAATAGGCAGTCACATTCCTGACTTTCAGAAAATTACACTTCTGGATTCAATAATTTTCAACCATCTCAACTTTTATTATCCTGCTTTCCCCATCCACGTCTAGTCCCAACCACCTTCATCTCTCTCTTTGACTAATGCAACAGCTTCCTAACTAGTCTCTCTGCTTTTACTCTTGCCCTCCTCTGTCAGTCTCTATAGCAGCCCCCATGATCTTGTTAAGCCTGTCGAAACCCTCCCATGACTTTCAATTGCCCTTGTAATAAAACTAAAACTCAATAAAACCAAAATTCATTACCACGGCACAAAAAGTTCCATGTGATTTGATTATCGCCTTCTCTCTCCCTCCATCTTTCCTTGACCTCTATCCACATAGAAATTTTTGCTGTTCCTGGGACAGACCAGGCTTGACACTCTTTCAGGGGTTTTATGGTCATTATTTTCTGCTGGGAAAGTTATTCTCCTGGGTCTTCTCTTATATCCCTCTTTCACACCGTTCACTTCTCTACTCAATGCCACTTAACTAGAGGTGCTTTCCTGACCTGCAATCTCTATATATCTTTTTATCCCACTTTATTTTTCCTCATCTGAATGTAAGTGCCATGATGGCAGAAACTTGACTTGTACTGCAGCATCACTTTTATCTAGAACGGTGTCTGGAACATAGTGGACCCCCGATAGGTATTTACTTGTTAAATAAAATAATAAATAATACAGATGAGAACGCTACCCAAAACTTCTTCAGTTGTCCACCTAGCTGTTCACAGATAGCACTAAATCAGCATACATAAATCCTACCATACAGAATTGGTTCTAAGAATTAAGATGATTCTAGATAGAATCAAAGGCTGATTGTAGAGAATCAAGTCAATTTTGGAGAATACTTAGAGTTGGTAGTTCTTTTTTTTTTTTTAAACAAACTATTGAAATACACATCACCCATTTCCAGTGTAAAACTTAATGATTTCACATTACTGAGTGGTACAGCTCCCATCATCAGTTTTAGAACACCTTCATCTCCCTCAGTAAGATCCCTCATGCCCATTTACAGTGGATTCTTATACCCATTTCCAGCCCCAGACAACCACTAATCTACCTTTTGTCTCCACACATTTGCCTTTTCTGGACATTTCATCTAAACACAATATGTGGTCTCTGTGTCCAGCTTCTTTCACTTAGCATAATGTTTTTCATTTTTATCTGTGACATAGCACGTGTTGGCAATTTCTTCACTGTTATAGCTGAATAGGATTCTACCATACGTGTCTATCCATTCTTCAGTTGAGGGACCTGTTGGTGGTTTCTGGACTTTGGCTATTGTGAGTAATTCTGCTGTGAACACGTGCATGTCTTTGTGTGGACATAATGCTTTCATTTCTCTTGGGCAAATTCCTAGGAGTAGAATTGCTGGGTCACATGATAGTTTATATTAAACTTTTGAGAAACTGCTAATCTGTTTTCCAAAGTGACTGCCACTTTACATGCCCACCAGAAGTATACAAGGCTCCTGTTTTTCTACATCCTCACCAACATTTGTTATCATCTTTCTTATTTATTATAGCCCTTCTAGTGGGTATGTAATGATATCTTGTGGTTTTGATTTTCATTTCCCTGAAGACTAATGATGTTGAGCATCTTTTCATGCACTTATTAGCTATTCGTGTATCTTTGGAGAAATTATTTAAAGTGTTGGTGGTTTTTAAAGGTTTTAAAGGAGAGGAAGCATATTTGTGGAAGTTTTCTCAATAGACAGAATTAACTTCTACAAAGGCAGACATAGGACCAGAATGTGCAAATTACTTATAAAGGAAGAATGTAAAACAGCATAGCTTTGTTAGAATTGAGGATCTCCAAAAGGTAGTGGAGGACTAGCGGGAGGGGCAAAAAAAAGTTAGTAAATAGCCTTGAATGCCAGGTTGAGTAATGCACTGTGAGAGGAGTGGTAGCAAAAAGAGACTGGATTTTGATGCCTAAAAGAAGTATTTGGGTTACATATGCATGCACTAGTTTTCTTATTTGTGGGGACATAACAGGATATATTCCTCAGTCTATAATAAGACTGTAGGAAAATAGATTCCAATGACCATTTGGTTCATTTGTCTATCCAGGCAGAATTAAATAGAACTCATTTCTGATACATGGATATAGTTTCTACTGGAGATCACAAATTATTCCTCAAGGAAAGATATTCTCTTCTGCTCTTGGTTAATCCATTTCAATTAAACACAACCTTGACATTCAGAAAAGCTTTCTTATTCCTTTCTTATTTCTTTCTTGACTTTTAATTACATTTTAATTTTTTCTCTAAAATATCTGATTGGAGATATAAAAACGAACAGTTGAGACAGCTACTTTTCATCACATTTGCTCCTCATGATACTGCAGATTCTTGGAAACTGTTTCTCTTTTTAGCCGCTGTTCCCTAGTCTGCTTTTTCTATGCTCATGAAGAACCCATTCCTCCCTGGAGGCTGTGATAAATGATGGCCATCTAAACTGGAAGCCAACCCCATCACCCAAGAACATTCACTGACAGTGAATAAAAGGAACTAAAATCTTCTTGTGCCAACACTTCTTTAAAATTCTCCTGTGTCTGAACAGGGAGCTGTTGGTAAAGACTAGGCAAAATTTTCCCTGAAACTATTGATTCCCAAGGGTATATCAAAAGGACAAGTAGAAATGATTTATATATGCCACAGGACTCAGGCTTCTGCCTCAGACCCACTTAAATGCTATTATCAGAAAGCAATCAAAAGAAGACAGTTCTAAGCAAACTTCAACAACTATCTCACAGGTATGGACAGTTCTCTCTTCCCTTTACTCGGGGACAATTCAGATTTACAGCTAATTTGTGACTGAGCACTTGATGTCTGTAAGAGGAGGAGAATGAGGAGGAAGAGGAGGAGAGACCAATTTGCCAGAGATTAGACAGGAAATCTTAAAAGTAAATTTCTTTGCCTCCATTTTTTTATTTTTCTTTAGGGATAGCAGAGGTCTGGAGGAAACTTTTTTTTTAACTAGGCATACATAATATTACTGGTTAACATAAAACCACAGATTTGTAAAACTGTTTTTTACCTGGACTCATACTTAGGCCTATCATTTTTCTTAGCCTGAAGATATTTCTGAAACATGTGAAGTGATTTTCTTTCACTACATTTTGTTGGCATATATTTCCATGTTATATTTTTTGTTTCCCTTTTCCATACAATCCCAATATTAAGATGATGTCTGAAATTTCAACAATATCAACATTACTGGATTAATTTCCCTCAAGTTTTTAAAAATAGCAACAAAAAATTTACAAGCAGCTTACTAAACTTGTTCTTTATAAGTTTATTTGGATTTACAAGTTTCTGCTCTTTATCAATGAGGGATTGTCATTAGTTAGTGTCTCCTGTGTGCATGGTCCTGGGCACTTTAAGATCCCAACTTTCAAAAGCTCTTGTGTTCAGATTGAGAGCCAAGTCCTAAACTGATCATAGATCAAACCCCTGTTATCCCCAAGATAATATGCTGATGAAAGCTACATCACGAATTATAACAACATATGGGTACATATGGTGTGAGAGGCTTCCCTCCAGCAAGGGAAGCAGACAAAATTGAACAAAGACAAAATAATCCATTTCCTATTTTTTTGATATTCACAAAGTCCACTTTTCAGTAAACTTTGTTTCAAAATATTTGGTTGTTCATATTTCTTTTTCTTTTTTTTTTTCATTCCCCACCAACCCTCCCCGCTTTCCCCACTTGGTGTCCATATGTTTGTTCTCTACATCTGTGTCTCTATTTCTGCCTTGCAAACTGGTTGATTTGTATCATTTTTCTATAGTCCACATATATGTGTTAATATACGATATTTGTTTTTCTCTTTCTGACTCATTTCACTCTGTATGACAGTCTCTAGGTCCATCCATGTCTCTACAAATGTCCCAGTTTGTCTACTAACTTTGGGTTTTGTTTGCTCTTCTTTCTCTAGTTTCTTTAGGTGTAAGGTTAGATTGTTTATTTGGGATTTTTCTTGTTTCTTGAGGTAGGATTGTATTGCTATAAACTTCCCTCTTAGAACTGCCTTTGCTGCATCCCATAGGTTTTGGATTGACGTATTTTCATTGTCATTTGTCTCTAGGTATTTTTTGATTTCCTCTTTGATTTCTTCAGTGATCTCTTGGTTATTTAGTAGCGTATTGTTTAGCCTCCATGTGTTTGTGTTTTTTACAGTTTTTTTCCAGTAATTGATTTCTAATCTCATAGCGTTGTGCTCAGAAAAGATGCTTGATACGATTTCAATTCTCCTAAATTTACCAACACTTGATTTACGAGCCAAAATGTGATCTATCCTGGAGAATGTTCCATGTGCACTTGAGAAGAATGTGTAATCTGCTGTTTTTGGAGGTAATGTCCTATAGATATCTATTAAATCAAGCTGATTTATTGTGTCATTTAAAGCTTGTGTTTCCTTATTAATTTTCTGTGTGGATGATCTGTCCATTGGTGTAAGTGGGGTGTTAAAGTCCCCCACTATGATTGTATTACTGTCGATTTCCTCTTTCATAGTTGTTAGCATTTGCCTTATGTATTGAGGTGCTCCTATATTGGGTGCATATATATTTATAATTGTTATCTCCTCTTCTTAGATGGATCCTTTGATCTTTATGTAATGTCCTTTCTTGTCTCTTGTAACATTTTTTATTTTAAAGTCTATTTTATCTGATATGAGTATTGCTACTCCAGCTTTCTTTTGATTTCCATTCGCATGGAATATCTTTTTCCATCCCCTCACTTTCCGTCTGTATGTGTGCCTAGGTCTGAACTGGGTCTCTTGTAGACAGCATATATATGGGCCTTGTTTTTGTATCCATTCAGCATTTAGTCCATTTACATTCATGGTAGTTATCGATATGTATGTTCCTATTACCATTTTCTTAATTGTTTTGTTTTTGTAGGTCCTTTTCTTCTCTTATGTTTCCCGCTTAGAGAAGTTCCTTTAGCATTTGTTGTAGGGCTGGTTGGGTGGTGCTGAATTCTCTTAGCTGTTGCTTGTCTGTAAAGCTTCGAATTTCTCCATCAAATCTGAATGAGATCCTTGCTGGGTAGAGTATTCTTGGTTGTAGGTTCTTCCCTTTCTTCACCTGAAATATATCATGCCACTCCCTTCTGGCTTGCAGAGTTTCTGCTGAGGAATCAGCTGTTACCCTTATGGGAGTTCCCTTGTATGTTTTTTGTCGTTTTTCCCTTGTTGCTTTTAACAACATTTCTCTGTCTTTAATTTTTGTCAATTTGACTACTATTATGTTTTGGCGTGTTTCTCCTTGGGTTTATCCTGCCTGGGACTCTCTGTGCTTCCTGGACTTGGGTAGCTATTTCCTTTCCCATGGCAGGGGAGTTTTCAATTATAATCTCTTCCGATATTTTCTCGGGTCCTTTCTCTCTCTCTTCTCCTTCTGGGACCCCTATAATGTGAATGTTGGTGCGTTTAACCTTGTCCCAGAGGTATCTTAGGCTGTCTTCAGTTCTTTTCATTCTTTTTTCTTTATTCTTTTCCGCATCAGTGATTATCACCATTCTGTCTTCCAGGTCACTTATTCGCCCTTCTGCTTCAGTTAATCTGCTATTGGTTCCTTCTAGTGTATTTTTCATTTCAGTTATTGTGTTGCATATCTCTGTTTGTTTGCTCTTTAATTCTTCTCGGTCTTTGGTAAACTTTTCTTGCAACTTTTCGATCTTTGCATCCAGTCTTTTTTCAAAGTCCTGGATCATCTTCACCATCATTATTCTGAATTCTCTTTCTGTAAGGGTGCCTATCTCTTCTTCATTTGGTTGTTTCTCTGGGGTTTTATCCTGCCTCTTCATCTGGTACAAAGTCCTCTGCTTTTTCATTTTCTGTGTCTTTCTGTGGCTATGGTTTTCAGTTCCACAAGACGAAATACTACTGATACCGCTTGATACTGTTGTGTGCCCTCTTGTGGAGGAAGCTGTCTAGGAGGCTCGTGGGTGCTTCCTGATGGGAGGGACTGATGGTGGGTAGGGCTGGGTGGGCAGAGCTCAGTAAGACTTTTGGTTGTTCTTATTTCTTAATGAGAGAGAGAGAGAGAGAGAGAGAGAGAGAGAATCCTTGTATTGAATGGAGTTGGGCTTTGAATAATTAATTTGGTGTGATTTTTTTGTGAATGCCATATTGGTCCTTTCCTGCACTGCTGAATGTCAGGTCAGTGTCATGGGAAGTTGTCTGCGGAAATACTTCGCCTCAGCACACTCGGGATTTTCCTACATAAATGCCATTTCCTGGCGTTTTCTTCCCTTGTGGTCAGGAAGTTCTTCAGGTGTCTTTAGTTTACAGAACCATTTTGTGTGCATGGGGGCAGAGGGATTAAAGGAAACTGGCAATTTGTGTCAAAGCCCTAGTGACTCTAGACATGATACCGTGTTTAGTGGTACTTTAAACTGCACTTCATTGGGAATGCAAGAACAGCCCAAGTCATGACTTCACAGTGAGAAACAGAGGAGATGACTCTGGAAAGAGAGGGAGTGTTGTTAGAAGTGAAGCTGACAGCGAGTAAGAGTTTTAAGGGTAAACTGGAGGCAGATGAGAATAAACTGCTAAGCAAAAAACATAAACATCTTGAGTAAGCTTTCTAAGTTAGAAATAGAAAACTGGAGAGTTTTTCTTTTTTTTTCCCCCTTGGTAGATTTCAGACCTCTTTTCATCTCTTAATGTTGACTTTCTTTTTTTCCCATATTAAAAGGGTGGAAAAGCGTTACCAAAAAGTCACTGATTATAATGGTGAAAAGCATAGCTCAGAGTAGTGGTTCTCAAAGTATAATCCCTGGACCATCACCTGGGAATCTGTTAGGAATGTAAATTCTCAGGCCCTATTCCAGACCTGCTGAGTCAGCAGTTTTGTAGCTAAGACCACTAACTTGTGCCTTGACAAAACATCTTCAGGTAAATCTAGTATTTGAGAACCACCGGTGTAGTGATTGAGGGTATGACACCTGGAGCCAGATGGCTGTGTTACTTACAGCAATTCATTTGTTTGTTTGTTTATTTGTTTCCCATCTATCAAATGGTAGCTGTACCAAAGCGCGGTAATGAAGACTACATGAGCTAAAGTGTGCAAAATCCTTAGAGCAGTGGCTGGCCACTGTAAGTGCCGTGTAAATGTTTAGGTGATGACGACCACGACAACGATTCCCTTTCTTTATAGGTGTTATTTTCATCCCCCCCACCGACCCCCCCCACTGGCTACATTTCACAATTTATACCACAGCTTTGTGTTTACCAGGAGATTTTCTCTCCTAGTATCTGAGAGTTACTTTCCATGGCTCAAGGCAGTATTTTTCAGCATGTGCTTCATGGACCACTTGCATCAAAATCACCTGTGGTGCTTATTAAAATGCAGATTATTAACTTCCCCCCAGGGCTACAGCAGTGATCAGAATTCTCTAGTGATACTTCTTCATCCAGAAATTTCAAAACCACTGCCCTTGGAATAACAAAGTCTATTATCTTCATTTTGCAAATGGCACATGAAGCACAGCCCATGCTCAAGGAAATCCACAATCTCAGAAAGACCAGGAATAAGAATTGGATTTCTGATTTTGTGTTATATTGACAGATTATGCTGCTTCTTTGTAGCTTTATCAAGAATTTAATTGTTTACTAAGACCTAGCATTATTTAATCTAAAAATTACATTTACCTTATAAATCTAGAACTATCAAGAATGATGAGTTCCTGGAAAATATACTTGGACCATTATCCATCACTCAGCTAAAACTGTTTCAGTTGTGGCTGTATCTAATATATCACTCATGTTATAGATGAAGCAAAAGGGCTCAGAGAGGTTGAGGAAACTGTCAAAAGTCAAATGACTAGATATCAGCAGAGTGGAAAGTAGAGCTTGGTCTCCCAGCTGCCAATCCAGTGTCCTTCACCATACCCCACTGTCCTAATCCTTGCTGCACTCACATTTTTAAAATAACTTGACCTATACTGCTCACATAAAATATGGTCTCAGCAGTTTTTAAAACCTCCTTTAATTTCTTTTACTTAAAGATAGGCTAATATCACATCTTATGTTTTTTTTTTTTTTTTTTTTTATTATTTTATTTTATTTTTTTGGGGGTACACCAGGTTCAATCAACTGTTTTTATACACATATCCCCATATTCCCTCCCTTCCTTGACGCCCCCCACCTCGAGTCCCCCCCACCCTCCCTGCCCCAGTCCTCCAAGGCATCTTCCATCCTCGAGTTGGACTCCCTTTGCTATACAACAACTTCCCACTGACTACTTTACAGTTGGTAGTATATATATGTCTGTGCTACTCTCTCGCTTCTTCTCAGTCTCCCCTTCACCCCCCGCCCCCTCCCATACCTCGAGTTCTCCAGTCCATTCTCTGTATCTGCTTCCTTGTTCTTGTCACTGAGTTCATCAGTACCATTTTTAGATTCCGTATATGTGAGTTAGCATACAATATTTGTCCTTCTCTTTCTGACTTACTTCACTATGTATGACAGATTGTAGTTCTATCCACCTCATTACATATAGCTCCATCTCATCCCTTTTTATAGCTGAGTAATATTCCATTGTATATATATGCCACATCTTCTGTATCCATTCATTTGTTGATGGGCATTTAGGTTGCTTCCATGTCCTGGCTATTGTAAAGAGTGCTGCAATAAACATTATGGTACAAGTTTCTTTTGGGATTATGGTTTTCTTTGGGTATATGCCCAGGAGTGGGATGACTGGATCATATGGTAGTTCTATTTGTAGTTTTTTAAGGAACCTCCAAATTGTTTTCCATAGTGGCTGTACCAACTTACAGTCCCACCAACAGTGCAGGAGAGTTCCCTTTTCTCCACACCCTCTCCAACATTTGTTGTTTCCAGACTTTGTGATGATGGCCATTCTGATTGGTGTGAGGTGATACCTCATTGTGGCTTTGACTTGCATTTCTCTGATGATTAGTGATGTTGAGCATCTTTTCATGTGTTTGTTGGCCATCTGTATGTCTTCTTTGGAGAAATGTCTATTTAGGTCTTCTGCCCATTTGTGGATTGGGTTATTTGCTTTTTTGGTATGAAGCTGCCTGAGCTGCTTGTATATTTTGGAGGTTAATCCTTTGTCCGTTGTTTCATAGGCAATTATTTTTTCCCTTTCTGAGGGTTGCCTTTTAGTCTTGTTTATGGTTTCTTTTGCTGTGCAAAAGCTTTTAAGTTTCATGAGGTCCCATTCATTTATTCTTGATTTTATTTCCATGATTCTAGGAGGTGGGTCAAAAAGGATCTTGCTTTGATGTATGTCAAAGAGTGTTCTGCCTATGTTTTCCTCTAGGAGTTTTATAGTGTCTGGCCTTACATGTAGGTCTTTAATCCATTTCGAGAAGAGTTAACACCTATCCTTCTCAAACTCTTCCAAAATATTGCAGAAGGCGGAGCACTCCCAAACTCATTCTACGAGGCTACCATCACCCTGATACCAAAACCAGGCAAAGATGTCACAAAAAAAGAAAACTACAGACCAATATCACTGATGAATATAGATGCAAAAATCCTCAACAAAATACTAGCTAACAGACTGCAACAGCACATTAAAAAAATCATACACCACGATCAAGTGGGGTTTATCCCTGGGATGCAAGGATTCTTCAATATACGCAAATCAATCAACGTGATACATCATATCAACAAATTGAAGGATAAAAACCATATGATCATTTCAATAGATGCAGAAAAAGCTTTTGACAAAGTTCAACATCCATTTATGATAAAAGCTCTCCAGAAAATGGGCATAGAAGGAAATTACCTCAACATCATAAAAGCCATATATGACAAACCAAAAGCCAACATTGTTCTCAATGGAGAAAAACTGGAAGAATTCCCTCTAAGAACAGGAACAAGACAAGGGTGTCCACTCTCACCACTGTTATTCAACACAGTTTTGGAAGTGTTAGCCACAGCAATCAGAGAAGAAAAAGAAATTAAAGGAATCCAAATTGGAAAAGAAGAAGTAAAATTATCACTCTTTGCAGATGACATGATATTATATATAGAAAACCCTAAAGACTCTACCAGAAAACTGCTAGCACTCATTGATGAGTTTAGTAAAGTAGCAGGATACAAAATTAATGCACAGAAATCTCTTGCATTCCTATACACTAACAATGGAAGAGCAGAAAGAGAAATTAAGGAAACTCTCCCATTCACCATTGCAACAAAAAGAATCAAATACCTAGGAATAAACCTGCCTAAGGAGGCAAAAGATCTGTATGCAGAAAACTTTAAGACATTGATGAAAGAAATCAAAGACGACACAAACAGATGGAGGGACATACCATGTTCCTGGATTGGAAGAATCAACATTGTGAAAATGACCGTACTACCCAAAGCAATTTACAGATTTAATGCAATCCCGATCAGATTACCAATGGCATTTTTCACAGAACTAGAGCAAGAAATCTTACGATTTGTATGGAAACGCAAAAGACCCCGAATAGCCAAAGCAATCTTGAGAAGGAAAAATGGAGTAGGTGGAATCAGGCTTCCTGACTTCAAACTATACTACAAGGCCATAGTGATCAAGACAGTATGGTACTGGCACAAAAATAGAAAGGAAGATCAATGGAATAGAATAGAGAACTCAGAAGTAAGCCCAAACACATATGGGCACCTTATCTTTGACAAAGGAGGCACGAGTATACAATGGAAAAAAGACAGCCTCTTCAATAAGTGGTGCTGGGAAAATTGGACAGCAACATGTAAAAGAATGAAATTAGAACACTTCCTAACACCATACACAAAAATAAACTCTTATGTTTTACAATAGTGATAAATCAATAACATATTGACAACTAACAACGCAAAGCTCCATTGCACATTGCTTTTTCATCAGTGCGAATTTGACTGTTCTAAAGCAATTAGAATGGCTTTCCAGGCTGTGATGAAAATGCTTTGGGCCTTTTCACACAGGGCCTACAGGTCACATATACATTGCTCTATTACAGGCAAGCTCCCACAAAGTATTAATACGCATTTAGATAACTTAGTTCTTAATTTGAGGCCACACATGGATATTTACCTTCTTTCCAAATAACGTTCATGTAATTGGTGGTGGGACAGAGGTGCTATTCATGTCAGGATCACTTGATTACCTTATAAAATGATTTTCTTTTTGTCTCAATTGTTTGTACTTTTTATACTATATGAACTTCATCTTAATGCAGTCATCTTTTTCCATTTCTCTTTCCTGCTAAGAATGGAATATTCGTACTCTTAATGTACTCATATATGACTCCTTCTACCCAAGGTAAGTTTCTTTTCATCTTATCCTTAGCTGGTTCACTACTACCTACTACCTAGTTAACTACTCCTCATTCTTTAATCTCAGCTCAACTGTTACCTCCTCACAGAAGTCTTTCTTTTCTTTCTCTCTTTACATAGAATCTCCCTGCCCCTATACCATGCATCCTTTCTAACTTTACAGCATTTATTTCTTCATGGCGCTTATCACAATATGTAATTTTAAAATTTATTTGTTTGCTTTTTTAACTCTCTCTCTATGCAATTGACTGTGCGGTCCATGTGTCTATCTAGCAAATGTTTGTACCAGTACCAAGCACAATGCCTGATTCATAGTAGAGGCTCAGTCAACATTTGTTGAATGAATATGTCTGAGTTGGTGTGGAATTTTGAAGTCTGCTTAGAGGGTTATGAGTAAGTGTTCTATCTTGGTTCCTTACAAAGACTTCTTTTGGATGATCTCTTTCATTGATGAACACTAACATAGACACAAGGTTGTCTACCTACTCGGTTAGTTACCTTGACTCCACGCCTATTAAATGGACCATGACTCCTAGAGCATTTGAACTATGGTACCTCATCGTGAGTGAACATAGGTTTTCTAGATCATTCTAGACCACAATGCACTATCTTCCAGAGCTTGTATTCTATGGTAGCCTCTGGCCACAGGTGGTTATTGAGCACTTGTAATGTAGCTGGTATGAAGTGCCATATGCTGTGAGTGTAAGATACACATTGGATTCTGAGGATTTAGTATAAAAATGTAGAATATTTCCTTAATAATTGTTACATTGTTTACTTATTGAAATAATATTTTGGATATATTGGGCTAAATAAAATATATTATTACATTTTATTTCACTTAAAAATTTTTACTTTTAAAATGTGTATCTGAAACATTTAAGATTATATATGTTGATCACATTTGTGACTCACATTATATTCCTTTCTTAAAAAAATTTTATTGGAGTATAGTTGCTTTAAAATGTTGTGTTAGTTTCTGCTGTATAGCAAAGTGAGTCAGCTATACATATACATATATTCCCTCTTTTTCAGATTTCCTTCCCATTTAGGTCACCACAGAGCACTGAGTAGAGTTTCCTGTGCTATACAGTAGGTTCTCATTATCTATTTTATACATAGTATCAATAGTGTATGTATATCAATCCTAATCTCCTAATTCATCCCACCACCCCTCACATTTTATTTCTATTGGGCAGTGCTATTCTAGACCTAACTAGTTCACCTCTGTTGTCTGGCAATGTAGATTGAAGGTGATCCCTGAAGGGAAGGCCAAAATTGCAATAGCCTCTGATAGCCTGCTTCATTCTTGTCAGATGTGCACTAGGGGAAGGACTGGCACTGCCGGAAAGTGGCTCAGGTGCCATTTCAGTATTCCCTCAATGTCGAATCATGAGGCCCACATATAGTTTGTGTTCCAAGACACAGAACAGTTTGTGTCCCAAGACACAGAAACTTTAAATGTCTTGCTAGTGGTCTTATAGCTTGCTTAAAATAATGCTGGAACCAGAACCCAGGTCTTTAAGTTATGCTGAGTCACTGAATTACTTATAGAAGGACCTGCTAATAAAATTATATCTTCCCTTTCAATGCAATACGAGAAAATTTTGAAGAATTGTTAATAAGTTATATGGGTTTTTAAATAAAATCAGTGGATGCAGAAATTACACTTCAGTCTTTAGACAATTAAATGGATAGAAAATCATATTGTATGCTCTGATAAATTAAACAAACACAAACTCCTGTTATTACTGTCACATGGGCTATAGTAGAGGATTACACTGGGATGATCTTTATTTAGCAAAGGGGTATACATCACAAAGCAAAATTTAAACAAGTCAGATACGAACATCAAATCTACTTGTAAATAAACACAAATCTAATAACCATTTTTGGCAAAGCTACAAAAACTTCCTTGGAGACCACATACTGCAGTTTGGAAAACTGGTTGCTAATTCTTATTCCAAAAGCCCTCACCACTGACACATCAAGCAGACTTCTCTTCTTAGGTAAGACAGAGTTTTACATAATTAGCTTCATCATCACGATCTTCTGGTTCATTCATTAGTTTAGCAAATATTTAGTGGGAACCAACTATGTGCCAGGCATCTGTGTGTTCTAGGTGCTCAAGACACTACAGTGACCAATGCAGACAAACTTTTGCTCTTTGGAGTTTAAATTTTCATGCTTAGGTATTTTCTCAACAGGGAGAATAAAGTGAAATGATAAAGCAAATCTAAGCAGTGTTACCTTAGAATGCCACTGATGATTTTTTTTTAAGTTGGGAATGGAAGTGAATTGGAGACTTTCTACCTTGTGTCTTTCTTGGGAAATTTGAAAATGGAGGTGCATATGGAAGGTGGAGGTACATAAAACACTACCTATCCAGTACTAATCAGTATTTTCAGAGTGAAAATGTCAGAAGAGCTTCTTAAAGCTTTAAATAAAACAAACAGACTGTATTAAGGGATTTTCCCAATCATTTTGGGGGGTCTTGGCATACTTATTCAGCTCTTCTTTCTTCATCTGGGACACCCCAACCTATAGTTAACCAGATGTCTTAGTTCTTACGTCCATTAATTCTAGGAACTCGCAGTCAGAATGCCTTACTTCCCCACTCAACAGACTCACTCATTCTCACTCTCTCACAGTCCAAGTCCTGCCCCTGCACATCTCTCCCTTCCACATATTCACTTGCTTACACTTCCGCAGGTTCCCCTTCATCCCTTTCAAGCAGAGGTTCCTTAAATATGGCATTTTTTCTTAAAGTTCAGCCGGTAGATGTCTCCATTACTCCCTTATAGCTAAGACCTCGGCAAGTAGGGTTTAATCATTTCTTTAACCGACAACAAGGAGGAGGATTTGATAATTTGCCTAAAATGAGCAGATGCTCGGGAGGACACGTCTCCATCCTACGTCCCTCCCCTCCGATTTAAGTCACAAATGAAAACTACTTTCTCCCTCTTTTCCAGGCGAAAGAAAAGGCTGATTTAACTAAGCATGCAAGACGCCAACACCCTCCTCCTCAGTACGTCCAAGTTTCCTTCGCTCTGAGCCACCAAAGCTCTGCTTCTCCCTTCACTCCCACCCACCCCATCCCCACCCCCTCAGGCTTCCGAGTCATCAGAGAACGCGAGTGGGTGAAAGGACTCAGCGCTGCTGCATCCCGCGCCACCGCCTCCTCCTGCGCCTCCTCCGTGTCTCCTCGGGTTCAGCACTGGACAGCTCCCGCCCCAGCCCAACAAATGGCAGTCGGCTGATTGACAGAGAATCCGGCCAAACAGCTAAGAAGACGACTTGAAGCCGCCCTACAAGGGTTTGGTTGCGGCCAAGCTGCCTCTTTAAACCGGCTTTCCTCCCGAGAGCAGGGAGAGGCAGGAGTGTGGTTTGTGCCCAAACCTAAAGACTCCAATTAACCTAGCCCTCTTGGCTCCGGAGAGACACACGTCTTAAAAGAAACCCTCGCTCTCTGGGACTCGCTCCAGCGCTTGCGGTGCGGGTCTGTGCGCGCGCGTTCCGAGCCTCGGGGCGAAGCGAACGAGGAGGAGCCAGAGCCGGGAGGCGGGAACGACCTGCCGCTGGTGAGATGATGGAGCAGCGTCTTTGGCGGTCGCGGCGGCAGCAGCAGCAGCAGCAGCAGCAGCAGCAGCAGCAGCAGCAGCTCTTGACTACACCTCAATGAGAGCGGCGCTGGAAGCTGCTGAGCAGAAAGACGTAAGCAGGCTAACTATAGCCGCCGGCTGTGAGAGGGGATGTAACCTGTTCGGCTCAAGGCTGCGAGGTGCGTAATCCCCAGCCGACCCATTGTGGAGCGGGAGCAGCCAGCGTTGCCACAGGTGATCGGATTTCCTGTGACGGTAGCTTAGTCAGCCGGGCATATTTCGGATCAGTCTTATTTTAAAGTCCTTTTGGACTGGGTGCCAGCTGGAGAAGAGGGAAGACCCCTAGTCAAAGTCTTACTGCTGATAGATTGCCGGCCAAAATTTAAAAAGTGACTCCTCCGTTACCTCTCCTCTCTGCGAGGCAGATGGGAGCCATGGCTTATCCCATACTCTTCTGCCTCCTGCTCGTTCACCTGGGATTGGGAGCTGTTGGCGCCAGCCGCGACCCTCCAAGTCGGCCGGATTCCCCTCGAGAGAGGACCCTGAGGGCGAAGCTGCACGCCCAGCAGCCGGCTCGAGCCTCTGCCTCGGACGCCTCAGTTTCCTGGAGCCGCTCCACCGACGGCACCATCTTGGCGCAGAAAATCGCCGAGGAGGTGCCCATGGACGTGGCCTCTTACCTCTACACCGGGGACTCCCACCAGCTGAAGCGAGCCAACTGCTCCAGCCGCTACGAGTTGGCGGGCTTGCCTGGGAAGTTGCCTGCCCTAGCCAGCTCCCATCCCTCCTTGCACGGGGCGCTGGACACGCTGACACACGCCACCAACTTCCTCAACATGATGCTGCAGAGCAATAAGTCGCGCGAACAGAACTTGCAGGACGACCTGGAGTGGTACCAGGCACTGGTGCGGAGCCTCCTGGAGGGTGAGCCCAGCATCTCCCGGGCGGCCATCACCGTCAGCACCGAGTCGCTGTCCGCCCCAGCCCCGCAGGTCTTCCTCCAGGCCACACGCGAGGAAAGTCGCATCCTGCTCCAGGACCTGTCCTCCTCGGCACACCACCTGGCCAACGCCACGCTGGAGACCGAGTGGTTCCACGGCCTCCGGCGCAAGTGGAGGACTCACTTGCACCGCCGCGGCTCCAACCAGGGGCCCCGGGGCCTGGGCCATAGCTGGCGGCGCAGGGACGGGCTTAGCGGGGACAAGAGCCATGTCAAGTGGTCTCCGCCCTATCTGGAGTGCGAGAACGGCAGTTACAAGCCCGGGTGGTTGGTCACTCTCTCCGCTGCTTTCTACGGGTTGCAGCCTAACCTGGTCCCGGAATTCAGGTAGGGAGGGAAAAAAGATAAAAGCAAAGCCTTCCTTCCGGTTTCGCGGGTATGTGCACGTGTGGGGGAAGGAACACTTGGCTGTGACACTTACACTTGCCACCCTCAAAGCAGAGACCCAGGCTGAGGGACGCCCCACGCAGGCGCAAGTGCTTAGGGACAAGAAGTGCCCAGCGTCTGTCAGCTTCGGATCCTCGGTGAAAGCTTTTCTCTCCAATCAGTTCCCCTGAAAGCGGCAAGGGACAGGAGCTCTTTCTTGGTAGAGCTGAGAGATGCCCTGTTTCTCCCTAACCCTCCGGAGAGCAGGAAGGGGAGTTCCCGGTCAGGGGTGATGCGCCGAAACCTAGCGAGCTCAGGGCATGCCAGCCAGGCACAGAGTGGCAAGCATCTCACGCATAGAAAAGGAAGTGGGAATAAAAGAGTTCATTATTTCTGTTACTTCGGGATAGCCTCTGCCTGCTTCCTCCTACGTGTGTAGTTTGGGGCGCCAGTCTGTTGTTAGTCAGTTACCAGAGCGCATAATAAAAACAGTGCAATCCCCTTGGTGGTTCTGTCCCCTCAGCAGTGAGTCAGTCTCAGCAGCATAGCTGTCTCCAGGATCCAGACTTTGCAATTCGGTAGGTGTGCTCCTTCTACTCATCTCCCTCCTGTCCTAAATCCATCTCCCATTCCTTGGTCCCTTCTTTTTCCTGTTTTCTGTGTTAGGCACACCAAACTGTTCTCTGGCCCTTCACCTACACACACTTTATAAACAAACCTGGTTGAGTTATCCTAGGGAGGGAGGCAGGGATCAGTTCTCACCGAATTCACTCAGGGAGCTCAGAGGAAACTCAATAATAGTTCTGTATTTTCTGCCTCAAGGTATAGCATTTGTGGGAAGATGAGAATTTGCAAATTAGCAGGTAATAACTTGTGCCCTGGAACGTGCCTGATCTTTGGGGTGGGGAACTTTTAGAAGTAGCCCTTAAGAGTGAATGTGAGAAGCAAAAAAGAAAGAGTAGAAACACCAAAGAGGGCCTGGGAGAGGTCCATAGATTGACTGGGATTCTCCCCAATTCCCAATAGAAAGAAGGTCTTGGGAGTTGAGGTTGCTTTTGTACTTTTTTAGGAAACTGGGCAAAAGTGAGAAACCTGTATGTGTTTTAATGCCCTTTTGGCACAACAAGGACAGGACGATGACCTGGTGAAAGATACAAGGGGGAGTACTGTGTGGGCAAATAAGAGGAGTCAGAAAGCTTAGGCATTGTCATTCACTACTGAATGACCTCAAGAAAGTTGCTTAATCTCTCTGGCCCTCAGCTACTTATCAAGTAAGAGAGTTGAACTAGATGGTCTCTAGGGAGCCATCCAGTTTTAAAATTCTGTAGCTTTTAATGCTGGCAACACTTGAGAAGGCATAAATGAAAAGTAACCCCTTTTCTCTGATTGTGTATGACCATATTAGAGGTTTTTTTGGTGTGTCTATCTCTTTCAAGGATCTTGTCTTAAACCAGAGTAACTCTTTCCTACTTTAAGCATAATCTTATCTCCTCCTGATTTCTGCAGGATCCTATTAGTAAGAGCTGAGCCCAGCTTTGAGTCTTTGCCATACTGTTTGCTCAGAAGAGGAAAGATTAGCAGATGCTATTCACTGCCAGAAAATTGCTTTTGGCCTTCACATAAGCCTCTTCAGGGAGTCCAGGGCCCCAGGATTGAAAGACAGATTTATCTGCCTTTATCTATCTATCTATCTATCTATCTATCTATCTATCTATCTACTATCTATCTATCTATCCATCCATCCATGCATCCATCCATCCATTCATGCATCCATCCATCTTACTAACATACACTTTATGTTAGGCTCTGTGCTAACTGCTTTGCGTATATTATCTTGATTAAACCTCACAACAACCCTATGAGTTAGGTTTTATTAGTTTCCCTGCTTTACAGAAAAAGAACCCAAAGCACAGAGAGACTAAGTTTCTTTCCCAAGATCACACAGCAGTTAAATAGTAGAGTCAGGATTTGAGCTTATTTCATACTTTTAACCACTATGCTAAACTCTGTCTCATGAAGGTGTCCAAAGAGTGCTGCACATATTGTAGCTGCTGCATAAAAATATATGTATTTTCAAGGGTCAGATGTGGGACCAGGTCAGATGTGGGACCAGGTCAGATGTGGGACTATTTATTTTCAGAAGTATTTCTCATAAGGCTCAAAAAGTATAGATCACTTAAATGAACTCAGGCCTTCTGCAGGCTGAGATAAAAGGCTGAGACACAAGCGGTCTGAGGTTGTAAGGGCTGACACAACCCTACATAGTTTTTGAACTATGTTCAGAAGATAGTTTGTTTCCTCTGGCTGAGTCTCTTTAAGTGCTTTCACAGTCATCGATGGTGTTCTTTAACCAAGGCACAAAGTCAGGCCATTTAGTGTCTGACTCTCTACAGAATCTGGCTCCTCCTAGCAGCAGGCATGAAGAGCAGAATAAGTGCTCTCCTGTGAGTACTTCTGCCCCATGTCCCATGCCTCTCAAGTACTGTATTGAGGATCCGCACAGATGTTAATTATAGGAACTGGAAGAAATCTCAGAGACATCAGATGGTGCCTCCTGTTTCACAAAGAAACAGATAAGAAAGGTAAAGTGACTTGTCCAAAAATCACATATAAAGTTTTTAACAACAACAGAAATAGGATTCAGGCCTTTTGCCTCTAGTTCACACTATGATACACACACACACACACACACACACACACACACGCCTAAAGTATATTTATGTGGCTCTCTGAACCTCGGCGTGCAATTTATATTGGGGAACACAATTTACTCTCTATCATCTTTTAAGACAAAAAAAATTAGGCCATATAACACAGCTGTTGATTTTTTAAAAAAATATTATTTCACACATTTGAGAAAAAATTTCAATGGGCCTTTTCTGTCTCTTCATACTAATAAAAGGCAAAGGTTTTTGATGTTGTTGATATTTTACCATCTAAGATGTGTATTCTAAAGTTTTACAACATAAGTGAATAACATAGTACAGGTATGGTAACAGGGTAAACCCCAAATGAATTTTTGGGACACCATGACTAGGAGCTCTAATCATGATTTTAAATATATTTTGAATCTACAGAGTGTTATTTGCAAAAAGCCTTATCTGTAATAAAAAAATCTATTGATAAGGATTTCCTCATGGAAGAGGAGAAACTTTGAAGTTAAAATTTTCATTTAATTTCAGTTAATATTTCAGCTAATATTTCCCCAGGTCTTTACAAGATTAAGTATTTAAATTATATTTTATTTTTAGAGAATGTAAATCGAAAACTTGAAATTCAAAAGTAATGTGGAAAACATGGTCAACTACCTTCTTATATTAATGCTTATCACTGTAAAACACCTCTCAGAATAAATTTTATTCCCCTCTCCTTCAGAATGACACAGGTTTCTTAAATTTTAAGGCCTAGCATAAGTAAGACTCACATAGGAAGAGAAGTTTATTGCTCCTCCCACCCCCTCCTCCCCCCCATGGCATTATCTGCTTTACCTAAATGGCTCCTGAGTCTTTTGTTATTGACCTATAGTCCTATAGTGTGTGTGTGCGTGTGTGTGTGTGTGTGTGTACACCCATGCCCCCAGCAGAAGCACGGAGTCTTAACCGTGCTGGACCGCCAGCAAAGTCCCTAGACCTACAGTATAAACATTTAAGTTCTCATTTTCCATCCCAGAAAAAAAAGAGAGTCATGATTTAAGGTATACCCTAAATTATTTTTATTTATCACAATAGGTTTGTGATGTCCTTGTAGAGTTTTCTTTAAAGTGAAATCCTTTGGTTCTGCATAGTGATTTTCCTGTGTGGAACTTACAGTTCTATGGAGTTGGATCCCATTCTGTTGAAGGTAGACACCTTCCTGGTGGTGGTGGAAACTGTTCAGTGCCTAAGATTGATACAAGGTAACTAAGTGTTTGCTGAATTTAAATTAAGGTAAAGGAACCCTTGGGAATTAATTCTTACTTGATGAGCTGTAAAGGATCTTGTAATTCGTTTGGTTTCTTTCCTCTTCTCATTGTACAGTGGAGGAAACTGAGACCCAAAGGGCTAAAGGAACTTGCTAGAGTGGCACAGCTCTTTTGGGGTTTGTTAGAATTAATGGGAACCAATATATATTGAGCATCTGCTATGTGCCAGATGCTTTATAAATATCCCACTGCATTTATTCTCAGTATTCTCAGGCAGTTACAACTTCAGAAAAGTTGAGCAACTTGACCAAGGCAACACAACTAGTAAATCAGGGAGCCTGAATTAAATTTAGATCTCTCTAACTATGAGCCTGTATTGTCTTTCTTCTATCCTATGTTGCTATCTCTTCATCACCAATTTTGTTTTCACCTTGTTATTAAAAATGTAGCATGGTATTGGCTTGAAATAATTAGTATATTTGGCCAAATAAGTGATAGACACTTGTTCTTTTTGGCCAATTACATAATCAAGTCTGTGTTTTAGAGAGAGGAGTATTAAACTTAAGTCAGAACTTTGCCCCAAGTCCAAGTTTTGTCTCTGACTGGCTGTACTACCTGTCTGAATATCAGTTTCTGCAGTTAAGATGTGGAAACAGAGCTGATGATATTCATATACCTTTATAACTCTGCTCTATGAGTTCTTAAGCAACCTATCCAACGGACAACAAGGGGGCTTTGGAAACACGGCTGATACACATAAATGCAGTACTACCTTGTGGAAATGATACTGACCGGGGCGGGGGCGGGGAAGCGGTAACTTTCAGAAGAAGAGGATACCAAGTGAATGCAGGAAATGCATTTTCTCACAAGAGTGTGGAAACAACTTTTTAGAAACTAACTAACGAACACTGGTGTCACTGACTCCTGAGGGTTAGTTTACACAAATGCCCACACACATCCATCACAGATTCTGGTACAGATCTCTGCTTGCAAAAAAAGAGGGCAACCTATGTACTATTAGGCAAATGACCATCTTGCTCTACCCCAAACATATCCTGTCTCTCTTGTGGGTACTGGAAGTGTTAAAGAGGTTACCTATAGGATCAGAGTTGTCTTCCTGGGTAATACAGCAAAGAGTTTTTAGAGGGACTTCTGCTATTGAGGCTTTTGAGTCAATTATTTCATCTTTAAACTGTGAATAGTAAAGTGTATCTCCTTTGGGATTCTGTAAAGACTGAATGAAGAACTGTCATCACACAGGAAGTTCAGTAAATATTTTGTATCATAGCTTCTGTCTTCCTAAATACTGTCCTTAGCTGAACACTTTCTTATTTTAACTGTATTAAAGTCACATGATTTATAGTAATTTATAACTTATATAATGGCTTAATTTCATTCCTATTATTATGAAGGCCTGTCATTACAGTGGATCATGGGGGAAATACTGGGCTTAGAGACAGGAGATGTTGGCCCCAGCCTGGACCACATCCTTGACTGTGGTATTACCATGGGCAGCAGCTGCCTTTTTAATCCTGTTTCCTTATCTGTAAATTAAAGGGGGTTGGACTAGGTGACCTGAAGGGTTCCTTTTAATCTAAAAGTCTATGATTATGTACATAATTAAATGTGTCACTTTAACTTGTGAAATTTTGATCATAATGCTGAGAACAGTAATGTATGCTCATTTAAATGCAGATCATGTTCACGTATGTTCAGTGTTTGACTTTATCATGGTCATTTACTCACAGGATATTTAGAGAAAGCCCTCTCGGTGTACACTGAATTAAGTATATAAACTAAGGGAAATGAGAACTCCATTTCAAAATAAGAATAAGCATCATTTGAGTTTCTAGATCTTGAAAGATCCCCTGAAATGTACTTAAAGCCAACAAGAAGCTGTTTCACAGATTTCTAAACCAAGGGCCTCAGTACACTTGTGTAATTTCTCTCAAGGTAATCAATGTTTAGGCATCCTGAAGCTGCTTACTTACTATTAAAAACAACTCGTCTCTGATTTACCTCTGTAGTTGGCATTAATACTTCAAAGAAGGCTGTTTAGTGTGGTATAGCAATGGTAGAGCATTATCTTGCCACTTTCTAGAACACACATTTGGAAGCAGAAATGGGATTTGCAAGACTGCTAAATAAATGACAAGAGTTTAGGCATACCCTCTGGGGAGAGAACTAATGTCCTCACAAGACTGATTTTACAGCCTCAACTGCTGGATAAGTCAAATTTTACTTTCAACTTCATGAAAGCAGCAGTTTGTTGTTCACTGTTCAGGGTTTTAAGGCTACCCTTTTCCAACATGCACTGTGTTTTATGATTATGTTGTAATATATTGGGATGCCAAGAAGTGTGTTGTTGGTGTTATTTTGTACTTGGCTGGTACAGAAGCATTAGGGCCTTGTTTGTTTTCTCTCTTCAGTTCTGGACTGATGTTCACAGGGTTAAACAGAATTACTGAAATAGTACACTGGAATTTTGATAACTTTGGCAGCTGGATGGCCTCTATGTGCAAATAGGCAGTTCACTGGTCTTGGGACTATGTTTCAGAGACTTTGCAGCTAACAGCATCATTAGGCTTTTGCCCAGCACAACTCTGGCATATACATACACTGGCTTGCTTTGCTGGACTTTTAGTCTTATTCATTTTAAAGGTTTTAGCAAGAAACCTTTTCTAGGTGTAATTTCTACTTTGGCTGGGCATTTACTCATTTAACAGGTCTTTCTTCCTAAAATCTGACCTATGAAAAGATTTAGGTGGATAGTCTGTTCTATAAAATACATCTTCAGTTTAGGAAAACATTAATGCTCTTAGCTAAGTCTTTCTCAGGTACCCACCCCCTAGTTTTCTACAATACCAGACTTAGTATAGGAACCATGACTGACTTTCTCTTTCACACCAAACGATATTATAGTGCCTCAAAGAAATCACAGGAGTCATCTAGTTTTATTACCTTCATTATAGGTAGAATTTATAGAAAACAGAGATTAGCTTAAATGTGATCTGACACCAAGATCACTTTCCCTAATAAACCGTTTCCTACCTTTTTATTAAAGAAGGCAGGTCTCTTTCTCTTTTACAGTTAACTGATACTTGTAATTAACTGAAATCCAGTTAATTTTTATTCATTATAATATCTGTTATAACTTTCCCCCAATTATATCTAGAATAAGACAAAACAGGATTTTAAAAAATCCTCTTCAGTTAGCAAAGTACCCAGTGCACTTAACCTAAAAGTGAACTTAGAATTATATAAGATTTTGGTTTACTTTCTTAACCTAGTTTTCTCACCACTTATGTGTTTTTCAATGTGTACGCCTTATTACACCATAGTGGAAGGATTTTTACAGAATAACACGACACGTCTTTTATCTCAGAAAGTGGAAAAGGTATTACAGTATAGAATAATATATTTTATCAATTCTAAGATGTACCTTTTCCACATTTTGATGTCTCTCAAATTGAGATGTGTCTTACGATTGAGGGCACGTCATTTCCAATTGGCATACACTTTGTTCTAGTGGTACAGAATGTAATAGCGCATCTTATAATTAATGGCATCTTATATTTGATGAACTGTGATATTAGAAAGTGGGAAATTAAATTCCATGGTCTCTTTCCAACTATAAAGTTCTATTATCATCTATAAGTTATCAGGATACAGCAAAATATGCCTACATAGAAACAAAAACCCTACACCTTACTGCTGTATATCAATTAGATTGCTATTTGTCTTCATAATAATTTTGTTAAACAAGACAAGCTATACTAACACATGTAACCACACTTTCTTTTTAATGTATGTGAAATATACAAAACATTGGGCCAGAAACTTTTAGTTTCAGAATAGGTGAGGTAAGGATTATCAAAATCTTTCCTACACCATCTGGCAAAGCATTTCACTCACACTGTGGGAAAATGCCTAGGACAGTGAGAATAAAAGACCACTTATAAACTAAAAATAGAGGGAATAGATCCATCTTTCCTTCCTACAGTGCTTAGAGGTTTCAGGGTGGAAATAAAAGCTTTGTGGTGTATCCATGTAACTAGTTTTGGTTAAAGAGATTTAAATGGAACTGTGGAGGTGTGTATTTTTTCTCTTTCTTTTCTAGTCAATTGCCTGGAATGGAATGAAGAGTTTGGCTTTCCCCTTATTTGATGCCTTAGACCACTGTGTAGAGCAGGGTCTCTCAACCTCAGAACTATTGACATTTGGGGCCAGATAATCCTTTGTTGTGGGGGCTGTTTTATTCATTGTAAGATGCTTAGCAACACCCCTGATCCTACCCACAAGATGCCAGTAGCAACCTCCCTGCCCAGTGTGACAATCAAAAATGTTTACAAACATTGCCAAGTATCACCCAAGGGGGTAAAAATATCTCTGGTTGAAAGCTGCTGGTGTAGAAGAAACACATATAAAAATGCTATTCTGTGGCTGTCCTTATTTCAAGAGTTCTAGATGCATCCCTGTGTGTGTGTGTGTGTGTGTGTGTGTGAATAAGTTTGTCAGATCACATTTCTGTCCGTTTGGAATGTAAGATCACCTCATACATAGAAACTGCTATGAGTGAGAACTGGAAAATTTTGTTGAATCAATGGAATATTGATTTACATTTAGATGTCATTAAGGCTCAAAAAGAACATCTGGCCAAATTATTTGCAGAATTTGTTGCTAAGGATGGTTTTGCTACTTATATAGCTAAATGTCCTACATTTAAGATTTCCCATTAAAGGATGAATTTTGAAAAGAAAATGTGTGTGTGCGTGTGTGTATGAATCTCTGGGAGGACAAAGAGAGGAGAGAGGGAAAAAGTAGAGAGTAGAGAGGAGTGGATACAAGGAACAAATGAAGATGAATGAAATGATGAAAAACAATTAGCAGTCTATGATGCTGTGGAATAGTGTTTTACTTTTTCATGAATTTCTGTTTACCACTGCACACTTTCATAATTCTGATGAAACTGCATTATTCTTTTCTAGCAAGTGGTGAGAAATCAAGCTTCTGAAGATTTAATCATTATAAAGATAGGGTGACTGTGCTTGCATTTCAGAGCTTTGTTTCAGGAAGTCAAAGCTATAATCAGGCTGAGGCTGTGCTTATCCCATTAAAGAAATATTAATACCTTAAAATATACACTCTTAAAATGCTCTGTTTTGTTTTTGTATTGTTTTTGGCTGTGCAGCATGGCTTGTGGGATCTTAGTTTCCCGACAAGGGCTGGAACCCAGGACCCCTGCAGTGGAAGCTCGGATCTTAACAACTGGACTGCCAGGGAATTCCCTAAAATGCTGTGTTTGCCACTTTAACTTGATTCAATTAGAAGCTGCTCATAATTTGAACGTACTATAAATGAAATTTCCTAGAAGAAATAATTAAAATAACATTATATAGGCATTATTTAAGGCTTTAACATGTTTAAAGATGCAGTTTTTAACATTACTAACATCTAGAATCCTGTCAGAAGAAACCTTAAAAAATAACAATGACCATATGATGGAAAAGAACGTTTAGACTTCACAGTGCAAATTACCGTAGCACAAACTGATGCATGCCTACTTCCTCCCGTGCTATCCATAAACATGCAGTAATGTGAGCTGCAGGCGCTAGGAATGAGGAGTGCACTGTTGTATATTCTGTTGATTACCGAGAAATGAGAGACAATGTTGTGAATGTTAAGAGATGAGTCCAAAGCTCATGAAAAGAAAGATAAAGATTATTATTTTTCTGGATAAGGCACACTTCTGAGAAAGCTGTTTCAGGTACTACACAACCTTCTGAAAGTTTTTTAGAAATATAATTGTCTTTCCACTTTCTTGAGAAAGAGGCAAATAACAACTGGGGCATTCTTTAAAGGACAATGTTCTAGTAAACATTCTGGGAAAGCTATTTTTTGAAGAATTAGAATTTTATCAGTAAAAAGGATTTTAGAGATCATGTAATCCAATTTATTTTTACTTTTACACGTGAGGAAATTGAGACCCAGGGAAGTGGTGACCATCACTTGCACTAGCTATGGCTGCAGTGAATTTGTAGTTTAACAACAGGCCCAGATAAAAAGACCTGAGTCATCAAGTAAACGTTCCTAGGCCCTCCCTAACCCTGTTAAGGAGATAATGTGGGGACAGGTTCAGAAGTCTGTATCAAAAACAAAGTCTTCATAATTCAGAAACAGCTGGTCCTTAAACACAAACTTAGGAAAAAGTAAACAGTATTTGATAAGGTTGAAACACATATAATTCCTTTTATAAGATTTTAAGAATAAGAATTAAAAATTGTAAATGCTTAGCAGCTTCAGTTTTAGTTGTCCAAAAACTCTGGCTGCTGGCCATACTGGGTACCTGAAGCATTCCACTATTGTGAATGACCCTACTGATGGGGGCAAAATGACTAGCAGGTGATGAAGGCAGGGAGATAACAGGTTCTGAGCACTGGGATGGTGAGCCACTGAGCTGTGTGCTGTTTCTCCCTCACCTTATTTTGGGTTATTCTTTGTTTTCTCACCTTTAAAACAAGGACTATCATGAGAGCAGCTGCCTCTTGTTGTTATAATTTGTCTCTTTATGTAAACATCTTATTTCCCCAACCAGTTCTACAGGTCCTTCAAATGCAAGGACCACACTTCATGACTTCCCATATTCACTGCCTCTTGAAAGTGCCATGCATATTTCAGGAAGTATGGAATAGTGTCTTAAGAAGGGTTTTAGGATTATAAACCTAGGTTTGAATCTATGAGCTTCCATTTTCACTGACTGTATAATATTGGGCAAGTTATTTAATTCCTTCTGTGACTCAATTTCTTTATCTGCAAAGGGTATAGGGTACATTGTAAACAATTTTATATATGTCAAGAGCTTAGCATGATGTCTAATGTATTAAAATGTATTAAAAATAATGAAGTAGGTAACATGTGCCTGGCTAGGTGTAGGTATTGAGGAAGTAACAGTGAAAATGACAGATAAAAATCCCCATACCTGTGGATTTCTTTGGTGGGGGTGGGGGGACATAAATATAATTCTTGATAGAAACAAATGCTACAGAAAATAAATAATGTGGTAAAGAACGGCTGAGAAGTAAGGTGGGTTGCAGTAAACAGGGCAATCAAGGAAGACCTCTCTGAAGATGTCACTTTGAGTTAAGAAATGAAAGATGAGAAGGAGAAAGCCATCAAATAGTTTAGGTAATCATGCTTGCGATTGGGAACAGCAAGAACAAAGGCCTGAGATACAAATGAGCTGCAAATGCTCTAAGAGCAGAAGGTCAGTGCTGCTGGAATGTAGTGAGGGAGGGTTGACATAGAAAATGAGAGTAAGGGATGTAGAAGGTGCTCAATAAATGGTTAAAATATAGAAACATGTTAAGGGCTTTAAAAATTTCTAGCCCTGCAGTAATATGTAGATTGTCCAGGTATTTTCATTTTCTTTACTTCCCATTTTTCTTTCCTCCTTCTTTCAGTCTTGGCCTTCCGGCCTAGTGCCTCCTTTAGCTCTGGGAGTGTGGGTTTTCCAACTTCTCTAATAAGATTTCAGTCAAAGAATAAGCTATTTATAGTTGCTCCATTGTTGACTGTGACTGTATAAACCGAAACAGTTGAGCAGTAAGGGAGGTAGAGACTGAAAAACTAGAAGTTTCTGCAAAAATCAGTTGGGTGCTTTTCTTGCTTCCTGGCTTAAAACTGTACAGGGAAACCCTTTCCAAACACAGACAGCAGGAGACTAAGGGCAGAGGCACAGCAGGCAAACTCAGGGGCAAAGCATTTTTCTCCCTCACCAGCAAGCCTGGGATGACCCCACCCCTCTCAAGCTTGTGGCTGGCAGGTCTTGTCATCTGGCGTTTCCTGACACATTTTGTTGCTTTTTATGGTGAGGGCTGTCAGTCAGGTCAGGGGCTACCTCAAAAACTGCCAGTGAGAGGCACAAGATACAGAAGTGAGATTGGAAAAGCTAGAAGAGACACCACAAACATTTGGACATGAATTTGGAGGAGTTAGACTTGGCACCATAGAAAAGGAGGTATAGACAGAACTGAATCTCTAATGAAGAGCATTATCAATAGAAAACTGGGATTATGAATTTTGGGAAGTAAAACCATCATGATTAGCTTCTTTGATATGACAAATGTGGAATTTAGCTTCTTTATATTTCATTTTTCCTTTCTCTGTTTTATTAATTATATTTTTAATTTTTCTATTGCTTACCTTTTTATACCCACAAATTTTAAATAGTATCTTCTATTCTTTTCTTTATCTTTCTACTTCTAATATTTTTAGACAATTCAAGATGGTGACATTTTCAGTCTGTCACTGAAGTAAAATAAAGCAAAAAAAAAAAAACTCACTTCTGTGCCTTGTCCATTAGTTGCTTCTAAGAATTAAAATCTGAATATCTGAATCTATGCCATTTTTAGAATGTTCCAAATTTCAAGAACCCATAGATTCTCTCTCCCTTTTTTTAGATCGGTTGTGCAAAACCACGTTACCTTTAGTTTGTGCATGTCTACACTGAGACTTTTCACATATTTTCCCTTCATGCAGTTGCCAATTGCTTTTCTTTTTCATGTTAAAGAAACAAAAAGAAACCCTATGCTTTCTTATTTCTAAGATCATCCAACTTAATCATTGTTTGTTAAAGAAAATTTACATTGTTGTTGAAGACATTCTTCTTGGAGTCCCATATTTTGTACAAATTGCTTTAGATCTCCTGCAGAATAACTATCATGGAAATATTTTCAAATTACTGAAATTTTGGATCCAACTGTGTGTTGGATGCTAGTCCTCTTATTTCAAGAATTCTTTTTTTCCCACCCCCTAAAGCACAGTTTCTTTGGAAAGAATCTGTGGAAGGTAAAATGTCTAAGTCTTCCCGTGTCTGAAAATGTCTTTGTCTTCATGCATGATTGATTGATTGTCTGAATATAGAATTATAAGTTCAAAGTCATTTTGCCCTGATAATTTTAAAGACGTTATATTGTTTTTAGCATTCATTGTTGTTGGTGAAAAATTTGATGTTAACCTGATTTATTATACCTTTGTAAGTAATCTTTTCTTTTTTCTTCATGGAAACTTTTAAGATCTTTTCTTTTTCCTTGGGGTTCTGAATATTCATGATGATGTGCTTAGATGTGATTCTTTTTATTCATCAACCTCGCCACTTAGTTGGCCCTTTCAGACTTTTCCACTCAGTAATTTTCTTCTATGATGGCTGAAAACTACTTTCTGCTATCCATTTTCTCTTTCTGGAACTCCTACGGTTAGGTATTCAACTTTCTGGATTGATCCCCGTATTTCTTAACGTTTCTCTCATTTTCCATCTCTTTTTCTCTTTACTTTCTAGAAGATTTTATTTTTTTACCTTTTTGAAACATTATAGTAGTTTTCATTTGGCAATCTCTTTTACTTTCCATGAACTGTTTCTTTCCCTGATTGTTTCTCTTTCATAATAGTATGTTCATTTTCTTAAATCTCTTTGAGAATATTATTAAAGTATCTATTGAATTGTCATCTGTTCCCTGAATTATTGCTGTCTGTTCCAGGTTCAGTTATTTTGCTTGTTCATACCAGTTCTTCTTTATGCTACCAGTTCATCTCAAATAGGATTCTTGTTCCTCATCAATTTTATAACCAAAGGGCTACGTTAACATATATAGCTAGATGGCATGGGTTCCTGTGGCAGATGTGTAGGACTAGTTCCTCAGTAGACCTACTGACTGTCAGGCTTTCAACAACCACTTTAGGATGCCTAAGAAGGAAGCTCGCAGTCTCTGGCTCACCTTAGACCTTTACTCTGGGAGAACTAATAACCATTTAGAAGTTTTAGTTCTTTCCAGGCATTTCTTTCAACTACTTTACAGAATAGATCTTGGTTTTGAGCTTGGGAATAAATGCTGTCACTGCATGTAAGGAAAGGATGTGCCAACTTGTGCAACTGTTTAGAAGGAAATCCTTCAATTTATCACCTTGATGTCTGCCTCATTTTCTGCTTCCACTCTTGATACCTATTGACTTTGAGCTTCACATCTTTCTGAAAACTCTGCTAAAAAGCAGTTTCCACCTCTGTTCCAGCCTTCTGCAGAGTATGTCCTGGGTTTAGATGCCACCATTCTGGCTTATCATCATTATGATCCTGAAGAGATATGTCAAATCTTGGGTCAACTCCTTCTCATTCCCTCTTGTATTTACTTACTGCCATTACAATTGGATGCGGACGGACTAGGTGGAGAAATATATGCTCAACTCACCAACCTGAACAAGAACTCAAACTTAGGTCTTCTGACCTGTACCCTTATACCTAAGATATGGACATCATATTCAGTTCTTTTACTTATTAGGTATGTATCCTCGGGTACACTATTTCTTCTCTTTGTGTCCCAAATTTCTCAACTATTATTTAGGGAGAATGATACTGACCATATATAGTTGTAATATAAATTGGGGAGAATAAGATCAGTTACATAACAGTTCAGTGAGGATGTTTTAAGGGTGCATAGCATAATGTTTGACACACAATGAACACCCAATAAGTGATAACTTAAAACATAGGGTTCAAAGCATACAAGTAAACCCTATATTTAGTTCATATCCTGGGTATCTAACCAAAGTACTTTATTTTAAATTTCAATGGGAACATTTTGAATTTACTTTATAGCTTTACTTACTGTTATTATATGGAAATTGGAAGAGTTCATTGGTACAAGCTATGTATCTTTCTCTGAAAAATTACTATGAACAGCTGACTTGTACCTTTTGTATAAAATCTACAAAATATTTATACAAAATATTAGGGTCTAGAAAAAAAGTCATTTAGAATAAAAAACTGTGCAGATTATCAGATGGGTTATTTGACTTGGAGAGCTATATGAATAAGAACCAACATAAAAAAGAAATTTACTGACTTTAAAAATTACTAACAAAAAAGAATATTTTCACATAGATATTGTAGCCAAGCACTAACATAAATGACTTTTTAAATGAAATCACCAGGAAACTCAAGGTATAAAATTGTTATTATATATTTTAACACAGATTAGTGTTCACGTTAGACATTTATTCTCTGACAGAATATACTTTGTTCTTAGTTTTTCTTCCCTAGCAATTAAAAAAAGTGTATTTGGACATACTATATAACTTTTCTGAACCTTATTTTTCTCAACTATAAATCAAGAAAAGTACTTCCTCTTTTATAGAATTGTTATTTGAATAAAATGAGTTAATACAGGTGATCTCTTTGTACTGGGTTCCTTGACAAGGAATTTTCCACCCCATTTAGAAATGGTCATATTCAAAGAGGTGATATAAGGAACACTGTGGATGTGTTTGATAAAATAAACTGTCGTCTTGTCATTTAAAATTGAAACAGAATGTAGCTCAAAATCATTTCAGTGAAGGAAAACCACAAAATGAAACATTAGTCAGCTACTTGTGCAAAAGCAGCAAACTCAAAATATATTTTTTAGCAGGATAATCATCTACTATCAAACTCTAAACCCTAGCATTTTTAAGCCATATGATGCACTGAACTTTGAAAAAGGATCAACTTCAAGAGCCCCAAAGTAAAAAGACCATATACTTGTGGATGGAGAATTGATATTCTGATTGACCTTACTGCATTTTATATTTATTGGTTCTCTCTCTTTTTTAAACCAAACTTGAGTTATTTTCTCCACACAAAACATATAGATTTTTCCAAGGAAGCTGTGACCTGATTGCCAAAAAGCCTTCCAAGAACAAGAAGCCAGACAGATGGAAGACATTTGTCACTATGTAAAGTTTTGGCAAGCTTCTCTGGACATGTCAGCTGCAAAGTACTGTGAGGGAGGAGAACATTTTCTTGCTTTAAGACAGAATTGTTGTCAAATTCTTGAAGATATTCTAGAGGGGATCAGACTGTGTTCTTGGTTCTCCTGTACTTCCTGTAGTTACGGGTTTGAGGTAAATGACAGAGATGTTTTTGTGAGCAGTGTTTTCTGAGGACAAGAGGCCCCAAGTGAGGAAGTTACCCAAAGATGACTGAAACATGAATCTAGGGTCTTCTACAGTTATACGGAAATAGAAAGGAAATCGCTCTTCGTCCCTTTAAAAAGTCTCTTTTCCTTGATCACACCCCATTAGCAACTAACCTCTGAAGTATGCTCTTCTCTTCATGTGCTGTTTGTATGCAAATCATTTTAGTTAAATAATTGCTATATTTCTCATTATTCTGCTTATCATTTATACAACTGTTTTAAGAACTGCTTCCAAATGATATGTATACAACCAGTCCATTTTCCTATTGCTTTGCTTAGGATTCTACTGCTGCACAGCATGTAGAAATTGTCCATTTCTAGGGACGGGCACCCATATTGTCTTCAGTTCCTTGCCATTACAATGACACTGTGGTAAGCTTGTATGCCACTTTATGGACCTGTGCGAGAATTTCCTTGAAAGATAAACTGAAGTGCAGGATTTCTGGGTCACAGGGAGGGGTAAATGTAATCTTATAAAATATTGCAAGATTGCTCTCTAGACAGGCTGCATCAGTCTACACACCCACCAGCAGGGCATAAGGGCTCCTATAGCCTCACATTCCTGCCAACACTTGGCATTATACAGCTTTCTAATTTTTTTGCCAGTTTAATGAATGTAAAGTGATATCTCACTGTTGTTTTAATTTGCATTTCTCTGATTACTAATTAGCTTAAGCATCTCTTCATGTGCTTGTAAGCCTGTTGGGTTTACTCTTCTGTAAACTGCTTGTTTGTAGCCTTTGCCTGTTTCCTATTGTGATTCCTATATTTTTGTTATATTGCAAGAGATCCTGGTGTATTCTAGATATTATTTCCTTGTCAATTTTAGACATTGCAATATCAGACGTTGCAATATCACCCAATCTGTCATCTTTCAGGTAACTCTGTCCATACTATTTCCCCTTGAATGCAATTTTAAAAAATTTCTGATGTTATTTACTTAAAATTTTGGCTTATAGTTTATGCTTTTGGCTTTCATTTAAAAAGTCTCTCAATGCCTTGCCACAAAAATATTCTCTTATAATCACCTACTACCTTTAAAGTCTTACCTTTCATAGTCAGGTCTTTAGCATTGGGAGTTCATCTTTGTACATGGTATTGGGTAGGGATCCAGTTACTATTTTTATCCATTTAGTGAGCCAGGTTCCCAACACTATCAGCCTTTATCATACATATAAGTGCTTTATATGCATATGTATGTCTCTGAGCTCTGTTTTGTTCCACTGCTTCTCATGTCCCTTTTCTGGTCAATACTATTATGTTTCATTGCCATGGTTGGGTAGTATGTCTCAATATTTGCTTGGGCATAGCTGAAAGCCTACCTCTTTCCCCTTTTCACAGCTGACTTTTATTTTTCTACTTAAAGTAAGCTATCAAGTTTCTAAAAAATCTACATAAATTTTGATTGCTTCTGCATTAAATTTATACCTCCATTTGATGAGAATTGACATTTTTAATACAGTAAATTATTCCCTTTCAAAACATGCGATCTCTCCATTTATTTAGATCACCTATTTTGTCCTTCATCAGAGTTTTGAAATTTTTCCAAAAAGGTTTTGTGTATTTTTGATTAAGTTAACTACTGAAGAGTTTATGGGTTCTGTTCCTATTTTATTATTTTTTATTTATGGCTGCATTGGGTGTTTGTTGCTGTGCATGGGGCTTTCTCTAGTTGCGGGGAGCGGGGGCTACTCTTCATTGTAGTGTGCAGGCTTCTCACTGCGGTGGCTTCTCTTGTTACGGAGCACAGGCTCTAGGCATGTGGGCTCAGTAGCTGTGGCTCACAGGCTCTAGAGTGCAGGCTCAGTAGCTGTGACGCATGGGCTTAGTTGCTCTGAGGCATGTGGGATCTTTCTGGTCCAGGGCTCGAGAACCTGTGTCCCCTGCGTTGGCAGGCAGATTCTTAACCACTGTGCCACCAGGGAAGCCCTGTTTCTATTTTAAGTGGCATCTTTTTCATTATAACTTTTTGTTGTAGATTGTTGGTGTAGAGAAATGCTATTGATTTTTGTACATTGATCTGGCAGCCAGTCAACCTTGCTAAACTTTCTTATTGTTTTCATGTTTGTCTGTTGATTTTATTGCTAGATAAATGATCATATCACCTACAAGTAATGATAGTTTAATCTCTTCTGATCTTTACATCTCATTTCTTTTATTTTTTCTTGTAGAATTAGTTGTGACTTTCAGTAACTATGTTAAATGGCATCAGTGATAGTAAACACTTATGACTTAAAGGGACTATCTTAAAGAAAAAGCTTTTCCTTTAAGTATAGGGTTGATAGAGGCAAGTTTTACCAAGTTAAGAGTTTCCTTCAATTTATAGTATACCATTAAAAAAAAATAGGTGTTAGAACTTTGTAAAATGCCTTTTTACATTGGTTAAAAAAATCATAATTTTTTTCATTCCTTCTATTATTGCTGTGAATTTCACTGATATGTTTTCTGATGTTAAAACATCCTTTTATTCTTGAGACACACTTCAGTGGATCATGATGTATAATTATTTTAATATATTTTAGTATTTGCTTAGCCAATATTATCTTTAGGATTCTTGGATTTATATGCATAGTTAAAATGGGATGTGTGTGTGTGTGTGTGTGTGTGTGTGTGTGTTGTCCTCCCGTGGTTTGCAATCAAAATTATATAAAATAAATTGGCTAGTTTTGGTTCTTTCTTGGCTTTAAGAACTTATAAAAATAAAAGAACTTTTCCTTAAAAGTCTGGGAGAATTCATATACAAAACCATGTATGTAGGCCTGAAGCTCCTCTGGGAAGTGAATGATTTAAAACTTTTAATGCTTATGGCTGTATTCAAGTTTTATATTCCCTCTAGGGGTAAATTTGGCATTTTATATTTTCTATCAATTTATCCTTTTTATTCATTTCCTCTAGTTTTCAAAAGTTTGTTACAGAATAATCACATACTTTTTAAAAATAATAAGTTTTAAAAAATATTTCTTTGTATCTATTCATTCTGTATATTGTTTACTTGCCTATTTCCTGTTTATTTGCATTATTTTCTCTTTAATTCTTGAGTATCCCTTATTTTTCTAAAGAAGTTAATTTTTTTAATAACTAAAAAAATTTTAAACTATTCTCAAATACTTTCAGGCTTTCAGAAGATTAGCAAAGATAATACAGGAGGTTCTCATATACCCTTCACCTAGCTTTCTATAACATTAACATCTTACATAAAATTATCAAAACTAAGAAACTAATATTACTACAACACTATTAACTAGGCTACAGATTTTATTCAGATTTCGTCAGTTTTTCCACTAACGTTCTGTTTCTCTTGCAGGATCCAAAATAGGATACCATATCTTATAGGCTGAATTGTGTTTCCCCAAAATTCTTTTGTGGAAGTCCTAACCCTCAGGACCTCAGAATGTGACTGTATTTTGAGACAGGATCCTTAAGGGGTAATTAAGTTAAAATGAGGTCATTAGGATGGGCCCTAATCCAATATGTCTTGTGTCTTCATAAGAAGAAATCAGGGCACAAAAACACACAAAGACCATGTGGAGAGACAGAGAAATGGCAGCCACCTACAAGGCATGGAGAGAGGCCTCAGAAGAAACTAACCCTACTAATATGCTGATCTTGGATTTTTAGATTCCAGAATTATGAGAAACTAAATTTCTGTTGTTTAAACTACCCAGTCTGGGTACTTTGTTATGGCAGCCCTAGCAAACTAATGTATCATTTATTTTTCATATTTCCTTAGTCTTCTCCAATTTGTGAGTTTCTTAGTCATTCCTTGCCTTTAAATGATATTCTCGCACGTTATGAACTATCAGTTGACAAATTTGAAGTGTGCTGGTAAGGTATTTTGTTGAATACCCTTCAATCTGGATTTGTCTGATGGTTTCTCATGATAAGACTGAGGTTACAGACTTTTGGAAAGAATACAATAGAGGAAAAATGCCCTTCTCATTGCATCACACCAGAGTACATAGTATCAATGTGTCTTATTACTGGTGATGCTAACCATGGTCACTTGGTTAGTGTGGTGTTTGCCAGGTTTGTCTACTCTAAAGTTACTATTTTTCCCTTTCCATACTTTATTCTAAATGAATCACGAAGTTACGCTCACACTAAAAGGAAGGGTGAATTCACTTCTTCTTGGAAGAAGGCGTATCAAAGAATTTTGGCCATATGTTAAAACTACCACAGTAATGAATAAATGTTTTGAGGGAGATGATTTGAGCTTATTCAAATACCCTGTTTCTTCTTAATGTTTTTCTCACTAATTTTAGGATTTATCAGCAGATCTTGCCTGCAACAATTATTAGTGTGGTATTCTAAACATGATTTTCTATTTCCCTCATTCCTTCTAAATATATGACTTGGAATTCTTTTGTAACAAAGACTTCTGCCTTCTTCCCCATTTATTTACTTATTTATATGAGTATGGACTTATGGATATTTATTTTGGGGATTGAATCCAATATTATCATTATTTATTTCATTGCTCAAATTGCTCCAACTTTCACAATTGGAACTCTTTTAAGTTGGCTTGTGTGTCCTTTAGACATGCCCCATCTGAAAATGATGCTTTAGGTGTATCTTGCATTTTCCCTGACCCAGGCCTAGGTTCATTTGTTTCTCTAACCCTTGTTCCAGAAATTTTTTTACTTGTAGTGTATTCACTGCCGTTCAAATTTAAATATTCATCGATTTTCTTTTTCAATCTAAGGGTTATTTAGGAATTTGTTTTTATTTTCCAAACATGAGATGTATTTAAGCTATCCTTCTAAGAAACTTAATTTATAATTTAATGCATTATGACTAAAGGACATAGCGTGTATGACACTGATCCTTTGGAATCTGAGGTTCACTTTGAAACATTACCTAAGACTTATTTTTGGTAAATATTTAGTAAATATTCTGTGCATGTTAAAACAGGAAGTGAATTATCTGTCATGTGAAGGGGTCTATATATGCCTAAATAGCTTAAGTCTACTCATTATAACTTTGAGATATCTGCTTTTTACTTCTTTCTCAGAGGTATGTCAGAATTTCCAACTATAATTATTTACGTCTATCTTATGTCAATTGTTGATATATACACCCATACACACACGCACACACATGTGCACTCTGCAGCATATATGTCCTTGGCAGCTATATCCTCTAAATCCACGGTTTCTTTTCCTAATATACGGCATCTATATTGGTTAGATGTTCCAGTTACCTATTTCTGCATAACAAACTACTGAAAAACCTAGGGGCATACAACAAATATTTTTCTCACAGTTCTCACAAATCTGGGAAGGGCTTGGCTGAGTGATTTGTTTCTAATGTGTGCAGTATCAGCTGGGATGGCTGGAGCTGGAAGACCCACTTCTAAGATGGCTTCTTTACTCATATAACTGGTGACTGGGCTGAGATGTTTGGAACAACTGGGGGATGTATGGGCACTGCTCAGCAAACTCTTTTCACATTTACTCCACCTGGCATCTTGTATTTACTCAAAGCAGGATAATCTCAAGATAGTAGGGCTTCTTACAGGCAAAACACACTTACCCCTCCAAGTATCCCACCCCAAAGTCTCATCTCATTGTGATAGTCTCCAGAAGTTAGGACTTAGCCATATGAATGAGATCCAGGTGAGCATGAATACTATGTGTATAGTTCCACAAGTCTAGTACCTCTCAATTTAAAGACCACTAGAGAAACATCATCTGTCAGCTCCCCCCAGTATCCCTGCAACATCCAACTGTGGTAAAGAGATAGGACAACTATAACAACACTTCAGTTAAAAAAGCAGGGGAACAGGATACACATAGCAGTTACTAGTCTATGGCAATTCCGAAATTCATTTCAACACATATTGCCAATTTCTTGATTAGGACCAGTCCTGCTCCCTGGGAAAATTCTCTGAAGGTCCTGGCTTTACCCTCTGGGTTCCTGATTTTGTCCTCTGAGCTATCCTTCCTTTTCCCTAAGAAATTAACTATATTTGCAACTGAGTGGCCTTCTCAGCCTGCTTCTTGCCCAAGAAGAGTGGGGGTAGAAGTGGAGGAAGTGTCTTCTAAAATTTTGTACTCTCTTTTCCTTTTAATTCAAGATGATAGTGCTCCTATGTATGCTATTCACTGAAAAATGTTGTGGGTTTCCTAAGAATCTTACTGGACTTCATTCTATTAGACAGGAGTCACATTTACAAATCTCTTTAAGATAGGAAATTTTCTACCTTGTGTCCTATGGTTAATGTGCAATAACACCTTGAGAGTCTTAATATCCCTCCTGTTTAACAGCGAGAGTCTGAGGCATACCCACACAGCCATTAGAAGTCCTTTAGTCTAGCTGAAAGCCTCTATGAAACACTGCCTTAGATCTTTCTGAAGTCTTAACAAAGGATTTTCCAAACTCATCGAGGTGGTTCTTTGCTCTGAAGCCATTTCATATTCTGAGAATCTTCTGTTAGAAGAGACAGAAGATGTGCAACAGTTTTATTTTCAAATCATGACTCTTTAATATTTCCTCTAAATTTCACTCAAAAAGCAAGCAACTCCATAAGAGCATTATTCACAATAGACAAAAGGTGGAAGCAACTCAGTGCCTATCAACAAATGAATAAATAAACAGAATATGGTATATACATACAATGTAATATTACTCCATTAAAAAGGAAGGAAATTCTGACACGTGACAACATTGATGAAATTTTAGGACATCATACTAAGTGAAATAAACCAGCCACAAAAAGACATGCATTGTATCATTCCACTCATTTAAGATACCTAGAGCAGTCAAATACTTAGAAATAGAAGTGAGAATTGTGGTTCGAATCTAGGGGCTGGGCAGAGGAGGGGGATGGGAAATTGCTGCTTATTGGGTATGAAGTTGTAGTTTTACAAGATGAAAAGAGTTCTGGAGATTAGTTGCACAACAATATGAAGTACGTAACACTATTAAACTGTACATTTAAAAATGGTTAAATGGTAAATTGTTGTATATATTTTACCACAACTAAAAAATTTAAAAAGCCAAAACCAAAACAAAACTAAGCAGCTTTCTTTAGTTCATGCTCTTTTCTTTGTATTCTATCAGTCAGCTACAAAAAGCCATTTTACCTAGAAATTTGCTTAGCCATATCCACAAGTTCATTTGTTCACACATGACAGTGTTGCCAAACTTTCCAACTATTATGTAACAAAGGTGCTTTTTCTTTTGTTTCCAGTATCATTTCTACGCAGTCCTTTAAGACTCACCGACATATTCCCACTTTTATTAACCATTTATTTGAGGCCCTTCCGCTTCTGCCTCTGCCTGGGTCCAAAGACAGTGCCACAAATTTTAGGCTTTTGTTACATAAGCAACCCCCGCTAGGCACCAGATCCAGTTCTGGTTATCTACTGCTTGGTGTAAATGACTGATGGTAGTTGGTCTACCAGCATCTGTTTTTAATCAACTCTTTATTTTGGCAGAACTTCTTCCCTGATTCCCCATCATTGTTGACTAATGTCCTGTTAATGTCAGTTTTTCAGTGAGGGAGAATTATTGCCCAAGGTAACATGGTAAAGAAACAAAAGCAGAATTTCAACACTTTCCTTCAACCTATCCAGTTTTTCTTTCCATTCACTCTTCCATATCAGTCAATACTTTTCTGTTTGCTTGGGTTCTCTCCCTCTCTCTCTGGTCACAGTTATTTTAGCTACTATTTGTATCTCTCTAGCATCTGCAATTTTTCAGGGTTAATTTTGGGGGTGGGCTGATTTAGGAGCTGAGGGAAATTATTACAAAGACATGAAAATTTTAGTCTGGTGGGAAAAACATCATTAAAAATCAAATATTATAATAAAGGGTGCTAATGATATGAAGAAGGTAAACACAATGTGTTATGGGGAGAATAGTTTCTAAATAAGGCTTGGAATTCATGGAAGCCTTTAGAAAGGAGCCAAGTTGGAGCTATGATAGGTAAAGCACAGCTTAGGCAAAGGGACTTCAGGTATAAAGATATCTATAAAAGAATGATTTTCTGAGACAGCATGAATTATTAGGACCCCACATTAATTCTGAATTGTCTGGAACAAAGAATTTATGCAAGTGAGTGAGTGGAGGAGTTAGAAGTAGGAGGGGCCTGAATATAATGTTATACCAGGGAGCTTGGATTTCATTCTATAGGAGAGTGGGAAATACTGATTTTAAGCAAGGAATTGGGAGGATCATATTTACAGGTTTCAAAGATTAAACACACAGCAGTGTTTGATGCTTAAGCTCTAGGGCCCCTTGGTTGCACAGGAACTTTCTAAACTCCTGGAATGGGCACCAACAACGAGTTTTGTGGTCAATTGTTTTTGTAAAATTTGCAAAAAGAAGATACAACTGAATGGTCTCTTTCTACTATAATTTGCCTCCCTTGCATTTTTCCTAGGCTGTGGACATTTCCGGAAATTGGTTAAGGGGAAGTTCTGGATTATTTAGTAATATATATTAAAGTAGTCTGCAGCCACTTCTGTCTATAGCGAAGTCCCGGTAATAAAAATGTCTTCTGGTAATGATCTTACTACCCAACCAGCAGTTGTAACACAAAGATGTAGGGCCAAAGGTCATCCTATGATAAAAATATATGTTCATGATTTTGTACTTGTTTCTTAAAGAAGGACCCTAAGAGGTATAAACCTGAGGGCCTACAAACTGAGATCTTCATCTGGAGCAATGTAAGACAGGGACAAATTAGTAAATTATAAAAATTTTTTAGCTCCATGAGAGACGAAGGCCTGAAGGGTCACGGTACAGGCAGGGAGTAGACCCTAAGGAACCTGGCAACTGTTTTGATTTGGGGGATGAGTTTCAGAACAAACAAATTATCTACCAGATAACTCTAAGGTCGCCAATTCATGGAGGGAGAACGTGAGGAAAATTCCAAATTTGGTTGATGGATGAAACCCATCATTTTGGGCTTGCTGCCCTTCAGAAGGCAAAGAGAGAAGTGGAGGAAAATGCTCGTCTGCGGCTCAGCTGAGCACCCAAAGGTTTGGGGGCTGTTATCTGCTATATTTTCCATTCTCTGAAGGCCACTTACCAGGCTCTTTTGGACCCTCGTCTTCCGGGCTTCAAACCACCAAATGTCAGCCACTCCTGCGCCCTCAGAGCTTCTCAGAGGCGCCTGCTCACCGGATGTGGGCGCAGCACTTCCGCCCCAGAGGCGCATGCTCAGAGGACGCAGCGTGCAGGCGCGGAGGGCGTCTCCGCCGGCCAGGACTCTATCCGCGCAGGTGCGTGGGGCCTCTTGGCGTTTGATTGTTTGCGTTGCTGTGGCCCAACGCTCTTCCCTACGAAGAGAGCGCTGTCTTCCCACTTAATCCCTCAAGGCTCCACTTCCCTTGCAGGAAGACATGGTGCCTTCCCGAGGGCTTTGTAAGGTCTCCAGGCGGCGAGGCACAGGTGCTAATGAAGATGAGTCAGCGCTCATCTCCCAGCTGGTAAACGCACGGCTCGTTACCTTTGGTGGATTTACTCTGAGCCCAGAGAGCTTTGTGAGCCGAGTTTCTAGTCTGCGGTGACTTTTTGGTTCCCATAAAGGAACCTGGAATTAAGGAGGGAAACTTTCAGCCTTTAAGATACCGATTTTTTTTCTTTTTTTTTTTAACTTTTATAACGGAGTATAGTTGATTAATGAAAGAACGAATTTAAAATAGGACCTATACGGAGGGTGACATCTCCTTTGTACAGACTGAAGAGACCGAGATGCAGAGGAAACTAAGACATCCTGTACCAGGTAGGGTTCACTCCAACCGTGACACTGAGACTGCTTAAGCTGAGGTCACCAATGATGTCTGCTTGGTCCAAATGAAGTAGGCATATTTCAGTACCTTTCCCTCTCGACTTCTCTGAAGCATTTGGCACTGCGAACCTTCCTTCTTAAACACTCGCCCACCCATATCTTGTTTTTTTTCCCCCAGTTTTCTGTTACAAAGAAGATTGTTTTGTGTACTCTGCATCATGGGCACCTCTTCCAAAGATACCCATTTCTTAAGCCAGGTTTCTTAGGGAAGGGATCAGAGTAATTGCATCCTCCTGGTATCCTCATTTAACCCGTATCCCTGGGCCAGCAGTAGAGGATTTCCAAATGTCCACTATCTCGCGACTAAAGTGTAGCAGGATAATGGAGAAAACTTGACCTCATGATTACCAACCTTTATGGAACAAATATAAATGCATATTTTACTTACATTCTTAATAAGCCGCTGAAGAATACCCAAATGTAGTGGACAGCGGTAGTTCAGTGGGAAATTTTGTCATTGAGAAAGATGACTGGTAACTTAAGAGTGTGAATACGAATCTGCTGTGATTATACCCTGAACCATTGAGTTAGAAGTCTTACTTCAGTAAGAGGCCTATCCTGACCGCCCTTTAAAAAAAGTTTAACCTACCCATTACTCCCGTCCATCCTCCTTACCTCCTTGAAGGTGTTTTTTTTTTTTTCTCCATTGCACTTTTTAGTTTGTAATACGAACTGTAATTTACTTATTATAGCCATGGTTTATTATTTGTCTGTCCCACACTAGAGTTAAGCTCCATGAAGGTAGGGACTTTTTTTTTTTATGGCTTACTAGTGTATTTCTGATGTCAAGAACAATTTTGGCCTGTAATAGGCGCTCCGTAAGTAATTTATTGAATGAATGAAAAACTGAACGTGTTATTTTCCGACGACCATAAGTAGAGCCCGGCGTGAGCTTGCCCAACTGGCATGGCGTATTTGAAACACAGTTTTATGGGAAGTCCTGGTTGGTGAAGACAGTCAGCAAGTCAACTTATGTTTATGGAATACCTGTTCTACCCCAAGTGATAACTTCCCCAGAATGTAGCATCCATTTTCCATGAAACATTCATGATACTTTTTAAGACGTCTTAAACCTTTGGGGTTCCTTGGACAGGACCTATGTGGTTCACTTCCATGGCATCTTTTATCTTGATATGCACATACCAGACAATAAATATTTATTGAAAGAGCAAAGGAATGAACTGGGTTAAGGCAGTAGGTTATGTGGAAATTCAGCTATTTATCACATGAATAGTGTTTGTTTTATGGAATTATGGTCCACAGTAGTAGTATTTTGCAAACTGGGGCTATTTCTCTGAAGGATTTATAAGATTTTTATGATAAATTTTTGCATCTTCCTTTCAGTGATCCTGTGAAAAATGAACTTACACATATTCTGGGTTGTCTGGATAACCAGATACTGACAAGAGGTTTTGGTGTGCCTGTTTGTTTTTGTGTCTCTTTTCAGCATGTTAGCACTAGGTAATGTAGTACACACTTTGTCACAGGTTAATAAGAAAAGAACAGAGGCAGCCTTAAAAAGTAAATGATTTATTCACTCTAGTTGAAGCCCAAATGACATTAAGCCACTCTGTCAGAAGGTTTCACAGTAGTTTAAAAGGAGAAAATAGATAAGAAAAATGAGTCATAATGTGGTAAAACAGGCTTGCTGAACTAGCAGTTGGTACCATATTCCTTTTCTGAGAGGTGATTTAGTTCAGCAAAGCATAATCATTGGTGTTTTTAAATTATTTTTTTTAAATTTAAAAATTGGCTTCACAGTTTTTGCATTTGTTTTGCTATTGTGTGTGTGTATGTGTGTGTTTTGTAGCTAGAAGAGCTATAATATAAGGGATTTGAGCCCACTTTATGTTTGTATATATTTAATAATGTAATGAAAATAGTTTACGTTGGGGACATGGGACCTTGATAATGTGTTTTTACAGTTAGTGAGTTTTAGTGGGGTGTTTATGCTGTAGTCAAGTTTGTGAAAAAAAGACATTGTAGAGCTTTGGGCTTCAGGGCCTAGTTCCCAGAATATTTATTTCAAGTAAGTCTAGGTGCCATAGTTCAGGGTAAGCCAGATATGTGTTACTTCTGCTCATAAGGGTGCTGGTGGTGGTGAAGAATAGAAGAGAGGGATCTTAGGAAAATGTAGGGAGATTGGTTGGCAAAAATGGGGGAATTTTCGATAAACTTGGAGCTTTCTTTGCAATTTTGCTTTTGGCTCTGAATTTGTGAGTGCTCTTTCTTAGTGACTTTTTCCAAATGGGCAAGTGAAATGCAGTGTTTTTGTTTCCAGATTTAAAAGAGTAAACACTAATTGGATCTTCTGTGGATGGTGCAGATCCGTTTGGTGTGGAACACTGGAAGACCTAAAGGACTGTTTCAAGTCATTGTGATGGAAGATCACAGGAAAGAGATGCTTATTTTCTGATACTGTCTTCCCCTCTTAACTCATTCCCCCCTCCTCTCTTGCCCCCCTTCCCAGGTGCTGCATTGGGAAATAGGAGTAGAAAGAAATGAGATAAGGGCTTTTAAAAAAATTTACTTTAATAGAAGGGGTACTGGGAGCAGGTGTGGTTATTTCAGAGTCGACTTTGCTACCATGTCCAGAGTAATACTGTCCGGAGTTCAGTCAATCAACAGATATTTATTGAACACCTACTGTGTGCCAGGCATTATACAGGGAGCTGAAAGAGTGAACAATACAGAGTCCCTGCCTTTCATACTTTCAGTTTCTGTTCTATTGTGTCTCTGTGTACACTTGTACACTTTAGATGAATGTGAGTGGGCAATTTGAAGAGTTTTAATGCATTCTTTATGCTGATTTGTTTTATTTCTAGGGTAGCATACAGAGTTAGAAATTGTAAAGGCTCAAGTTAATTTGTTCTTTCTTTCTCTGTTTTAAGGGGTGTCATGAAAGTTGACATAAATCTTCAGAAGGTGGACATTGACCAATGTTCAAGTGATGGCTGGTTTTCAGGAACTCACAAATGTCACCTTAACAACTCAGAGGTAAGAACATGGAGATAAAGTTCTCTGAAATCAGAAGCTCAGAAATATAATACTTTTGAATATGTTGTATTTGTGTGGGTAAGTGAACAAGAGGCATCTTACTGGGAAAAAAATGTCCTATGCAGGTCTAAATGTTGCCAAATGAACTGAAAGAGGAGTAGAAAATGAAATTTGTTTGGAATTAACTGTTCATTTGGGGACTAAGAGAAGGCTGAAACTAAGATTGCGTCTGAAGTTTGGCTTTAGTCAAAGGCTGACCCTGTTGTTCAAAATGGGCTGGAAATTAAAATAGCCATGAAGTAAGAAACCAATCCCAGGAGGGGTCAACCAAATTATGCACATTTTTATGGAATATGATGGTTGTTGAAACATTGATGGTATTCGTTCAGATACCCTGCCATCTGCTAGAAAAGCAGTAGTGGAAAGTATGGCCAGGTGATTTTGAAGTAAAGGAGAAAACTGTACACAGGAAACTGGAAAGGAAATGTGTGTATTTGGTGTGTTTTTTCCAATTTTCAATTCCTGTCCATACTTGATTTCATGGAAGTCTGGTTGGTAAGGAACAGGGAGAGAGATCATACCGCTGGAAATGACTATCACTTGTCTTTTTTTTTTTTAAATTGTTATTGAATGAATGGGTGTTTCAATTCTGTAGTGCTATACAATTTTCAAGTTTCACACAGGTGATTTCATATAATCCCATAATAGCCCATTTTTTCCTCTACCCCAATGATGTCCCTCCCCCATTCCCTCTCCCCACTGGTAACCACTAGTTTGTTCTCTGTATCTGTGAGTCTGCTGCTTTTTTTTTTATATTCACTAGTTTGTTGCATTTTTAAAGTTCCACATATAAATGATTTGTCTTTTCCTGTCTGTCTTATTATACTTAGCATAATGTCCTCCAAGTCCATCCATGTTTCTGCAAATGGCAAAATTTCATTCTTTTTATGGCTAGCTAGTATTACAAAGTGTATATATATACACATACTACATCTTCTTTATTCATTCATCTGTTGATGGATACTTAGGTTGCTTCCATATCTTGGCAATTGTAAGTAATGCTGCTACGAGCATTGGGGTGCGTGTGTCTTTTTGAGTTGGTGTCATTTGTCTTTTGTAGTTTTAGAGATGACATGTGATGACATCCTCATTTCATTTTTAATAATCTATCTCTCAGGTCCCCAAAATGCTCTAAAACAAATGTAAAGTAAAGCTCCTGACCTTAAATACTTGGGCTGTTTCAACTTTGAGTCCATGAATTTATGAGGAAAGTCAGCTTGATTTATTTAAAATAGGGCATATTTCCATAAATGTAGTAATCTGCATCTTCAACTTAAATTTTTGCCACATACTCCTGTAGCCCACCACTACCCGGATAATCTTCCACAGTTCCCCACATCCCTGCTACATTCCATACACACCTCCATCTGCCCTCCATACTTCCCACTACTATACCCCTCAACCCTCTCACCGCCTAACCCCCCTAGAAGCCCCCGTAATCCCTCACATCCCTCTAAGCCCATCGCACATCCCCACCATGTTCCCATGACCCCCACTTCCTCAGTACCCCACACATCCCCACTCCCACATCTCTATACACCCCCACATAGCCAACCCTCCACACAGCCCTCACTTACTTCACTCCCTGCCCCCAAATTGGGACCCAGTTATGTCAATGAAATGTTTCTGTCTTGTCAAGTCTCAGAGGTCAAGATCCTCTTTTCACTTCCCTTCACTATTCTTATGGTTTTGAACTTTTCTGAGTTCCCACTTCCCTTTGGATGGTTCTGGCATTTCTGAAGATATGAATTTCAGTCACTGATTTGGTAAATATCTGTAGCCTGGTTATCATCTCCATGCCAGTGGCATATAGCTACGTAGCATTGTGTTTTAGCCAGAGTGGAATTTTTTCTGCATGGGTGTCGTATTGTGGATATTGATCTGTATGTGCTCATTTCTCTATAGCCTTGTTTCAGTGGTGCTCCTGGGCGGTTCAATAAGCAGTCTGTCTGGAAACAAGGAGATATTTGCTTATCAGTCTGTTACAGTTGCTGCTCGCCTCTAATGATCTTGGTATGGTTTTTCCTCATAGCACATCTATGTATTTGACTGGATGGTCTCATTGGGCACCTTTTGGAAGATTGATTTATTTTTACTGCATCAGGGTTATCACGTTTCTGGGGGTTGTGTCTTTTTAAAGCTTTCGAATAAACTGAGCTATTTCCAGATAAAATATTATCCTCTTTTCTGGTAATCAAAGATTAGCGTGAAATGTGTAACTTTTGGCTTTATTTATGGAAGCATTGTGTTTATTCAATTCCTATAGGAAAAAACAGGAAAAACACCCCATAAGACAACCAACAGTTCAATGAATCTCATTTGAAAATGTTGTAGAAAGAGGTTCAATGATCAAAAAATGACATCAACAAACACTGAATCTATAAAAATGCATGTTTGGACTTAAACTCTGGATGCCTCGACCCCTTTACTTGCCCAGGTCCTTGGATTGGGAGTAGGAGATCTTGGTGTCCTAGGCTGGGTCCCTGAGGCCCTTGGTGGGTAGTCTGATTGATACAGGGTTGGCCTGGTACTCTTCACACCTTTTTGTTGGGCTTCTTTAAGGTTCTGGAGTTGATGCTGGTCACTCTAGGCACCTGCCGCCAGTCCATACCACATCCTCAGACTCGAGACTTTGGAAAGTCTTTCAGTCCTTCCCTGTAGTGATGTGAGTTGAAGACTAGGAACTGGTTTCTATTGATGTTTTTATTGCTTGGGAAAACAAAGAAAAACGCTTGTTCAGGTTGTCTTTCATCTGCACTGACTCTCCTTTGTTCTTTGTCACAGATCTTCTGTTGCAGACCCCAAAGATCATTGTGTAAACCGGCTTGTTTGGGGATGTACTTAACATAATGTGTATTTGTAGGGTGTAGGGGCCTGTCTGTGAAACAGACACACTCATCATGTTTACTGTGGGTTTTATTTTGCCAATGTTTAATGTTCTTCTCTTGTAAATACCACAGGGAGGTACAAGTTTCAAAGTTATAATTGAGGCAAACTTTTCACTTAAAAATTTTTTTTCCAGTGTGGTGACTTTCAGCCTCCAAGGTATCTTAAACTAGTACAGCGAGTCTGATGTTGGAAACAGATAAGTGGTATGTAACCAGCGTTAGAAGCCTCAGGAGCATTTTAGAAAGGCATGGGATGGTTTGTGAGGAAAATAATTTCTCAACAAATTTGGGTTGTTATCGAGTCTAGTAGGCCAATAAGTATTTTTTGCAGGGCATAGTAAAATGAGATCTGAGGTGACACCCGGAACCGGATTGCAGGATTATTTTGGCTGTTTTTATAACTGATCCAGGTTACTGCTACCTGTACTTGATCATGTTTTCAGTGTCCATTTAAATAATTCTTGACCTATTATATATCATTGTTTGCTTTGAGTACACAAAATACTCTTCTACAGAATAGTTTATTAAAAACATTCAAATAAATTGGTATTTTTGTTTTAAAGATTTTCTTTTGCTTTGTTTCCATTAGGAGAATTTTTTAAATCACTATTTGAAGTAGGAAACATTAGGACAGTGACCTTGAAACTTCTTGATTATATTCTATTAGTAAAAATGCTTTAAGCATTCACCAGTAGTATTTATATGTCTTTTAATCTATAAAGTTTATGCACCTTTTGTTATATATTCTGTATATTATAAATCAGAAAACTTAATCAGGCTGAGATAAAGAAGAAATACTGTTTTAATGTAGATTATATTTTATAAAAATAAATATATCTTTAATGAGAGCAATGTAATTGGCTGATGTTACAATTTTTGAAAAATTTTCAGTGACAGTGTTATGATTGATTATGCTTCATCATTAAAAATATCTTAGTTTAATATTTAGTAATGCAATGATTCAGAGGTCTCTAAATTCAGTTTATTTTTATACTTAGTTTTAATGTCTGTCATAGTTGAAAATATGTCTCACAAGGCCGTGTCAGTCCAAATTGAAGAAATAAGTTATTGACTGTATTTGCTAAATAACAATGTTCATTTTTCGGTTCCATCTACCAGTTTTGCAAAGGTTTTTTTCAGAAATACAGATGACAGTTTTTCATCTTACTTGATGTCTATTAGTCCCTGAAAACTAATTGGGAAGCTGGGCATTTTAATATTTTAAAAGAATAGGTTAAACATCCACTCAAACTTTCATGGGGAATATTTTCAAACAGATTAGGAAATTTTATTTCCAAGTTTAAACTGTATGGCTATGTGAGTATTTATAGTTTTTGGCAACAAAAACCACATAACACTGAAAACATTTCCAAATATCCATTTTCAAAATTCTCACTTCAAAAGGCTTTCTCATGGATTATTAAAATGTCACATTTACTTTGAAGGAGGAGCTTATATATTTAAAAAAAACCAACCCTGCTGCATAGATACTATTGACACCCACTTGTCATCATAGAGCAGGTCAGCAAATTTAGAACATTTGCCTTTTTTTTGTAAAGAGCAATGAAATGCGTAACTAATCTTCCAGTTCAGAAGCAGGTAGTTCACTTTGAGATAATCAGAAAATCTATATGTGGGAAAAGGTTTTCCAGGTCACACATCATCTTATTATGAAGAATTGTAAATATTCTACAATTTAAAATAATGTACTCTGTAAATCCACTGAGACGGTCAATTATAAAAGGTGATACATTGAAATGTGAAAGCAAATATAGGAACCAAGTAATCACTGTTAATATTTCTTGTCTTAGAACTCCCAGTTTATCTCCAGGATACCTCAGGTGCCATATCAGCATTATTTTCATGTGAAATGTGAGTTGGGCAAAGGCATTAATGTCAATCCAAGTCTTAGATATACTGAAGCTAAATTTATCTCTTATTTTTGTTGTTAAAAATGTTAAATATAAATGGAAAATTTAGCATTTTTTCCTCACACATGTGCTCTGCTTTGGAGACCACTTCTTGAGGTTATCAGATTCATTGCTCTATCCAGAATCACGGGAATGGTTGTGTTGTCAACTCAGCCAGTGGTTTTATATAGTGCTAAGACAGTTTTCCGATATCTGTTCTTCTCTATTGAATGCACTGGAAGAGAGTCTCCATGTAGCTCCTTACTTCAGTGGAGTAAGTCAATGAACCTCTAAAGAAATATTTTTAAGAAGTTAAAATATGAGAAAGGATATAATTTAGTACACAAGAGAAGAAATTTAATGCAAAAATCTAAAGGAAGCAGAAGGAATTAATCAAAGAGAATGCTCTTTTGAAAGCCCTCTTATATACAGAACATAGCTTAATCATTTAGCTACAGCAGGATTTACTTTTCTAGAGCTCTTTTATTTAATTCAATTTCTGATTGAGTGAAATTGTTTAGAAACAATTGTATATTAGTTTTCATCTTGTAGCAGAAATCTCAACATTGCAAGTTCTGCATTACAGATATTATCATTCACCTATCTCTAGAACTGTCCTTTTCAATATGAGAGCCACAAGCTACATATGGCTATTGAAATGAAAGTCCATTAAAATTAAACAAAGAATTCAGGTCTTTGGCTTCATTAACCTGGTTTGACATATGTAATAGCCACATGGAACCATTGGACACTGGACAATGTAGAGAACAAGCTGGGCTCTAGAATATGGACTAGCTTATAGTGTAGTCAGACCACACAAATTATTGAAACCTTTCAGGTGCCTGAATTTCCTCATATGGGTGAATCAGTAACATTGCCTTTAAATTCACTAAGGGACATTTACGGGCAAACTTGAAATGAATTTTGGCTTACGTAATCGTGACCTACTGTATTAACTCAATTGAAAATAAATAATGAGAAACCTGCAAACTATTTTTTTTAACTTTTTATTTTTTTATTTTTTACAATAAACTGCATATATTTAGAGTGTACAATTTGGTATCCCAGTCTCCCAATTCGTTCCCCCCCCCAGCCCTCCCCGCTTTCCCTGCTTGGTGTCCATATGTTTGTTCTCCACATCTGTGTCTCTATTTCTGCCTTGCAAACCGGTTGATTTGTACCATTTTTCTATAGTCCACATATATGTGTTAATATACAATATTTGTTTTTCTCTTTCTGACTCACTTCACTCTGTATGACAGTCTCTAGGTCCATCCATGTCTCTAAAAATGTCCCAGTTTCATTGCTTTTTACAGCTGAGTAATATTCCATTGTATGTATGTACCACATCTTCTTTATCCATTCATCTGTTGATGGACATTTAGGTTGCTTCCATGTCCTGGCTATTGTAAATAGTGCTGCAATGAACAGTGGAGTGCATGTGTCTTTTTGAATTATGGTGTTCTCTGGGTATATGCCCAGTAGTGGGATCTGCAAACTATTTTTTTTAATTTATTTATTATTTTTTTTGGAGGGGTACACCAAGTGCAAACTATTTTTAATGCTATTATTTTACACTGAAAACTGTAAAAAATCTTCCAGTAAATGGAGAAAAATAGATAGTGGTAATCTTCTAGATATTTAAATTTCCATTGTGTTTATAGTAAAACTTCTGTTTTCTCTCATTAATACAAAATGTGATTAATGTGAAATCACACTCTTCTGCTAGGATGCAGGGCAGTGATCAGGTGTTCATTGGTGCCTAGCACAGTGGCTGGCCCACTCTGTGGGTAGATGGCCTCCTTATAATATAGTTATTTCTCCTACTGGAATTACTCAAAATAAAGTTAAGCAGCCACTCAGATAGTTGAAGGCTGTTGTCATTCTGTTCCTAAGCAGCCACTCAGATAGTTGAAGGCTGTTGTCATTCTGTTCCTAAGTCTTTCTTTTAGGCTAAATATCTTCTGGTTCAGTCAAGTATCATTGTTTAACCAAAAGAGACCATACCACTACTGTATGACTCCCCATTTGTTTTTGAGATTGTGAAGACCTAACTTGTTTGATTTTGTTACATAGTCCTTTCTAAAATTGATAGAAAACTGATTATATTTTCAGAGTTTTCACTATGCTCCTGAGAGCTATTTGGGCTAGATATTCTGGACTTGTTCCAAAACTAGAGTTAGGAAATACTATTCCAAGATAACTGTACTGGGGTGCCTAATAAGTCAGTTAAGGGAAAGCTCGCTTTCTTTTTTTTAAATTATTTTTTTTTAACTTTTAATTTTATATTGGAGTATAGTTGATTAACAATGTTGTGGTAGTTTCAGGTATACAGCAAATGATTCAGTTATACGTATATTGTATATGTGTAGTAAGATGTTATGGAAAGACCCGAACGAACGTTTTGGCCAACCCAGCATGTATTTGTTCTTTTTCAAAATCTTGTTCAGAGCTGGCTCTCTTGTTCAGAGAAAGATGTTTCCAGCAACAGAGCAAGGGTTCACCGGTGGCTATTGCCGTCTTGTAGTTGGGGGAGAGAGAGAGAAAATTTTGCAGGGCTCATAAAAGCTTCATGCAACATTGGCAGTATGGTTGGAGTAGGTGCCTCTTAAATATCTTTGCAACCCTAAGATTTTATACTTCTAGCATACTGTAAAGGTAACAACTAAAAGGTGTTTCCATCCAAAAGCAATGCTCTGATTATCCTTGCATTGGCAATACCTTGATTTCTCACATTATGTGTGATTGTGCCTGCCAAACTTGAGATTTTCTTGTTTTGCTCTGTGATAATGATAAAGCTATCTGTTATTCGTCATTGGCACCTTCATTCAAGCTACCTTATAGGACCTGATTTCTACTTACTCATTAAGCACTTAGGCGATGGTTGTGCAGGACTAATAGGTTCTGATGGAAGTGAGAAGGAAAAGCCAAAACATATTTAGTTGATTTTAGGTTGCGAACCTGGGATAATATGAGCCAGAAAGGAGGCAATATAGGGGAGTATCGTTTTTTTTTCTCTTTAATTTGCTTCTTTTCTTTATGAAGGAATCAGACGCCAGATACCTTAGGGTAGAAGATAAATCCAGTTTTCCACTCTGATAAGGTCATGATATTCAGTATCTGTTCCTGAATAACACTCCTTTCTGTACATTCCATGTCACTGGATTGTATCACCAACCTTCTTGAACATATTGATCTAATGTTGGGACCTTTGAAGTATTTGCATTAGAATGTACAAAGGGGGAGCATGTCCTGTCTATTTAAGGTGAATAGACTCTTTCTCTAGATCGATCTGTCTCATATCTTTATCTCTATTTGTCTGTCTATTTGAGATATAAAACCATTAAATCTTGATTTATACCCTTCTACTTTATCAACTTTATGGACTACATAAAATTTTTTTTTAAAAAAACCTTACAAGATCTTACTCATAAGATCTCTTATCAGTAGTGTAGGTAAAGGCACTTTTGATAATACTTGCTAGTAATTTTTCTTTAGCCCAAGCTTGAAAAGTCTATGAGATGCCAAAAATGAAGTGTCCCTTTGATACAAGTTTGTTTTTCCATCTCTGAGAAAATTATTTAATAATAAAAAGCAAGATGTATCCATTTCATACTTAATTATCAGATGAGTTACATATTATTGTTATCCCTATTTTCTAGACAAGAAAATTAAGACTTAGAGTGATTTAAGTAACTTGACTACGTTCATAAAACTAGTAAGTGGTATTTCAGTATTTTATAGGAATGTACTGTGGGTGACATATGGTTGTTTGGAAAGAGAATCACTAACTGGTAATGGCCAGTGGGCTGATACTGTTAGTCTGGTGGTTTTACCCATGGGAGTTCACCCAAGAGGCATGCTGGAATCATACTTACTTAACTAATTGGTTAGGAGTATACCAATCAGGAAGAACTGATCTAGCTCTCAGGTGGCCGAAACAGATTTCCAAGAGGGTGTGGCAAGCTCACACAGAAATTTGAATTAGGATAAAATATACAAGGGCCTCCATCTTGTCGGTGTGTGAGTGGCAGCAGCAGCAGTTTCTTGCCAATGGTGGTACTCTTGTTTCAATGCAAGGCAGTGATTTGGGATGGTAGGAATGTCCAGTTTGAAACTGATCTCGAGGGATAAGATCCATCTCCTTAGACAGAAGTTGGTGAGGGCTATACACATTGTCTGGGCATCACTGAAGAGGGCAGGTGTTAAGGAAAGGGACCTATTCCTAGCAGGGAGTTAGAATACAAATCAGAATGTAGGAATTAAACAAAGGTGAATATGGAGGATTGCAACTCACTAGGTACGGGGATGCCAAGGGGATCTACTGTATTTATGATAATTTATAAATACATTTTATTTTATTTTATTTATTTATTTTTTAAATTTTATTTATTTATTTATTATTTTTGGGGGGATACACCAAGTTCAATCATCTGTTTTTGTACACATATCCCCGTATTCCCTCCCTCCCTCGACTCCCCCCCCACCCTCTCTCGAGTCCCCCCTACCCTCCCCGTCCCAGTCCTCTAAGGCATCATCCATCCTCGAGTTGAACTCCCTTTGTTATACAACAACTTCTCACTGGCTATCTATTTTACAGTTGGTAGTATATATATGTCTGTGCTACTCTCTCGCTTCGTCTCAGTTTCCCCTTCACCCCCCGCCCCCTTATAAATACAGTTTAGACTCTAAGTATTGCTGAAGAAAAACATCTAAAATACTCCCAAACTTCTCTATGAAGAACTCAGGGGTTAGAGTGGGACTGAGCTTAAAGGTGGGCATGTGCACATGCGACCAGGCTACAGGAGGCTGGGCAAGGAGATTGACTTACATATAGCAACGCGTATGAACTCAAAGGACTCCATTTCTTGATCTTTTCAATGCGGTGAGAGAACATCTGATGAAATATGAAGTTAGTGAACAGATTTGGAGTATGTAGCTAAATTTATAACGGAGTCAATTAGGGAAAAAAAATCCCTGCCTATTAAACCATTGCTTTTGTCATTTTCAGTAGCAGAAAAATTGCTACTTGTCCGATTCTAGATATGAGAGGCAATCAGAATGTACAGTGAGTGCCTGAGGGTGACTTTTTAGGGGTTAAATATAGCTTTGCATCATTAGTTTATGTGGGGAAAAAAATCCCATTATGACAGCAAATCAGATCTAATCTGGCACTCCCTCTGCTACAATTATATAAAATATGGTGGAAACTTGTCAAAGCTTTCAGTGAGAAATGAGGCTACTGATGCTTGGCAGCCCCCTTTTTGAGCGCAGTGAAGAATCATGTTGCTTAGCTACAGCCCTTGGCTGATTTAGAAACCTTTAACGGACTGTATTATACAAGAGTTAAACTCTATTCCTTGATTGTTTTTTTTCCCCTAAGATAAAAAACCTTATTTACCACCTTCTTATTTTTGTGGTATCTTTACCGAGTCATTTATGTCTATTCACACAGGACAAGTTTCGATTTATCATTGTTTTTCCCTCCCCAGGGTTTATAGATTGAGAGAGAACAAGTGGGTGGTTGATGATACAAGCAGAACATAAAGTATTGAAATAACTTAAATGCTTTTGCTGGCAAAGTCATGTGCAAGTGTCTATTTCAATTTTTTTTGGTCATTTAAAGTCATGTTTTTACACTTTTTCTGCTTATTCATAGTTTGAGTTGCTGTTGTCTTTGTAACATACAAGAATGTATAACATTTAGTTATATTTTTTGTATTTCAAAATGTAAACTGACATACAGGTGTATGCAAACGTATAGGGAACAGTGAATGCAACTGATGAAACAAGAGTAAGTGTGGGGGCTGGAGTTGGAACCAAAACACTGAAAACAGAAGGATTAAGGGGAAAAACAAAGAAGAACTGTAAATGAAGAAGTTTATAGCAATTATTGTACATGAAGTAGAAAAGTATGTAAAGGGGGAAATGTCAGATGTGTCAGAGACCATTTCAATGGGATAAAAATACTCAAGGACTCTTAATTCTGGAGGAGATTCTAAAAGGCTTTTGGTTCATGCTCTGTCTCCAGAAAGGAGTATTTTTTTAAATACTGTTCTAAATATGTAGATATCCACTTTATTTTTATAGCTCTTCAGGAAAGAGAGCTGTCCCTCAGCAATGCTTTCTAACATCTTACCATAATTATTGTAATGAAGTAGAGCCATGACCTAATCTCGATTATGTAATTATTCGGTAGATTTTACCATGGGCTTGTCAGTACAATCTGTTTTATACGCGCAAAAGCAATTTTTCCTGCTTCACAATTCTATGATTACCTGAAGGAAAGTCTGTAGAGCTGATTCTATATTTACATTCAGAGAGAGGGTAATGGTTAATTGTCTCTACAGGCTTGGCTCCATGATGTTTCTAATTCTGCTGAAGGCCAGATTTCATAGACTTAGAAGCTAAACCACTTTGTTTATGGGTTTCGTTTTTATGCTGGTCTGCAAATCACCTTCATTTGCCACCTTTTAAAATATGTTTGTTTAATATTATCATTTTCAGAGTGTAGTCCTGGAACCCCTCAAGTAAGGATCCCTGAGGGTCCTCAAGACCCTTTTAAGGAATTCTGTGAGTTAAACCTTTACATAATAATTTTAATAATAATTCAGAGACATTATTTGCCTTTTGAACTCTCTATTCTCTTATGGGTGTACAGAGGATATTCATAAGATATTCTTAATATATGATATAGAAACAGATTAAATGCAGAAAGAGATGTGAGAATCTAGTTGTCTTCTAATAAGCCAGACTTTAAGGAGATTTGCAGACATGTACAACAGTGATACTCTTCTTGCTAAGTTTTTTATTTTTGTAAAATATAGTTATTTTTCATAAATATATTAATATGTAATGACTATTTTTAAATGAATTAATAAATATTTTGGAAATTTCTCCATTTAATATTTAAGCTAGTAAATATCAATGGATATAACCAACATAAATAAAAGCTCTTTGATATTCTCAATAGTTTTCAAGAGTGTAAAGGGGTCCCAAGATCAAAAAGTTTGAGAGGTCCAATCTAGTGCGTTCCTTAGCTCCTGTGTGATTCTGACCTTGACTCTGCTTCCTGCTTCTGTGCTTTCTCTCTCTCCCTTAACTTTGATGATTCTACTGACAGATTTCTGTATCCCACTTCTCCCCTCCATCTTCGCTCCTGATAATTTTAGCTTCAGACTCCACTGAACCTTCAGCCTAGTGTCATGAGAATTGGTGGCTGACAGGACAGTGAACACATTAGTTAAAACGGCAATCTGTCTAAAAATAAAATTTCACATGTTAAGTTTGATATGTATTTCTAACTATAGTGACTGCATTACAGGTAAAAATCTTCATGTATTATTTCACTTATTAGTTTGAATAAAAAAGACACTTTTAGGATTTTGATTTTTATTTCATTTTTTAACAGCTTGGCCACAACATGAAAGAATGGAGTATACCGTATTTTATCCTTCAAACTTCATGTTAAAATTTTAAATGTAAATAAAAAATCATTTACGCAAAGCACGTAGAACTGTACAGAATTCTGCAGCCTTACGTGTGTAAAAAGGCCAATGTGTCTGCTTAGCTATTGCTGTTTATTAATAAATGGCATATTCAGGTAATGCCTGAAAATTTTCTTCTTAAGATTGGTCTGAAATTTTACTCCTCTCATTTGGTAAGCTGGTCAGCAACTATTTAATTTTTGTTTTTAATTAATGAATTGTGAATTCAGTAAACATTTTTTTCTGTTCAGTCAAGATAGTCTTTGGATCAAATGAATACCAAGTACGTGTAAAATTAAAACTCAATTTAGTATTTTATTCCCTTGTTGAAATATCAGAGATCCCAGAACCTTTTTTTTTTTTTTTAACATGAAAGACTTCATAAAGCTTTCTTTAAACAGGATAAATATTTGATTAGTGGCTATACAATGTTTTGTTACCCTGCAACAATAATATATATGTTGCAGCTATGGGTGAGGTATTGAGTGAGAATGACTGGAAATGAAATTCTACATCTTTTTACCTCTGTCAGGGTTGATTAAATCTTGAGTTTTAAAAGTGCTCAGTAGCTAGGTCTCTGGTGGCAATGTGTCGAGCTTTTTCCCTTTTCCTCATTCCCACGACCAGTCACTTGTGAGTTCTTGTCCGTTCTACCTCAGTATCTCGTCAATTCGTTTTCTTCTCTCATTCTTACTACAACTGACTTAGTTCTAGTGCTAGTTGTTTCTTGCTTGGACTTTTGTAGTACTCTACTCCTGTCTTCAGTCTTATTCTTCTTCAATTCATTATCTGTGCTGCTGCCAATGTGATTTTTTAAAAAATTGATGTGATTATATTTCCTGTATTTTTTTTTTTGGATATAGTGTTGCAAAGCAGTTAAAAGTGCTGACTTTGGATTCAGATTGCCTGAGTTTCTTAATTTTTCCATGCTTCCAGCTTCTTTAAATGGGAATTAATGTATGATATATGCAAAATGCTTTGCACATGCATTCTCTGTAGATATTAGCTATTTTCCATAGCACTTTGTATGCTTGAAATTATTAATTATTTATAATCATTTATGTCTATCTTCCATGCTAGACTGTAAGCTCCAGGAGTGGAGAAACCACATCAGTTATGTTCACCGTTGTATCTCAAGTGCCATAACAACGTCTATAATAAAGGCAGTAACAAATATTTGTGGTTGACTGCTTAATATTCTTCAGTGACTCTCAATCTCTGGAGTAAAAGCCACCTTATACATGGCTTTCTAAATCTAAATTTCTTCTCATTCTACAATACCTGGTAACTTGGCTTTCATGATTCTACTGTGGTGTTTCATGTCTCCATGCAAATATTTGCATAGGCTCTGCCTTTGGAATAACATACTATTTCTTACTTTGGCCACCTGAAAGTTCCTGCATATTCTTGGAGTCCTAGGTTGATCCTCTGTGACCTCTTGGCAGCCTATTCCCCTTCAGGCAGAGCAAGTTCTTTCTTATGTGCCACTGTAAAATACATTGTATATATTTTAGTTTTAACACCTATAATGCTGTATTAAAATGACATTATTAATTACAATAGCTACTTTCATCAGATGCCTACCCTATTATTGACATACATATATGTGTGTGTGTACATATATAGGTGTATATGTGTGTGTGCATGTGAATTTAATCCTCAAAATAGTTCTAGAAAATACCTATTATTCCAATTTTATAGATGAGGAAACTGAGGCTCAGCTACTTAAAAAAATCAGTATAGGTTAAATTTTTTAAGAGATAAATTTATTTAATTATTTATTTATTGGCTGCATGGGTGTTTGTTGCTGCGTGCAGGCTTTCTTTAGTTGTGGTGAGCAGGGACTACTCTTCATTGTGGTGTACAGGCTTCTCATAGCAGTGGCTTCTCTTGTTGCGGAGCATGGGCTCTAGGCACATGGACTTCAGTAGTTGCAGCTCACAGGCTCAGTAGTTGTGGCACACGGGCTTAGTTGCTCCTCGGCATGTGGGATCTTCCCTGACCGGGGATCGAACCTGTGTCCCCAGCACTGGCAGGTGGATTCTTAACCACTGTACCACCAGGGAAGTCCCAATATAAGGATTCTTAAAATACAGTTTGTTATTGTTTGCTCTTCCCAGACTTTATGTTTTAGTTAAGAATTTGGACTGATCAGTTGCTGATGCAAGAGTACCTTTAGGCAAGGGCTGTGGCCTACTCATACATCCTATTGGTATGGCTGCTCTTGTAGTTTAATTTCATGTATAATATCATATTCGTGTTATAGAGTATCTCCTATGATGACTGTTTTCATCACTGTATCACACCTATAAGAAAGATTTAGATTAATTCTACCATAGCTTGCCAGGTAGTCCATCTTCCTCCAGGAATGGGAGATTCTAGGCACAGCCTGATTACTCATGATACTCTTCCTAGTATGTGAAAACCTTCTTGGGTACTTAAATTGTAGGTCTAACTTTAATTTGTTTTATATTTTACTTCATTTATTTAATTTACTCATTGTAAGCAATTCTAATTAAAAATGAATAAGGATTCAATTAAAATTGATGGTTTTCTTATTAGGCATCTTCTATTATCACAAATACTATAATCAAATACTATTATTTTTAGAATCAAATAAAAACTCTGTACATGCCACAATGACTTAGTTATGTGCTTTAGTTTCTGTTGTTTTTCATTTGTGATAGATGCATTTTGTAAAAAGGGTGTAAAGAATTCAGAGTAGGTGGCTCTACAAATTGACTAGTGATTATTCTCAATTCACCATTGTCAAGTATTTTTGTCACTTATCTAGACTTGAAAGAGTGAATGAACACATGATGCTTTTAATAACTGCATCTTTCTTTTTGACATAAAAATAGAGAGCTTTACAAATACTATTCTGCTAAATCCATATAAATTCTCCTCCACCATCAAACCACCAAATTAAAAATTAGATTTTTTTTGATAGGAAGCTTTTCAGTATGTATAAATGTATAATTGGAACTTCATCAGGTTTTAGCCTTCCTATCTGCCCCACCCTCCTTCTGTTTTTTCATTTGCCTGTCTTTCCTTATTTTTTTAATCTCTTCTGTTTTTTCCTTTTTCCCTCTGCTCTCTTCCTTTTCCCCTTTCCTGTTCTTATCTTTCTTTTCCTTTTTTAAAAAACTCTGTTAATTCCCAGAAAGTAAAATGAAAGCTAGAAGTTTTAATTTCCAATAAATGTTGGCCTAAAAAATAGTACGACTTGGGCCAAGGTTCTAGGAGTCCCAAGCATTCCTAGAGCAGTGGCGACATATCTTTTAAAGTATGATTATACTTCTAATATCTGTTAGTTGAGAAAACATAGTAAACTAATCATTTTATTACAGTGGCCTTACATATATTTGAAAAATAAGATATAAATGGTCAAGATATGTTTTTAATTTAAATTTGATTGCTTGTTGTGGTTTCTTGAGCTTTTTGAGCTTCTTGAGGTGACTGTGTGACTCCACAGAGGTTTATGAATTACAGTTTAGGGCTTCCTAGGTGGCGCAGTGGTTAAGAATCCGCCTGCCAATGAATTACAGTTTACATAGTAGTTTCAGAGAATTTTGGAATTTACTTTCTGACTCATCTAGTTCTGCTTTTAAAAACGTGTGTATGACTTAAACCAAATCAAGAACAGAATGTATTAGAAAACATGATTTGGTTCCATACATACCATGCAAAAATACCAACCCAGCAGTAGATCTTCCTTAAGCCTAGTAAAATACCTCCAGAACATGATCCCATTTAGGTCTCTTGTTCAGGACTCCACAATTAGAATATACTCTATTGAATTCCTTCACACATTTAGCTTCACATATTCTGCAGGTGTCATGGGCATGAAGATCAAGGAAATTTGATCCTTTTTGAGTTTTACAGTTAAAAAAGAGCCCCAGGGAAATATTATGAGGTCTAATCATACATGTCAATCACACATTATAATTCATAACTGGAAAGATTATCTTCTGAGAATGCACATTCATTGGTGTGTTGTAGAGGTGAGAGTCAGTGGTGGTGGAGGGGTGGGGATGGCATGGAATATTTATGGAGTGAAGAAACTGGAAGGGAAATTGGAAGGGAAAGCCTGCCTCTGAAGTGAACTCATTGTAATTTTCTTTAACTCTTGCTAATAAAGAGGTAATTTTGATCATTTTTAGATGGGAGAGAAAAGATGAGGTGAGTTACTAGGGGGTTTCTTTTCCTTTGTCATATTCAAGGAGGTATGGAGTGGGAGATAGCAGAGAAAGGACCAGCAGCAGCAAATAACCTCAAGATTGACCAGTTATGATTCAAAAAATATTGTTATCACCAAGTTTGGTGGCACTTATTACCCTATATTTTTTCTTCTAGAGAAGCTATAAATAAATAATTTGTGAAGCTAATCTTGTTTAAATGTTTATGCCAGTAAACTTTAAAGCATCTTTTTTTGAAATGTTTCTGCCAGTAAGATTTAAAACATCTTTTTAGAGTCTTAAATATTGAGCATGTATGGTCAGTTACACTTAAATTTATGTCTAATTTGGGAAAGAATGTTTGAATTAGTCATCTTCTTCCAGCTATTTTTGTATTATTATTCCAGTGTCAGTGTCTAAAGAAGCAAATGCGATTTGAAAATCAGTCTATCTATAGGGTGTTATTACCACAGTTGATTGCATAATTGAACATTTTATTTTTATAAAATTCCTCCAGAATTGCAAAGTAATTCTTATTTATTTTAATCATGAAAACAACACAAAGGCTAAAAAGAAGAAAAAAATTACTGCCTACATTTCCTCTTTTCATCAGCCTCGAATTTCACTCTTTTCCATACCCTTTCCAGTACTAGATGCTAGTTATTTTTTGTAAATTTGATGGGAAAAAAAAGTACTTAATTATTCCTTCAATTTACATTTCCCTAATAACTAATAAGGTTAAACAATGCATGAAAAAAATGAGAAGTTCATCAAAGGGATAGAAATCATAAAGAGAACTAAACAGAAATTCTGGAGCTGATAAGTACAGCAAATTAAATGAAAAAAAGCAATAGAGAGCTTCAACATTAGGCTCAATCATGCAGTACAGAGAATCTGTGAACTTGAAGACAGATTTCTTGATAATATCCAGTCATAGGGTAAAAAGAAATAAGAATGAAAAAGCATGAAGAAAGCCTGTGTGAATTATGGGATACCATAAAGCAAAACAACGTTCACATTATAGAAGTCCCAGAAAGAGAAGAGAGAGAAAGGGACAGTAAACTTATTTAAAGAAATAGTTGCTGAAAACATCCCAAATCTGGGGAGAAATATGGCCATCCAACGACATGAAGCTCAAATATGTCCAAACAGATTCAACCAAAAGAGATATTCACTGAGGCACATTGTAATCAAACTCTTAAAAATCAAAGACAGAATTTTGAAAGCAGCAAGAGAAAAACGAGTCATCACATAAAAGAGAACTCAGCATATTTCTCAGCAGAAATCTTATAGGCCAGGAGAGAGTGGGTGATATATTCAAAATGGTCAGAGAAAAAAACAACCTGCCAAACAAGAATAGTTTACCCAGCAAAGTTGTCCCTCAGAAATTAAGGAGAAAGATTTTTCCAAAGAAACAAAAGCTGAGGAAATTTATCACCACTAGACCTACCTTACAAGAAATGCTAAAGGGATTTTTCAAGCTGAAAGGAAAGAGTGCTCATTAGTAACATGAAAACATATGAAAGTAGAAAAGTCACTAGTAAAGGTAAATATGTAGTCAGTCTGATATTGCAGTGGTGATGTATAAATCACATTAAATTCTAGCATGTAAGTTAGAAGACAGATGTGTTAGAAATAATTAGAGCTACAATACTTTGTTTATCAATATGCAGTATAAAATGATGTAAGTTGGGACATCAACAATATAAAATGTGAAATCAGGTAACTGTGTAGAACTTTTTTTTAATGCAATTAAAGTTAACTTGTTATAAGCTTTAAACAGACTGTTATAACTATGAGATGTATTGTGAAAGCCTCATGGTAATCACAAAGCAAAGTCTTAAAACAGATAAAGAAATGAGAAAGAAAAAAAGTCAAAGCATACCACTACAAAAAAATCATCAATTCACAAGAAAGACAGCAAGAGAGGAAAACGGAGTTTAGTTCTCAGTGAACTTTGAAATTAACATTCCACATTTCATGGCTTCTTGGACATTACCTATATCAGACATTGCTTTATAATTCTTATTCCTAAACTGTTAATTCTGCAATTGCTTCTGGATATAAATATAGAAATGTCTTTAAAAACATCTTTGTCTACCATAATATTCAAAAGAAATGCCAGTTCAACTGAAGGGCAAGTAAAGGAGGAGCCTGAGAAGGGAATCAGGGTAGTTGTTAGCCCAACAACCTGTCCCAGGGACACATTGAAAAGACCTATCCTAGGTCAGGTCTTCAAGGGTGGACTCAGCTCAGGCTGTGGCTCCTGTTGGTGAATCCTGTGAGTGAGCATAGGATCATGGAATTTGGTGATTACTTTTTTATTAGCACATAAGGTAGAGTGTTCAGAGAAGAGGCAGGAAGGATTAAAAAAAACCCATAAATAGTCACTTAGAAACTATTGATCTATTTCTGGAATATGACCCATTCTTCAACTGAAACTGACTTCCAGTTCCATTGTGTACGCAAATGTGTGCGTGGGGTGGGTAGGTGTAAGACTATGATTCCCAGCCTTGGTTTGTGACAACTCTAACAGTCTCCAAGATTGTGGCAAAATTCTTTTTTTTAAAAAAGCCTATAAATTAAAAAAATTTACATACTAAACCACTGTCATGCAACTTTTTTTAAAGGGGAATCCTGAATCTTTGATTCTACCTTCAGCTTTAAGGAGATTGGAAGGAAGTTGATAATTATGGATAATGTCACTCAGAATCTTCTTTGACACAGGAAGAATATAATTATAGAAAGCAAATTAATTTTCACAAACCTACTGTGGAGAAGATATTGATGTGGTAAATTTTCCCAATAAATGATGCTCTATGAGCATATGAGCCATGATAAAACCATTATATATATATATGTAATGAAACCATTGATGAAACCGTATACATGGTGAAACCATGATGAAACTATTATATGTGTATATATATAGAACCATTGATGAAACCATAAATATAATGAAACCATGATGAAACCATTATATATATCACATGACAAAAACATAACTGTTTTAGTCTAAAATTGTGTTGTTATTGAAGAATTTTGGTTTGCCTATTTTTAAAAATGGCTGGTTAAAATTTTCTTTAAATATTATAGCATATTCACTGAATCAGAAAGTTCTGAAAAGCTCATAAAAGAATGAGTTCATAGGAGGTCACTAAATTATAAAATAATTCAGAAGTGAAAAAAGAATTCTACTTCCAGTACTCTTATTGCATTGATATCATCATGTTACAGTATATACAAGTAAACAAAGAAAGTCAAGAAGGGTAGTGGGGAAGGGAAACAGATTTTAAAAATCCAGTTTCAGAATACCTTGGTATTCTTGTTAGAAGTTGTGTATGTGATTGTTTGGAGACTAAAAATGCATTTGAAAGCATATTGGAGGTAGGTATTTGATTACTGGTTATTTCTAAAGCTGTTTGCAAATTAATTTTTTCCTCTTTTAAAAAGATTCTAACTACTAGATAAATTCTAAATCTACTTTTTCAAGAGAGTTAGCTGACTTGGAGGCTCAGTACTTTAATACTCAGTCCTTGAAATAAACATAGAAAGTCTTAGGTCTGGTCCTGCTGAGTCTGTTACTTCCTGGAAATTCTTGCTGTAGGTTTTATAATGGCATCAAGTGTTCTATGGGTCTGGACTCCCTGCTCTTCCTGGATGCTAGTTTCATCAGCCTCTTATATAAATTATTCATATTCATTCTCTCCCTACCCCTCCAGTCTCTCTCTGACCCTCTCTCTATATCTTTCTCTCTGCCTTTGTCTCTGTCTCTCTTGGCAAATAGCTGTTTTACTGAAAGCAAAACCAACACAGTACTGCTTCCAGCAGGTAATTTTAGTAATGATAGTTGAGTTTTGTTTTTCTCTAAGGATCCCTTACAGCTTTCAATATATTTCAATTCAGCTTTGTGCATCAAGGCATCAGGTACTTTGATGGCAGGACCAGAATGACTATCTTATTTCCTACATACTGTAATAATTTTGTATTGCTTCATAACACATTACACAAAGTTAATAGTCCATAATGACAAAAATTTATTGTTTCATAGATTCTGTAGGTTAAAAGCCTAACTGCATCTTCTGCTTAGGGTCTCACTAGATCTCAAGGTGTCAGGTGGGACTGTGTTATCAGGAGTGTGGGGTTTTCTTCCAAGCTCATTCAAGTCATTAGCAGAATTTACTTCCATGTGGTTGTAGGACTGATGTTTCTATTTTCTCGTTGACTGTCAGCCAGAGATCACTCTCAGCTCTTAGAGGAGCTGTCTCAGGTCCTCGCCAAGTGGCTCTCTCACAACATAAAGGCTTAGTTCTCCAAAGCCAGCAGGAGAATCTCTTTTACTTCAAATCTCAGTCTGTTTTAGATAGTTCTTGCCAGATTAAGTCAGGCCCACCCAGGATAATCTTCCTTTGACTCACTCAGAATTGCATATGCAAAATTCCTTTGTCTTTGTTATGTAAAGTAACTTAATTGTAGGACTAAAATCTGACATATTCACAAACCCGTCCATACTCAAGGGGCAGAGGATTATAAAGAATGTGTGCAAAAGGGAATGGGAATATTGGGGACCATTTTAGCACTCTGACTACTGCATATGCTATGTCTTCAGCATGAGTTTGTTTTTAGCATTGGTTCAGGACCAAAGTGTGCTGAGTTGTAGGTGTATCAGTGAGTGCTGTGACTAAAGGCCTTATGGGTCTGTAGCTTCAGTGGCCCTGTGTCTACCATCTGCATTCATTACCCAGTAGCCCTTTCCATGAAATTATGAGTACTTTTGTTGTTGTTTTTTAACCCTGTTTTTAGCAACTTAATAAATCTGAAACACCTTCTTTAATTACTATCATAACCTGAAAATATTATGAAGATGTTTAGAAAAAGAAGATGTATTTTTATTTAGAGATGACATTCAAGAATCTGTTGGAATTCAGTGTACCTTATGCATTCCACATGAAGAATCTGACCTTTAAAAGTAGCGTGCTTTAATTGTCATCCTTGGTTGTCCTATTTCATGCCCTAGTTAAACATAGAGATATGCTCAGCAAATCTGGAGATGAAACAAAGCTAATAGCATTAGTAAATGTATTACAGTTACAGAATTGAGATCCAAAAATATTCTAGCAGAATAAAAACAATTGGCTGAAATTAGCAAGATCAGTTTTGATAGGGATAAATATAAAGCCCTGCATTGCAGTTTTTCCCTAAACAAAAAAACATTGTCTCAGGTACAGGTTGGTGAATCGATGGCTTAGCATATCTCTTAATAAGAGTGAAAAAGACTTGGGGATTTTGGTTAACATTGACTTCCACGTGAGCCAACAGTAGTATATGGCTGCCAGAGAAAGCTGATTTTCTGTTTAGAAATAAGGGAGGTAATAATTCTGCTCTATCTTCTGATCAACAGAGTAAGTAAACTACATCTGCTGTCTTTTTTTCCCTTTTTTATTTTTCCAAATTATTTCTCAAGGTTTGAAAACATTTTGGACACCTGTTTGTGTATTCTTATTTTGTTTATCCTGCTTTTAAAATACAAATCACTTTGTATTCATATTGTATCATTAATTTGCATCAACAGTTATTTTTGAACGACCCTTAATTTTTGGCTAAATTTGGAAGTTACGTAGGTCCATTTTCATATATCTACTTACACAGTTAAACTTGTTTTACAAGTTTCTTGTCCTTGAATCAAGCATCGTCTCCTGTCTAAGAGAGTTAGGGAAAATGAAAAGGGTGAAAAGTCCTCCCCTCTGTTGCTCATCCCTCCTCTCTTATGACTCTTTCTTCTACAAAATAGGAATAAAATGTGGTTTTACCAGCTGATTCCAAGGTTGTATACTATTAAAAAATAAAAATAGTCTCTTGGAAACTATTTCTACAAGATACTTTTAACTACCAGAGAATTTCACCTGATGCCTAGATCCAGATGGAGAAGTCTAAGATATTTAAGATAAAAGGCTTCAAGTAGGTTTTTTTTTTTATATAAATGTATTTATTTATTTATGTGTTGACTGTATTGGGTCTTTGTTCCTGCGTGTGGGGTTTCTTTTAGTTGCAGTGAGTGGGGGCTACTCTTCGTTGTGGTGCGCCAGCTCCTCACTGCCGTGGCTTCTCTTGTTGCAGAGCATGGGCTCTAGGCGCGTGGGCTTCAGTAGTTGTGGCACATGGGCTCAGTAGTTGTGGCTCACGGGCTCTAGAGCACAGGCTCAATAGTTGTGGCGCACGGGCTTAGTTGCTCTGTGGCATGTGGGATCTTCCTGGAGCAGGGATGGAACTCATGCCCCCTGCATTGGCCGGCGGATTTTTAACCACTGAGCCACCTAGGAAGTCCGTTAAGGCTTCAAGTAGATATTTAAACTAGGTGTAAGAAACTGCTCATTCAGGTTACTAGATCACCTCTGCATAAAACTCGTGCATGCCTATGTTCACTCATTCACTTTTTTCCTTTATTTGTACACTCAGCATATACTTAATACGGAACCTAGTTGCATTACAGGCACTGTAATAAGTTCTACATCTTAATCTTCCTATCTTAAAAATAAGACTGCTTCAGTATAATCAATATCCATTGAACCAGGGGCCTCTTTTAACCTTTAAACAAGACTGTTAGACTGGCTGACTTCCTCCCTGCCTGCCTCCCTTACTACCTTTCTTCCTCTTTTTATTATGAAATATATCATGCATACAAATGAATGTATATAATATATATTAACAGGGTTAATAATAACAGTAATAATAAGATTTATGTAAATACTATTCAGTTTCTCAAAGGTGTGAAGTCTCCTGTGGGTTCCTCCCCAAATGCATAGTCCTGCTACTACCTACCAGTAAAAGCACTCTTTTTTTTAAGAGGGTTTTAAAAATCTTTTAAATATCCTTTCACTGCTGTTTTTCATAGTTTTACTACATACATATGTATCTCTAAACAACAACAATTTTAGTTTTGACTTCTGAAATAGTTTATGAACGCAATTTATGCTTGTTTTGCGTCATAAAGTTTTTGATATTCATTCTTATGGATGTGTGTATCTCTATTCATACATTCAGTTTCAGTGATGTGTACTATGCTACCGTATGAATATACCATAGTTTATTTATCAGTTCTGTGGTCAGTGAACATTTATGTTGTTTTCAGTTTTTTTTTTTTTCTTCTATCAGAACAGTGCTTCAGTAAGTATTCTCAACCACATCTTGTGGTGCGTGTGTGCAAGAATTCCTCTAAGGAATGGAATTGTCGGGTTAGAGACCATACACATGCTGCACTTCATCTGTAGTGCCAAATTGTTTCCTGAATTGGTTGTACCAGTTTGTATTCCATCAGCGTTGCATGAGAGTTCCAGTGTTCTGCCACATCCTTGACCCTTGGTAGTGTCTAATTCTTTAATTTTGGTTTATATGGAGGATGTGAAATGGCATCTCATTGTGGTTTCAGTTTTCATTTCTCTGCCTACTAATGAGATAAACTTTATTTTTATGCTAATTGATCATGTTTTTACTACATGGTGAAATGACTATTTTGTTTTCTTTATGTTTCTGTCTTTTAGGTTGCTAGCATTCCTTATTTGTAGGATTTGATTATGTATTGTATATATTAATCCTTTTGTGGTTTAATGTGATTAAAAATCTTACCTCTGGGGTGGGTTGTTTTTATAGCGTCTTTGAGGAGTGAAACTTAATTTTGATTTATTATTTTAAAAAACATCCTTTATAATTGGTGCTTTTTATATCTTCTTAAACAAATCCTTCCTTACCCCATAATCGTAGAAATATTTTTTCTATAATTTCTTCTATGTCTTTTTTTTTTTTTTTTTCTTTTTCTTCTATAAGTCTTAAAGTTTGCCTTTCCAAGGTACATTCTTTATGTATTTGGACTTGATTTCTGTTATGGTAGAAGGTAGGAATTCATTCTGATTTTTTAAAAAAATATCAATCAAGGGTCAGCACACTTTCTGTAAAGGATAGAATACTAAACATTTTAGGCTTCTCAGGTTGTACGGTCCCTGTTGTAAAACTTAGCTTTGTCATCGTACCACAAAAGCAGCCAAAGACAAGTTGTCAGTGGATAAGCATGGTTGTCACCCTATAAAACTGTATTTGCAAAAGCGGGAGGCTTGTTGAATTTGGCCTGTGGACTGTAGTTGCCAACCCCTGATATGGCTAACTGATCGTCTCAGAAAATGTTTTTCTTTTTCCACTGATGTCCAGTGTCTGCTCTGTTGTATAATGTTTCCATATATGTGTGAGTTTCTGGGCTTTTTTAAAAATTTTAATTGTTTTAGTAGTCTATCCCTGTGGTTACATCCCACTTCCTAATTACTATAGCTTTATTATAAGATTTGATATCTGGGAGGAAAAACTCCCTGCTGATTCTTCTTTAGATGTGCATTGGCCTTTCTTGGCTTTCCTTCTCCTGTGTAAATCTTAAAAATCAACTTGTCAAGTTCCACAAAAACTCCATTTAGAATTTGATTGAATTGTATTACATCTGTCTGGGGAAAACTGAGACTGGAATATTGTATTCCTGTTTTGGGGCATGTTATATCTTTCTATTTGAGTCATCTTTAATGTCGTAAAGTTTGTAATATTCCTTAAGTCTTGCACATCACTTTTTAGTTTATTCCTAGCTACCTTTTTTTTTGTGTTACTATGGTAAGTGGCATCTTTCTGAAAAATTTTCTAACTCATTATTGATGTGTAAAATTTCAATAAAAATTTTTATGCTGATCTTATATATATTTACCTGGCTAAGTTCTCTTAATAATTCTAATATTTTTCTTTGGAGTTTATTGTCTATGTACAATGATAGTTTTCTTTCTTCTTTTCCACTCCCCATATTTTTTATTTATCTTATTTAATTCCACTGACTGAACTCTCTAGTATAATATTGAATAGAAGTAATGAGAGTAGGAATCCCTGTTTTTTCCCTGCTTTTTAAAAAATAATTTAACTGCATATGATATTTGTGGTAGACTTTGTTTGTTTGTTTGGAAGATATATTTTATTAGGTCAAGGAATTTGCTTTATTTTCCCCTTTATACCCGATAATTATCTGTTTTTCCATATGAATCTCAGAGTGACTTATTTTTTCAGGTATTATGAGGCCCTATTTCTCAGAACATCACCTGCAGATTTTTTTTTCAGGCCTGGACTGAGGTGTATTCTTCGGAGATGCATTGTATTTGCTTCTGCTAGTGTGGTCACCACTGTCTCAAGACCCCTTTAACTAAATTTTTGGCCTGAGACTTTTTTAGGCCACACAATTAATGTGAATTCCTATGCAGGGCAGACTTCTTCCTTTTCTTTCAAAGAATCCAGAGTTAAGGCTAAGAATGACTCGTATTATTCTTTTGGTGGGATAGTTTTTTGGTTTTTGGTTTTTGTGGGGTTTTTTTGGTTTTCTCACTCCCCTGTCGTGTTCTGAGGCTGTCACTCTTCAAAGGCATCACGTTTAAGGAAGCATCTCTAACCTAACCTTTCACTCATAAAAGGGCCCTTGGCTTGGTCTTCTGGTCTCCACATGTAGCTGATTAAAACTCGGTCTGGGTTAGCAAGAATTGCCATAGACTTCAAAGCAGCTGCCAGTTCCCATGCTACTTACTTCTGAGGATCTGTGCTTTCTTTTCATTCTGGCCTTTGAGAAATTCTCTTACTTTCTTGTCAGGTGGACAATATATTAGAAAAAATGTTTTAAAATATTTTATCTAGCATTTTAGTTGTGCTATACCACGAGGGGATTCTGTGAAAATCTCTTCTGCTATGTTGTGAAAACCAGTATTTGCCCTTAACCTTTACCCAGGATGACAGCCTCCTGTCCTGAACTGTATCTCACCTGACCGTGACTAACATCTAAGTCAGTGGTTCCCAAATTTTGCTGCACGTTGAGATGCTTTTAAAGATCCTGGTGACCAGGCCACACTCCAGATAAATTAGATTAGAATATCTGAGATATCAGTGATTTTTAGAGCTCCCACAGGATTCCATTGTGTAACCAAGGTTAAGAACAGCTCCTTAAAATCTAGCTGCTCATTTTGATTCATGGCTATTCCTGTTCACCTGCCTTTTTGCTTTCCTCAGCCAAACAGTTTACTTTGGAGACCAGGTGACCACATTGACATAAAACACCAGCCTTCTAATACTCCCGACCCTCTTCAAACCAATATGCTTTTCATGTAACTAAATCTACTCTACCTGTGGTCAGCTGAATAGGAAGATGTTCAGCTTGTTTTCTTTTTCTTTTTTTTTTTTTAATGTTTTTTTTTTAATTTTAATTTTTATTTTTTATTATTTTTTTGGGGGGGTACACCAAGTTCAATCATCTGTTTTTATACACATATCCCCGTATTCCCTCCCTCCCTCGACTCCCCCCCCACCCTCCCTCGAGTCCCCCCCATCCTCCCCCTCCCAGTCCTCTAAGGCATCTTCCATCCTTGAGTTGAACACCCTTTGTTATACAGCAGCTTCCCACTGGCTATCTATTTTACAGTTGGTAGTATATATATGTCTACTTTTTTTTTTTTTTACTTCTTTCACAGTATGCTGATGCAATTTTATTTTCCTCTGCTGAGAAATTTTTAGTGCAAAGTCTCTTAATTTGTTAATTAATTCTGATAGACTAGTTTCATAGTCTCAGCAAATCAGTGTGTGATATGCTTGGATTATGAATAGCTTAGCACAGAAAATGATGTAATTTCAGTGGAATAAATTAGAGTCAGTTAACATGGCAGAGTCAGTTATCTTTTTGAATAATGCAGATTTGTTCAGGAAAGTACTCTTTTTTTGTTTGTAAAATCATCCATGCTTTTAACCATTATGACTGCCATAGTCCTTTTCCCCTTGGAGCTAATACTGAGAAAGGAGAAGATAAATGACAGGAACAGTGAGGCCAGATGTAGCTAAACAGAGAGGTAGAGTTGTCACCATACTTTGCTCTAGGTCAAAGTATGCTGATTGACCATAGCATGTTATTAAAATGCTATATTTTATGGCTGTCTTTAATATAATACTAGTGCATCTAAAAATGAGATACAATTATAAGTTTATAATTATTTCCTCTGGAGAGGTAATGATGATATTTCCTGCAAGTCAAACAAGTTGGAACTTTCTTATATATCTTTAGATTTAGGGCTTGAGACCAAGTTGAGTAAATAGAGATCTAGCTACAATATTAGCAAATGATTAGTTTAACACATTTAGTGTCTGCAAGATAAAAGATATCTTCCCAAGTGAACAGATGGCTTAACCAGGAATGGCAGACTTCTTATGGTTTAATAGAGAGAGTTGAAGTCTAAAAAGCTTTAGAGAAAAGTCGCATTCTTTGGGTACACACTTGGGCAAGTTGGTCTTTAGAAGTCTGCTGTTGCTTCCCATAATAATGGATAATTATCATTATTTTCCTCAGGGGAACATTGTGTGGAATAACTAATTAATGATTGCAATGCACTTTGGAAGACAGTCTGAGCAACTTTTAAGCATTCTGCATTTGAGCATCAGGAGAAAATAAGTGTGGATAAAGGAAACCTGGAAGAAAGATTTTATTTCTAGATTACAAAATAATTTTTCTGACATTTTATTATGTTAATAGGTTTAGTTTTTTTTTTTTGTTTCAAAAATGCTATTATGATTTTATTTCATTTTTACAGTTTTTTTGTTTCGTTTTTTTATTTTTTGGTGGCATGGCTTGTGGGATCTTAGTTCTCTGACCAGGGATTGAACCCAGGCCATGGCGGTGAAAGCCTGGAATCCTAACCACTAGGCAACAAGGGAACTCCCTTATTTCATGTTTAAAGAGGCTGCTTATTACTATTTCTTAAGGGTTCTACTGATGTGTGATGATCATGTGTGCCTAGAAGTAGCTGTAAAGTCCAATACATGGCACAGTAAATGTTATAAAATGTCATCTGTTAGTTAATGCCATCTTTTGGTATATGGAGACTTGAATTTTCATCTTATTGGATATATCACAGGTTTGTTTTCAAGAAAGCCATTCCTAATTGTCACATATCAGGTGTTTTTGAATTTCGGCTCTTATTTCTCAAACCAGTTATGTGGCAACTAGTTTCCAAAGATCCTTCCCTTCCAATGAATCACACCTCTTGGTACTTATGCCCTTGTCTATCTTATACACACTGAATCTGAGCTGGCTCTTTGTAACCAGATTGATGCTGCACGTTTTCCAAACACAGGTCGTAAAAAGCCCTGTAGCTTCCACCCTGATTTCTTGGAATGCATGCTCTGGGGGAAGCCAGCTGCCAGGTAAGAAGTCCAATTAACCTTGAGATTTCCATGCTGCAAGGTTACTTAAGTGAGGCATTTGAAGAGATCATGGTCATGTGAGATACATATATATACACACACCCATAATATATATATAATATATTTATACCTTTTTATATATATTATGTACTTTTATGTGTATAAAAGTATTTTGGCCAGTCCACAGCTGTTGCATCCATCCCATCTGAAAGGCCAGATGTGTGAGTGTAGAAGCATCTTAGGTGTCCAGACCAGCCTTCATATGACTCTAGGCCCAGCTGTTATTTGATTGCAACTGCATAAAAGAACCTAAGCAAGAGATGCCCAGCTCACCCAACTCCATACACAGACCTGAGAGAGAAAACACAGCTCTCTTGTTTTAAGCCCCTAAGCTTTGGGGTGGTTTGTTACACAGCAGAGAGAACCAAAACAGAGCACAGTGAAGACTTTGACACTGTTAATGTTGCTATCATAGTGTTTCTTCATTTTGATTATCTTTGCCAATAGTATCAGGTAGATCCTTCATATGCTAAGAGGATGTTATTAAAATTTGTCACAGTGACATCTAAAAGAGTACCTTTTTCCAGTCTCCAGTGCAATCTCTGGATTTCATGCTTGCTTGAAAATAGTATTGGCACTGTGATCTATTTTTACTATTTCAAGAAGCCTAACCAAAATGGTACATTTACCCAAGATAAGGCTGTTTTCTTTTTTTTTCTTTTGGTTTGGTATTTATCAGCCTCTCTGTGTATCTCATTGAAGTGAATTATACTTAAATGCAGTGTTTGTTTTTGTAGGATAAAACACCAAAGCATAATTTTTTTTTCACAAGCAGTATCTTCAAGTGGAGTGTATGCTAAAGTATCTTTTATATGTAATCTGAATATACATTTCAGTATTACATACAACAATTTTCTAAATACTTTATATATGAGATCAAGTGAATACTTAATCAAGTGAGATAAAAGAATACTCTTTATCTTATGAATAGGATACAGAGTAAACTGTTTAGCCTGAAATGAATGTTTACTTGAATATAATTCCCTTAAGGTGCTTTGCTATTTCTTGATCAAGGGTTCTTAACCTAGGCTATACTGTGAGGGTGCATGGATAAGCTTTAGGATACCTGTGAAGTCTCTGCAATTTTGTATAACATATTGGGTATATGTGCATTTTTCAAGGGAGTCTTCATAGATTAGATCAGATTCATAAATGAGATCTAGGACCCTAAGAACTTACAAATTTATATTTATTAAGACTCATTGAATTATATACTTAAAATTGGTGAATTAAAAAAAATTTTATTGAAGGTTGTGTTAGATTCTGATGTACAGCAAAGTGATTCATATATATATATATGTGTGTGTATATATATTCTTTTTCATTATAGGTTATCACAGGATATTGAATATAGTTCCCTGTGCTATACAGAAGGACTTTGTTGTTTATCCGTTTTATATATAGTAGTTTGCTAATCCCAAACTCCTAATTTATCCCTCTCTCCGCTGTCTCCTTTGGTAACCATAAGTTTGTTTTCTATGTCTGTGAATCTGTTCCTGTTTTGTAAATAAGTCCATTTATATCATATTTTAGATTCCACATATAAGTGATACCATATGATATTTGTCTTTCTCTGTATGACTTGTTTCACTTATTGTAAATATTGGGGTGCATGTATCTTTTCTAATTAGAGTTTCCTCCAAATATATCCCCAGGATTGGGATTGCTGGATCATATGGTAACTCTATTTTTAGTTTTTTAAGGAACCTCCATACTGTTTTTCATAATGGCTGCAAAATTGATGAATTTTTACATGTAAATTGTATCTCAGTTAAGGTGACCCTCTCTCAAAGAGCTGTGAATCAGTATTCCCAATGAAAGGCATTTAAAAAATACTAGTGCAGACAGCAAGATACCTGAAGGTATCCTCTAGGTGGGACCTTTTTCTTCTGCCCTTCCTTCTAGAATGCCACCAAAATAATTTTTATTTTTGTATGCAGATTTAGTTCATGTGGAAATGGAAGCAAAAACTAGGATAGAGTGTAGAAGAATAGGTTAGTCATGAAGTGTAACAATGTTACCAGTCTTTGCCTTGATGATGAGAATCAAATAAGGTCAATAAAATATCATTGATATTCAGTAAATTATTTTCAAATAAATCCCTACTTTAGAAAAATCTGTCAGCTGTGTTAGGAACTTCCTAAGTAATTTAAGGTGATGCACATATCCTTTTGTTATTTAGTTTTGATGATTTGTAGATGGGAGCCAAGAAACCTGGGTTTAATGTTTTGCCAATAACATGTTCAAATTTTTTTAATTGTTTAAGCAATTACTTGTGACTTTAAGCAAATTAAAAATGCTTGTCTCATTCTCTTTACATATAAAATGGAGATAATGTTACTTTCTCTTTATACCTTAACATTTCAATACCCTGACATAAGACCTGGCACGTGGTTGACAATTCATATTTTTTTAATGTCAATAGATTTCTGATAATATTTAATAACAGTTAATTGAGGGATCAATTTTACTTTGAGTAGAGCAGATGATTCATGTAGGAAAATGAGGGAACATGAAGTTAGATCTGATCATTTTGGATTTTAAACATATATTCATGAAAGTGTAAAATAAGCTCCTTTAGGTGTACTCCATAATAGCTTTTATAGAGGTTAAGTAATTTGCTCATTATTACACGCTTTAGGGTAAAAGGCAAAAATTGCTATTTAAAACCATATGAACAGTCAACAAAGTGAAAAGACAACCTGTGGAATGGGAAAAAATATTTGCATCTGATAAGGGGTTAATACACAAAATATATGAAGAACTCATACAACTCAATAGCAAAAAAAGAAATAATTCAAATTAAAAATGGGCAAAGGACCTGAATAGACACTTTTTCGAAGAAGAGATACCAATGGCCTACAGGTACATGAAAAGGTGCTCAACATCACTGATCATTAGGGAAATGCAAATCAAAACCCAATAAGATATCACCTCATACCTGTCAGAATGACCATCATCAAAAAGACAAGAGATAACAAATGCTGGTGAACATGTGGAGTAAAGGGAACTATGTATGCTATTGGTGGGATTGTAAATTGGTACAGCCACTATGAAAAATAGTATGGAGGATCCTCAAAAAATTAAAAATAGAACTATCAGATGACCCAGCAATTTCACTCCTGGGAATACATCCAGAGGAAATGAAAACACTGTGTCAAAGAGGTATCTGCACCCCTCATGTTCATAGCAGCATTATTTACAACAGCCAAGACATGGAAACAACCTAAGTGCCCATTGACGGATGACTGGATAAAGAAAACGTGGTGTGTGTGTGTCTGTGTCTGTGTATGTGTCTGTGTATATACACACACAATGGAATATTAGCCATAAAAATGAGGATATCCTGCCATTTGAGACAATATGGATGGACCTTGAGTGCTTGTTGCTAAATGGAATAAGTCAGACAGGAGGACAAATACCATATGATTTCACTTACATGTGGAATCTGAAAAAACAAGACAAAACCTGAACTCATAGGAAAAGAGATCATACTTGTGGTTACCAGAGGCTGGAGGTGGGAGAGGGAGGGGGAATTGGGGGAAGGTGATCAGTCCAAAGGTACAAACTTCCAGTTATAAGGTAAATAAGTACTAGGGATGTTGAGTAAGTACAGCATGATGACTATAGTTAATTCTGCTGTGTGATTATACATAAAAGTTGTTTTTTTCTTTTTGTGTTTGTGCCTATATAACAGATGTTAAGTAAGCTTATCGTGTAATCATTTTATGATGTACGTAAGTCCAATCATGCTGTGCACCTTAAACTTACTCAGTGATGTATGTCGATGATATCTAACTGGAAAAAAGCCCCACAAAACCATATGAACTTTCCAAAGAAGGTGGTTTTTCTAGAAGAACTCTATAGGTTCTTTTTGTTTTTGAAGAATAGATGGTCTCCTCTTTTGTCTGAGCACCTTGATTCTTTTTTTCTCCCATTTGCAGGGGAAGGTTTGGAGCTGAGTTTAGAAGTAAAACTGGTACCATCGAATTTTTCTGTAAAATATAAAGTATATATACTTTATATATATGTATGTATGTGTGTGTGTGTGTGTATATATATATATATATATATAGGCATGAAGCATATGGGAAGGAGAGATGAGAAAGGCCAGGCAACAAGGCAAGAGGTTTGTGCCTACATACCATTTACTTTTATATGTCCCAAAGTCATTGCAGACCCAACACACCCCAAACTGATCTCACAAATGCCACCCAGTCCAATCTGGTCCTTGTCCATGCTCCCTGTCCCAGTGAATGACACCACCATCTACCGACATGCACAAGCCAGAAATCTCCAAGTCTTCTTTTACATTTTCCTCTTCCTCATCATCTTATCCAAGTCCTGTTGATTTTACTTCATAAATATTTTTGTATACTTTTCTTAACGTCTACCCAGCAACACCACAATTCAAATAGCCCAGAACTCTAACTTTCTAATAGACCTTCTTAATCCATTGATGTCCCCTCTGTTCTGTTCTTTTCCCTGAAGTTTAGAGAGTTAAGAAACTGATATGCCATTCCCCTGCTTAGCTTTTGATGCTGTCACTGCTTTTAGGATAAAGTCCTAAATCCTTATTATGACCTATAAACCCCTGCATGCTGACCGCTTCTTCATCTCACTGCTCTTATTCTTGTCCCACTGACGATAGCTGGGCTTCCTTTTAGCTCCTCCAAAATCCCATGCTCTTTTATACCTCAGGACACCCAACTCTGCTGGGATCTCTCTTTCTCCCATTTTTATCTAGTTTATCTAGGTAGTTCATTCTCTTCTTCAGTAATGTGCTCCAACAGCACTTCCTTAGAGAAGTTTCTGACTTCAGACTAGGTTTTTTTTTTTTTTTTTTTCTTTTCCTCCTGTTATTTGCTTTCATGGCAAATCTTTCTTCATAGTTTTATAATAATTTTAAATTATGTATTATTTGTTTATGTGATTATTTTACTTGTGTCTGTTTCTCCCATTAAACTCCAAGCCACGTGTGTCTCTTCTGCTCCTAATTTTATCTTTGATTGTTAGTGTGATGTTTAGTATAACAGTGACTCAAGTATCGAAGGAATGAAAGAAATAATATTACAGGAAGCCATCTTATTTACATACTGCCCAATTTTCAAGAGTTGTCTGCTTTAAGTTATGTGCCTTGTAGTGGTGGTGAGCATACTCTGTTCCATCCACCCTGATCACACATTTGTCATACGGCAGGTGAAGTGAAAGCTTTATGGTGTGGCTACCGAAACCAAGGACTTTTGAATGCTGTCTCTACAAAGTTCTATTCGAGAATGGGTAAGTTAGAGACATGGTATTATACTCTCAAGATAAGTTTCGTTGTGACCAAAAATGCCCAGTAGTGCCCTCAACTGGTTTTTGGGATAAGGAATGCCTCCCAGGTCACTTCAAACCAGCTCACAAACTTCTTGTCATCAAAGAACTCGGAGGGTAGCTGTCTGAAATTAAGATGAACAGTGATGAGTGAGGGCTTCTGATACTCAGAGGGCAAAGAATCATCTCTGAACCACAGAATAAAATAGCCACTTTGTCCAATGGTATTAATGTAATTTAGTGGTATTGCCGAACAGTTTTCTTGCTATCCTTCTGAAGTGTTATTTTTTTAGTAATATATTGTTTGCTTATTTACTCTTTTTGGTTCTCTTGTCACATTTTCTTAACCAGGGAAAATTTTGATTTGGTGCTTATTCAGATAATACAGATAACATCTCGCTGCTCTGGCAGGTGATTTATTTTCTTATCTCCCTTATTTTCTATTTCCTCTCCTTTGCTTTCCTGTCTTCCTAGGCTCTCCTCTCTCTAGCTCTCTTTTCTTTATCTTGTCTCAAGACCCCATCTCTTATTTATGTGCTTTCATGCTCAAGTCAGTCCATACATACAGACAGAAAGATGTACAAATGTCAGCTTTCTATTTTGAGCAGAAATCACCTTCCCAGAATGTTTATAAAAATGACTTACTTTTCTCAGGAGATTCATTCATCAAGACAGAAGTTGGTCCTCCTGTACAAAATGAAATGGAAATAGAACAGTCAAAATATACTAGGATAAACACAGCAATCAGAAATAGGATGGGGAGGGGAAGCCTAATTTGGAGGAAAAATGTTGGCTGCTTGTGAGGCAAAGAAATAGAACAGCAAATGTTCCTTCAAATTGCAGCATGAGAGGAAGGTTATCCAGGGATGTACTAGACTTAAAATTTTATCCGGGACTGCCTTGAACCAAGGCTGAGCTCCTAGAATTATAGGTAAGATCCATGCATATGTCAACATCATAATTTCATGAGATTCTAGAACAGAAGAGCTGGACGACTGTGTAAGACAAGAAAGGCATGTCTTACCCAAAGTTACACAACAAGTCATAACTGGGACTGGAATTCAGATATTCTGATCTCCAGCTCATTTTTAAATTTCACTGCTTATAAGCAGTATAATTGTTTTCTGGCTCCTGGAGATGCATCCCTTACATCACCTGTGTTCTTCCCTATCCTCTCTAGTTTGCTCTGTGGGATGTGATCATCAGGCACCATTTTCAGTCATACTTCCAGCACTGGTGCCCTCATTGTCAATAGCAGTATCTCTTAAAGGGGAGTGACATAGTATATAATGCAGTCTAACCTAGAGAATCCTCACTTTCACCCAGAGAGAAGTAGTTTAATTGACAAATAGGCCACCGTTGAAAATCAGTCCTAAGAATAGTCAAGGACTTTCTTAAGGGAATTGATATCTTAACTTTTTTGGTACTAACATGAAGAATTCAATTATGTGTAGAAAATAGCATTCTCTTTACTTGAAACATATTTCGGAGATAAAAAGATGAGTTGATTCATACCTGCTATGACTGAAGTACTTAAAGAAGTCTAGCTAGGCAGGTCTGTTATGGACTTCAGCTAATTAGAGAGAAAGCATTTGTTCGCTTCCCAATTCACTCTGTCTCTTCTGTACCTTCTTTATGCATTGAAGTCAGTGGTTTTTACTCAACACGATTTTTCTCTGGTTTATGAGGTAGGTTGTGCACCACTTCCTCTGTGATTGTCATTTTACAGTTGGGATGTTTTTCTGTCCACTTAACCCATCAATTATTCTGCCTTTGAAGTCAACATTTTTATTATAGTTCTTTACACAACATCCAAGATTGTTTTGATTTTATTGCTCAACTATTTTTAAACCTTTTTTTTTTCTTTTGGAGATACTTATTTTCCTCCTATCTTCAGAAAACATATGTACACGCACACAATGTGGTCACACCATGTCCTTCATCACCTATGGATGATAAAACACGCTTGCTTCTAAAAAGCTGCTCACTGTGTCTTCAAATAGTAATAATATAAAGGGAGCATAAAAGAGCTTTATTGAGGAGATAATTTTATGTGAAGATTAACTTATATGCATCCTCCAACAGATATACGTTAGTTAACAACATCGGTGATTGTGTCTGACTTGTAAAACAGCTTACTTCTCAGTGTTCACTACATATAGACCAGCATAAGGAAATTGGTGACAGCTAAGAAGCAAATTATAAAATTTCCAAAGTAGATGAGTGTATATTTCTGAGGTCAGAATGTGACACACTCTTCTGATATATCTAAAAGCCCATTAGCAGATTTTTAAAAAATTAATTTTGCTTGATGCCACCAAATCATCAGAGCCATATAACCATTTAGATAAGCACTGCAGAGATATTATGAAGTATTTAAATTCTGTCAGTGTTACAGAAATTAACTAAATTACCTTTATTGTGTTTTTTGATGTAGTATAATCAATTAAGTAAATTCCTAATTGTAAATACAGACTCTTCATCTTACATGTCCTAAATTCTGATGTTTCTGTGTGCTGAGAAGTGAAGCTTTATAAAAGCTGAGTTATGGTGACAAAGAAAAAGGAATTAAATTGTCAGGAAAACAATATTGCTAGAATTATAGAAATTTTTTCTTCTTTGAAAAAGTGGTTGTAGGACCATTTGTTTAGGAAAAATTATATTAAATTATGCTAACTTAATAACATTTTTAGTTCTAGGATCCTGCTTATAGCCTGTTGGTATTAAAGGACTATGTCTTTGGATTTTATTTAAATCATCTTAAAATGTTTCCATAAAGTTAAGTTCTGTAGGCACTGTTCCACAGTTCCGTAACAGATTTTATAATTTTGAGCTTTGTTGCGAAATGTATTTTTACAATATAGCCCTGTAAAACAGATTTTGACGGCCTTCTTAAACTGACCAAATTCCTGACTTAAGAATCCCAGGTGATTCTAATGTACACTAAACATTGAGAACCATGGCTTTATTAGGTAGTAATCCTTTTCCTCTTATAGCCCTCCCCCTGAATTCTTGAAACATCCCCTGTCCTCTACCTTAGCCCCTCATTAACAACTAAAACAATACCAAAAGAGATAAATGACTTTCATACCAGTAACAGTCTTTTTCAACACTCTTCCTTTACATGTTGCAGGGAAGAGAGAAACTGGGGAGGTTTTCAAAGGGAAAATTGATGTTCAAGTATCAGGTGGATGCTTGATACTTCAGTGCTGCCAGGTCTCTCTATCTATCTTTCATTGCCTCAATCCAGACATGGTACCAAAGAATGGTACACATTAAAAAAAATTCTTATAACTTCACCTGGAAAGAAACCCAGATCATTTTGCTCAATTCTGTCATTTTACAGGTGAAGAAAATGACGCCTAGAGAGGTTATGTGATTTGTTCAATGTCTACTCCTTATTGTTGGCAGAGCTGGAATAGGGACCCAGGTATCCTGACTCCCAGGCCACTGATCTTTTTAGGGCATGTTATTATAAAAATATTGTATATCACAAGTATTTACTTGATGAGCAAATTGTTTTGTAACTAGGACATCATTGTTCATTGTTCTTAATAGTCTCGTTGCTTTCCCAGGTCTGTTTCTGTTTATTGTATGTTGTGGGCAAACAGCTAAAAACACTTTTCTTACTGCGTGAGGTTTGGTGCAGATTGTAGCTTTCAAAGGAATTAGATCCCTTTTGCTTGAGGTTGAATTTGGTAACACGTTATTTTAGGTATCAAGGCATGGTACATTTAATTAGTATTCACTGTAATAACACGGATCAGTGTGAATTCTGTTGATTAAAATCTGGATGGTTGTATTACTGTACTTTGAGTAGAATCCACCCACATGCTGTTATATTCACTGGACTCTTCTCTCTCTTGCTCTGTTTTGATTTAGAAAAAAAAATACAAAAACATGAGAAACCAAAAAATAAAACTTCTTCTGTTTCTTCCTTTGGAATGTTTAATTGATGGCTGTTGGATATATTCAAAGTATCTAGTGGCAAGGGCACAGTAACAAGGTCTCTTGCCCTTCCTGATTATGTGACAACTCAATTGGGTAGTTATTTAAATTTGGATGTAGGCCATTTTGGTAACTTATTATGGTGATAAAATTATTCTGCTCTAAAAATCTAGACAGAGAGCTAAGAAACACAGAACATTAGTCCAAACAGATCAGTAGGGATCCTTGTAATTGGACCTTGTCTGTAAAGAGATAAGGCAAGAGGAATACTTTGAGTGAGAGATGTGTCACAGTTTTGTGCATGAAAAATGGTAGTCCTGAAGAACAGAATTTGCTAAGCACAGAGACCATTTTGAATCAAGAACAGTGCTTTCTCTATTACAAGCTTAAGCAAGAAACGCACCTGAATTAATTTCAGAGTTTGAATCAAGAAAAGTGAAGGCAAGTAGAATGATTAGGGAACAGATTTGCCACAGAAGCAGTAACAGCAGTGCAAGGTATATCCTAGAGATTTTCTCGCAACACCCAGAGTGATAAAAGCATCCCCCTATTAATTTGATTTTAATAGAAGCTTTTCAAAGAAAACTAAAAAGTAACAGGAGTTTTTGAGCAGAGTTATGAGTAGGATTGTACTGTCAGCTCCCACAGAGAAAAAAGTCAATAAAAGCTTCTGCTTCCGGCAGAATGGTAAATATGATATTCCAAAAAGCTGAATAAAATAAACATAATTTTAGCTGACTTTGTAAAAAGGTAAGGGAAATCTCCAAATGCCAGAAACAAAATTTTAGAAACAAAACCAAAACAAAATTCAGACCTCAAGTGATTATGGAGTTGAAACCAGGGAGGTAAGCAAGTTTGGGAACTCAGGTTGCTGGGGGAACAAATGCTGGTGTGAAGAAACTTGTCTTGGGGCAGATTAACTGCTGGTGGGGAATTCTGTGGAAACCTGACTTGAAGCCATCACAAAGTGGCTAAACCCAGACGCTATAAAGGATAGCACTCTTCAGAGAAAGTGGTCTAGAAGAAACGCACTTGGCTGGCAAATTGAACAACATAACCTGACATCTTGGTGACTCTGGTTTGGAGAAGTGGGAAGCTTTCCTGAGAATTTGCAACTACAGATTTCAGGCCTGCCCTCATCTGGATCTGGAGCTTGAATTTAAATTATCTACATAGTAGGACAAATCCAAGCCAAGACATTATTTTAAAGTAATTCTTGTTTGGAGTCCCTCCTATGGTACTTTCTAGAAGCAAGTACAGAGCTTCCCTGAAGAGCCATCTGCCCCCAAGACTCAGAATTACCAGACAATGTGTTTAGAAAAATAGCATATGATAAAAGATGAAAACCACATTAGGACACTATGAGAAAATTAATGAAAATGACAAACAACAGATTTAGATTTCCAAATACTTGAGATATTGGTATTACCAACAAAATAATATAATATACTTAATACATGAAATATAAAGATAGAAAAAAAGAGTACATGAGAGAGTATCAAATATGGCATACAGTTTAAGGAAATGCTTCTAGAAATGAAAATATGATTAATAACTTTAAAATTTATAAATTAAACTTGGACTCAGGGTGAAGAGAGAATCAGTGAACTGGAAGATCGATATAAAATTATCCGGAAAGCAAAACATAGAGAAATAGGTGGAAAATATGAGTTTAATACAAATGGAGAATTAAATAAGTACTAATGTATGGCTACCCAGATTAGTAGACTGGAAAAATAGAATGAGGAAGAAATAATGCCTTAGAAATTAACAGGACTGATGAAAGATTAAAATTTCTTAGATTTAGAAAAGCTCAGTGTATCTCACCTACAATAAATAAAAAGAATCCCATACTGAGACACATGATGGTAGAACTGTAAAAAATTTAAAAAAGAAAATATTAAAATATACTGTAGTGAAAAACAACTAGTACAAAGGCATAATAATTAGAAAATTAAAATCTTCAAAATGCTAAAAGAAAAAATGGTCTATCTAGAACTGAGTGCCCAGCAAGTTTATATTTCAAGAATGAGGGTTAACTGAATAACAGGCTGAGAGTACCCACCATTAGCAGACCTTCACTAAAGGAACTTCTAAAGGATGTACTTAAGGAAAAAAAGACATCCCAGAAAGGTGACCTGAGATAAAAAAAAAAAAGTTAAAAAAAAAAGAATGTTGTGCAAAGAAAATAGTACATGTATAGGAAATTAGAAATAAACTTTATGTTGAAACAATAATTTATGATATTAGAAAATATTATAAAATATAATTAAAATGCTGGACACAAATATGTGAGCTAGGAGGGAGTCGATTAAGTCTGAGCTCGTTGTATGGTTGTAGAGGAGGTAAATGGTAACAATAACACTCCTACTAGCTTCCATGAATTTAATGCTTGTGATACACCAGTCATGTTCTGATTGCTGTATGTATATATACCCGCATTAGGGTACACAGTAGCCCTATGAGTTTAGTGATATTATTATTTGCATTTTACGGATGATAAAACTGACAACCTGAAGCCACAGAAGTGAGACAGGATTTGAAAATGCAGGTGATCAGGCTTAAGTCCATGATCCTAACCACTAGGTTGTCCTACTACTGATTAATTTCAAAATTTTTATGCATGGTAAAATTTTAAAGGTAACTACTAAAAGAAAAATAGTGTACAACTACTTATACATTAGAGAAGAAAAATGGACAGAGAGAGTTTGACAGAATAAGGATGAATAAAGATATGCCTTGCAAATACTCACTAAAAGAAAGCTGAGATAGCTGTCTCAGTGTAGGGTAAAATAGACTTGAAGGCAGAAGACACCATTGGCTATAAAGACACTCACTATATAATAAGCAAAGATTCACTACAACAAGAAAGATAGAAATAACATTTTAAACTTATATGCATCTAATAAAATAGTTTTAAATTATGTAAAGAAAAATTGATAGAACTGCTTGGAGAAATTGACAAACCTACTTTAAGGGTGGGAGATATCAGAAACTTCTGGGTCAGGCAGTTAGTAAGGAAATAGAAGGTTAACCACACAGTTGAGAACTTTGACTTAATGCACGTATATCAAACTCTTCACTTCCAAATTATGGACGGTTATTTTTCTCAGTCATTTACAAAAAGAGAAAACATTTATAAAAATTGACCATTGAAGCCGTAAGTCATCTTTGATCAACTTTAAAGAGCAGTATTATACTGACCACACCACATGTACTGCCTGTGTAGTTAAATTAGTCATCAGTTTAATAAAAAAGAATTAATCCCCTCTCTGTCTTTTTATTTAAATCACTTCTAAATAACTCATGAGTAAAAGAAGAAATCAACGTGGAAATTTAAAAAAATACTTAGACTTAAACAATAAAGAAAATAATGTATATCAAAATTTGGGGATATAGTAAAAGTGACACTTGGAAATAACTTCACAGCCTTAAGTACTTGTAATAGGAAAAAAAAAGGCTGAGATTAATGAGGTAAGTGTCTAACATAAGAAGTTAGGAAAAAGTAGAGTAAACGAATGAAATCAAAGAAATTAGAAGGAAGAAAATAGTAAAGAGCAGAAATTAATGAAATAGAAGGCAGTATAGAGGACCAATAAAACCTAAAGTTAGATGAATAAAATTGACAAATTTCTGGTGACATTTCTCACCTGTGAAGAGACCCATCATGAGGATACCAGTGTAGATATAGAAATATAGCCCAAATAAGAAGGACAACTTTAATTTTTTTTCTTCTACAAATTTAAACTAAATTTACATAGACAAAAATTAACTGTTTTTAGTATATATGAATTTTGATAAATTCATAGAGTTGAGTATCTACTATCATAATCAGTCTCCCAAATTTCTTTGTGTTGTGTGTTTTTAGACAACTACTAGCTCAATCCCCCAAACTTCTGGCAACTGGTGATTCTGTTGTCTGTCCCTAAAATTTTGCCTTTTCCAGAAAGTCAAGTAAATGAAATCATGCAGTATGTAGTCCTTTGAGTCTGGCTTCTTTCATTTAACATAATGCATTTGATAAACATTCATATAGTGTGTCAATAGTTTGTTTCTTTTTGTTGTTAAGGGTTGTTGCCCTGTATGATTATACCACAATTTGTGTGTCCATTCAGTAGCTGAGGAACATTTGAGATGTTTCCAGTTTTGAACAATTATGCATAAAGCTGCTATAAATATTCATGTACAGGTTTTTGTGTGAACAGAAGTTTTAAATTCTCTTGGTAAGTACTAGGAATGAGATTGGCATGTGGTAAATGCATTTTAAGCTTTATTAAGAAAAAGACATACTGTTTTGTACTACCCAAAACAATCTACAAATTCAACGCAATCCCTATCAAATTACCAATGGCATATTTCACAGAACTAGAACTAGAAATCTTACGATTTGTATGGAAACGCAAAAGACCCCGAATAGCCAAAGCAATCTTGAGAAGGAAAGATGGAGTTGGTAGAATTAGCCTTCCTGACTTCAAACTATACTACAGGGCCACAGTGATCAAGACAGTATGGTACTGGCACAAAAACAAAGGAAGATCAATGGAACAGAATAGAGAACTCAGAGGTAAGCCCACGCACATATGGGCACCTTCTCTTTGACAAAGGAGGCAAGAATATACAATAGGAAAAAGACAGCCTCTTCAATAAGTGGTGCTGGGAAAGTTGGTCAGCAACATGTAAAAGAATGAAATTAGAACACTTCCTAACACCATACACAAAAATACACTCCAAATGGATTAAAGACCTACATGTAAGGCCAGACACTATAAAACTCCTAGAGGAAAACATAGGCAGAACACTCTATGACATGCATCAAAGCAAGATCCTTTTTGACCCACCTCCTAGAAGCATGCAAATAAAATCAAGAATAAACAAATGGGACCTCATGAAACTTAAAAGTTTTTGCACAGCGAAAGAAACCATGAACAAGACAAGAAGGCAACCCTCAGAATGGGAGAAAATACTTGCCAGCGAAGCAACAGACAAAGGATTAATCTCCAAAATATACAAGCAGCTCATGCAGCTTAATACCAAAAAAGCAAATAACCCAATCCACAAATGGGCGGAAGACCTAAATAGACATTTCTCCAAAGAAGACATACAGATGGCCAACAAATACATGAAAAGATGCTCAACATCACTCATCATCAGAGAAATGCAAGTCAAAGCCACAATGAGGTATCACCTCACACTGATCAGAACGGCCATCATCACAAAATCTGGAAACCACAAATGTTGGAGAGGGTGTGGAGAAAAGGGAACTCTCCTGCACTGTTGGTGGGAATGTAAGTTGGTACAGCCACTATGGAAAATAGTTTGGAGGTTCCTTAAGAAACTGAAAATAGAACTACCATATAATCCAGTAATCCCACTACTGGGCATATACCCAGAGAAAATCGTAATCCAGAAAGAAACATGTACCATAATGTTTATTGCAGCACTATTTACAACAGCCAGCACATGGAAGCAACCTAAATGCCCATCAACAGATGAATGGATAAAGAAGATGTGGCACATATATACAATGGAATATTACTCAGGTATAAAAAGGAATGAAATGGAGCTGTATGTAATGAGGTGGATAGACCTAGAGTCTGTCATACAGAGTGAAGTAAGCCAGAAAGAGAAAAACAAATACCGTATGCTAACTCATATATATGGAATCTAAAAAAAAAAAAGAAAAAGGTACTGATGAACCCAGTGACAGGGCAAGAATAAGGATGCAGATGCAGAGAATGGACTGGAGGACATGAGGTTGGGGGGGCGGGGGGCGAAGGGGAAGCTGGGACGAAGTAAGAGAGTAGCATAGACATATTTACACTACCAACTGTAAAATAGATAGCTAGTGGGAAGTTGCTGTACAACAAAGGGAGATCAAATTGATGATGGGTGATGCCTTAGAGGACTGGGATGGGGAGGGTGGTGGGGAGTTGCAGGAGGGAGGGGATATGGGGTTATATGTATAAATACAGCTGATTGACTTTGGTGTACCTCAAAAACTGGTACAAGAGTGTAAAGCAATAATATTCCAATAAAGAGCGTAAAAAAAAAAGACATACTATTTTAAAGATGAAGTAGGTCTATCATTTTGCATTCCCACTAGCAGTATCTGAGGATTTCATTTGTTTTGCATCTTCACCAATTTTCAGATTTTAAAACAATATTAGCCATTCTAATAAGTATATATTGGTGTGTACTTGAGTTTTAATTTGCATTTCCCTAATGACTAATAATGTTGAACATACTTTCATGTGCTTGTTTGTCATTTGTATATCCTCTTGGTGAAGTTTCTGTTTAATTCTTGTTGTTGTTGTTGCTCATTTTCTAATTGGGTGGTTTATTTTCTTAATTTTAATTTTCAGAGTTCTTTATATATTCCAGATATCCTTGTTTGTGATGTATTATCCTCATTATATATTACTCAATTTTATCTTTTAATATTTTGTGAGAATTTTTGTGTCCATGATAACAAGAGGTATCAGTCTATAGCTTTGTTGTCATGTTTGGTTTTAGCATCAGGGCAATACAGGCTTCTTAAAATGGTTTGGGAAGTGTTTCATTCTCTTGTGTTTTCTGGGAGAGTTACTGTAGAGTTAGTATTATTTCTTCCTTAAATGTTTGATGGGATTCACCAGTTAAGGCATCTGGATCTGGAGTCTGCCTCCCTCCCTCCCTCCCTCCCTCCCCTTCTCCCTCTCTTTCTTTGCAGTGATTTTGTTAAAAAATTGTTGGCTACGTTGGGTGATTGTTGCTCCACGCGGGCTTTTTTCTAGTTGCAGCAAGCAAGGACTACTCTTCATTGTGGTACGTGAGCTCCTCATTGTGTTGGCTTCTCTTGTTGTGGAGCATGGGCTTTAGGCATGTGGGCTTCAGTAGTTGCAGCACTCAGGCTCAGTAGTTGTGGCACCCGGGCTTAGTTGCTCCACAACATGTGGGATCTTCCTGGCCCAGGAATCAATCCTGTGTCTCCTGCATTGGCAGGCTGATTCTTAACCACTGCGCTACTAGGGAAGTCCTGAAATATATTTTATGTGTAACATTGTGCAAATTTAAGGTGTACAACATGTTAATTTGATGCATTTGTATATTTTTATTTTTTACTTTCTTGAGGAACCTCCATATTGTTTTCCATAGTGGTTGGACCAATTTAAATTTCCACCAGCAGTATACAAGGGTTCTCTTTTCTCCACATCCTCACCAACATTTGTTTGTGATTTCCTGTATTCTGGATGATAGCCATTCTAATAGGTGTGAGGTGATATCTCATTGTAATTTTGATTTGCATTTCTCTGGTGATTAGTGAGGTTGAGAATCTCTTCATGTACCTGTTGGCTATTTGGGTGTTTTCCTTGGAAAAATGTCTATTCAGTTTGCACATTTAAAAATCAGGTTGTTTGTTTTCTTGTTATTGAGTTGTCTTGAGTTTTTTATGTACTTTAGATGTTAACCCCTTATCCAGTACATGGTTTTTAAAAAAATTTTTCCCATTCTGTTTGTTGCCTTTTCATTTTGTTGATTGTTTCTTTTGCTGTGTGGAAGCTTTTACATTTGGTTCGGTCCCATTTGTTGATTTTTCCTTTTGTCTTTGCGTTTGATGTCATATCTAGAAAATCACTGCTAAGAACAGTGTAGAGGAGCTTCATCCCTAAGCTTTCTTCTGGAACTTTTGTGGTATTGGGGCTCATTTTTAAGTCTTTCATCTATTTTGAGTCAATTTTTGTGAGCGGTATCAGATAGGGGTCCCGTTTCATTGTTGTGCATGTACTTATCTAGTTTTTCCAACACCATTTGTTGAAGAGTGGTTTTCTTTTGGAAGATTTTAACTAAAATTTAATTTCTTTAGTAGGTATAGTATTCTTCAGGTTTATTTCTTGAATGGCTTGTGTCTTTTAAGTGTCAAACTTAGGGACATAGAATTTTGATAGTATTCTCTTATTATCCTTTTAATATCTGTGGGGTTTTTAATAGTGTTCCCTCTTTTATTACTGATGTTGATAATTCACGTCTTTTTTTTTCAGTTTGACTAGAAATTTATTAATGTTATGATTTTTTCAAAGAACTTGCTTTTGATTTCATTGATTTTCTATATTTTTGTCTTGTAAATTTAATGACTTTTGCTTATATTTTTCATTCTCTCTTTTCTCCTTGTTTTGCAGTTAATTTACTCTTATTTTTCTCATTTCTTATGTCAGAAGCTTAGATTATCAAGTTGACAGTGACTCATTTAATGCTATTAATTCCCCCCAAGCATTCATTGCTTTAACTGAATTTAATAAATTTTGATGGGTTGTGTTTTCATTTTAATTTAGTTCAAAATATTTTCTAATTACCCTTGAAGTGTCACGTTTAGCCCAAAGGTGATTTATAAGTGTATTGTTCAATTTTAAATAGTTAGGGATTTTCTTGGTATTTTTCTACTTTTGATTTCAAGTTTAATTTTTTTATAGTCATAGGACATCCTTTGTATGATATACAGTTGGCCCTTGAACAACAGTTTTGAGTTGCACAGGCCCACTTATATGAGGATTTTTTCCAATAAATACATGCTACATCACTATATCATTCATGGTTGATTGAATTTGCAAATGTGGAACTTTGGATCCAGAGAACTGACTGTGAAGTTATATGTGGATTTTTGACTGTGTGAGGGATCAGTGCCCCTAATCTCCATGTTGTTTAAGGGTCAACTGTATATTTTTAAAAATTTTTTAAGGAAATTTGTGGTCCAGAATATAGTTTATCCCAGTGAATGTTCCATGATCACTTGAAAATAAGGTATATTCTACTGTTATTGGGTAGAGTCTTCTATAAATGTCAGGTTGATCAAGTTGGTTGATAGAGTTGTTCAGGTCTTCTATAGCCTTACTGATTTTCTGTATATTAATACTATCAGTTACTGAGTGAAGAGTCTTGAAGTCCCCAACTATAATTGTGGATTTGTTTATCTCTCCTTTTAATTTCATTGGGGTTTTACTTAATATATTTTGAAGCTCTGTTGTTAGTTGCATAAATATTTAGAGTTTTTATGTCTTCTAGGGGAATGACTTCTTTACCATTATTTATGTAATGTCCCTCTTTAGCTCTGCTATATATTATTTCTTACTCTGAAGTCTACTTTTTCCTGATGTTAATGTTGCAATTCCATTCTTCTTTTGATTCATGCTTGAATAGTATATCTTCTTCTATGTCCTTATTTTTTAACCTATTTTTGTATTATATTTATGATGGGTTTTCTTATACATAGCATATGTTTGGGTCTTGCTGTTGTATTCAGTCTGACAGTGTCTGTTAATTTTTTGTTCAGATCATTGATAGTTAATGTAATTAGTGATATGCTTGGATTAACACATAATGTCTTACCATGCATTTTCTATTTTTATTTCTGTTCTTTGTTTTTCCTTCTTTTTCTGACTTCTTTTTAAAAATTTGGGTATTATTTTTTAATGTCTGATATTGTCTTTTTAGTCATACCCTTTTCTTTAAAGTATTTTAGTGGATGCCTATGGTTTACAATATGCATCTTAATTACCCAGAATCTATCTTCAGATAATATACTGTTTCACATGTAGTATATGGACCATACAGCAGTATTTTTCCAGTTATTTTCTGTAATGCTTTGTGTGACTGTGGTGCTATTTTACTTTTCTACATACTGTAACCACAGAATAGAATGCTACTATTTTTGCTTTAGACTGTCAGTGTTCTTTTAGAGCATTCAACAATAAGAAAAATTAATTTTATATATTTTGAAATTTATTCCATTTTCAGTTCTTTATTTTGTGTGTGTGTGTGTAGATCCAAGTTTCTGTCTGGTGTCATTTACACACACACACACACACATACATATGAATATATGTATTTTGCCTGGAGAACTCTTTTAGCTTTTCCTTTAGTTTAGGTATCCTGGCAAAAGCTCTTTTTGTTTATTTAATAAAAATATTTATTTATCTTTCATTCTTAAAAATATTTTCACTGGCTATAAAATTCTGTGTTGACCTTTTTTCCAGCACCTTAAAGAAGGCATTCCATTGTCTTCTGACTTGCATTGTTTCTTATTGGATATCTACTGTAATTCTTATCTTTGTTCTTGTCCATGTGATATTTATTTCTTTTTTGTCTGATGGCCTTTTGAGATGTTTAAATTTTTTTTTGTTATCAGCAGTTTGAGTATCATATGCCCAGGAGAGTGTGTGCATGTGTCTGTGTGTGTGTCTGTTTGGCTTGTTTCTTTTGTTTCATTTTAGTATATATCCTACTGTGGGTTATGTGAGCCCCTTGGAGCTGTGGTTTGATGTCATTCATTAAATTTGATGTTCTCTCACAAATCTTAAATGCTCTGTTCTGATTTTTTTCTTCCATTCTGTTTTTTTCTCTTGCATTAATTTGGACTTTATATTGATCTATCTTCAAGTTAACTGATTCTTTCTTTGACTGTCTTTTGAGCCTACTGATTAGCCTGTCAAAGGCATTCTTTAACTTTGTTACTGTGTTTCTCATTGTAACATTTACATTATATTCTCTCTTACAGTTTTCAACTCTTTGGTGAAATTACCCATTTGTTCTTGCATACTCTCCACCTTTTTCATTAGAGTCTTTAACATATTAATAATAGTATTTTAGATTCCATAATAGGTTTGATGTGTGTCATATTTGAACCTGGCTCTTTAGATAATTTTGTTCCTTGACACTTTTTTTTTTTTTTCCTTTTTTGATGGCTCATAATTTTTTCTGTTGAAATCTGGACATCTGGTATAAGACAGTTGCAACTGAAGTAAATAGAATTTTTTTGCCTAGAAATGTGTATGTTTTTCCTTCTTTTAAGCCTTGAGTGTGCTTTTGAGTCAGTGTGGGCAGGAGCTGATCTAGGTTTTGAATTGCCATTCTGATGGTTACCCTCATTGCACCACAGGCTTTACATTCTAGTAATTTTCACTTTGTGTTTAGGGTGATGGTACTTTGCCAGGGATTTTTTTTTCCCTCAGTGTTCTGCCCTCAACTTCAGGTCTTCCCTTTGTGCTGTGCATTAGTGAGAGTTTCTATTCACATTCTCTCCCAGTCTCCTTGCAGTATATTATTTTTACTTGATGCTTATTATCTGTGTGGTGAGGGTTGGGGGGTATTTTTTTGTAGTTCTGAATAAACTTCTGTTTTAGCCAGGCGTTATGTTCATGAGTCTCAGGGATAACTTTACCAGTGCTCCTACTCTATCTCCAGTTATAGGTCTGGCACTGGCTTGTATTCCTCTCCCTCCTCCAGATGTAGAGGCTTTTGTCCCCTTTTGCTTCCCCTAGTTTTAGTGGGTTTTCATTAGTGCCCTGAGGGTGAACATCTTTGTTGGCCTGCTCCCAGTATTGGGCGGCATTTGTTCCGTAGGGGAAAAAAAGAAGAGGGATTTGGGTGAGCACTTGTGGTGTTTTTTTTTTTTTTTTTTTGAAGTGGCTCTTGTTGCCTTACTCCATGCCTACATCATGAGTAAAGATTTTTCAAGACTCACTAATCATTTTTTTGTGAGCAGTAGGTCAGGATAGTGGAGAAGAGCCTGAAATGCTGTGAATTTCCCTTTTGTGTGTGTTTCCCCAAGATTTTTACTCTCTTACTAGCCCACATTTAACATTTACCAATTTATTAAAAATTTTGGCTGAATTCTTACTGGTCTCTGATAGTGTGTGTGTCAAGTAAGCAAGTGCTCACATCCTGTTTCTCCTTGCAGGTGCCTGCTTTTCCTTAGATTTTAGGTTAGAGTCTATTGCCCTACCATCTCAGTTTTCTAATAAATTGAAGAAAAGTTGGGAGTTTTCAAATTGTCCAGAATTTTCTTGGTTATTTTTATTATATTAGGGGTGGGAACAATGCTCTTTTCAACCTTTCTATGTCTCAAATAAAAGCTGGCAGTACCCATCCATTATGTTTTAATAAGAGAATATGAAAATATGGAATTTATATTCATGGAATGTATTCACAAATTACCAAGGCCTTGGCTTTAAATAGCTCAAGTGTAAATCCCATTATAACATACTTTTTGCATTCCTATATCCACCTTTTCACCATTGCTAATAGTTGGAGTGATAATAGCTAAAATACACATAGTGCATGTTATATGCCAAACACTATTTAATTTATTTAGCCATGCCAGGTCTTAGTTGCGGCATGTGAGATCTTCATTGTGGCATGCAGGATCTTTAGTTGCAGCATGTGGGATCTTTTAGTTGCGGCATGTGGGCTCTTAGTTGCAGCATGCAGGCTCTTAGTTGTGGCATGCAGGATCTAGTTCCCTGACCAGAGATCGAACCTGGGCCCTCTGCATTGGGAGCTTGGAGTCTTAACCACTGGACCACCAGGGAAGTTGCCCAAACACTATTTTAAGCATGTTCCACATGTTATGTCATTTAATCCTCCAACAACTTTTATTTTGCTGATAAAGAAATTGAGGCACAGTGAGATTAAGTTACTTGCCTAAGATGGCACACCTAAGTAGTAAATTTGGGGTTTGAACACATGTTTTTTAATCCCTACGTTCTGTTGCTTCTCAAGAAAAAAATATAAAAGGATAAAAAATCAGGGAAATTTAGAATTCTGAAGAACATTTAGTCCTACTCTTTCACTTTACAAATGAAATCATAAACAGATTAGTTAAAGGACTTATCAAGGGCTGGACACACAGTTTGTGGCTGATTTAATATAGAATCCAGATCTTCCATTTCTCATCCTATTTTTGCTTAATAATAACATTTGAATACAAATGGAAATACAGTTCCAGTGGTCCTGGAACTTATTTCAATTCAACTATTTGATTTTCCTTCAGTTTATTTTATTGGGAAGAAATGTGATCACTTGATTTTCTTTTTAATTTATGTTGCTGTGAGGAAATGTACTCAAATATAGAAACTGAACTCTTCTAGATTTTCTAGACTTAGAGATTCATTTTTTAGTTATTCCTCATTTAGACTAGAATTTATTTGTAGGTTCAGCTCCAATGATGGAGGTAAGGGTAATTTTCAGATTGCCATTTAATTATATTACATTCACTTACATATGCCAAGAACGGAACACATACAAAGTTACAATAGCCATCCTTGGAACTTCCCTGGTGGTGCAGTGGTTAAAAATCTGCCTGCCTATGCAGGGGACATGGGTTCAATCCCTGGACCAGGAAGATCCCACATACCATGGAACAGCTAAGCCCATGCGCCACAACTACTGAGCCTGTGCTCTAGAGCCTGCAAGCCACAACTACTGAGCCCGTGTGCCACAACTACTGAAACCTGCATGCCTAGAGCCCATGCTCCACAACAAGAGAAGCCACAGCAATGAGAAGCCTGCATACCACAACGAGGAGTAGCCTCTGTTCGCTGCAAGTAGAGAAAGCCTGTGCGCAGCAAGAAAGACCCAATGCAGCCAATAAATAAATAAATAAATAGATAAAAATTTATAAAATAAAATAGCCATCCTTGTTCAGACAGGAAAAAAGTAAATACCCATAGATTGGAATTTTCTGTCAAAAGCTCTTTCCCTCTAGATGTTTGTTAACTAATATATTTGAGTATAAAAGCCATTTTTTCCACTCAGGCCTTTTCTATAACAACTAACTCATATTGGTCCTCTGAATGAATGAATCTTAAATATATAGTTCATTCATTTTCATCACCCTATTCCTAACTCTTCCCTTCTACTTAATACAGTGCTTAGGGAAACACACTTAAGGACAGAGTTTCCATCTTATATACTTCCTTTCTCTTTCTTTTTCACCTTTCTATGCTTACATATACGTAGGAGAGTATAGTGGGGCAGGAGTCAGAAAACTTAGTCATGTTCTGTGACTTACTAGCAACTTGGCCTTTGGAAAATGTTTTAATATTTTTGAGTCTGTTTTCTCACCTTCACCTCATGATACATGAAGATCAAATTAGGGCATTTATTCACCCATAAGAACTTACTGAACTTCTATTGTATGCAAGACACAATGGTGAGCACTGGGGACACAAAGTTGAATAGGACATAGCTGCTGTTTCCCAGTGAGTTCATGTTCTAATCTGGGGATTGACCTGTTAAATAATTGTGACCTTCAACCAAATATATGCGTTTAATATAGAAGAATCTTATATGAGAGAGTCAGAAGATTCACAGGGGTCAGATTTAAAATATGAATAAAAGTCCACCAGGCAGATGAGGGGAAAGCATTCCAGGCAAAGGGAAGAACATTTGAATATTTTCTAAGTTTGCATTAAGAACTGCTACAGGCCCAAACATCATTATTTTTAAGAAACTGTATATGTAAAGGATTATGAAAATGTAATTTGAATTTTGAAAACCATCTTGTTATGATTGTTGTTAATAACCTTGGAGAAATGCTAGTTTTAAATTCGTGAATAAGATATGGAGATAGAATGACAAATCAAGACTCTAATTAATTAAAAGAAATTGGATCCTCTGAGTCTTCGTTATCATGAGCCATGTTAATGAACATTTCATTAATGACTCTGATGATAAAATAATCACACAGTTAGTGACCCTATGAGCTCATAAAAATGTAATAAACACAGGGTTCATTGCATAGAATGTCAAGGTTAAATAACTGAATTTTGGATTTGCTGGCATTATAGTCAAAACCCACACAGTGCAGAAGGAGCAAGAGATAGGAAAACTTACTCAGATTCAGCATGGCTCTTTTTATCCAGTATGTAAAAGACATTTCATGGCATTGACTTATAGAAAATAATTCCATGCACTACCTCTCTGATTTTCTAACACAATTGAATTCCTATTATTATTGCCCTCTTTAATGTCATTTGTAATATTCGGGGCAAATTTTGTCTTCAGAGGTTAGAATTTAAGAAGAAAGGTACAAGGCAAAATAGTTAATAACGTATGTAATCCAATGTTTAAAGATGTACTAACAATCTAGAGTATCTATTGGTGAAGCTTAAAAGCAAAAGAGGACAATTGATATGATGGTAAAACCTTAAAATAATACATCAGTGCAGGGAAAAAGAAAACGTGATTTCAAAAGGAAAGGGAAGGACAGTAGAAAGCATCCAAGGGAGAAATAGATCAATAGTCAGATAAAATAATAGAAAATGTAGTGTTTTTGTCAATAACAACAGAAATATACTAGATAATCAGGTGGTAATGACCTTGTAGCAGGGAGGTGTTCATTTGTATAAGGCAAGGTCTTTCATGGAGTATTTTCTTCTATTTATTTGTCTTACTACATATTCTCTCACTTTGAACCTAAGTAGGATAATTTTTATTTAGTTCTTCTAGATAACTTTACGTAAGCAAATAAAATTTCCTTTTCAAATGTTTAGTTAAAACCCAACCTTAAGTGAACCAAATATACTATATTTCTTTGGTTGTTTAGGGGCACCAAAGTACTGCACATTAAAGATAAACTTCTGTAATAAAAATTTAACCAAAATATGTAAACATTTAATGAAGAGTGTCATAATTAGAAAAAAGTAATACTAACACCATCCCACGGTTATCTTAATATTTGCACATTGCCTTTTGCATGAGCCATATCTTTAACATAATTTCAGTCATAATATGTATCATAATTTTTGTATTGTGAATTGTGGTCTCTCTCCATTTTGTAAAACAAAACTCAAATCAGCTTACAAAGATATGCACAACAGAACAAGATAACATTAAATAAAAAACAGTAAGCAAAGAAAAGTTCAGGAGAAAGAGAAGAGTGGGAAAAATAAGAAATGTGTAAAGTAATATACAAAATGTATGCCTTTAGAATCTCAATGTAGGCCACAGATGTATCTTTGAGTAGCCACACAAAGAGGGAAATGGGATCAATTCCTGATTTATAGCCAACTATAGATTATATTTTATTTTATTTTTTTCTCATTAAACTTTTTTTTAATGGGTCTCAAATTCTGTGACAGATTTTTGGTCGAGTTGTTTCCATTAAAAAGTACTGATTTTAAAAGCTAATAACTTAAAACTGCCACACACAAAACAAACGGTCCACAAAACATTCTCCTTTCCTTCTGAAGGTTTTACGATGCATTGTTATCATTAACCAGTCTTTTACTATTAAACTGAAATGGCCAATTGAGACAAATAGTTCTGAGACCGTGCTTCCACCACTGATTAAGACTGGGGTGGCAGGTATTGGGGGGAATATTCATTTAGCCTTCTGAGCTTTCTGGGCAGACTTGGTGACCTTGCCAGCTCCAGCTGCCATCTTGTCCACTGCTTTGATGACACCCACAGCAACTGTCTGTCTCATGTCACGAACAGCAAAACGGCCCAGAGGAGGACAGTTGGAGAAGCTCTCAACACACATGGGCTTGCCAGGAACCTTATCAATGATGGCAGCATTACTAGATTTCAAGAATTTGGGGCCATCTTCCAGCTTTCTCCCAGAACGACGATCAATCTTCTTCAGCTCAGCAGATTTGCAAGCAATGTGAGCTGTGTCACAACCCAGCACAGGTGCGTATCCAGCACTGATTTGGCCTGCATGGTTCAAGATAATCACCTGAGCTGTGAAGCCAGCTGCTTCCATCAGTGGGTCATTTTTGCTGTCACTAGCCACATTGCCATGATGAACATCTTTGACGGACACATTCTTGACATTGAAGCCTGCATTATCCCCAGGAAGGGCTTCACTCAAAGCTTCGTGGTGCATTTCAACAGACTTCTCTTCACTTGTTACGTTGACAGGCGTAAAGGTGACCACCATGCCAGGTTTGAGAACACCAGTGTCCACTCGACCCACAGGGACAGTACCAATACCAATACCACCAATTTTGTAGATGTCCTGGAGGGGCAAACGCAAGGGCTTGTCAGTTGGGCGAGTTGGTGGCAGGATGCAATCCAGAGCTTCAAGCAGCGTCGTTCCACTGGCATTGCCGTCTTTACAGGTGACTTTCCATCCCTTGAACCAGGACATGTTAGCACTCGGCTGCAGCATGTTGTCACCATTCCAGCCAGAAATTGGCACACATGCTACTGTGTCAGGATTGTAGCCAATTTTTTTAATGTAGGTGCTGACTTCCTTAACAATTTCCTCGTATCTCTTCTGGCTGTAGGGTGGCTCCGTGGAATCCATTTTGTTAACTCCAGCAGTTCGTTGTTTCACACCCAGAGTGTAAGCCAGAAGGGCATGCTCCCGGGTCTGCCCACTCTTAGAGATACCTGCTTCAGATTCACCAACGCCAGCAGCAACAACCAGGACAGCACAGGCGGCCTGGGATGTGCCTGTAATCATGTGTTTGATGAAGTCTCTGTGTCCTGGGGCATCCGTGATGGTCACATAGTACTTGCTGGTCTCAAATTTCCACAGGGAGATATCAATGGTGATACCATGCTTGCGTTCAGCGTTCAGTTTGTCCAAGACCCAGACATACTTGAGGGAGCCCTTTCCCATCTTGGCAGCCTCCTCCTCCAATTTTTCAATGGTTCTCTTGTCGATCCCACCACATTTGTAGATCAGATGGCCAGTAGTGGTAGACTTCCCCGAATCTACATGTCCAATGACAACGATGTTGATGTGGGTCTTCTCCTTTCCCATTTTTGCTTAGGGTTAGGGGTGGTCAACTATAGATTTAAAAGACCAGTTGTTTAGGAGAAGTGATAAATACTCTTAATCCTGAGGTCATATAGAAATTTCTTTTGTTTCTCATCATAAAAAGGATACAGTGACTTCAACATCACTCTGGTATCAAATATGCAACTTATATGTTGCATAGGCTTTTTATAACATACATTTTAATATATTTGGTGCTGGTAAATACTGTAGAACCAAAGTTAATACAGAATAATGCATTTTAAGGAAACATTTAAATTAATAATTCTGTTTGCTTTAGAATTTAGAAAGTCTGTTTGGAATGAGCTGGTTGTTCCTTTTGTCTTAAAAAAGTCTTTCAAGTTTACTTTGAATGGACATTCTTTTTCTTTCCTTTTGGATAAATTTTCCCGTGATGAGCAGACAATTTAAAGCATTTCACTCACCTTAGATCTAGTTATGCTTTTCAACGCAACCTTCCCGCACTCGCTTTTCATTGCTGGTTTATTAGCTCTGTATAACAGAGTCATTGAATGAGGGAGTAAAAGATTTGGCAACAAGAAATAGAGCTAAGCTGAATATAATGACTTGTGAAAAGAGCGCAAATAATGGATTTGAAAGATGTCAACCTAAATTATATAAATTTGAGCCAAATTTTATGCACAGAATTGCTTTTATCTCTCTCCCTACACATACACGTATACACATACACACGTATGTATGGAAAGAAGAAAGAAATTTATTTCCTGGACAAAAGTCAGTATTTTCCTGGTTCAACTGATATATTTTCTCCAAGAATTACTGTGTCATTTGCTATAAAAGACACTTATCTGTCTAGAGTTATGTGGTTCATTAAGAAAGTAAACAATGATAGATAAAAATAACAAGAATTATAAGGAGAAATCAGTCACAGTGAGTTGAATGTGATTTTTCCCATCAGGGAATAGATGAGAGATTTGATCAATTGCAAGGACAGTACTGTATGCAAAAGTTGTCTCTTGCTATTACTAAAAAAAATTTGTCTTCTACCATTCCTGACCAAAGATATAAAATAAGCTCATTGATTTCTAAGTGACCCTTTGGGATTTTGCAGTTTTTCCTTGGTGGATCAACTGTAAAAGATACATCTTTCATACACTACTGCTTCATGAGTGTTCCTTTCCTAATAGAGAGCAGAGGAATTTGCACAGTTATTCTCTACTTATTTTATTTTATTTTATTTTTTACTTTATAAAGAAAAATCTGTATTATAACATGGCTGCTGTATGGAGTCAGGGAAGATATCTGACCATGAAATAGCCTGGTTCCTGATTCTCCCACTTATGTAGTAGGTATAATCTTCCTAGGATCAGTAAGTTTTAAGTAAATGGGGATAATCTTCACAATGAGTTTAGTCCTTGTTTAGAAGATACACTAAGATATTATGTACCTAATCTGTTTGTAGGACACATAAGTTAACCTTAAAAATTCAGTATACAGAAGGTGCAGACAAATACTGTTTGATTTCACTTATACGAGGTACCTAGAATAGTCAGATTCATAGAGTCAGAAAGTACATTGGTAGATGCCAGGGGCTGGGAAAGCAAGGAGGGGGAATGGGGAGTTAGTGTTTAATGGGGACAGAGTTTCAGTTTAGGAAGGTGAAAAATTCGGGAGATGGATGATGGTGAGAGTCACACAACAATGTGAATATACTTAGTGCCACTGAACTGTACAGTTAAATGTGGTTAAAATAGTATATTTTATATTATGTGACTTTTACCACAATAAGAAAACATTAGAAAAAAGATATTATGTACCTAATGCAATGACTAGTAAATATTAGTCTCTCAAAAAGTGGTAGCTGTATTATTATTGCTGCTGGTGTTATTTTTTGATATACATTGGCAAGAATAGTGACCAAATTTCTTGCAAGGTCCATGTAGGCACCATGCTTTTCTAGATAAATGTTAGGTTTAGAGGGAGAATATTATGCATAATTTCTTCAGAGCAGGTTATATGCTTGCTTTTATGGACCATCCTGTCTCCTTGACTCTGGTTTGGGGATTTAAAAAATTTCTTTGAATTCATAACTTCTCATATTTTAAATAATGTAAGCTTGCTAACAAATCAATTAATTTTCCATTATCTTGTCACTATTGCGTCCACAACATTGATATTGCTGATGTGTAATCAATCAACTAATGAAAGATGAATGAGATTCTAGTTATTTGAACCAAGGGAAGGACAGCTGACTAAAACTAAGCAAACAGAACATCTTCAGTGGGAGGACTGCGGGGGAACTTTGTGAGTCATTATAGAACAACATTTGTAATCAATATCAAAATCATGCCTTAATCTTAATACTCTCTTGTAATTAAAAACAGGAGTGGAAATCCCTCTTTAAATCAGCGTAGTTTGCTTAGTAAGATAATTTTAGCTCATAAAGGCATGTTCTTGCTGAATTTTCTGAGTCGTGCTTCTGACTCACTGGGCTAGCTTTGATAATGGTGAGTCATTTCATATTTTCTGGGAACAAGGCTACCTGACTATCATTGCTTTATCTTTGGTTTGCAATGAGTTGAGAAAGTGCACCATCACAGGTGACAGAATAGATAACAAGAGGAATATGGAGAGAAAAGGCAGCCCCTATGCTTTGGGTATAATCTCATCTATCAGGTAAAGGGCCAGTGATTTGTGTATTAAAAGAGATATTAATCCAGCAGTTGATCTAATAATGCCAAGAATTTCCTTCTTAGCCTCCTAGCTAAGAACATGGAAGCAAAATTTTCCATAGGCAATGGCATTCTCCCTGCCTTTTTAAAACATAAGTTTGCAGTGGGGCAAGATATTGGTCCTATCTGTGAGTCATATGATGTCAGATCCTTAGGATGTCTAGCTTGTCAAGTAAGCATCTAGATGTATAAAATGCATAGAAGCTGAAAGGGAAAATTAGAGGACATTAATATCTGATAAAATTGTAACCTCTACTGATTCAATGCTTTAAAAAGAAGAGGGGCTAGAAGTTGATTGTCAAGATTTCATTTGGAGATTTTCCTTATTATCCCTTTCTCAGCCTACTCCTTTCCCATCTTCCCCGTGTCAGCACCACCCATGTCACCCACCTGTAGTCAAAATCCTAAGAATCATGCTCACGTCTTATTTCTGATTACCTTCATCAGTTCTGTTAATGACTTCTCTTTCTCCGGAATACATCGTAAATTCGCAGTTCTCATTATTTTCACTGTAAAAACCATAGTCCAAACCTCATGATATATAACATGGTCTTCTCTAGTGGTCTCCTAACTGGCAGTCCTACGACATACGTGCCCTTTCTAACGGTCTAATCACCCAGAAGCCAGGTAATCAATTTAAAAAACAAACCAGATCCTGTCTCTCAGCTGCTTAAAATCTTCCAATCACTTCTCTTCCCTTCCCTTTACCCTTTAAACAAAACCTGGAAACACTTTTCATGGTCTACTGGGGCTGTGAACCTGAATGTGCTAAATTCCTTCCAGACTGAGGTGTTTGCTTTCCCTAACATACTCTTCTTCTTTGTAACATACTCTTTACAAAGCTCTCTTCTCCTGGTCTCTGCTCAAATATCAGAAGAGCTTTCCCCAGCCCCCTTTTAAAGAATGACATCTTAGGTCAGTGATGGTAGAAGCAGAGCCTGCAATAGGTATTCTTGTGAAAGTCATTTATTGAGGGAGTGCTCTCAGGAGACAGAGAGTGAGAGGAATATTATAGGGCAGGGGAAAAGGCTAAACAAAGATGTGGCTCACCTGGGGACTTACTGTAGTCTGGTTGCATCAGGAGTATTGGAGCACAAATCTTATCAAAGCCTTAGTCTCACCTGGAGGCAATAGGACTGGCCGTTTGTAGACCATGTCAGTCAATCATTGGCTGCTCCTGGGATGGTGGTATTGCGATGCAGTTTCCCAGATGAGGCAGCTCCCATTCAGTGGAGGGCAGTACTCTAGAGAAGGAGCTAGCTGTGAACCCTTAGTAGCTAAGCTGATGGGGGTATATCGTCTGGTGAAACGGGATCTGGGTGAGTCAGCAATAGCATCCCCTCCAAGTAGCCTCCCCAATTATGTACCAGCTTAACTTCTCATTACATTTGTTCTTACTTGTCATTATATTATCTAAGTATGTGTGTGTTTGCCATCTGTCTTCCTTTTAAGATTAAAATGAATGCTTCATGAGGAAAGGGATTTTTGTCTTGCTTATTGCTGTGTTTCTAGTGACCAGATAAGTACCCAATATATTAGAGGTATCAAATAAGAATAATCATGACTAACATTTGTTAAGTGCTTACAACGTGCCAGATATTAGTTCATTTAATTATCATAACAATTTTGTAAGAAACATACTATTGTTATTCCCATTTTACAGGTGAGGAAAGTGAGACAGAGGGACAGAGTAACTTACTCACAGTTACATATTTAGGAAGTGCTGGGTCTAGAATTCAACTCCAGGCCATCTTCTGACTTTCAATAAATATTGTTGAGTGTTGAAGGAATAAGTCAACTGAGTTCAATTCATCAAGCATTTTCTAGGTATTTTATACCTTTCTGTCATCTTGTTTCAGCACAGTAATGATGTGGGAGTTCAGTAAAATCCGTCCTTCAGTGTCTCTCTGTGCCTGTCTTGCAGATCAGGTAGAAAAAGGCTGGCACTCTACCCACTCTACTCATTGCTGATGGCTGTATTTTAATTAGCTCTTTGTGACTTAGTCACTTGTTTATCGTACGATGTACTCCATAGCATAAGAACTTTGCCAGGAGTTTAAAGAACTGGATTCTACTTCTAGATCTGACATTGCTATCTTTGCAGACGAGGGCCACTGTGTCAGTCTCTCTAGCCTCAGTTTCTTGATTTGTAAAGTGACAGGTTTTTGCCATATGAATAAATTTATGGGCGTGAGGCATAGTAATGTTTGATATTGATCTTAAAGGGGTGTTGTGTGAATGAATCAATAAATGAATAAATGAATGTGTGAGCATCATTTGAAATTCCAAAGAATTGTTTTATGCTGTTTTAACTGTTTGGGCCAGAAAGCCAGAAAGCATAAGAAGATATGCACCTAACCAGAAGCACGAGCATTTCCCATCCATTGTCCTCAGTACATGCTGCCTATTTCAGTCCTGTCGCCTGGGTGTCATCATTTCAGAAAACAGGAAGTATATTCTGTTTTACCTCTTAACCCCCATCTTCCCTTCAGATTAATATTACCAAAGCTCAGTTGAAGATACAAGATTTGGGGAGTCAATCAGTATAATGACCAGGCAACATAAGTATCAGTGGCTTGTAGATCATAATCTTAGCAAGAAAACTGGATTTGGGGGCAAGAGACATAGATTTGAATTTCTGTTTCTGTCAGTAGCTGTGTACTTGTGTTTTGAGACCTCTCCTGTTGAGCTGGAATGTGTACTCTAAGAATAGTGAAATCTAAAGTTTTAATGTAATATTTGCTGTGTTGTACATTGGGAAGAGCATACACAGACTTGGGAGCCAGTCATATCTAGGTTACAATTCCATCCCTGCCCCTTAATAGCCAAGGGATTTTGACATTCCGAACCTCAGGTTCCATCTGCAGAAAATGAGTAAATGTGGAGATATTATAAGGATTATGCCCAGCAGAGTTGCCTATTGAGATTTATGGACACTCCATAAATGCTAAATAATAATAATTATTATTTATTTTTAATTATTGTTATTGTTATTTGTATTATGTTCTGTAATATTAATAGGTTACTTCTTCTTGGACACTGTTCCTATATAGTTTGGCTGTGCTCTATACTAAGGCTTAATGCCAAGGTTCCAGATAATAGAATTTAGCTTCTGTAATTCTGACTTCCCTATCTTGTTTTATTACTAAATATTTGTTTAACTTAGCATACTTTTGACCTTACATAGTATTACCCAACAAAATACATAATTCTCAGAGCATACTTTTAAAACAGGACATTCTTTTTTAAAAGTCTGATTTGAACTGGCATCATTAGTCTATAAACAGTGGATTTTGCCATTAAAGTAACAAAAATGCCTGTTATTAAATTTGTTCTATTAAAAGAGAATGATTGCAAATTAACATATCAATATATATATTTAAAATCTAAAAATGGAGCTTCAGATTTTCTTAAGGGTACAGTACAAGTTTGTTCTCAATCTTAAACAGCTTAAGATACATTTTTATCTTTCTTATTAATTTTTTACTTTTTCCTTCATCAGCTTAGCCGGAATCTTGGCTTTGAATTAAAAGGCTGGTTGTTCAAATCTTTGAATGAATCATAATTGCAAATATCCTGCCCTGTGTATTTCACAGCAATTTTGTTTCTTTACATTTCTCCTTCTTTAAAAAAATTTTTTTCTCTCTCAATAGCAAGTCTTCTATTTTTTTCTGCCTAGGCATTTGAGCTAATTGAAAGAAATGTTTTAGTTTGTTTCCATTTCTCTGTTTTTAGAGCCCTTAGTAAGATTGCCGAGAAGGTAAAATCTCCATGTTTATTTACTCCAATCAGAAGAAGGAGCTTTTCACTTTACCTTTAGGTTTCATTTTCAGTTTAATTTCTTTAGCTGGAGCTAAATGTAGCTTGATATATATAGAGTACTTGTTTATTTTCTAAACTATTTTGTCAGCAATGATTTGAGTTTGTGGTTAGCATAATTGAAAAGCTTTCTTTCAAATTTATTTTGTAAAAGAGCTATATGCTTTACTTGCAATAATTTGAAGGTTTTCAGTACAAATTTTGAGTGAAGAGTTTAATTTATATTATTATGTGTTAGAAGAGTTTTGTATCAGTTTTGTATTGCTTCTGTAACAGAGTACACACATTTAGTGGCTCAAAATAACACAAATATATTATCTTACACTTTTGTAGATTAGAAGCCTGACACAGGTCTCACTGGGCTAAAATCAAGGTATCAGCAGGGACGCACTCTTTTCTGGAAGCTGTAGGGGAGAACCTGTTCACTTGCCCTTTCCAGCTTTATGGTTTGCCTGCATTGTTTGGCTTGTGGCCTCCTTCTGCCTCCAGCAATTACATATTTCTGATCATTCTTCTGCAGCCGCGTCTCCCTTTGACACTCTTCTTCTGCCTCCCTCTTTCACATTCAAGGACATTTGTGATTATGTTGTGCCCCCCTGGACAGTCAAGATCATCTCTCTATTTTAAGGTAAACAGCCTTAGCTGAATAGCCGCCTTAATTCCATCTGCAGCCTAGTTCTCCTTTGCTGAGTAAAATAACATTCACAGGCCCTAGGGATTAGGATGGGCATCTTCTTGAGGGTGGCGGGGAATTATTCTGCCTACATACGTTCTTAAATACAATTTTCTTTGTTCCGTTTGAGTATAAATAAGCTAAGAAAATTATGCCTCATAGAGGTTCTCATGTAATTTTCTTTACTGAATACAGAAGAATGACTTTATTTAGTCTAATGATGTCTGTTTGCACACGTACCCTTTTGGCCTGATTGAGGATAAAAGAAGCCAGTGTATTTGCTTAAATTGGTTTAATACCCAAGTAACCCCTTCTGCACCAAAGAGAAACATGGAAGGAAAAGAAACTTCATGGGGGGGGGGGGGCTGTGGAGGTGGAGGGAGAGGGAGGGAGAGAGGGAGGGAGAGAGCGACCTACCGACCTTATTTGACAAGGGTGGGTCAAGAGTAGCAGAAGTAAAACCAGTGGAATCCATGTGGTTCCATACTGTGAGGTCTTAGAGAGGATGGAGCACAGATGTTACTACTTCACTGATTGGCATTTTTCATGTGGAGGCTGAGACTAATGTGGTGGTTTAGTTGCCCCTGAACTTATCTTGTTCAGCTGTTCTTTCCTCATTTCACCCATTTGTACGCTGTTATTATGAGCTTTATATGATACCTACTTATGGTTGTACTTGCCGTTCTTAATGCCTTCAAAATATATTGTGAGAATTTAGAAAAAGGTATATGAATCTGTGAGTTAGAACATTAGCAAGGGAAGGAACTGTTCCTCGATAAAATTTTTCAATTAATAAAAACTGTATCACGTACCTTAGTCTCTCCATCTCTACAATAAGATGGTCTGACTAGATAACTTTTTAACATCCTCACTTCTAGTTTTAGGAGTCTAGTCTTCTGAGCCAGCTCTCAGTCCCAGCTATTCATTAGAAAAGAAATTGAAAATGTCAGTATCTGGGACCCACTGTCGGAGATACTGATTTAATTGGTTGAATTCTTCAAATTTTATTTCTAGTCCATATTCTTTTCCAAAATAAAGATCTTCAAGCTAAAAGTTAAAGTGAGTATTAGCAAGGGAAAAAAATACCCAGAATGAATAAAGAACATAAGTGAACACTTATTTGTTTTAGATTACTTCCTGTCCTAGATAAATCATATCCTATGTGTTGGGATTTTGAGGGATTTGTGAAGAAGTGGAAAGATGTTGGACGTTTGGAGGTGGAAATGTGATTTTCAGAAAGGGAAAGTTATTGAATGCTATGTATCACAAATGGAGACCTTTGGCATTGATTTTTTTAAAATGAGATTCTAGAATAGATTTTAAAAATCAACTTTATTGAGGTATAATGTATGTATGATAAAGTACATTGTAAGGTCAACTGCTTTCTTTTTCGCTTCGTGATATGTTTTAAGGTCAACTACTTTAAAAAATTTAATACTTTTTATTTTTTAAAATTAATTAATTTTATTTATTGGCTGTGTTGGGTCTTCGTTGCTGCACACGGGCTTTCTCTAGGTGTGGTGAGCGGGGGCTACACTTCATTGTGGTGCACAGGCTCCTCATTTTGGTGGCTTCTCATGTGGAAAACAGGCTCTAGGCACGTGGGCTTTAGTAGTTGTGGCACATGGGCTTAATAGTTATGGCTTCTGGGCTCTAGAGTGCAGGCTCAGTTGTTGTGGTACATGGGCTCAGTTGCTCCACGACATGTGGTATCTTCCTGGACCAGGGATTGAACCCGTATCCCCTGCATTGGCAGGTGGATTCTTAACAACTGCACCACCTAGAAGTTCCTTAAGGGCAATTATTTTTGACTAAGGTATTCACCTGTGTAACCACCACCCAAGTCAGGATATATAGGATTTTCATCTCTCAAGAAAGTTTTCTAGTGTTTCTTTGCAATCAGTCACTACCCACCACCTGTGTCAGGCAACTACTGATCTACATTTATCACCATAGATTTTCTTGTTCTAGAATTTCATATAAATGAAATAATACCGTATGTACTCCTTTGTGTCTGTTTTGTTGTTCAGTGTAGTGTCTGTGAGATTGATCTGTTTATTGCATCCATTGGTAATTGTTCCTTTTTCTTACTGAGTAGTATTCCATTGGAAAGCCTAAATATTTCTTGTTACACTGTGATTTGGTAGGACTCAATCTCAAAACACTGTCTCCCCTGTAGGTCTCATTGGGGGCTTGCTTTTAGCCTTTGCCAGGTGGCGTCTGGAACAGATTTTACTCTTGGATAGGGGTCAGCAAATATTTTCCTTAAATGTCTAGGTAGTAAATATTTTGGGATTTGTTAGTCACATATGGTCTCTGTCACATATTCTTATTTTTTAAACAACCCTTTAAATATGTGAAAATGATTCCTAACTTGTAAGCCATGTAAAACAGGCTACAGGTAGGTTGTGGCCCATAGGCTGTAGTTTGCCAGTCCCACTTGTAGGTCAGTGCTGTCCTGTAGAGCTTCCCGTGATGAGATCCGTATCTGAGCTGTTCGTTGTGGTAGCCACTAGCTGATTGTGGTTATTGAGCACAGAAATCTAGAATGGCTTTTAGGAACTATTTGTGAATAACTTGAAGAAGAAACAGAAATCAGATGATACCAAAATAAGTTCTGAAGAAATTATGTAGGCTACTCTGTTTTCTTTCTCTGCCTCAGTTCCTAATCTGGCAGGTGAGTAAAATGCAACCATAACACACGACAGACGCTTTGTGGTAGCCTCATAGTGAATGGAGAGATTAGATGTGGGGACAGTTCAGTGTTCTTAACTGGAAATTGGTTGTGGTGGTCAGGCCAAAGCTTTGGTCCTGTGGCTGCCAGTAATTCATGGTGTGTTGTTTGTTGCTGTGCTGTCCCATAAGCAGCATTTATATCTATATAAACGTAAGTAAAATTAAATTAAAAATTCTGTTCCTCAGCTGTGCTAGCCACATTTCAAATGCTCAGTAACTATATGTGGCTAGTGGTTGCTGTATTGGACAGCAAAGATTTACATTTCTACCATCACAGAAAGTCTCGTTGGACAGCACTACCAAAGAGAGGTTTCTTGGGGCACGTCAAAAAAATTCTGTCCTTAATCTTGTGTTGTCCAGTATTTTTACCATAATCTAGATAGATTATACAGATTAAAAAGAATGTGATTATCCAGTTTATGGATTTATAGACAAAGCTGGGAAGGAAAACAAATATGTTAAAATGACGATATTAGCTTCCTGAAAGATCTTGATAGCATCTTTGGAATAATAGTACCCCAAACTGTTAATTAGTTAATGTGTTCTATGGAACATCTCTTTCTTGGACTCCCAGATTTGGTAATTAACCTTTTTTTTTTTTTTTGAGTCAAAAAGCATATTAAAGGCTGTGAGAAAGCCTGGATGAGGCAATATGTTTGTTTGTTTGTTTGTTTATACGTAGAGAGATGGATTAGATCTAACATGATAAAATTGAACAAGGATAAAGGGAAAATCCTGGCTTTTGAGTCTCTATATTATTTGTATAAAAACAGGAATGAGTGAGATCTGACCTACAAGGAGCATGTAGGGAAAGGGCTTGGGGATTTTAGCCAGTTATAGACTCAGTGCAGTCAGTAATACAATTCCCTCATCTCCTTTCCCCTGGCAAGAAGCTGCTGTGGGAAAGGCTGCGCCCATGTATGTGTTTAGTGCCTGTACATGAAGAGGCGGTAGTGTGTTACTCAGTTCAGTTGTGGCTGCTGTGTTGGAGCTTTCTAAGCAACTTCATGTTTATTCCTTATATTGGGCTTTTTCAGGAGTTTTCATTGAAAGAAAGGGTGTGGCAGAATATTTTGAAAAGTCACCATGTGGCACACAGTGCCTGAGTTTGGAAATATCTGGCTTGAAATTTTAAATTCACAATTTACTACAGTTATTTATCTGAGCAAGTGTCCTTTCCCTGTAGGTCTTAGTTTCCTCAACTGAAATAATTTTAGATACTATCTTGTAGTATTATCCCCATGAGCCTACACTCAATATTATCAAAGGGGATATATGAGATATGAATGTCTCTTCTTATAGAAAACTGGGGTGGGCAGATGGGAGAGTTGAAGAGGGGTAAGAAGTTTCACCTCTTGTTAACATAGTATTTTATATTGCTGGCTCCAGAAGAAGAAGGCCAAGTTCATCTGCCACTTTTACCATCTGTGTGTGGCCTTGAGCAGGCTACATAACCTCTCTGTGCTCCTGTTTTTACATTTGTAAAAGAAGGATGGTAGTAGAACTTACCCTTTTGGGTGGTTGTGAGGGCTAAGGTAAGAGTTACCTCATTTGTGGCACTTGGGTGGGGCCTGGCCCACGGCTAGTGCTTACGGAGGTTTCAGCCGGTGTATTTCACAGTTTAGTAGGTTAGCAGAGGCCTGTGCTCACTCTCACATGCTCTGATTATTGATGTTCCTTCTATACCAATTTCTTTCAACCAGTAATATATGTCTCCAAAGCTACAAATATTTTTTTAAACAGAATTGGTTGACTTAATGTAATTTCCTGTGTATTCCTACTATCTTCTTTATCTAGAGAAAAAAAATGTCTAGTTTTGAATTGGGAAGTTTGTAGTTAATGTCAGAAAATAATAAGTAAGTGGGGACTTCCTGGGTGGCGCAGGGGTTAAGAATCCACCTGCCAATGCAGGGGACACGGGTTTGATCCCTGGTCCAGGAAGATCCCACATGCGGTGGAGCAGCTAAGGCCATGCACCACAACTGTTGAGCCTGTGCTCTAGAGCCCGTGAGCCACAATTATTAAGCCCATGTACTGCAACTATTGAAGCCCACGCGCCTAGGGCTTGTGCTCCATAGCAAAAGAAGCCACGGCAATGAGGAGCCCGCTCACCACAATGAAGAGTAGCCCCCACTTGCATCAACTAGAGAAAGCCCGTGTGCAGCAATGAAGACCCAATGCAGCCAATAAAATAAACAAACAAACAAATAAAAATAAATAAGTGATGCAAGGATGAAACCATACATATTCAGAAAAACTTTATTTACCTAAGGCTGAAAATAATAGAAAAAATTAATTGAAACCACACAGCCATTTGAAATTTTCCAAATGACTGTAGATTGAGGGGGGAATTTAGAAGTTTCAAGTATGATTTTTATAATATCACATTATTTTCTGTTTCAGAATAATAATGCATGGTACATAGGAAGCAGTACTACTTATCACTCATCCCTATGAGTTTGCTTTTGCCTCAAGACTCAATGCTTTCCTTTTATAGAGAAACTAACTGCACATGCAGATTTGGAAAAGAATAATAGCTTGATAACACTTGCTACAATTTATTGAGTATGTGTGTGTGTGTGTGTGTGTGTGTGTCTGTGTGTGTGTATGTCCAGCTATGTGATTTTTCTCCCAATATGTTTCTACAAATCTTCAAAACAACTCCGCAAGTGAGGATCGAGAAACTTAAGAGTTTGCCCGGAGTTACACTGGGTAATAGGCTAACAAGTAGTAAAGTGGATTTTAGAGTCACCCACTCTTCCTTGACATTGCTTCTCAAAATATGAGAGAATTGAAGGACTGCCAATTGTCTTATAAGCCTCAAGCTTATGAGGTGTGATGCTAGTAATGTAATCCAGCTACCCTTTGATTCCTGGAAACGCTCCGTAGCGATTCAACAAGTGCATATGTTGTCTGTGTCTGAAGAGCTCACCATTTTGGAGGTGACGCATTCTACCCTTTTGTAGTCCCTGACTCTCTGAAAGTTTTTCTAAGAACTTCTGGTGCTCTCCTCCTACACCCTTGGTGGTGACATCTGAATGCATTCAATTAAGTACAGTTTGAAAATAATCATCTTATACTTTGTTGCCTCATTGACCCTCTTTCCCTGTAGAATTTGATAAGATCAGTTAAGATGGAGAGAACTGTTTAATAGAAATCAGTTTGTTATACTTCAGAAGTAGTGTGATAGCAAATTTGTCCCAGTTTGATGGGATGTGTAATCTCTTTCCCTAAAGAACCCCCTCCCAGATTCTTAGCGTTGCATGTTTAGGTCAGGGACATTTAATAGTTCATTCATCAACTATTTATTAAGCTTTTACTCTATGTGGGTCTGTGCTAAGTGCTAGGGATACTGACAAAGGTAAGATTAAATCACTGTTTTCAGGGAACTCAAACGGGGTTACATATGCCACAGTTAATTATAATAGTTATAAGGTAGTGCGATGATAGTGTGACACTGTGAGCCCAGAATCCTATGGGAGCAGAAACAAGGGTTTCATCTCATTTGGTTGGATCAGAAAGCGTGTCTTCATGAAGGAGATGCCTGTGTTGTGCTGAGAATGAGTTGGAGGTAATAAGGAGAGGAGAAGGCACTCCATATAGTAGGAAACTCTGTGCACCTCTGGGAGCCTCTCTTGGCCATGGTCTTTAACTTTGGCTGGGCTATTTTGTGCAGAGCAGACAAACCAGCAACAATTTATAAGGTGCCCTAAGACATCAGGAGATTGTCATGGTTTGGGGTGACTCAAGTCCTCTTACACTTTTATTGTTAATGTCCTAGAGGTAGAAGTAGGAGGCAAATTATTCACAGGACAGAAGTGGTATTTTAGGCATTAAATCATTACCTGTGGTTTAAGTTTATGGCTCAGTCTGCAAAAAGTGAATCTGAATTATTGTAAGTGATTTTAAAAGGGGCATTCCTATTGAGCATATTTTCATTCTTCATTTGAAATCCCTCTGGGTTTCTGCTTCCTCCCTATTCCTCTTATTATATACTAAATTGGACCCACCACTTGGACTAGTTATTGCCTCCCAACTTATTTTCTTGTTCTCTGTTTTTCTCCTTGTCAATCTGTTATATCCCTACCATTTCCCTAAAATGCCATTTGCACAAGGTCATTTCCCTGATCAAACATGTACAATGAATCCTTATGTCCACTCCATATATTCCTTTCATTTGGTTTTTTAGTTGACATTTAAGATCCTATGTAATTTGGCTTTAGTGGGCTCCTCCAACCTTACTTTTTGCTTGGTACTACATGTCTCTCTTTGAGTTTCAGCTGTAGCCAGACTGGTTGTTGTTATTATTATTATATTATCTTTCATTGTTCCATAAATACTTGTTGGGGCAACGTGGATACAATTGAGAGCAAAAGAGACATGGCACCTATTGTCATGATGCATAGAATCTGGAGGAGAAGACAAGTCTTAACAGAATAATTAAGAAAAAGTACAGAGACATAAATTAGTTTTTTCCTACTTTTTTACAGTACACGTGCATGCATGCATGCATGCACAGACACTTACACAGACACTCTTTTGTTTTTATGTCTTTGTATCTTTACAATATGCTGTATCTGTTACCTGGAATTATTTTCTTCCTTTTCTACATCTGTACATATGCTGTAAGTCTTTTGGAACTATACTAAATTGTGCATCCTTAGTGAAGCTCATGTTCAGCTGAAGGTATGGCATTGGTTTGCAAAACACAGTTTTGAAGAACTGTTCAATAGGGATTTAGACTTATTCTCCAAAAGGCTGAAATTTAAGACTTTAAATTGAATCACAAATAGGAATGCTCCACTAACACAACCAGCTCTGATAATGATGGGCAGGTTAGAAGTACTTTGCACCATCTTTTATTTATGAAAGAAACATGCAGGCACATTATATAAAATTTTTATCACTGCCTACTTGGGAGAGGTTTCAATTATGTATTTTGGAATGGTACCAGTCGAAGTTGAACGAAAAGGATTTACATTCTTTTTGACAATTTCACTTTGAAACCACAGGAAAGCATTTTTATCATTTGAAAAAGTGACAATATTTGAAAAATAATGCTGTGAAGAATGTATATCTAATCCAGGGTGGTCGATGTCAGAGGAAAGAGTGGAAAGTTGGAACAGTATTTTTTGAAGTGGCCTATAGGATGAAACTGATGGCATTTGAGATGGTGGTTAGCCATCGTTCTTCTTACAAAGGAAATCGGCAACCAGTGCATGTCTGAAATATATGCTGTGTAACAAACTCTCATGTAAACCTCTTCCCTCCCTCCCTCCTTCCCTCTTTCAGTCTCTCTCTCTCTCTGTCTCTCTGACTTATTTGTCCTATGTCACCACTTTCTGTGTGGGTCATCTGTTACCCGTGAGACTCTAGTTCCTGGATCCATTTTCTTGAGCCTGTCATTTTCTCCCAGTATTATTAATTTCTCTCTGCTCTTTCTCCCCTAAATAGACCGACCTATAGAACTGATGATATAAACTTTATTTTGATGAGTACCCTCATCTTTCTTGCCCTTCTGACCTTTCAGTGAACCCACAGAGCTCCCTTATACCAATCACATAAGTGAACTTCTCAGCTCATGGAAATTCAACGTAGAAAACTAATGTATAATCCATTACTGTGATTATATATTTTGATGTTCCAGTTGTCCCATATTTGACCAGGAGGAGTCCCTTCATTCAATGTTCTGTGTTCTTTTGACTTGTCCCCATTACTCCATGAGCATTTTCTTATTTTCTGACATAAGATGTTACAGGCTCACCTTGTCCTTTTTTACCTTGGCCCTGGAATCAGCCATTTCTTCACGGAGCCCTGATTCCTCTTAGTGGAGAATGGTCTTTAAAAAATGAGATCTGCATGATATGTGGTTCATTGCTGCTAGGATGGTATTGATTCTGGCATCTCTCGGGAAATCTGTGTTTCTCTTCTCACCCTCTTTCTCTGTCTCTACACATGTGCACATATATGTAGCGTAAGTTCATGTTTTCACCTCTACTTCCAAATCAGCACCACAGAATTCCCTCTAGTCTCCTCACTTCACATGTGTAACTTTCTTGTCTGACAGTGACTTAACTCTCCTCATTGTCAATCCTAGGATATACCAAAGGAGTTCATTATCACCAAGTCATCCTCTGTGATAAATAAACCTAGTAACTAAAGTTTAATATTTGTTTATAGTTCTCTTTGTCTTTAGTCTGAAAATATATAGTCCAAATATTGTGAGGTGATGTCATTCATTTGAAATTTGTATTTCATTTTAGTGATTTTTAAAATCCCCATTCTCATAGATATTTTCATTTTTTGAATGTTAAAGTCTTAATATGGTTCAAAGGTAAAAATTTTACAAAGAGGAATTCTGAGAAAAGTGTAATTCCTACTCTCTTTCAACCCTTTCCCACCTCCTTTTTCCTACCCTATTTCACCAATTTCCACCTATCCCTGTAGGTAACTAAGTTCATTAGTTTATTTGGTTTATCTGTCTCATATGGTTCTTTTTTTTCCAAATGAGTAAATACTTTCTCTCTCTTCCTCTCTCCCTCTCTCCCTCCCCACCCCCCTCTCTCTCTCATCTCTCTCTCTCTATTCCTCCCCTCTTTTCCTTACTTAAAATGCTCTTCTGCATTTTGATTTTTCACTTAGCAATATATTCTGAAAATAATTCCGTATCAATTCTTAAGGGTTCTTCATACTTTCAAACAGCTGTATAGTGGTCAGTTGTGTGGCTGTTCCATGATTTAACTGTATTTCTATGTTTTACCTCTTATATTGTTTCTAATATTTTACAGTTTCTTGGAGTGTTCTCATAAATTACCGTGCGTGTGTATTATTGGAAGCGTATCTTTAGGAAATATTCCCTAAAGTGGGATTATTGCATCAAAAGATAAACACATATACTGTTTTGTTAGATATTGTCAAATTCCACTCCGCATAGGTTGTGCCATCTTGCATTTTTACCAGCAAGATATGAATGCCTGTTTTCCCACAGCCTTGCTAACATAACAAGTTGTCAAGCTTTTTAATTTTGGCTGAAATGCCAGGTGAGAAATATCTCAGCCCAGTATTTATTTGTATTCTTTAATTTTTAGAGCTTGTATGGTTTTTTTCATCTTGGCTTTCTGATATAATGGAATTCTGTATGTTATGAGGTATGAATCTTGTTTTATCTTTTCCCAAATGTCTCTCCAGTTTTCCCAACACCATTTATTAATACATCTCTTCTTTTAGCTGCAGTAATCTGAGATGTTACCTTTATTTACTAAAATTCCATGTTGGGTTTACTTCTATTCTCGTCCACTCTGTCTATTTATGCATCAGTGCCATAGTGTTTGAATTATAGAGAATTTAGAATTTAAGTATTTAGTTAGGCTAGCTTCCCACCTGTAACTTTTCTTTCTCAGTTTTTCTTAACGTTCCTTACATGCTTATTTTTCCACATGAATTTTTGTAGCTCCATTAAAAAAAACAAAACAAAATACCTTTTCGTTATCTTTATTGGAATAGTTTTAAATTTATAAATTAACTTGAAGAGACATTACATCCCTATGATGTTGAGCTATTCTATCCAGGAACAAGGGACATCTTCCCATTTGTTCTAGACCATTTTTGTGTCTTTCAGAGGTGTTTTAAAGTTTTTCTCACAATGGCTTTTATTTTTTGTTGTTTATTCAAAGTAATATTTTCTTTTCTTTAAAATATTTGTAATATTTATAATATTAAAAAATGCTTTTATTTTATCATTGTATCCAGTCTACCAGATTATTGCTTGTGTATAAAAAGGGTATTCTGTATATTAATTCTTTATTGAATTCTTTTATTGCTTGAAGTAGTTTTATCGTTGATGCTGTGTGGTTTTTTGGTACCTCTGCAAATTGAGATAGTTTTACTTCTTTTCACATTCCAATGCTATAATTCAGCAGTTCTCAAACTTTCTGATCTCAGGACCCCTTTGCACTCTTAGATATTTTTGAGTGCCTGAGACTTTTTGGTTATATGAGTATAGCTATCAGTATTTACCATGTTAGAATTAAGACTTGGAAAATTATATTTGTTAATTCACTTTAAAAATAACAGTGATAAATCCATTGAATGTTAGCATAGCTTTTTAAAAATGAGTTATTTTTATGAAGTTAGTGACAAGATTGACATTGTGCATTTTATAAATCTGTTTGACATCTGGCTTAATAGAAGACAGGTGAATATTTATATCTGTTTCTGTATTCAGTCTGTTGCACTGTTTTATTCTGGTTAAACTATATGAAGATTATCTGACCTCATACAGATATGTAGTTGGAAAACAAAGGAATATTTTAGTAACATTTGCAAGGAATTATATTCTCCTTTACACTCCAAAATATGACATGTGGTAACTTCTTAATGTTATTTGTAACATGGAATCTGAAACCATTTCAGTGTACTTTCTATGCTATATTACATTAAAACCCATTAGTGTATCTTGCAGTTTGAATTGGTCTTTTACCTGTGCATGACTTTGTTCCACATGTATTAGAGATATTGTTTCACTGATTTATGCAAATATTCCAAATGTTAACACATTCCATTGGAAAATATTAAAGAATCACATTTGTTAAAATTACTACTGATCTCATCAGAAAAAGCTTTAATTATTGGAAAGCTGTCAAACTCATGGTGGTAAATATAAGATTTCTAAAACTTGAATTTTGTCATTGGCAGCAAGTCTTGCCAGTTGTTTTCCTTGAAGTTCACTTTATGCATTTTCTAAAAAATGTCTGCCAGATATCCAATCTGAATAACTATAATTTATCTGTCAGTTTTTCTTTCAAAGGAAATGGTGTTCCATGAAATAAGTGCTAATTCAGCTCACAACTGAAACAATTGTACAAGTGATTTTACTTGAGACAAACGTTATAATTTGGTGTGCAGCATAAATACTTTATGCATACGTTCCTCTTCATCACACTGAATATTAAAAAGAAGTGTACTCAAGGACTGAGATTTAACAATACTAATATTTTTTTTTACCACTTGATTAAGGACGTTCTTAAGTGAAATTGCGATTTTTTCTTCTAGTGCCTGACAGTAAAGAGTACAATAGCTACTAGTCAACTTTGAGGCCGTTGCCTTGATTCATGCTAAGATGCCAGCAGTTTTAACTGCTGTGCTTTTGCACCATCAGTACCAGTATCAGTATGGTAGAAAAAGCAAGTAATATCTTAGTATCATTGGGGGAAAAGCTGGTTTTAAGACTAAGGTTACATTTTTGTTATATTTAAAAGTACATATCAATTACTGTTTTCCTGTTTTTTAAAATCAGAACCTGATGTTAAATTTTGCCAAAAGTATTTTATTTTTTGTAATCTAGAGCAATAATAGAATCATTTTTCTTCTTAGATATTTTGTTATATTGTATTATATTACTGGACTCCCTAATTCATTAATATATTTCTTGGAATAAATCTCACTTGGTCATGATGTATACATATCTTAATGTAGCATTAGATTGTTGCATTTAGTTTGTTAATATTTTATTTTGTAATGATATTGATAAGTGATGTTGACCTGTAATTTTTTGTACTGTATTTACAGATTTAGATTTTAATGTTATACTTGCTTCACACAGAGAATTTGGAAGACATATTATGTGCTTTGGAATATTTATGTGGTATGAGGATGATCTGGTCTTTTAAGTTTTGGTAGAATTCTCCAATGAAACCATCAGGGCCTGGAGCTATTTAGTTGGGAATTTTCTTGAAATTTTCTTTTTTCTTTTTTTTTTTTTTTGGCACACGGGCTTAGTTGCTCCGTGGCATGTGGGATCTTCCTGGAGCAGGGATCAAACCCATGTCCTCTGCATTGGCAGGCGGATTCTTAACCACTGTGCCACCTAGGAAGCCCCATGAAATTTTCTTTTTTAAATAAATAAATAAATAAATTTGTTGTGGCACACAGGCTTAGTTGCTCCGCAGCATGTGGGATCTTCCTGGAGTAGGGATTGAACCCGTGTCCCCTGCATTGGCAGGCGGATTCCCAACCACTACACCACCTAGGAAGCCTGGAATTTTCTTTATTTATGAGCTATAACTGTCTTTTAAAGCAATCTGTCACTAATTGGGTAAAATTTTTAAACTGTGTTTTCTTTGGAAATTATTCATTTCATAGAAGTTTTCAAATTTATTGATGTAAAGGTTTGCATGTTTTTTTAATTTTTAAATTTTGAAGGTTTGTTTTCTTCTTATGATTTCATGTGTTGTGTGTTTGCTTTCTCCTCCCCTCTTTTTTAAAAATTTTTTTCACTTGTTAAAGAAACCAGGATTTTGGTTTATTATTTAGATCAATGTTTTTCTTTTGTCTACCTCATTGATTTTTGTGCTTATCTTTATTATTTTCCTCACACTGTTTCTTCAGGTGTAGTTGTTTTCTAGCTTCTCTAGCACATTTGTTTTTATTGTTTTGTTCTTATTAACTAAAGTACTTAAAACTATAAGTTTTCCTCTTATTTTTTCAAGTGTGTTCCGTAATAACAGTGTTTTTATTATCTTTAGAAATTCTCAAATTGCTATTTGTTTTATCGCTTTTCCCCGAGTTGTTTAGTAAAAGGGTTATTTTTCTCCTTAATATTCAGAAGGTGTAGGGCCTTTTATATTTTATTTTATTAATTTCTAGCTTTACTGTATTTTTGTCAGGAAACAAAAATATTTGTTTTTAGTACTTCTGTTTTATGAAACATACTCAAGCTTTCAGTATGATTCATATATAATAAACTTTTGTGAATATTTCACATGCACTTAAGATAAAGGATATGTGTTCATTTGTAAAGGCTACTGTAACAAAGTATCAATATCACAAACTCGGTGGCTTAAAACAACATAAATTTATTCTGTCGCAGTTCTGGAAGCTGAAAGTCCATAATCGAGGTAATGGATGGGCCATGCTCCCTCTGAAACCTCTAGAGGTGACTCCTTCCTTGCCTCTTCCTTGTTTCTGGTGGCTTGCCAGCAGTCTTTGGTGTTTTTTGGTTGTGGCTACCACACTTCAATCTCTGCTTCTGTCATCACATATTCTTTTTCTTTCTTGTGTCTCCATTGCCTCTCCTCCTCTTATAGGGATACCAGTCATATTAGATAAGATCTACCTTAATTCTCTATGACCTCATCTTAACTCGATAATGTCACAAAGACCCTATTTCCAGTAAGGTCATATTCATAACATCTGAGGACAAGGACTTCAACATATCTTTGTTGGGGACACAATTCAACCCATAACAGTTTATCTTATGCCCGCCCCTAAATTCATATACTTTCTGTGTATATAATACATTCGCCTAATCACACTGTCCCCAAAAGTTATAGCGCATTCTAGCATTAACTCTAAGTCTAAAATCTCATCTAAATCTCATCAATACAAAAAGTCCCAAATATCATCACCTAAATCATCTGAATCAGTTATGGGTGAGACTCAGGATATGAATTCCTCTTTGTGAAAAACAAGTTTTATGCTTCCAAAATACAGTGGTAGAGCATCCATAAGTTAGACATTTCCATTCCAAAGGGGGGAAATTAGAAGGAGTAAAGGGATAACAGGTCCTAAGCAAGATGACAACTCAGTAGAGCTAGTTGAGTTTCAGGGCCGTAGAATAATTATCAGTGGCCAGATACTCTGTCCTCTAGGACTGCTGGGATGGCAGCCTTGCTTTTTGGGCCCATCAGGGTGTGGTCTTATTCTCTTGGGCCCACCATTGGCTCAGGCCTCTGCATCCTGGCCGTGCCCTCAGAGTCATTCTTCCATCCTTCACCATGATAGGGCTAATTTTTATATACCTTTTGTATACTTTTCTTCCACTCTTCTCTACAATTTCTATGGGTAAGTCTATACAACAGAGGAAAAAGCAAAAAGAAAGGAGATGGGGAGAAGGGAAAGACTTAGGGTATAAAACCTGTTGTTGGAATGTAACATTTGTTTTATTCATTCAAAAATGTGAGATGAAGAAAACCTTTTCCGAAGTATGTGCAGAACCATTCTACTTTATGTAGCTGGGTGCGTTCCTTTAAACCAGTATCCCGAAGCCTTGATTCAGAGTCACCCAGATAACCTGATTTCATTGACTTCTTCAGTTTTTCCATAACCTTAAGTATTTGCTAACATAATGTCGCACAAATGGCTAATATATCGCTGCGCGAAGCAGCATTTCTGCTGTCAGCAGTGCACCAGCAAATGAGGTGCCTCACAAGGGAACCATTGAATTAAATGGTGCCCACTGGACTGGCTTTGTTCTCTTTCACTTTGGAATGACTTCACCTTCTCAGTTCCCAAGAGATAAGACTCCTTCCATCTGTGCTAGACTTGCATTCTGAAGGGGTTTTGGAATTTATGATTCTTAGACGTGGAAGGTAGGAGCAGTGACGCACTAACCAAATGTAACTTGCCACACTGGCTTTTATAACTTACTATTGGCTGAGGAGTTAATTACCTGTGTACTTCTTTTTTAACTGTTGGGCTTAACTGGAAACTGAAAAGTTGACAAAACTACAAAAAAGTTAGAAGAGAATAAAAGAAAACGATGAAGAAAAGAGACTGAAATTCCGAATGCATTTTCAGAATTTTCTGAAGATGAAAATTTTTAAAATGACAGTGTTAATAGTTTGTCCTGCAGGTGATGCTGAAATGTATGTGTCATTAATTTGTCCCTGTAATTTGTTTAGTGCATTGGGTCTCAGAGTTAGTTTATTTGAAATGTTCTTGAATGAGAAGGAACTAATTCTTGTCTTGATAATAATGGAAGAGAAATACATGCAGACAGGTGTTAGATACCGAGTCTTCACAATTTTTTATTCTAGAGCCTACTTATGGCAGTGTTTGGAACTGTGGTTACAATGGAGGTCTCAGATTCAGAAAGATCAGGGCCTGTTGGTAAACTTTATTTTAGTAGGAAATTGTTGGGAAATATCAATAATAGTACCTTATTAAATATATATTCCACTTTGTACATATTTGTTACCTAATGTTTGTTCGTTGGAATATTTTCCTCTGGAAAATCTGAAGAACATATTGATAGCATTATATAATCTTTAATGACTTAGAAGCCAGCATGTCTCGTAAACCAATACAAGCTATTATAATTACTTCTTTTCAGAAATGAGACAATTAATGTAGCATACTAAAGAAAAATGTAAATGATGTTTCATTCATCTTAATTTAATAATAATTCCATACATGGTTACTTTCCATTTGCCATCCCTAGCTCACTGGAAGAGTTAGGATCATTCTGCGTGGTACTTTGATTGAGATGCTTAGGTGTTAGTTTTGCTTTGCTATAAATAATGTGGATGCTAAGATGTGTTCTATTTCCATTACTCAGCCTGCTGTACAGATATTCGGTGGTTTTCAGACTTTGTGATTTGGACTCGTTAATCCAGCTTCTGGATCCTACTGTGTCTCTCATAAGGTACAGCCCCAAAGGACAGGCTGTTACCTCTTACATGCATTATCCAGCCCATTCTTTTCTAACAGGTGTAGGATTGTCTAACATCTTTGTTTATTCCCTTTAACTTTTTAAAACCTTTCTCTTCTAGCTGAGCTATTCTTTTACTTTGCATTTCTATTCCAAGCACTTCCTCTCTTTTTATAGTTGTCCCCTATAGTAATGACTCACATTTATTAAAACTAGAATTTTTATGGTTGCTGAAAAAGCACAGAAGCAAAGCCACGTATACTGAAACTTAGCATAAGGGAACTCAAGTTTGGCGAGGCATCTCAGTGTTTCTTTCTGCTGCTTGGACAGTTTAATAAGTAGCTGTATAACGCAGACAGACCAAAATCAAAGAACACTAGCCTACCCTAGGGATACCATATAGGATTTTTAGTCTAGTGAGGTTGATCTTACTATATCTCTGGTAAGATGATGCTTAGAAATTAGATCCTGGGAATGTTTAGGAAGCAGTTAATGGTGTATGCTGTTGGGGTTGAGTTTTACATTCTGATATCCTCTTTCCTTCATAGATGAAACCAAGTTGACTCAGTGCCAAGTTGTTTCAGTTTGACTAATTGACGTCTGAATGGTTAAGGTCTTAACCTATCTTTCGGAAAAACACCATTCTTTTAATTACCAAAGATAATCAAGCAGAGTAGAATGGAATGCAGCAATCCACCATACTGGAAGGACCCTAGATTATCACATACTATGTTTGGTCCTATATTGATTGCCCAGATTATGATAAATAGTAATATAATAATAAATGTCTGTTTTTATTTTTAAAACAGTACCTTCTCTCTACTGCTTTCAGATCTGCCACGGAAGAGAGAAAGGAAGACCATCTTTTCTTAGGATGTAGTATGACACATTTAGCTGTATTTTCAGTAATTTTTTTCTTTGCTGACTTATTTGTTGTAATGAAGTTAGTTAGACAAATGTTATATTTTTCTACCAACTAGTGTTGTTTTGGTGTGACCTACTGGTTTGGATCTATCTAAGCTTTATCATAATTAGAGGGGAAGATGAACGAGAGAATTCTGTCTATGAACCTACAGCAGAAAAACAGACTGACTTAAACAGTACTCTAAGAGGTGTGATAGCACATTAAAATGTATAGGGAATAACATGAACCTTTAGAAAGGTTAAAAGCAATGACTCTGAACAAGTTGCCACACTGTCTATAGCTTTTGTTAGTATTTCTGGCCTGTTTCATCCAGGCTCTGCACTCCAGGTTAGAGATTTGGGTCACGCAGGCTGTGTTCGCCACAGTGTTAGATTGTGATGTTATTTTGAGAAAAACCCATTTTATCAAGGTTCAGAAAAGATCCTTTGCTCTCTATGGGATTTGGTTCAAAATAATATGTGTGAGTGGCAGTATAGAAAAAAGACTGGCAATGAATTGATAATTATTGAAAGTTACATAGCAGTTTACTCTTTACTTGGTGTATGTTTGAAATACTCTCTAATAATAGAGGTTAAAACAAAGTAATATAAAAACAAAAAGTGGAATCTAAAAAATTATAAAAAAGGAAAAAGTATTATTATTATTATTTTTTTTTTTTTGCCAATGTCATACAGCTTGTGGGATCTTATTTCCCCAACCAGGGACTGAACCCAGGCCATTGGTAGTGAAAACACCAAATCCTTAACCACTGGACCACTAAGAAATTCCCCCCAAAATGTCCTTTGTTAACATGTGGCATCCAAGGTTAGAATATGTACATATAGTTCTGTGGTTTTAAACTTAGAGATTCATAGACTGCCTTTATCAGAATCACCTGGGGTGCTTTTGGGGGATCTCATCTCTGGAGATTCTAATCCAGTAGATCTGGAGAGGGAAACAGCTATCCAGTGATTCTGATCTGCTGACATGTTTGGGAACCACTGCCATTGTTAGCTGGCTGAATTGTGTCATGAAACTCATTTGGCAAAAACAAATTTTGGTGAAGATATAAAAAAGATAGAAAATGGTAAAATTGGTGAAATTGACAGTGTTTCTTAAGGTAGAACTACAGCACTTTTTCATAATTTACATCCTCTGATGTTGGTTTCCTTGGAATGAGATCTAATGAGAATTCATAGAACATTAGAGCTGAAATTGTACTTAGACATCTCTTGTCCAGTCTCATTTTATAGGCAAAAAATTGTTGGCATTCAGTTGATTTTATTTTTTAATGAGTAAATAGTGCAGGCAAACGGGAACACATTAGAAATTGTACCTTTGCCTATTAGCTAGGGATTTAGCAGTTGTCTTAAATGCAGAATGGTTTGAATGCCCACATTTCTGCATATCGTCTTTCTCTAGGTTCATTTTTTCAGGTGTCTCAGTAGTTCTCAAGTTTAATGTGTGGAAGAATTACCATGCAAAGTTGTATATACATATCTATATACTGTATTTTAAGGCAGATCAAAGGGATTTTCTTAGTTTTAATTATACAGTATTTGACTGCAGGCGACTATAGAACTCATCCTCAATGTAAGATGTGAGTGCTGTAGTAAAATACCTGTCTCACTGTTATTAAGTGATTGGATGTGAAACAATGGAGGAGGGAAATAAGTAACTGAGAATGGATATTCCTTCAAAAAGTAAAGAATAGTTATTGACTAGTTTCTAAATTCCCTCTAAAACAAAAAGAGGCCAAAGACATATTAACTAAGCATATAAGCAGAAGTTACCTATCAAAATATGTTACTCTCAAAGGACATGGTGGTGGTTCTTTTTTGCTAAGAGAAGGTAGTACCAACCATCTAATTGTAAGGCAATTTCCTGGAACTCTGACAGAAAGCAAATGGGCAGAACTTCTTATTTGACATCATTTGGTTTTAGTGTCACATGTTCTGAGCCAAGTATAGACAGCCTCCTCCCTGTACTCCCTGTACTTCTCCCTGTGTTGCTCAGGTGTTGATTTATTTTTTAAACCTATACATTATAGTTCAAATATAATATGATTCCCATGGAGGAAATGCATTAGTTCCATTTATAAAAACATTTGAAGAGAGTGGTTTCCTACTAGAAATCAGAGGGAGTGTTTTATCTATAAAAAGCTAAAATGAAAGGACAGTAGGCAACTTGTATAAAATGACAACTAGAAGTGACAGTAGATTTATTTCAATTTTGGCAAATAATAATAATAATAATACCTACAAAGTTTAGGTATTAAACTAGTCACTATATGTCTAGTTAAACATTTTTATGAATTTAAACAGGGAGTATATTATGAGTCGAATTTGAAAGAAGTATTAGGGTAAGAACCTAAAGTTGAATTCATTGTCAGCTTATTCTGTTATTACCATTTACCCCACATCTATAATGATCAGTTTTCTGCTACTGGAAACACATCCTCTTCTGCTTTGCTCAGTCTCCTGTCATCGAGACGCTTCAATGCATCTGACGATAGAATTGGCAGCAGGAAGTGCAAAAGCTCCTGTCTATGACAGGTCAGTTTCAGTTTTGGATAAGCAGTGCAACCTCTTTCATTCTCTGCAACCAGAGCCAGAAAGCACAGTATCTGAAGGAAGCAAGGTCTGAGTGGGAAGAACCTGAGCCTTGAGTCAGGCCTGGGTTCCAGTTATGGTTGTTTCTGAAGAGCTGGGTCACCTCAGACATTCAGCTTCTATGTGACCAGTTCTCCTTATAAAGTGGTATAAATATTACCTCCTTTACTACTGCATAAAGTTTTTGTGAGAATAAAATGTGATAGTACATGCGAAAAGGAAAATACAACAGAAATATGAAATGACATTTTTGACTCACTGCTTTTTATGTACAGTATTTGACTTTTCCATCCTAAACTTTTTTTTTTTTTTAAAGTTAAAATCCTGTCATGTGTATCTTCATTCCAGATGTGCAAGTCAGGGAATGAGCAGGAATTGGTGTGAAGTGAAGGAAAGGCCAGGAGGAAAGGATCTGTCTCATGGTGAAGAGCTGCCCACATAGAAACATCAATGGAAATCTCTTGTTTTTAAAATAATTTTTCTTCATGTTATTTTTAGAGGGAATATTGTACAGATCTCTAGGATGCTGGGAGATTTGTTCAAGTATTACAGATAATTTACTTATTTGGCTTTAAGTGCAGTCTACAGATTTTTGCATGTGTTGTTTCTAGAATAATCCAACGCACACTTTTGTGTTAGTACTGAACAGAGAGAGCAAATGAGTGCTATACTTGGATTTTTTTGGCATAAATACACAATTTACTAATGGCTTAAACTTGGTTAGATGCCAAAGAAGCAACTACATTCTTGCTATTAATATTTCATTACTCACTAATAGCTTTTTGCATAAGAATAGAAGTTTCTAGTGTTGTGAGGTGAGGCAATAACAGTTCCTTTTGTTGATGTTATAAATGATGGAATATTGTTTTTATAAATAACTTTACTTTTACATTTTATTCATGAATCTGACCTAAAATATCTCAACATGGTAAGTAGAATATTTCCTAGCATACATGTTATATAAAATGTTCCACTGATATTGCTTTATGGTCCTGTGGAATTTTTCTAAACACAGGAGTTTAACCTTGTTGTGGTGTTTTGTCCAGTAACTAAGACCTTTTCTCTAGATAATTACTTCTCTTGCTGTCTGGGGAGTTGCAGAGTCTGAAGAAGGGCTATTCTAATGATCTCTTCTGTTCTTCTCTTGAAACATCTAGAACCATGTTATTTTGTTTATAGTCTATTGATAACCCAATAGTTTGGTTGTATCAAGTTTGCATCTCTGAGACTAAGTCATTGTATTGTTAAAAAAAACAAAAACAAGAACAAAAAAAATTGATATGTATCAGGAATTAATTTATTATATTGGGTGCCTTCTTAATATTTTAAAATTGCCAATCACAAATATGGCTAAATGACTCCACCATTTACTAGTCATGTGACCTTGAGAAATTTAAAGAACTTTTCCGTGATTCTGTTCCATTGTTTGTAAAAAGGGAGATAACAGTGGTACCTAAGAGATTTGTTATGAAGATATAATGAGTTCCTTACATGTAAGTGCTGAACATAGTGAGCACACAGTAAGCACCTGTTAAAAATTAGCTGTCATTGTTATTGATATTAAATGTGAAGATTGATTGTTGTCATAGTACTGTTATTGTAAAAGAGATGGATGTTGGAGCTGTATTTGTATTTACTCAAATACTTGAATGGGCAAGTATTTTTAAAAATGAATCATATTTATCGTGTTTACCTGTCTCATAAAAATAAGATACAAAATGTGGATAAGCCAATCTCTACTTGAGTTTTTATGTTTGAATTCTGTATAATTCTGTATAATTTGTCTTGTAAGACAAAACAATACATAAATAATAGAACCAGAGAGAACATTTTAAAATTAATAGCATCACAAACATTTCGAATGATACCAAAGAATCATTTATTTTGTGCTTCCTTAATTGTGATTCAGTTGGCTCTTATAGTAGATAATTTTGGTTGCCTCCCCAACAACCATGCCCCACCCCCTCTTCCTCTTCCTTGTTAACAGACTTCTGATTCTATTCAGGTATTGGCTTCTCTCTCAGTGACTCAGAGTTAGATCCTCATAGATCTCATTCAATTTGGTGCACCCTCCTACTCCCCTTGCCAGTAATTGATTGAAGCTAGAGTGTGTTATAAAGCTGTAACAAATGAAAGGGAGGGAAAGTCTGCTGCAGGGATTCTGAGAAATGTTTTATTTGCTCTAAAATGGGAAAGCGCTCCTTTCCTGCTTCTGGGCCCTCTGATGCTTAGAATTGTAGCCATCCTGTGATCATGAGGTCATAAGCTTCAAAACAAAATTGATACGTGATGTTGGCAAAGCAGTAAGATGAAGCTAAACTTGGGTCCTTGAAGATGATGTTAAAGTATTGAATTAACCAACATTGGAACCATCAACCACTTGAGTTCTTTTGTAAGATAATAAATTCCCTATTGGTGTCATTTAGTTGAGTCAGGGTTTTCTGATACAGATAAAAGCATCCTAAATAATAAAAGCATCCTAAATAACATTAGCTAAAAGCATCCTAAATAATATTACTCATCGTATATTTTTGTTTTCTGGTAATGGCATGTTAAAATTATGTAAATGGAAAATGTAAGTAATTTATAACTATATGAGATTCTGTAGATGCTTAAATTCTTATACAGAATATTTTCTGAAAATATAGCAGCATTTGACATCTTAAGTAGAAGTAGAACCACTTCCTATAGTGTTATCATAGCAATACTTGGCAATATTTTTTAACTTAAAAAATTTATGTTAAATTTTATAACTTTGAAAACTTACTTTTTAACTTTAAAAATTCTTTTACTATATATATGCTATATGTACAGTGAACTGTGTAAATCTCAGTTGACACTCAGTATTTTTCTTGACACTCAATTTTTATTAAGTTTTTAGCAGTTCTTTTATTTTTTATTTTTATTTATTTATTTATTTATTTTATTTATTTATTTTTTGGGGGGGTACACCAGGTTCAATCATCCGTTTTAGCAGTTCTTTTAAAGTGAACACAACTGTGTAGACCACCACCTGGATCAAGATACAGGACATTACTAGCTTCCCAGAAGTCTTCTCTGTATTCCCCCAGGTCAGCATTGTCCCATCATCCCAGGGTAACCACTTTTCTAAACAGAAAAATTTTTCTGTTTTTGAGTGTTGTATATTTGAGTCATATAATATGAACCCTGACTTCTTTTGCTTAACAATTTGGAATGAGACTTACTTATGTTATGCATAGCAATAGCAGCTTATTTTAGTTTCTACTTAGTATCCTGTTGTATGAATATACCACAGTCTATCAATTCTGTTATGACAGATGCTGGATTTTTGGCTACTATGAATGATGAAGCTATGAACATTCTCTTACATGTTTTTCGTTGTGTGTATATCCATACATTTCTATTGCATGTGTCGAATATAATTAGGGGTGGGATTGCTGGGTCATAGGGTAGCACATATCCCTCTAGTAGGTATTGTCAGAGAGTTTTCTGCAGTGATTATATCAATATATAGTTCTACCAGCCATTTTACATGAATGTAAAATTTGTTCCACATGCTTGCCAACATATTACATTGTAAATTTTAATTTTAGCCTATTTGATGTTGTATGGTGCTGCCTCGTAGTGTTAATTTTCATTTTAATTATCATTTTCCTGATAACTAATGAGGTTGAGTGCCTCAATCTTTTACAGTTCCCCTATGTACACAGTTTTGTGATCTCTGAATAATATGTTTTTTTCTTCCTTTCTGATTCTCACCCCTTCAATTTGTTTTTCTTCCTCACTGCACTGGTTAGGAATTCAAGTACAATAGTGAATAAAAGTAGTCATACAAAGATAGCAGACATTTCTGTTCCTATTTCAGTGAGAAAGCCTTCAGTATTTCATCATTAAATATGACATTTGCGAAGGTTTTTTTTTTAAATTTTATTATCTATTTATTTTTAATTTTTGGCTGTGTTGGGTCTGTGTTACTGTATATGGGCTTTCTCTATTTGTGGTGAACGGGGGGTACTCTTCGTTGTGGTGCGCAGGTTTCTCATTGTGGTGGCTTCCCGTTGCAGAGCACAGGCTCTAGGCATGTGGGCTTCAGTAGTTGCAACACGGAGGCTCAGTAGTTGTGACTCAGGCTCTAGAGTGCAGGTTCAGTAGTTGTGGCGCACGGGCTTAGTTGCTCTGCGGCATGTGGGATCTTCCTGGCCCAGGGATCGAACCCGTGTCCCCTGCATTGGCAGGATTCTCAACCACTGTGCCACCAGGGAAGCCCCCTGCTGAAGGTTTTTTATAGATAAATCTATCATATTAAGGAAGTTTCCTTCTCCTTATTTGCTAAGCTTTTTTTCAAAAAGGAGTTGAATTGTATCAAATACTTTCCTGGATTTGGTGCACTACTGGAATGATGATGTAAGTTTTATCCTATATTCTGTTAACACGTTGAACACTATTGAATGACTTTTAATATTAAACTGATCTTGTATTTCTGGAATAAACCCAATGTTTTCTAATAAATTGTCATTTTATATATTGCTAGATTGATTTTGCTTCACATGTGTGCAGCTTAGAAATCAGAAATGCTTTTGGGGAAAGTGACTACAGAAATTTAGCTTACTTTTTTTTAGTTCTTCTGCTCTTGGGTCTTAGTCCCTCAAGTTCTGCCTACCCCATTAGCATGGAACTCCAGTTTTTGTCACCCTAGGTTAGTAAGATCAATGTAGCCTCTAGGTTATGCATTTTGTTTGAACTCTATACAGATTTGCAATGTCTTGAAAGGAAAAAAATGTAATGATTAGAGCATTCACCTCAGTGGAGTTTCTTTTATCAGGATCTTGGCCCCTCAAGTCCTGGTTGTTTTGGTTACTTTCCTTCAAACAGGATTTTTGTTTGTTTGTTCTCTTTTATATAGGCCTTAGAGTTAGCCCAAGCAAGAGGGTTAATTTGAAACAAGTTATAATTTAATGGCTAGAAGTGGGACTTCCACAGTATGTTTTAAAAGGCTCTGCGCCAGTCTTTTCCAGCGTTTATCTGAAGTTCAGTCCATCTTTAGTATATATTCTGAAAAAAATACAAACAAATGAAAATCTAAACATATGAGGGACCCACTTTCTGACCGCACCCCCCTTAGATGCCTCCACTTTTCTCTCCATAACCAGCTGTGATTGTATTGACAGAGTTCCTGGAACTTAGTTGCTCTTGTTTTCTCTCCTAGCATCTTTTTTTTTTTTTTTTTTTTCTCCTACGAGCTTTTCTTTCTTTCTTTTTTTTTTATTATTTTTTTGGGGGTACACCAGGTTCAATCATGCGTTTTTATACACATATCCCCGTATTCCCTCCCTTCCTTGACTCCCCCCCTCAAGTCCCCCCCACCCTCCCCACCCCAGTCCTCTAAGGCATCTTCCATCCTCGAGTTGGACTCCCTTTGTTATACAACAACTTCCCACTATCTATTTTACAGTTGGTAGTATATATATGTCTGTGCTACTCTCTCGCTTCGTCTCAGCTTCCCCTTCACCCCCTGCCAAACCTCGAGTTCTCCAGTCCATTCTCTGCACCTGCGTCCTTGTTCTTGTCACTGAGTTCATCAGTACCATTTTTAGATTCCGTATATGTGAGTTAGCATACAATATTTGTCTTTCTCTTTCTGACTTACTTCACTCTGTATGACAGACTGTAGTTCTATCCACCTCATTACATATAGCTCCATCTCATCCCTTTTTATAGCTGAGTAATATTCCATTGTATATATATGCCACATCTTCTTTATCCATTTGTTGATGGGCATTTAGGTTGCTTCCATGTGCTAGCTTGTTGGAGAGGGTATGGAGAAAAGGGAACTCTCCTGCACTGTTGGTGGGAATGTAAGTTGGTACAGCCACTATGGAAAACAATTTGGAGGTTCCTTAAAAAACTACAAATAGAACTACCATATGATCCAGTAATCCCATTACTGGGCATATACCCAAAGAAAACCATAATCCCAAAAGAAACATGTACCATAATGTTTATTGCAGCACTATTTACAATAGCCAGGACATGGAAACAATCTCCTAGCATCTTTGATGATAAAAATATATGGTACCTCCATGTCTTCATGAAAATTGCTAATATCTAGCATACATGTCTGAGTATAATTTATTTTATTTCTTGGGTAATAGCCCTCTAAAATAGTGTGCTAAATTACTTTTACAGTTCTTATTTCTTCCACTGCATTTTCATTGTTAAGCCTTGAGGTATATATCCTGTCTCTGGCCCTATAAATACCAAAGTGAGCATTGAAAAGTCTAGATGCCAGCAATGACCCTCCCTGTTTGCTATTAGCCTCTCTTGTTTCTTATTGTTGTTTCTTCAGCTCTGTAGTCTCTTGCCTTCTCTGGATCCTAATACTTGTGATATTATTTTTCTTTAATAACTCACAGAGATGTAGACTATCTTTTCAAGTTTTATTTTTTATAACTGTTTTTTTAAGTAAGTAATTTAGCTTTGTTGTAAAATTTTGGAAGGCACAGATAATTGCAACAAAGAAAATAAAAAGCACCTGAATCCTGAGAATCACTATTTAAATTTTGATATATATTCCTTGAGAAAAAAATGTAATCCTTTCCATTATTTCAATTATTCTGTCTCTGAAATCTGTCCTTTTCTGCTGATGGTTGTATAGGAACGGAGATTAGTACCCCTTTTCCTCCCAGGATTTGTTGTGTATAAATTGTAGTGTAAGAATGAGGTCTAAGTTCTTTCATTTTTCCAAATAACTCATATTATGTGCCACAGGGCTCATGATATTGCATACTTATTGGCATTAATGCTGTCACAGAAGCACAATGCCTCTTAGTGAAGAGGAGTTTCTGTTGCCAGCCTCAGCCCCATGGGATGAGTCTCTAGCTTTCTTCACCCAAGGAAAGAATTGCGTCTTCTTAGGTCTTCTGCTTGATAAATAAAATACTCAAGTCAAGTAAAGCATCAGTGAAAGTCTGTTTCAGCTAAATGGGAATTGTTCAGATGACTAGCAAACTTCCTCTTTCCTAAGAGAGTGAGATTTAGGTCTGGATCATATGGAGGTAAGTTTAGGATGCCTCAGTAGCCCCTTATAATCTGCTCAGGTATTAGAAATGAACATTGTTTGCCTCTTTAAGCAATCACTAAATACCTGGAATTTCTGAAATTTGATATTCAGGCATTTTAAGAGGTAAAGGAAATCATGGCTCCTGCTTCTAAATTTTGACTTAATTGGAGGAGGAAGAGAGTAAGCAGATGGCTAAAACCTGGTAAGGTTCCTGATTCATTTAATTTTGCTTAAACCACTTAAAATTGAATATAGAAGACCTTTTTTGACTTTATCTGTTACTATCTATATATTCTCATGAAGGCATTAAATTGCCTGAATCTAATCAATACTAGCATAAGTTAGTTATTCTGCTTACACAGATAACATTACTAATTTCACACCACATGACATTTAGTGTATGGCTCTATGTCTAGTTTCATCATCAAATCCTAGATTTGGGATTTTTATAAGTCATCCTTAATTTATCAAAATCTTGTTCAATAGTTTCTAAACTTTAGAATGCATAAAGATCACCTAAGGTGCTTTGGAATAGTTCAGATTCCTGGACTTGGTTCACAGAATATTTTGAATTAATAGATCTAAGTGGGTCTCAGAAAGCTTGACAAGCACTCCTGACAATTCTGGGGGAGGTGTTCCATGGACCATTTTTTGATAATCATTTTTTGTAAAACTTATGTGACTCCTAGCAGGTGATTATGTATCTCTTGCTAGGAGATACACATACATTATGGATTCTGAATCATTGAAAACTACGAGGACATTTCCAAGAAAGAGAAAAAAAAATTTCATCATTTCACAAAGAGGGAGGAGCTATTAAATTAGGTATTTTACTTAAGACCATTATGCATATCAAAGATAATTAGTAATAGATAACTCAGACCCCCTCACTAATCTGAAGCTACTGGGTCACCTTTGTTTTCATTGGTATCTGAGTTTCTATTATTGCTTTGTGCTTGGCAGTCTTCTCAGAAGGTACATTCATCAAGATACAGTGCTTTAAAGATTCAACCAGCTGGAAACAGTCTTTATATTGTGCAGCATTAAATTCAAAATAGATTTCAAAATATAGAGATGTGGAGAATTCACTGGTGGTATTTTTTGGTGTTATTTTGTTTGGGGCTGGAGATCAATTAAAGAATTAATTACCTTGATTTAAAAAAAAAAATAGGTTGGAGAATCTCAGATCCCACCTGCTTCATGGTTTGATTCATTCATGGATAAAACATTCCAAAAGCTTTATATTAAAAAATTAAGTGTCTAAACATGAAGCATTTTATTCCACGATTAAGCATAGGAATGCTAGTTTTATGCATAGTTATTGTATTCAAGTAATGCCGCTGCTTTCTCTGAAATGAATGCCATTTGCTAATACTTGACCTTGTCTTGAGATGGAAACCGGCGTCCATTTGACAGGTAACTAAAGATAGACTCCATCTGTCCTGTATTGCCAGAGCAGAACATCTAACCTACCTGTTAGCGATCCCATCAGGCAATATTCTTCAGACAGAGACAAAAAGGACCCTCCTGCTGGCTGGCTAGTGGGAGTTCTACTAAGCCTCTCTCTGATGAAGGTCTTTCTCTTGCCCATCTTACTGTGTGGCAAGGCTCTTGACAAGACTTCTGACTTCTGTCATAGAACAAAAGTTAAAGATATCTTTGTAGTACTTTGATCTCTTGTGAAATCAGGCAACAGGAGTACCCATGTGATTTGTCTGGAAAATATCCATATTTCTAGTATGGAATGTAGCCTGAAATGTAGCCATTTGTATTTTTATAAATAAAAAATTTAAACATAAGTCAGATTAAAATATTACAAAGGAAGTAAAAGATTTGTCGATCAAGCATGGAGAGATATCAGCTCTATTTTCATAATCCTCATAATTTATGCCCATTAATAATGCAAATATACTAATGATGATGTAAGTCTGCTTGGGTTTTTTTGTTTCTTCTTTGAGGTTATTCATATTAGCTAAATTTCTCTTGTGAAAATTAAAATTTGCTGACTCATATTGGTTTTTCACCATAGTTTGTATTTCAGCTATATAAGATAATAGAAGATTTTCTTATTTTACAGACAGGGAAACCAAGGCAGAGATAGCCCAAATAACTAATTGTATCCCAGAAAGCCCTGATGAGGTATCAGGTATTATCATTCATTTTAGCAATGCTAAGGCATTGGACAGCAAAATATTAGTATGGAGGTATGTGTGGGAGAGCAAGTGATATGGTTCCTAGAAAAGTGTCCTTTCCTTTACCTTTGCTGGGACTCGTCTGCCTGACTTTCGTTGTCCTCCTGTACAAAACAAGAATATATGTTTTTATATACATGTGCTCATCCTGGACTTCAGTTTCATTCATTCATTCATTTGTTCATTCACTAATTCACACAACAAATATTTGGTTGTTAGGTACTCCCAGTCCAGAAGACTGTAGGTGAATAATTTAAAATGAGTATTTTAAGACTTATAATAGAAATACCATCAAAATGCTAAGAGAAAATAGTCAGTTATCCCCAGGTGAGATGGGGACTCTTTCACAGAAGAGTCTATGAGCCTGAACAGGTGTTTCCTTACAGAGGAAGCTGGCATCGTACCTGAGCTCTCACTCTAAATCTCTCCTCAGTGCGAGATGTGCCTGTGAAGAGAAGGTATTCTTGGCGTTCTATTTAAAACGTTTTTTTCTTTGTTGCAAGTAGGGTATCTAACATTTGAAATTAAAATGTGACCCCTTTAAGAAGTTTCCAGCTGAGACAGAGTGAGGGAAAATCTGTGTGGAGGCCTCAGCAGAAGGCTGTGGGTGGCAGTGGTAGCAAGTAAACAACCTTATTTTCATGTTAAACAGTCGTGGAGAGCTGGGGTGGGGGTGGCGGGGCAATGGCTGTCCTGGGACAAATGGTAAAACCTCAAAGTTAGACGACACAGGATTATGAAGATTGGGGGAAGAGGGTTGGAGTGGGTTCAGGCTTCCAGAATTGGGCCAAATAGTGTCAGATAATAAAAGGACAAGGATCTCCTTGTATTTGAATTTCCATTTTTCCTTTGAATCAGATGGGGACTTGCTTCTGTTTAGGCTGACATCCTGTTCTGATATAGCAAAGCAGCCATAACCATAGCTTTTTTGTTTTCTTGCTTTTGTTGTTGTTGTTTTTAATAGTGGGTAAATAGCCACGTCTGAGAATCACTCAAATACCTACTTCACCCCTATCCCAGTCCTGGCCCCTTGGTCTGAAATACCTGGACATCCCCAACTAAAAGAAGACCTCTGCATCTGCAGGGGCCTTCCAGGACTATCCTCTAGTACTGTGGTCAGCGTTTTGTTCTGGTTGTTTGGTATCCATGTCACACTGTCATTAAATATTTTGGTTATCAGTTCAGTGAAACTCATAGTGATAAGGTTAAGGCCATCAGTTTAGTTAATGAAAAACTAACCCTGCCAGCTTCACAGTGAGCTCAGCAGTGTCCTCTAACTGTGTAGGGCAGTCCTTGAATTGGGTCTGATAGAAATGAATTTTTGAAGTAGCAATTAGAATTAAGCAGAGAAAGAAATTCATGCAAAATTTTACGACATTTCTTGGCATTCATTTTTGCTTTAATGTGGTATCTCAATTTCTAGAACCTTTTAAAAAAATGTATAAGCTTTTCTATATGTTTATGTTATTATAATTTTAATAATGTATAGTATTAAGAATAAAAGGCAAATATGGCTTTGCTGATTGGTTGCTTCTGCCTTTCCAACCATCAGAGCCTACGTGAATATCAAACTCTCCAATTATACATCCTTATAATCCTTCCCGCCATTAGAGATGCTTGTCCCAGATTAAAGGCACAGGTTCTAGAGATCTCTTTCATTCTAAAAGGATAAAGCTGACTAATAAGATAATTTCACAGTGTGTTACAAGCCATCGAATTTTTTTATTGGTATCTGATGTTTCTGACCCATTTTAGTTATCTAAGGAAGCAGAATGTGCATTGACTGGCTACTTTGAATATTACCTTCCTGATTGTTTCTGAAGTTTCTTAGTATTGAAGATGGCCATTGTAAGCATATAAGAGAATTAAATATATGCTCAAAGAAATAGATAAAAATATAAACCAGATGACATATACAGTGCTAGAATGAAATCTGGGGTTGTCATTTCTAAACTAATACTGTGCAGCTTTGCTTGTATTTCTTTCTGTCCTATTACAGTATTGCTGTGATAATACCTATTACATCTTCAGTTAACCTTATTAAAATTCTGCAAGAGCAGTAATGACTACAACTATCTACAATTTAGGGGAAGTAGATTTCTGCTGTTGATTACTTTGTTCTTCAAGAAAATCCAATTTTTTATTTAACAGTTAATTTTTGTAGTACTTAAGCTTTTTATTTAACACTTTGGTAACACTTGCTACTTAAAAGTGCTTTATAATGCTTATTTCCTACAGCTCATTTTTCTAAGGTGGATGTAGCCTAATTAGAGCTGTTGAATCTAGCACAAAACTGAGGCCAAGTTTTCTGTTTTAAATCACTGAAGGTTTCTATTACTGATTTTTTATAATAAAAGTTGGGACCATAGCCTAAAAATGAAATCAAATTCAGAGCTTTGAATGTCTGCCTCCCTGGGCACATTTACACTTGCTCTATCTCATTGTGGGATTGAAAGAGAATCTTCCTCTCACTACTGAATCACAGAATTTTCTTCTGCAGGAAGGCTCAGAAGTGTTAAAGTGGTGATTTACCAATGTCGAGTAAATCTTTTCAGGTCTACAACAAAGATTTTTAATTCAATAATGAAGTGCTTTGTGAAATCCTTGAATATCTTGCTTCAGTTACCATGGTGACAGGCTCTGTGTAGGAAACTAGGTATATGTTTTCATGTAAATAACTGTTTTATTCATCTTGTTATCCTCATGTTAAAATATATAGTGAGGACTTAATTATTTTATTAAATAGTGTTAATCATGACCGTCTTTGCTTCCTGTTCCTAAACCTAAATACAAATTTTCTTATATACAAAAAAATTGATGTAATTAACTCACATTTGTGGCTGATCATTTGTTTACTTAATAGGTTCACAATACTTTTACCAAATGTAGTTCTTACCTGTTAAAACTGGAACTACAGTACCAATTTTGTGTTAACATATTGTTAGAAATCACCAATACATTTTCTTCATGAAGTTTAGCATTGTCTATAGCAACTCACAATAAAAAGTGGTCAATTATACATTATTTCTGAAATAAAAATCAAGAAATTGTTGTCATTTTTCAGATGTTAGATCTTCCTCATTTCCCAACAGGAAAACAAATTGTTGACTGCAGTTAAATTGAATTATTTGGATATACTAAGGAAATAACCAATCCAAACTGGTAAAATATTTTGGTCATGGATTATTTTCTACATTTTGAAAATTAGGTTGAGGCTATATCAACAGTCTTTTAGTCCAAACCATTTATCTAGTTTCTGTTTCTTTTTCAGAGTCTTTGATAAGTGCTTGCCCTTCAAAGTGTGAATATTTGTAAGAGACAGAGAACTTAACACATATTTGTATTAGACCATCTTTTACTATTAGATTTTCGTTTATATTGAGCCAAAATATGGTTTCAATCAAATGAAGTAAATAACCCCTTTGTGGTGAGTTGAAAGATTTGAGGACAGATCAAAGAAAAAAACATGACCATGAGGCGGCAAGAACACAGAATGGCTTTATTTGGGTGGATTGGTTGCATGAAAGGGGAAGTCCCACGTGGCAGACATTCCAGAGTCAGCAGGGCAGGGTCCCTTTCAAAAGGGGAAGAAGTCAAGAGAACTCCTGGGAGAGTAGGGAAATCAAGAGAGGCCTTATTGTCCAGCTGATGCTGTGCTGCTCAGTTACAAGATGGGGTCCAAGAGTTCTAAAGGGCAGCAGGGCCTTGGGATCTTTTATAGGGCCTGGGTGTGTCTTAACTATGGCTAGCAGGTGTTGGAATGAAGTTTTGCAGAGTGTGCAAAGCAGGTAGGCTCTAAATGGCTAAAAATATGCTTATTGGAGCAGTATTTAAAGTGATTGGATGTATAACAATTTGAGTTTGGCCCTGCTGGGCTTTGAGCTAATGGTTGAGCCTGCTGTGAAGAATGTAACATAGGAACAATATCCAGGAGCCGTCGTTAGCTCATTTACGTAACACTGTTAGAGATAATTAGAAAATATATTAATATATCTGCACGATATGGATACTAATATCGATAGCTCTGTCTTATTCTAAAGGTGTTTTAGGTAGTGTTCATGCCTTCCTTGAGTCTTTACTTTTCTCTGGCCTAAATATTTCTGGTTTCTCCAAATTTAACTTATTGTCATTATTTTTTTTTCTTTTAAGTTTGTTTATTTTCTTAAAATGTACAATCCAGTGGTTTTTAGTATATTCACAGAGTTGTAAAACCATCACTACTCTCTAATTCTGGAGCATTTTTGTCACTCCAAATGGAAAGGTCATACCCATTAGCTAGCAGTCACACATCATTCCCCCTTCTCCCTACCCTTTGGAATGGCTAATCTACTTTCTGTCTCTATGGATTTGCTTTTTCCGTATATTTCATGTAAATGGAGTCATACAATATGTGGCCTTTTGTGTTTGGCTTCATTGATTTAGAAGCCGTCTATGTTGTAGCAAGTATCGGTATTTCATTACTTTTTATGGATTAATAGTATTCCACTGCATAGATATATCCCATTTTATTTATCCATTCATCAGATGGTGGACATTTGGCTTATTTTTACTTTTGGGTGATTATGAAAAATGCTGCTATGAATATTTGAGTACAAGTTTTTGTGTGAATATATGTTTTCAGTTCTCTTGGGTATATACCTAAGATTGGAATTGCTGAATCATATGCTAATTCTATTTTTAATTCGTTGAGGAACCCCCAAACTTTTCTTTTATGTTCTTTTATTGATGAGTTATTACAGTTCTTATATATACTAGATACAATTCCCTTATCTGATACATGATTTTCAGATATTTTATACCATTCTTTGGATTGTTTTTTGACTTTATTGATGGTATTTTTGGAAGCACAAAATTTTTATTTTTGATGAAGTGTCCAATTTGTTTTTTTCTTTGTTTTTCATCCTTTTAGTGTCATATCTAAAGTTAGATTTCCATATCCAAGGTCATGAAGATTTACCTCTATATTTTCTTTAAGATTTTTATAGTTTTAGCTATTACATTTAGGTCTTTGATTCATTGGGGGTTACTTTTTGTATATGGTGTGAGGTAGGAATATAACTTCATTCTTTTGCATGTAAATATCCAGTTATCACAGCACCATTTATTGAAAAGACCATTCTTTCCCCCAGTGAACTGTACTGGCACCCCAATAAAAAAAATCAGTTGACCATAAATGTAATGCTTTACTTTTTGACTCTTCAGTTCTATTTCACTGATCTGTATGTCTGTCTACATGTCAGTACCACACTATCTTGATTACTTTAGCTTTGTAGTAAGTTTGAAATCAGGTAGTGTGGGTCTTCCAGCTTTGTTCTTCCTTTTTCAAAATTGTTTTGGCTATTCTGAGTCCCTTGCATTTACCTATGGATTTTGGGATCAGCTTGTCTAGGTTGTCTTCTTTTTTCTTTGTCTTGGTCAGTCTAGCTAATGATTTGTCAACTTTATTGATCTTTTCAAAGAACCAACTTTTTAGTTTTGTTGATTTTTAAAATTTAAAACAATTTTGTCTTATTTATTTCCAGTCTGATATTTATTTCATCCCTTCTGTTTTACATTTAATTTCCTCTCCTTTTCTAGTTTCTTAAGTTAGAAGTCTAGGTTAACTTGAAATCTTCATGTTTAACATGGACATTTGCAGCTATAAATTTTCCTTTAACACACTGCTCTAGGTATATCCACTTATTTTGGTGTGCTGTGTTTTCATTTTTATTCATTTCGTAGTATCTGTGATACTTTCTTTGACTCATTGGTTAACTGTGTTGTTTATTTCCACGTATTTGTGAATTTCCAAATTTTCTTATGTCATTGATTATTTCATTCCATTTTGGTCAGAGAACATATTTTGTATAATATAAATCCTTTTAAATTTATTGAAACTTGTTTTTGGTCTAACATATGGTTCCACGTCTACTTGAAAAGAATGTATATTCTGCTATTGTTGGATTGAGTGTTTTCTAGATAGATGTCTGTTAAATCTGGTTGATTTATATGTGGTTCAAGTCCTTTACTTTCCTGTTGATTTTCTACATAGTTGTTCTATTCTTTATTGAAAGTAGGGTATTGAAGTGTCCTGATACTGTTGAATTTTCTATTTCTTCCTTCAATTTTGTCAGTTTTTGTTTCATGTATTTTAGGGCTCTGTTTTTAGGTGCATACACTTTGACAATTGTTGTATCTTCTTGATAGATTGACCTTTTTATCCTTAAAAATTTTGTCCTTCTTTGTCTCTAGTACCAACTTTTGTTTTAAAATTGTATGGTATTTGACATTAATACATCGACACCAGTTCTCTTTTCTTACTGATTTCATGTTATATATTTTTTTCTGTCCTTTTGCTTTCAACCTATTTGGTTTGAATCTAAAGTGTGCTTCTAGTATACCACAGATAGTTGAATCATAGGTTTTTTTGGAGGAAGGTTATCATTCCTTTTTAGGTCGCTTCAATTCGACTATCATCTCTTTAAACTGAGGTTCTAAATATTGAAATTAGTAATCTATCTGTGAATGATTTTTTATTCTATATTACTTTATTGCAGTTAATTCAGTCAAGGATTGTTTTAGTATTTGCGGGGCAGTCATCATAATTTGGCAACTTACATGGCTGATTTTTGTGAATTCAGTCATAGGACCCTATATTTTTATATTAAATTTCATTTTGTTCTAATTAACCTATTGTCCTTTCAGTTTCTGCTTTTATCATCTTGTATATTCAGTGTCATTCCAGTGATGATGATTGTGTTGAGTGCTAACATTTAATAAGTATGACTGGGCATTCTGTTTACCTCATATAAACTCCATGCTGTCACTTGTTAGATGTGTGACCTGAGACAAGTTACTTAACCTCTCTACCTCGGTCCCCTCATCTGTCAAATTGGGATGCTGATAATCAATCAGATCTAGCTCACTGGGTAGCTATGAGGATTAAATGAATTAATATATGTAAACTGCTTTAAAAATAATGACTAGCGTACAATAAATACCATACAAGCGTTTGTAAAATAAAATAAGTCTATGATGTGAGAAGTGTTACTTTATAGATAAGGAAGATAGGATTTCAGAAGACTGAATAATTTGCCCAGTGTTCCAATGCAAGTTTCTGTTGCTATTAAGTAGTTAATCTGGGACTTGAACTAAAGTGTATCTCACTGCACAGTCTGTGTTCTTGACCACTGATTCTTTAATATCATCCACTCAGTGCTTCATTCAAACTATCATTAAACACATTAAAGAAGCGAATGCCAAGAGCAGAGGCCTTGGAATTCACTACTGCAAATTTTCCTGTATTAATCAGAGCCCATTTTTATGATTATTCAGTAATATCTTCAAATCTTTTATCCATTTCTCCATGAGTTTTAGAAACTTCAAATAAAATGGGAAATAACTTTGGTGAATCCATATATATGCCCTGTATGTATATATCCCTATTGGCCGTTGCAGACATCCTCAAAAAGGAAGTGAGGGTACTTTACAATTTTTAAACTTAGTAATGCTCATTATTCCTTGTGAACTCCTCAGTGTTCTTGAATATGTTTCTTTTCTGAACTTTATGTTCTATTGGAAAAATTTTCCTTTTGTTTACAAAAAAAGTCTGTCTTCCTAAAGTCTAGGGTACATGTCAATTTTAGTTGACATTCCCACTCATAGATGTCAAGAATGCTAAAATTACAGAGCTAATTTATATTTCCATCCAGGGTTTTTTGTTGGTCAGATTAGGTTTAGAGTCTCAGGTAAGGCAAATCATACTAAAATTTCTCTGACTTGAAAGAGTGTGTGCAGGACTTTGAATCTTATACTGTAGAGATTATTTAGAGGGGCCTGTTTTGGTGATAAAGTAAAGAAAGTTTATAACCCGTATTTTTACTGTTTATATAAAAATGTATATTCCTAAAGTACTTGGAAACATTTTTTAATGTCAAATATTTACTTAAAATTTGTCCTATTTTCTTTTTATAAATTTATTTATTTATTTATTTTATTGGCTATGTTGGGTCTTTGTTGCTGCACACGGGCTTTCTCTAGTTGTGGCGAGTGGGGGCTATTCTTTCTTGTGGTGCATGGGCTTCTCATTGCGGTGGCCTCTCCTGTTGCAGAGCATGGGCTCCAGGTGCGTGGGCTTCAGTAGTTGCAGCACATGGGCTCAATAGTTGTGGCTCATGGGCTCTAGAGCACGGGCTCAATAGTTGTGGTGCACAGGCTTAGTTGCTCTGCAGCATGTGGTATCTTCCTGAGGCAGGGCTCGAACCCATGTCCCCTGCATTGGCAGGTGGATTCTTACCCACTGCGCCACCTAGGAAGTCCCTGTCCTATTTTTTAAAAAACTTTTCGTGTGGTTCAGTGATGAACTAAGGACATTTATGCATCTTGAATTTTTTTCTAGAATTAGATACATTGTTTAAAAAATCTTGCATGTTTTTCAGCTAAGTGATAGCAATTATACCAATTAAAATGATTTTCTTCGTGAGTGATAAATAATATTTTATTTTTCTCCATAATAAAAGAAAAACTCAGTGCCATTTGAGAATATAACATTTAGTTTTGATTTACATTTAATAGGCAGTATAGTTCCTGGCTTTTGCTTTAGCCCTGTACCCTTTATTCTTTAGCTGATTTGCTAATTACTATTGAAAAACCCTCTAAAATTTCACTGGGGAAATGCAAATGTACATTCAGATTCTAAATATTTGAGAAGCAGCCAAGAACTGAGTGCATCCAAACACATTCTGAGTTTTACATAATTTTTTATATACTTACTTTTAACTTCCAGAAGTTTCCTCCTTCAATATCAGTACTTAGATTCCTTCTCTGTCAGCAAAAACGGAATGGATAAAATGTTACGATTCTTTCAAATAAATCAGAATAATGAAAAATAGAATTTATATGATAGGTGAAAGAAAAGGGAAATAAAAGACTTGGGGGTGGGAGACAGAAGTGTGGCATAACGTTAATTCTATAATTTTTATTGAAATAAAAAACATCTCTTAACAGTACAGAGCCATAAGTATACAGCACAGTGAATCATCACCAAGGGAACACACCTGTGTATGTACCACTCCGGTCAAAAGAAGAAACATCACCGGTACTCCAGAAGGCCTGCTTGTGCCCCTGCCCATCACCTCCTCCCCATTGTGCCCCCAAACTAACAAAGTTCCTGATTTCTAACACTGCATATTACACTTTCCTGTCTTAAACATTATGTAAATAGAATAATGCAGCATATATAGCTTATTTTGTTCAACACCGTTTGAGAGATTGAGAAATTCATCCATGTTGTTGTATATAGCATTGGTTTATTTTCTTTATTGTATAGTATTCTATTATATAAATAATAATATTAGATAAATATGCTGTATTTCTCCATTCTACTTTAGGTGAACATTTGGCTTCTTAACAGTTTGGGGTTATTTCAAACAATGCAGCTATTTTTGCTTGTCTGTTAGAGCGTTTGCATATCTTTCAGTCGCATATATCCTTAGGATTGAAATAGCTAGATACTATTGATAGGATGTATTACATTCAAATTTAGTAGATAATGCCAAATTCATCTACGAAGAGATTGTATTAATTTATGTGTCCGTCAGCGGTATGTGACGGTTCTCTTGTACTGATTCCATATCCTCACTGACACTTAAATTGTCAGTTGCTAAAGTTTTAGTCATTTTGGTAGGTATGTATTGGTTATCTTAAATTTGCTTTTTTCTGATGGTTAATGAAGTTTATATATTTATTAACCATTGTGACACTCTGTTCAAACTTTTGCTTATTTTAAATTGGAGTGTTTATTTTTTTCTTATTGATGTATAAGAGTTCTTTTGTGTCTGGGATCTGAACTTTTTAAATTACTTCTAGTAGTTTTCCCTCTTCTGTCCTTTCTGTCATTTCTCATCACTGCTATCAACTTTGTATCTTACATTCTATTCTCTTAGGCTTCTTTTCGGGATGTCCCTAATAATACATACATACATAATTATATCAGTGATTTAATTAGTAAATATTAATTTACATGAGCCCAGATTCTACCCTTTCCATGGCTTTTGATTCGTTTCTGCATCTTCAGTCTTTCACTTGAGATTATTTTCTTTCTGTCTAATAAACACTCCTTAGTATTTTATGTAGTATTGGTTTGCGGCTGAAAAATTATTTCATATTTTGGTTTTCTGAAAGTATCTTTATTCCACTTTTTAATTTTAAAGGGTATTTTACTTGTATATAAACTCTAGATCAGCAGTTATTTTCTTTTGCACTTTTATTAGCCAAGTCATTGTCACTTTTTAAAATAATATAATAATAAATATATAATTACATATATAATATTGAATGTATTCAGATTATATATAACATATTTTAGTTATATATGAAGCCAGCTTTAAAGATTGTCTTTGCATTTGATCTGTCTAGGTGTTATTTTCCTTGTATTAATCCAACTTAGGGTTTGTAGTGCATCTGGAATGTGAACTTAATATTTTTTGGAAAATTTCCAGCTATCATCCTTTAAAATGGTACTTTTGCTTCTTTGCCAATCTCTGCCAACATTATCAGTCTTCTCTTGTATATTCTTGTACAAATAAGGCATATTATGGGCTGAATGTTTGTGTCCCCTACAAAGTTCGTATGTTGAAGACCTAACTCAATGTGGTATTTGTAGATAGGGCCTTTAGGAGGTAATTAGGTTTAGATGAGGTCATGAGGGTAGTGCCCTATATTAGGATTAGCGTCCTTATAAGAAGAGGAAGAAAGACCAGGGCTCTCCCTCTCTGTCCACTGTATGAGGACATAGTAAGAAGGTGGCCATCTGCAAGCCAGGAGAAGAACTTTCACTTGGAACTGAATCTGTTAGCACCTTGATCTTGGACTCCTCCCCAACTTCCAGACTGTGAGAAATATCTGTGTTTAAGCCATCCAGTCTGTGGTATTTTATTATAAATAAATAGCAGCCCAAGATGACTAAGGTAAAGCATTACCAAAAATGTTTGAGTTTTATAGCTCCTTTATCTGCATGGCATCTTAATTTGTTTCTATTGCCTGCATTTTCTCAGTTTTCAAGGAAATGTCTTATCTTTTGACTATAATTCACATAGTATAAACTCACTCTCCTAAAGTGTACAATTCAGTGGTTTTTATTATGTTCAGAGTTGTGCAGCTGTAACAGTTGTCTACTTTCAGAGCATCTTTGTCACCCCAGAAAGAAACCCTGTATTCCTTTGTACCTCTCCCCAACACTGGCAGCCACTGTCTACTTTCTCTCTATGGATTTGCCCATTTTGAACATTTCATGTAAGTGAATCATACAGTATGTGCTCTCTTGTGACTGGCTTCTTTAATTTAGGATACTTTTCCCAAAATTCATTCATGTTGTAGCATGTGTCAGTACTTCATTCCTTTTTATTGCTGAATAATCTGTCATATGGATAGACCACATTTTATTTATCCATTCATTAGCTAATAGAAATTTGAGTTACGTCCACTTTTTGACTATTATGAATAAAGCTGCTGTGAACTTTTCTATGCACAGTTCTGTGTGGGTCTATGTTTTTAATTCTCTCAGGTTTAAACGTAGGAGTGGAATTGCTGCGTCATATGGGAACTGTGTTTAACCTTTAAAGGAACTGATAAACTGTTTTCCAAGGTACTGTTTACAGTCCCTCCAGCAGTGTATGAGGGCTCCAGTTTCTCTGCATCCTCACCAGCACTTGTTATTGTTTATCTTTTTAATTTTAGCCACCTTAATCAGTGTGAAGTGGTTTCTCATAGTGCTACTTGATTTTTTTTTGAACAGCTTTTATTGATGTGCAGAATACATACAAAGTAGTGCACAAAATGACCATACTTAACAAGCACTCAGGTGGGAAAGGAGAGTATTACCAGCGAGAAAAGTCCATTTTTTGCTCTTTTCCAGTTACCTACCCTATTTCAAAGGTAACAACTGTCCTGATTAAAAGAAACATTAGTTTTTCCTGCTGTTGTTCTTTTATAAAAATGTAAACATATATCATATGAATCTAATGGCCTTACTATACAAATGTAATTGCTTTCTAATCACCACCAGAAAAACCACATAACAGCGTTTGCAAATTTTAAAGAAATCACTGTTAGCAATCAGCCTGCTTGCCTTTCTGTTTTCCTTCTTCCTTTCCTTGTTAATTTTATTCACATATATTATCTTAATATTTTTTTCTGTGTCCTATTATATTCCTTTCTATCTCTTGTCTTGCCTTAGTTGGCATTAACCTATTATTTCTTTTTATTAGTATTCCACTTTTTTCCTTTGTCTATTAGTTATACACTATTTTTCTGTACTTTTAGTAGTTATTCTATGGATTACAACATATATCCTTAGCTTATTACAAACAAGTGTAAGCTATTCCTTTTACTCTTCCCAGACAAAATAGGGTATCAGTGTCTTTTACCTGCATTTACCCATCCCCCTGCCTTTTGCCTTGCATTTTAATTCAGTATATATCTTAAAGCTCACGAGACATTATTATTACTATTACAACCTAATTCCATCTATATTAATTTAGATTTACCCACATATTTACTTTCCATTGCTATTCATTCTGTCCTGCATTTTTGTGCCTCTGTCTGGCATAATTTTCCTTTTGCCTGAAAATTCCATTAACATTTCTTATAAGTCTGGTGGTGATAAGGCATTTTTTTTCATGTTTTGTTTGACTTGAAATACCTTTATTTCACATTTGAAGGGATATTTTCCATTGGGAAACAATTCTAGGGTTTTTCTCTTCTTTTAGCACTTTCATGATGTTCCATTATTTTCTGGTTTCTGTTATTTCTGTTTTGAAGACAGTTGTCAAACTTGTTGCTACTCATTTGTAAGCATGATCTTTTTTCCCTCTGGCTATTTTAAGATTTTTTTGTGTGTTTGGTTTTCCAGTTAGACTGTGATCTCTTTATCCACTTTGGGGTGTATAGCACTTCTTGAATTGGTAGCTAGGTATATTTTATCTAGTATTGCTTCTGTCTTCTCCCTTTATGTGACTTCAAATACATGTATATTAGATCTCTGTTCTATGATTCGTATGTCCTTTGTGTTCTTTTGTATATTTCTATTCAATTTAATTTTCAAGCATCAGACTGGACATTTTTTGCTAATCTGTCTTCTCGTTGGTGTACCCTCTCTTCTCTGATATCCAATCTTGGTTTTGTTAGTTCTGGAATATTCCAGAATATCTATCTTATTCTTTCTCTGAAAATTAGATTCCAGTTGTTCTAAAAGTTGTCTTCTGCTTTCTTGGACATATTGATTATAGTTATTTAAAAATCTGTCAGTAGCTGGAGTACCTGGTCATTTGTCCGTCTGTTTATATTGTCTGTTTATTTCTTGGTGTTTGATAACTTAAGAGTGAATGCCAGACATTGTTTTGTTGTAGTGGTTCTGGATGCTTTCCCTTCTTCCAGAGAGGCTTTACCCTGTCTCTGATAAGTAACTAGGTAGAGACAAATCACCTTAATCTAACCAGTACTTGATCTGTCCCACAGATGGACAGAAGTCTATGAAAGTCTCAAACTACTCCTTATTTACTCTTACTTGTAGCGTGTAACATGATAGGGGGCTTATTGAGATGTTTACTAGGGCCCTTCATCCTTGGAAATTCCTAAACTCCAATTTAGGAGTTTAACATTGCAATACTACCAAAAACTGAACTTTGTTCCTCTTCAGCAATCTGCTTTGGTTCTTTGATTTTCACCCTAAACAGCTTAAGAATTCAATAAAAATTTTTGAGTCTCAGTCTTATTTCTTTTTTATTTCATTATTTCTGGAATTTTGTCCTTAAGGCTTGAGTATTTTTGAAGCACTCAAATTGATACTTTTTCTCCTCAGGACTGTAAAGTTACCAAAACTTTGCTGGTGTCTGTATTTCTTACCAGCTTCCATTTGTCTGGATTCTCAGCCTTTCCCCAGTGCCTCATATCATCAAATACTCAGTTTGATACATAAATAAAGAATATAGACTGTGCATTTTTCTTCTTTCTGTGATCTTGGCTTCTCCATTTTGGCTCTGTTGGCAGCTTTCTGATGCCTCCACATAGGTAAGTAGGTTAGTTCATTCCTTTGTTCCTCCCTCCCTCCTTTCCTCCCTCACTCCCTGCCTGCCTGCCTTCCTTCCTTCCTTCCTTCCTTTCTTCCATTTTATCCAGGTGTTCTAAATTGGTTTCGGTGGAAACTTCATCCTGCTATAAAATCATGTATCACAGCCAGAAACTAAAGTCAGTTCCTTCCCTCCCTCATTTCAGTAATAGGTTGTTACTGTTACCTCAGTAGCCCCTGTATTCTCCTGTGTCATGCTATACCCATCTGCCCACCGGAAGGTAACTGTTATCCTGAAGTTTATGTTATCACTTTGATTCTTGATCACTTCACGTATGTACATATGCTTAAATAGTACTTTATAAAAGTTTTACCTGTTTTTGAATTTTATAAAATTGAAATCATATGTTCTTTCATTGATTTCTGTTCTTAGTGCAGCAATTTGTATTTTAACAGTTGGTTCTGGAAAAATGTCTAAAGATGGACTACTTAAAAACAAAGGTATGTGAAGCCCTTTAGCTGTGAACATGGTAGAGCATCATATAGCAACTTTGATTTTATTTTTCTGCATGTGGGTTGTAAGCTCTCTGAGAACCAGACCATGATTTTGTTCCTCTTTGTTGCTGTAGCAAAGAGCATGCAATGGAGCTCAGTAAACAAGAGCTACATTAAGTCCACAATGAGAAGGAAGTCCCCACTGCTTATAATCTGTGATCACAGGAAGCACAGGGTGTCAAAGGTAGAACACAGTGAACGTAGTGTGGCTTAGTGGAGGGCATTGACTTATTTTTTTTTCTAAGTGTTGAACATATTAAGAACTTACCTTTATCGAGCCTTTGGGATTTTTTTTCTGTAAGAAGGTCTAAAAAAAATTGGCTTGCTCACTCAATGAGATATAATCCTAACATTTTTCCAGAGTCAGTTTCAACCCTGACAAAGCATCGTGCTGTGTGTCAGTGTGAAGTTTGTAGACTTGTAATGCGTCTGCTCCAGATGCTGCATTGGCATCCTTTAGCCCTGTGTCGTGAGGGTGGGCTCCACTAAATATACAAGAATGTTTCAAAGGTTAATAATAGAAAACAGTTTCTTTTTCAATTTTAACTATTTTAACTATATTATAAAAGAAAACATCCCCCCCACCCCGCTTCAGTCCATCAAGCTTTTTAAACCAGGTTCTCTGGCAGCTCATGAATAATAGAGACAAAATGTAGTTCTTTTTCTCCCTGGGGAAATACTGCATTGTTTGTTATTCATGAGTTCTTGTTTTCCTGGAAGATTGTTTGATGAAATACGTGGGTGATGTATATACCCTATCATTGCCTGGAGGCCTTTTAGATTTCCTCTGTTTGAGTGTTTTCCTTTTGTTTTAACAAACTGCTGATAGTTGTGGAGAAGAGTCACTGGATGTTAGGATAATTAACCTGTTTTGATACCAAGTCCCCCCAAACACACTCGCAAATTACCAATTCATCATTTTACATGCTTCTTCACAAGTTTCATGAAAGGAGTAAAATAAAAATAAAAACTGCTGCCTTTTCAAAATAATCTAGAAGACCCAGTTGCTACTTCATCCTGACAGTGTCAAGCCTTTAATTTTTCTCTATGCCTCTGTGGTGTTGCCACGTCTGCTTTTTGAATAAAAAGTAGGAAACCCTTTCTGGATTTAGATACATCTTCTGTCAAAGTAAAGTGGAACCGTGTTTTTGCAACCAAAGAGAAAGAAGTGACAGTCTGGGCTGTCGTGAACTGCCTGATTTCTGTTGCTTTCCTTGCTGAGTTTAGTTGGGGACTGAGCATCTGTGAGCTGGCCTCTGGATTCTCCTTAGACCCAGAGGGCTTCTCTTTCTAGGAATTCAGTCAGAGAGGAGTTACTCTACTTATATGCCCTGAGATGAATGTTCATTTTCTAAGATCTGAGCTTTGGGAACTCAGCTTTGGGAAGGGAGAGGCTTATTTTTTAAATTTGTAACAGGTGAAGGAATTAACCACATGTCTTACATTTCATATATGCATTTAAAAATTAACAACTTTCACATACTTGAAGCTTAATGATCCAGCAAACGAATCCATTTGGAATATTGCTTAAAACCAAGAAGAATGGAAAAATAAAGTTCTTGAAGCAAAGTAGATTCCAGACTGACCAGACAGTAGCTTCCACTCCTGTTTTCGGGGGAGTAGTTATTACTCTCTTTGGAGCCAGACTCCTGGGATTGAATCCTGGCTCTGCCACTTAAAGCTTTGGGCAAGTTCCCTTAGCAGTCTGTGCATTTTTCTCACCTTTAAGATGGAGATAATGATAAAATTGACGTAGGGTTAAATGTGTTAATACTTAGCCATTGCTTAGAACAGGACCTGGCATATACTAACCACTCAGTAAATATGAACTATTTGCTATTATGTTATTTACTCTTACTTTGTTATATGTCATCTAATGTACTCTTGCTCTGTCTGTTTGGTGATCTAGTTTCCATGTACATAGGCAATTATAACCATAATATAGGAGGGAAAAGACACTTCTAGAAGGAATGCTATATTTTACAATTAAGATACAATAACAAAATAAGGAAGGAAAAAGGAAACAATAAAAACTAAGGAAAAGAACTCAAATAGTACAGCAATCTGGGCTATTTAGTATATGAGAAAATAGCCATAAACCTTTAATAGCTCCAGAGGGCATTAGTGTATTTCAGTATAGTTTAGTACCTATTGTTCAAAGCAGTGATTCTGACTCATGAAGAAAATGTTAAAGTCTGTTCATGGTTTCAGTTCAGAGAAGCCAGAAGGTGTTTCACATTTTAGGAAGATTCCAAAACAAAGTTAAAAAAGAAAGGTATTCAAAGGTTTCTAGAGGATTTTGAATTATATAAATTTTATTATATTTGCATTGTTTTCCTGCTTCTTTCAATCCAAATTAGTTTTTCTTCAGAATGTTATGTAAATATGACCCTTAGGCACAAGCATTGTTTCTATTAAATGCCAAGTAAGACTTCCCCTGTATGAATCTAATTTTAGCCTTCATTTTAGCCATTTCCCTGCTCAGTAGTACCTCTATACAGAATCTTCATGACTGTAAACCTGGCCAGGTTTTGTTCTGCAATTATGCTTAACCAGGAGTTGAGATGGATTATATGTCATGACAATTATGTGTTGCAATATGATCTGTAGTCTTTACACACACATTATTGAGGGAGAAAGACTATTTTGCTCTAAACTCTTTTTAAAAAAAATTTTTAAATTGTGGTAGAAATATATAACATAAAGTTTCTTCTTAACCATTTTTAAGTGTACAGTTCAGTAGTATAAATTATATCCACATTGTTGGACATAAAAAAATTTATAAAAAGCAGTTACTCAGTCCAAGTGCAGTAAACATAGGTTGGGTAGTCACCATATTTATGGATATTAAAAAAGAAATTAGCTAGATAAAGTAATTGCCTCATCTTGAAAATGTATGTTTGATTGGGAGGTGGCTACATTGGAGTAGCTACGGAATGATGGTGGTGGATGGAACACAGAAGTGTACGAGTGGAAAATTACAATCATTAATAGGAAAATAAGCTAAGATCACTTGTAGACTCCAAGACAAGTGTGTGTAAGCAACAGCACATTCGGTTCCATGCAGAGTGTGTGTAGCAGACTGATGTTCTTTTATTGAATTTAACTGGCTAAACATTTTAAAATTTTTCTTTAAGGATATAAGATAATTTAAGACTAGAACAAAGACTTTGAGGTAACGAATAATTCATATTGCAGTGTTTCCCATAATAAAATTAGGAAGCATTTTTAAGTCCAGGGGACTTTATATTTGGTGACATTTATCAATGAACTAGATTTTTTTAAAACTTCATTTTCTTTCAGCACTATAGTTAACTTATATTAAGGAGATATTCTTATTCCAATAAACTTTCATATCTGCCTTAAACATATAAAATTCTCAACTAAATCACTGCTGCAGTGCCAAGTCACATGGCCAGGGAATTAGTGCTGATTAAATGAATAGCATTAACCTCCAGATTCCAGTGAGGCAGAATATTTAAAGTGCACTGCTGTATTCTTAGTATCTGAGACTTAGTTTGCCTGGATATATCTTGGCTGGATGAATGCTTAGTAAATGTAACTCAGAAGAAATTCCATGTTATGCGCTTTGTATCACAGTCTAGTTAATTAAATAATGATACCTCACTGAATTGCTCTTCTCAGGGTCCTTTGCGTCTTCCTTTCTGCCTGACCTTTTAGCCTTGGAGTGTCCTGAGCCATCCATCCCTTTGGATCTATTTCCTTCACTGCCTACAGGCACTCCCTTAGTGATCTAGTCTTATCTGATCTCATGGCTTCATTCAGCCTCTTCATGCAAATGAATCCCAAGTTATATAGCCCAGATATCTCTCCTAAACTCCATACTACTTTATCAGACTGCTTATTTGCTATCAGGAATTAAAGTTCAAATAGACAGTTCACACTTAACATTTGCAAAACTGAACTTGTGCTCCCTACTCCAGATCGACTTCACTTGCAACTTTTCCCAGCTCCTTGATGGCAACTCCATTCTTAAGGTTGCTCAGGTCAAAAACCTGGGAGTGATTCTTTGTTCTTCTCTTCCTCTTATATTCTGTATTTCACCTGTTAGGACATCTTGGTAGTTCTTCCTTCTTCAAAGTGTACGTGAATCTGACTGACTGGTTGTTCTTACAAATTAAAAAAGTAAGGCTCAGGGAAGTTGAGAACAGCCCCAAATTCACATAACTAGTAAGTCAGAATTCAAATACATGTTTTCTGACTGACCACAAATAATATGATCTCTTCTAATACTAGTGCTTCTCCAAAGTAATGTTATAATTGCCTTTTTTAAAATACAATTCAGAAATAGGATCTGACCCACTATATCACTGGATCTTTATAAGTAGGATGCGTTATTTCATTTAGATCCTGAAGGAATTCTCTACACACACAGTAGTTCTTTCATAAATACTTGCTAACCCAGTTGAATTGACTGGTACTTACCTGTCCTTGTACTTTGCTCTGGGTCAAGAACTGTGTTTTCAGTTGCAAGATATAATTGGATATACGTGTGTGTTGAGTGGGAAAAAATGGCATTAATGAAATAAAATATTCAAGGTCTTTTAGAAAGCTCTTTATCAAAGATTTTATTGCTGTGACCTATGAATTTAGAACATGTATTAGCTCTTGCTACCTTGCATATTGTTTGCTGGAGTTTTCATGATATGCAATATTGATCTTGTTGCTAATCATTAAACTTAGATTAAGGGATTATTATTTAGATAATTTAGAATTTTCTCTCAAGGGCATTTGTATCAGAGGGACATTATAACTTTTAAATTCACTAAATTCTAAGCTCCTCTGATAGATTGTAATGGCAAAAAGGCAAAGTGTTGGGATCTTGGTAGAGAAATATCAGAAAAGAAATTTCAATGTTGATCAAATTCTTGAAACACCCTGTTTTACTGATAAACTGTATTTTAGTGGAATTTATTCCATCCTTAAGTAATTAAATGTAGCACGAATGAAGTATGTTAAACTGAATTTTGCTGGGTTAAGTGATATTCTTGAAAGAAGCCAATAGTAAGCTTTTGGGAGATGTCCATTATGTCTATTGGTGTGACATATTTGGAAAGCCAGTCATTGCTTTTCTTCATGATAATGTACGTGTAGAACATTTATCTATGAAAAAAATGTTAGGGAAAGAGTGCTTAAGATCATCAATTTATCTTTTTTTCCCCTTCTTCTGAATTGCACTTTAAAGTTTACTTGTTTTGTTATTCTATAAATTTGTATTTTTTAATCCGAGCATGAAATTTGGTGAATATTTAATTCATAAGGGCAATTTCCACATCTTAAATTCTATATATCTGTCTATCCATCTACCTACCTACCTACCTTCCTTTGCTTTGGTGGAAATATTTAGCATGGAATCACTTTTAAAATGTTCTTGTAGGAAAAAAAAATTCTTGTAGGCTTAGGAAATATCTCTTAAAGCAAAAAGATTATATGTGAGGCATTAAAAAAAAACTGTGTCTCTAATTGCTTCCTGTGGCAATTGAAAGAGTTAAAGATGTATGGCAACTGCAGCTGTAATGGCATATATTTAGAAAGAAAACTACTTCTAAAAAATGTCTGTTGGCAAACAAATCTAAAATAAAAGTTCAAAAATGAGATATTTTATTTCTGGAAAATGTGCTATTTCTGTTACCATTTGCAGTGTTGGATATCTGTGGGTCTTTATGCTCTGAAGTAAACTCTGATCGACAGTACTGCTGTCTTTTCTTTTTCATAGTGTACACCGATTAAGGGCCTAGGATTCGTGCTTGGAGCCTATCAGTGCATTTGCAAAGCAGGATTCTATCATCCTCGAGTCTTCTCAGTGAACAACTTTCAGAGTAAGTGCCCTTTGCTTCTGTGCGTATATGTGAATACACGTAATATCTATCATAATTAATCATACAGATTTTCTTTTAACCTTGTTGGAGTTAGATGATTAAATCCCCACTGGTTTGGCATTCTTTCATCACTTAAGCAGTTTTTGCTTCAGTTTGTCATCTCCAATCCTCTGGAGTACCACCAAAAAATGTGGAGGATTTTTTAGGTATATTTTCATTTTCAGTACATTTTAAATGCCTGAAAATTTTGTAGCTTCTCAGTAAGACCAATGGGATTCAGTTATTGAGAGCTGTTGCTGCAGAAAGTCTCTAAAGGGAATTTTGCTAGTTTGCTTATTTTATTTATGTATCAATTTGTTTTTATGTTAGATCTCTATGCTACATGAAGAATTACCACAGAGTTAACAGCTTAAGGCAACACAATCTTTTCACACAGTTTTCATTGGTTAGCTTTTCAATCAGGAGTTAGCTGGTTCCTCTGCACAGGGTCTTACCAGGCCAAAATCAGGGTTCACCTGCGATGTGATCTGATCTCAGTCTCAGAGACTTCTTTCAAGTTCATTCAGGTCATTGGCAGAATTCAATTCCTCGTAACTGTATGTACGAGGTCCCCATTTTATTGCTAGATGCCAACCTGGGCTTACTCTCAGCTCCTAGATGTCTTGTCAAGGAGACATCATACTTTTCAAAGCCACCAAGAAAATCTCCCCAGCTTGTTCAGATGGAGTCTTATGTAATGTAATCATTATATAAGTCATGGGAGTGACTGTCCCATCACTTTGGCATGTAATGTCACCTAATCAAAGGAAAGGCTATCCCATCATGTTTACAGGTCCACGCTCATTCAAGGGGGGGTGGTGATACAGGGGAGATGCAGGCATACCTCATTTTATTGTGCTTTGCTTTATTACACTTCAAAGATATTGAGCTTTTTTACAAATTGGAGGTTTGTGGCAACCCTGTGTTGTAGGATGATGATTAGCACTTTTTTTTTTTTTTAGGAATAAAGCATTTTTAAATTAAGGTATGTGTGTGTTTTTAGACATAATGATATTATACACTTAATAGACTCCAAAATGCTGTACGCATGACTTTTTTATGCACTGGGAAACCAAAAATTCATGTGACTTGCTTAATTGCGATTTCACTTTATTGCAGTGGTCTGGAACCAAGCCCATGATATCTCTGAGGTATTCAGATACTCCAGAATCAAAACTTGCTCACCTGGTTATTTTAATCTTACCCCAGAAGATGTCAAAGTTACTATTTGAATATTGATTTTTTCCCCTCTTTCTCTAGAGAACACCGTGTTGCCACATTGGCTTGTAGCCAGCTAGTAGATACAATAATTAAGAAGTAGCATAGTGGAGAAAGGAGGTAGTTTTATGGGAAGTTAGGGTTTGAGGTTGCTAGAACTGGGGTACAGGTATCATTTAGATAGTCATCCATAACTCTTTGTCAGCGTTATTATTGGTCTGTACAGGAATTTGCAATCTCTACTGGGCATAGTTCAAAGGATACGGTGAGATTCAGACCTGAGTGTCTTCCTATGGGAAACTTGGTAGACAGTTATGGATTTTTTTCTCTTCTTTTTTTTTTTCTTGGAAAGCACTGTTCTTCATCTTGAGACAGTTTACACCAAACTTCTAGGCTGTGAAAGTGAGTAACATTTTGCTCTCTCCTCAGTCATATAATTCACAGAGTTCAGCCCTTGTTCTGAGTAACAGTTGTTGTGGGCATAATTCTAAGATGGCCTCCAAAATTCTGCTCCTGCATATGCTGTGCAGTCCCCTCCCCTTGAGTGTGGGTGGCACCTGTGAATACAGTGAGGTACTCACGCCCTTGCTAGGCTACGCTATGTAGCAAAGATGATGGTGTAGTCACTCAAGTGATTACATTGCACTACGTAAGACTCTTTTCCCATAGCAGCAGGCTGGAGCCAGATTCTAGTGCCAGCTTTGAAGAAGTGAATTAGCTTGTTGTGAGAGGGCCACATGACTAGGACCTGAGGGTGGCCCCTAAGAGCTAAGGCAGCCTGCAGCGAGCTCAGTTCTATTAACGCAAGGATCTGTAAGTTCTTCCAATGGCCTGGGTATATCTGAAAGAGGATCTGGAGCTCCAGATGAAAATATAGCCTGCCAGAACCTTGGTTTCAGTCTAGTGAGACCCTGAACAGAGAGCCCAGCTTCATTGTGCCAGACTTCTGACCAACAGAAACTGGGAAGTAATGATAGATATTTTCAGCCCTGGGTTTCCAGTAAGTTATTACACAGCAATAGAAAACTAATACAATAGCAGTGATGATAACATATTTTCAGCATGTATATGCTTGTGTGTGTGTGTGTGTGTGTGTGTGTGTGTGTGTGTGTGTACAAGACCATGGCAAGAGCCCAACTACTTTGGCATTCTTCGCATTTATGGTCCAGACATAACATATGATTCAACACTGAAGGATTAAGGGAATAGGTTTTAGCTTATGTTCTGTGAAGGTATTTTGTATCTGGTTTACCCACATTTGTTCTCAGCTCCCACTATGTGACTGAAATAAAACATCTAAATATTGTAGAACTAGAGAGTGACTGTGCCATTTGCTTATAACACCACCAGGAGAAACTAGTTAACCTTTAACAACTTATCTTTATTTAATTTGCACACTCCTACTTTCTTCCTTATTTTAAAAGCCAGCGTTTTTCACTGGACCTACTCTCTCACAAGAGGCCGCTTCTCTGCGTAAGCCTAACTCCCATGTTGTATACACAGCAGCTGTGGAAAGGAGGCCACAGTTTTCAGAAAGATGAGCTATATTTGGGTATACCTGTGATCCAGCTTTGACTTCAGCACGCTCTTAACTAGAACTGGCCTGCCTCAATGACAGAACAGAAAGCTGGCTACAGCTTATAATTTGAAGTCAGTAAAGTGCTCTTTGACCAAAAATATCTTTCCTGTTGGCCTTGCCAGGTTGCATGAAAATCATTCCTTGTCCTAAGGAATATGAATTATAACTCACTAGGGTATTCTACCAAGGACTATCCAAACATTTACAAAATATTTTTGGTTTATTATTATACTACATATCTCTGTTTTAATATAAGTTGTGAATCATAGTATCCAGGCAAGTTGTTTTCACATATTCTTGAGGAGGTTTCTACAAAGTAAGGAATGACCACATGTATTCCCTTGGGCCAAAGGTAAAGAAAGCATTGAAGACTCAAAAAAATGAGATAATGTATGTTAAATAGCTAGCGTAGTACATGGCGTATAGTAAGTGTTCATAGATGTAGTTAAATAAGTGAATAAGCAAACAAACATATACACATGTATAAGCACCCATCAGTGATACATGTGAAGAGAGAATCCTTGTGTACCATTGCTATTTAGCACTTTGTCTCACATATTTTATTATGTTAGGGTAACCAATTTGTTAAACTAGAATTCTTTGAGAATGAATCAGAAGGCAGATGGGACAGCAGAAGTCTGTAACAACAAGTTCTGCATTGAGAAGGGCAATAGGTAAAAGACTTGGGAGTTAAAGACAGTGGAAGGAAATCCAGTTGCTTCATAGGGAAAATGGGATATAGAAACAGAAAGGGATGCCCCTCAAAGATAAAATTTACTTAATTTATAGCTGTGAGTCTAGAAAAAGGCCTGAAATTCCCATGTCTGTTATAGTCATGTCCCATTGGGAGAGAGGAGCTAAGGTGTGGTGTTGATCTCTTAGAGAAAATCTCAATGTGACTGTTAAAAATCCTGTTAAAGTACAAAGTGATTTAAAAATCTTTATTTAGACCCAGGCCCACAGTAAACAAAAGGCTTGTAAAGACTAACAAAGATGTGTTCACATGACTTGATTTAAAACTGTGCTGACATCCCAGAGACTGTGTTCCTGGCATCTCTCTTTAGATTGGTGGTCATAGGAAAGCTAATAGGATCTGACACCTGGATAGTAGCAGGATTTCAGAATCGCCAAGTACTGATGTGTAGCTGTCTCTTCAGATCCAGATTGTTCACTTCCAGGTTGATGAAATACAAGCTTATGACAAGCTCATCTTCCTCAGATCCGTCTGTCTCAGTGTGAACTCGGTCTTCACTGCAGTCCCCTTTCTCTTTTCACATGGACACATTACCAGCCTCTCAGTCTTACCTCTCTTGCCATTTGGATCGACTTCAGGTTATGTACACTTCCACATAAACCCAACTTAAAAATGACCCACATCTAAAAGTGACAGTCCCTGCTTTGCCAGCTCTGTTGATGGTGGGGAATAAAAAGACCCCCAAAAGCGGAGATTTAAAAAATGTGTAGTCTTGGAAAAAAAGAAATGGGAAACTCTTTGAAAGCAGGTACAATATAGGGATGCTGAGCTCCAAGCAAACTGCTCAGCAAGGCTACCTTGTCTCTGGGATGTGCATCTTTGTGTTGCACTTGGGTCTCACACTCCTATCCCTCCTCTGTTTCATGGCTGGAGAGCTGCAGATATTTGGCTTTTTGCAGACTAAGTCCATTATCAATCTCTAGTATAATCCCAAACATGGAGCAGATTAAAAGAGCTTGAACATCATATTCTCATAATCATCATCGTTGTTTTTGCTGTTGATCTTACTTAAGCCTTGTAATCTGATTCTAATCACTTTACTCCAGTTGTGGTAGCAAAATTCTCCATCTAACTGTCTGGGCCTATGCTTTGGTCTGTCATTTGCCTAATTTTCAGTTTTTATGTCTTCTTTCATTAGTCCTGTTCATAGGAATTGGAATTTAGTCACTAAATGTCTAGTAGATAGGGTTATTTGCCAGTGGAAGAGTTCCTAGTGCCACCAATTTTCTTAGACTATTAACTATCACATTTACCTTTTTTTTGTCTTTGACTAGTTCTTCTTAGTTATTGGAACACACTCCTTACCATGTTGGATTTCCCTGGTTGCTAATCTCAGAGCCAAATTTCTACCATAGTTTAACACAGTAATTAAGAGCATGGTCTTTGAAATAAGTCTAATTTAGGTTTGAATCCTGGCTCTCTTACTTGCACTGTGCTAAATTATTTAATTAACCTGAACTTCATTTGTGCCATGTATAAAATTGGGATAATACCATCTGCTTTATAGAATAAGCAAAGATTAAATGATGTAATGGATGTAAAGTTCTAATCGTAGTTGGCATGTATTAAGTTCTCAAAAATATTATTTTTATGATTATTATTTGAAAGCTTGTGTTTATCCTGCTTACCCCTTTCCTCAGATATTCTGCCCATTTTCATCCCTTCCATCTAGTATCTGCTCCATTTCCCAGCAGAGGAACATATTTTCAAGTCCCAGATTTTTTCAGTTTTATCCTTAAAATGGACCCTGCCATGAGACATAATACTCAGTCCTCCAAAAATCTTCCTTCCCCGCTACTAGCTGAAATTTTACTGTATTAGATTTTTTCCCGTATTTATTTTATTATTTTTATTTGCTTACATTAGTTTACATTATTAGACTGCTATTTAGTAATTCACTTCTGTTAACAATCAGCTTCCCCCAAATATTAAAAAACCTCTGGCAGGGAAATTTGATTGTCAGTCATTCACACATTAGCTCACTGTAGTAAGTGGAATAATGCCCCCCAAACCCCAAAAGATGTGCATGTTCCAGTTTTCACAACCTGTGAAAATGTTACTTCACGTGGCGAAAAGGGACTTCTCAGATGTGATTAAGTTACAGACACTGAGGCGGGGGGTTTATCCTGGATTATCCACATGGGTCCAGTCTAATCACATGAGTCCTAAAAAGCAGAGAACCATTCCCAGCTGTGGTCAGAGACAGACGCGAGGACACAAGGAGGGGCCGGGAAATACTACATGTTGGCTTTGAAGATGGAGAATAGGGTCCACAAGCCAAGGAATGGAGGTGGCCCGGAAGCTGGAAAAGGCGAAGAAATGGAGTCTCTCCTGGACCCTCCAGAAGAAAATGCAGCCCTGTTCACACCTTGGTGACAGCCCACTGAGACCCATCTCAGACTTCTGAGCCTCAGAAATATAAGAATGGCTGTAACTATAGTTGAGTCTTGAACCACATAATGTTAGGGGCACTGGCCTCTGCGAAGTTGAAAATCCATGTAAAACTTTATAGTCAGCCTTCCTCATGTGTGGTTCCACAGACACGGCTTCAGCCAACCATGGATCATGTAGTTCTCTAGTACATATTTAGTGAGAAAAATCCACATGTGAGTGAACCCGCACAGCTCAAACCTTTGTGGTTCCAGGGTCAACTGTATATTTCCTCTAAGAAGAAATATAAATTTGTGTTATTTTAAGATACCAAATTTGTGGTAATTTGGTATAGCAGGAAGAGAAAACCAGTACACCTCAGTAAGTTTGTTTCCCCCTCCGTGTTCATTCCAGTATTCACTGTATGCCATATGTTTTTTCCCAGAGGAAACTGTTCACAATTGCAAATGATTGCCGACTTAGACAATTTATAATCTAGTGGGCTCTTTCTGTGAGGATGGCCTTCGAGTCAGGCAGTCAGATTTGAGTCTTATCTCCAGTTACTCGCAGGAGACTTGGGAAGTTTCTCATATATTCAGATGTCAGGAATAGTGAAGTCTATGCCCTTGGTAGTTATGAGGAGTAATTGAGGTAACATATGATACCCCCCAAATTATAGTGATTATCATATTAAAGTGAATATGGAGAATTTCGTCTCTTTATTTATAGTACTTGTGTACTGGGTGTTGTGGGTATTGACTGAATGAATAAATTATCTATAGGCAAAAAAAAAAAAAAAAAGGAAAATCCATTCATGTTTAATAAATTTTATAATTCAGATCAGAATTGTTCCAAGACCAACTAAGGTGGTATTTTTAGCCAAAGAAAAATACCACTGAAGTCACTTATAAGAAATAAAAATCTAGACAACAATAGAAAAGTGAATATAAGATGTATATGTAAGCATATAGGGAAAGACTGACTATATTCATAGTGAGGAAATATAAATTTAAAAATTTTTGCACTGGGCTTCATTTTGAGCTTATTGTTACAGCTAGCCATTCGTGGTGTAAGTACATGAAAGTGTATTAGCTAATTCTGATTTTAGGATATACAAGTATGTATTCATGTCCTAACAGTAGCAGTCTTTTTGGATAGCTGTGTAAGCATAACCACGGTCTGCTGGTGAATATTATAAATATTGAACCATATATGCACAGAAATCTCTTGAATGTGTTAGAGTACTCACGTGCATGTACCTATTTCCACTTAATTTTTGGATGCGATTTTATCACCCTGGGACTGGAGGCAGATCACTTCATCATCCTAAACAGATGAAATAACGAACAACAAATACATCTTCCCATGGTTAGCTCACTGCAGCATTTTAACTCCGCACATTGATTGATGAATATGTTCCCTCTAGTTCTAATGAAAAATTAAATGTGTGTATGGAAAAGACGATGTTTACCCTAATAATGACTTCAGATGAGCATCATTTGTACGGAGAGCTAATGCTAAACCCTCAACGTCTGACTTGATTCTTTGTTACTTCCAGCTGAGTTATGTTCATTGTGACTCATCTTTTTCTCTCATGCCTGTTGAATGGAAATAAGGAGGGGGGGGGGTCTGTGACATACAAACACGTGGGGCTGGTCTTGAAAAGGTCCAAGCTATAATCTTCTGCCAGAACCAGTTCCCAGCACTGAGGGCCATGACACCTCCAAGAAGGGACCTCTGATCAACTGGTTTGTTGATTGGTTTATGTGTCTGAAAATCCATCTGTCAAAAAATATTGCTGGGCACTGACTATGTGCCAGACATTGTTTAGCACTGGAGAAAAAGAGGTGAGTAAAATGAGCTTTCTAAGTTTCCAGGACAGACCCGCATCTTCCCAGAACATATTGCAATAGCCACAAAAAACAAATGAGGGCAATCTTGAGTAAAATACAACTCACTGTCCAATATCAATAAATTAGGTCAAATGTAAGAGCTTTAAGGTTTTACAAGCCTTCAAGGGTAGGCATGATTTCTATCCAGATACTCAAATGTCCGAATGTTGTGTTTTTGCTTTTGTGAAAACACAATTTTACAAGGGTGAGTCAAAAATTATCCGCATTCTGGTTATGTTAAAACTTTTGTTGGCCGCACTGTCTTATCAGCGCTTTCCGTTCAAGGCTGCTATCACCCCAGTCACTGTTGTGTAGGTGTGAACGTGTTACATCAGTTCCCCTGTAACTGCCGTGCGAGCAAAAATGGATGCCCCACTTGTGATTTGCGTGAAAGAAGAGCAGCATGAAGTGATTAATTTTTGGTGGTCTGAGGGTGTACCTGGTACCCTCTTTATCGAAGACTTTGTGTGCTGTGTGGAGAAAGTGTTTTGTCACAAAGAAGTGTGTATGAATGGATAGAGAAGTTCAAGGAATGTCACACAAGTGTTAGCCATCAAGAACGAGCCAGACGCCTGTCCACGTCCATGGCTAATGACAACATTGAGCGTACACGTGAAATGATTCTGTCGAATAGACAAGTGACAGTGGGTTATGTGGCAAATCATTTGCAAATCAGCCATGGCCTATGAAATAATCCATGATGCAGTTAGCTTTCAAAAGTTTGTGCTGAAGCCTAAACTTCGGATTAAACACAGAGGACTGCTACTATCTGAGGGTGTTGTGATCTTGCATGACAATACACGTCTACCCCCTTCTGCCCACAGTGTTGACATGCTGCAAAAACTTCCTTTTGAGGAGTTAAAGCATCCTCCCTATAGTCCTGATCTTGCCCCATTGGACTTTCACCTGTTTGGTCCCCTGAAAGCAGCCCTGCAAGGACGAAGATTCACTTCTGATGAAGAAGTGAAGACAGTGGTGCGTTTGTGGCTCACAGCTCAGCCTGAAACATTTTTTAATGAGGGAATGTGAAAGCTTGTTGACAGATGGACAAAGTGTATTGAAAAGAAAGGAGATTATGTTGAAAAATAATGTATTTATCTCTTCTAAAATTTAATTAAAGTAAATTCTACAGCCAGAGTGCGGATAATTTTTGACTCACCCTTGTATACTACTGGCACTTAAGAATCTTAGTCAGCTAAACCCTAAATTACAGTACTGATATTTCTACATAATGTTTATACTATGAAGACCTGAACTCTATATCTGCTTCAATTTACCCTCCCGCCTCGAACTCATTCCTCATTCTTTTCTAAATCAGAAACTCAGTGTTTTCTTCTATAAAACATAGGAAGAAAATTTTCTGGAGCACATTTTGAAATATGTGCACAGGTTATAAAAATGTAGATACATTTTGATGTACCAGTTTAATACTTCTATGATTTATTCACAGGAAGTATCAGTCTAAGAGATTAAGAAAGATGTATGTTTTTTTAAAATAAAAAAAAATGAGGAGGAGCAGGAGAAAAGTCCCCCTTTAATTTTTCATGTTAAATTTTCAGAGAAATTAAAAAAAAACTAGTGTTTGAAGAAAACTTCTGAAAAGTTTTAGTGTTTCATCAGCAGCGACTGAAATTACCACTTGGATTTTTATGATAAATGCAATTTCTCCATGTATACACAATTTTTTGGCAGCAGGCATTCAGCAGAGTTTTGTCACGGAAGTTTTCTAATGTTACCTTCTAATTCCATTTGCAATTCCCTTCAAAGGAAAAGGATGGTATTACCTTGTTAAAGGAAAAAGTTTAATATATCACTACTTAATGTTATGTATAAAAACAACTTTTAATTCATGAGTAATGCAGTTTATTCCTTGCTGAACTTTTTTGTGGATACAGGTGTGGCTAGGTAGGAATGACAGCACTATAAACTGATATTAAGATTTAATAAAGTGATAGGATGTCTAAGCAAATTTAATATACATTATTTTGCAACAGCTGTATGTTTGCTGTATGGTACAGTCTTAAAAATTTGCTAATCATGGTTTGTAAACCAAAAACCTTATAATGGTTCAGAAAAAAATGGGATACATATAGATTTATAAACATCTGTTTTATATTGAGAAAATCTGAGTGATAAAGTAAATGCTGTGGAATGTAAATAGTGAATCTGGGTAAGGAATATGTGGGATTTCTTTTTCTTATTTGATAAATTTGTTACATTTTATAAATTTAAAGTGTACAGTGTATTACTTTGGTACATTTATATATTGTAATATGATCACCACTGAAGCAATATTTATCACATTATATCATTATAGTATAATATTGTCTCTATTCATTATACTGTACATCAGATCTCTATGGCTTATTTACTATTCATTACAAGTTTGTAGCTTTAAACACAGTCTATCTTACCTCCCCACCTCCTATAGCTGGTAACCACTATTTTACTCTCTGTGTTTTACAGGTTTGACTTTTTTAGATTCCACATAGGGTTCTATATTAGTGATATCATATAGTGCTTGTCTTTCTCATCTGACTTATCTTGCTTAGCGTAATGTACTCCAGGTCCATCCATGTTGTAACGAGTGGCAGGATATCCTCTTTTCTCATGGCTGATTAATATTCCATTGTGTATATATGTCATAATTTTTTAAATCCATTTATGCAGAATTTCTTGCAGCTTTTCTGCACATTTCAAATTATATCAAAATTAAAAGCTACAAAAATAAACAGAGGCCTAAAAGTTTTCAGCATTGGTAGGTTAATTAGGTCTTTGGGATTTGGAGCAAAAATTCACTTTGTTGTTCATTGCTACCTAGAGGGTGCTGGTTTTAAATACTTGTGTTTTTATTATAAAAATATTACACACATTAAAGAAACTTTGGAATGCATGGAAAAGTAGAATTTAAAAAGTCATTTGAAAATCTATTGGTCATTGAATTCTTTGTTTATAGTTTTTATACAAATGTGTATATATATATATGATCTTTCTAAAACTTGGTATTATATTCATTTGAAATATTATATATAGCTTTCTTGAACATAGTTTTAATTCTTACATAGAATTCCATTGACTAAATGTACTGTGGTTGACTTACCCATTTAAAGTTTATATTTTTACTAGTTTATGTAAATATAAAACTTTACTTATATAAAAAATGTCCAGAGGCTTTGTGTTTTTCTTATGTCAATGTAATAAAATTAAGGTAAGCAAATAGGTTAACATACTGTTTACGAGTTGTCACAATTTATCTTGATGGGCTCATGTTTACAGGTGAATGTTTTAGATCCACCAGTGCTCCTGTGGTGCTGCTGTAACCTTCTCCCTATGTCCTCTATAGTTTTGCTCAAGGCAGTATATTTGATTACCCATATAATGAACTGAAAAGCTGCTATTGCCAAAGCTAGTAGCTCTTCATATTCGCCATTTGTCTTCAGGAAATATTTGTTTCATCTGAAAGTTCTAAGTATCATCTTTGTTTTTAAGCTTTAGCAAAGCAGATTGGGATTCTGTGCATGGAGGATGTTTCAAGTTGCTCATAATCAAATTATCATCCAAGATGATTTCTAAACAGTAATATAAGTAATAGCCTATATTCTTAACATATCTTCCTAGTTTATGTGTAGCATCTTGAAAAATATAATTTTGAATAAATTTTTATGTATAAATGGTATGAGAACACGAAGAAAGATTTGAGTAGAATGTTATTTTCAACTATATATTTGTATTATAGATCAATTGATTTATTCTTTTGAGAGATCACTTTCATCATTACCAATTATTTCCTGACTATCCAGTATGTATAAATTACTATGTTTGGTGCTAAGTGTATAAAGAGGTATATAAATCACAGTTCTCTTCTCTAGGAACTTAAACTTTTAAACCATCATAAACTTAAGGTGCCTTTCAGTAGATTAACAAAAAGCGCATTATTATTATCTAGTAGTAGTGTGATTTCTACTAACTGCATATATTCTCTTGTCCTAGATAGAGAACTTCAGCATAAATTAATAAATATTTTTGGAACCAGAAGATTATTTAATCATGTTTTGCGTCCTACAGGAAACACTTAAATGTAAAAAGCGCTATCCTTAATTTTAGCTTTTTTGAGCTTTAGAAATCGTCTCTGACTTTTGATTTTGCTCTCTCTCCATTTTAACACTTTGTGTCCCTTATAGTGTCTCATGATTTTTCACGGTTAAATAAAGTGAAGGGCGTTATTAAAGAGGAAGTTTCTCATGACATCACTATTTGACACATGTGAATTGATCCTGTGATTATTTTGAGCACAAAGAATAAAATGTTATCATAATTTATCTCCTAATAAATTGCTTTTTATCCATGAATATTGAGATACTCATTTAACCAGCATAACTTAGTATTACCTGTAACAGGAAATATAGAATTGTTTGGAGTTATGGCAATTTCCAACCCTGTATCTAGCTAGTACTAGGTCAGTAGACATAACACCTGTTGGCTGTTATTTCATTCCTACCTGAGAAAGATAATGGATTGTATGGGCTTCTCTGTGGTATGCCCTGCACTCATGATCCTAGTTTACAGCCCAGCATACATTGGGTCTTTTGTAGTTTTAATCTAGTTTGGAACAAAAATATAAAAGCATAGTCTTATTTTAGAGAGTTCACAGTTTACTTGAGTTCAGCATATGGATCTGTGGAACTCTAGCAGTGAGCACAGCAGAGGAACACAGGCAATTAGAGATAGGCATCAGGGCTTGGAGCGCCAGGGAGAGAAGTGAACAGAGACCAAGCGGATCAGGCATGAAAAGTTCTCTGTGTTGGTGTGGATCTCGAGGTGGTAGGTTGGTGAAGAGAATAATGGGACGTAGTTGCATTTGGACAGCAGGGGTGGACTGTTCAACAGACTGTCTGAGAGTCTGGTGTTCCTGAATTTTACCTCCCATTCTCTGCTTCAACAGATTGAATCTAAACAAGTAACAGTCTCTCCAGTAAATCAGAATTGGAGGCTATTGTGATCACTATGAAAGAACCTTGATTTATGCATAAGAAAATATACCAATGTAGAGGGAGCTGTATTACGAAAAAGACAGATGTGCAACAAAATTGGGTTAGTGAAAGAAATGTGTATCTTCCTCTCATATGCAGAAATGGTATGTAAGTCTGACTTAGGAGTAAGATTTTCTAGTGAAAGAAAGAAGGAAAGAAGAAAGCCTAATTTAAATATATATATATATATATAGAATTTAATTATATGCACTTAATATACACAAAATAAATTTCATAGAGAATGTACTCCATTTTTAATTGCAGGAGAAAATTTTTTCTTCTTTTTTTTTAATCCTTGGATGTGTCCTATGAAAAAGAAACAAATAACTAAATCCAAATGTTTAGAATGTTGCAGAATGCCTTATGGGTCTTTGACAATATTCTAAAAATATCAGTTGTTGAATTTGGCAAAATCTGAGAAGAGAAACTGTTTTGCCTTTTGTTTTTTCCTAACACGAAATTAAGGTTTTTTTTCCTTTGGTGATGATTTAAGCTCATTGAGCCTCCGATTTGGATAGTTTGATTAACCCAGCTTATTAGAGCATCTTGCCATACTGTGAATTGGTTACAGCCTGTATAATAGGAAACTGGAGAGGGTTCTACTCTTTTTTTTATATAATTTTATTTATTAATTTTTAACATTTTTTTTTTTTTTTGGCTCTGCCACATAGCATGCAGGATCTTAGTTCTCTGACCAGGGATGGAACCTGTGCCCCGTGCAGTGGAAGCATAGAGTCCTAACCACTGGACCACCAGGGAATTCCCTGGGTTCTACTCTTTAAATGTGATAGTTTAAACTGGGAGTAATTCACTGCATTCTGTACTATCTCTAACAAATGGATTGAGACATCGTATCGTAAAGGAAAGAAAAAGACCAAAGGCAAGAATAAACTACTTCTGCAAACTAATTTGCTTTGTAAACGTGTAGGAGACCTACTAGTCCTAGGCTTGCTTACCTCTCTAAGTCCAGCTTATGGCCAGTGTGTTCTTCAAATCTAGGGTACACCATTCAAATTCCATTCTATATCACTTTGGAACTTAGAAGCCATCACGTGTGTGTGTGTATGTGTGTGTGTGTGTGTGCACGCACGCCCTGCATTACATGCTCTTGATGTATCTCAGATTTTAGCTCCTATGATAGCTACGGGGCATGCTGACAGCATCTCATCTCACGTGTCCCCAGGATTTCTGTCTTCTCTGCCTCAGGTCTTCCTCTGAAGCCCTCTAAACTTGCTCAGCCCTTGTCCAGGAGTGTGGAGAAACTGAAGTCCCCTGGGAACAGCTAGCAACTAACAGGGTTGGTAGTTGCTGCATAAATGTTCCAGCCTCCTGTCCTTTGCAGAGACAAATTTGAGGGGCATTGTATGCAGTTTTTAGAGGCTCCCAGGAAGATTGAGCCCACACTACCCACAGTGACAGCCAGCTCAATAATGTACTTTTAATTGCCATTTCTTTCTTCCCTGTCTCTCTCAACCTTACCCTTCACTCCTGTTTTTGGAAATCACCTCCCAAATCAGTTATCTGTATCCAAATCATTATCTCAGGCTCTGCTTTTGGAGGACCCAAACCAAGACAGCAGCTTTAGCTCTTTGGTAGTGGGAGGTCACATATAAATCCAGAGAAAATACTTGTTTGTTGGTTGGTTGCTTTTCTGTTAAAACTTTTTACATTTGCAGTTATGGAAAGAAATAACACACTACCTTTTAAAAATATGAGTCACAGCCAGGGAAGGTTTTATGTGCTTAAGGATTTTGTGTGGCATTAATGTTGGAGAGCCCCAGGAGTCTTCTCTATCTGCATTCATTCCCTTGGTGACCTGATCCAGTCTCTTGGCCCTAAATGACCTTTATATTTTTATCTTCCATGCAGACCTTTCTTTCAAATTCCAGACCCAATATATCAAGATGCGTACTTGACATTGTCACTGGGTCTCTAGTAGATATCCTCACACTGAAATGTTAAGTTTGAATTAACATCTCCAAAAACTTTCCCACATACATTCTTCCCCATCGTGGTTGATAGCAACTTTATCCAGCCCTTTGTTCATCCCAAACACCTGGGAATTATTCCCGACATTTTCCTTTCTCCTTCATTCCATAGCCAACTCATCAGAAAATTCTGTCTCCACCTTCAAACTATATCTTAATCCCACCATTTTTCACTGTTACACTCTGGCCTCAGCCACCATCAGGTTTGACCTGGCTTACGGCAACAGCTTCTCAGGAATCTCCCTGCTTCTACCCTTACCTGCTGCAGTGTATTCTCCACAGACCAAAGTAATCCTTTAACAACGTGAAGCATTTCATGTCACTCCCCTACTCAAAACCCTGCGGTGGCTCTCTGTTCTACTGACGGAAGAATCCAAGCCTTTAGGTGGCCCATGGCGCCCTTTATAATCTGGCCCTGTTACTTCTCCGACTTTACCTTCCGTTGCACTGCCCTGCACTCAGCCCCCTCCAGCCACACTAGCCTCTTTGCATTTCCTCGTATATGTCAGGTATGCTTCTACCTTAGGACCTTTGTACGGGCTATGTCTCCTCTGCCTGGAATCCCCTTCACTTTCTTACCTCTTCGAAATCTTTGCTCAGATATCACCTTTAGAATGAGGTCTGCCCTAACCACTTTATTTAAAATTGCAGCTGCTACCCTAGCATGTCTGATGTGCCTGACCTTGTTCCACTTACTTCTCTTGGCACTTCTCAGTTGTTTTTTTTGTTTTTTTTTTTTAATATTATTCAACCTTTATTTATTTGTTTAAATTGAAGTATAGTTGCTGTACAATATTATATGTTACAGGTATACAGTATAGTGATTCACAATTTTTAAAGGTTATACTCCATTTATAGTTACTATAAAATATTGGCTATATTGGCACTTCTGAGTTTTAACATATTATTTACTTGTTATGTTGATTGAGCATGTCTTTTTCCCCCCACTGGAACCTAAGTTCCACAGGCGCAGATACCTTTGTCTGTTTTGTTCACTGATTTATCCCACTGAAATAGTGCCCGACACATAATATGACACTCAGGAAATAGTAGTTGAGTTAAATAATAATTTATCTCTGTCAGATGCTGTATGACTTGAGGTTGTACTATTCTCCCAGTTCCTTCTATCTTATACCTCATTCCGAAATGGTTCGAAGTACCTTACGCAAACACGTACTATGCAACAGGATGGCAACTAAAGATGAGGAAATTGGGCAAAAGTAAAATAATAGTAATGAAAAAAGTCAGGGATAAGGTTAGGTTTTCTGTGTTTACTAGAAGTGGATCATAGATGTGATTCTAAGCAGAGGAACTCTCACACTGTGATTGGTTAAAATGGTTGAAATTTTTACAAAATTGAAAGGCTTATCAAGTGTATCTAAAACATGCCAGCTACTGCTTGCCATGGTCATATGTTACAAAAAGTAAGAAGCTCAAATATACAGAGCAGTTAACATACTGCAGTACTTTTCAGATTTGAGTGATTCAAGGCACTAAATAGCCTCTGCTATAGCGCCAGCCCAGCTGGGAGAATCATACCTTTGCAGATAGAAGTTTAACTTGGATTGGGAATAAATAGTATATACTTCTTGGCTTCCAGCTGCTGTTTTTTTTTTTTTTTTTCTTATGGTGAAAAATAAGATTCTTTTTTTTTTATTATATTTTTTTGGGGTACATCAAGTTCAATCATCTGGGGTTTTTTTGGGGTTTTTTTTGTTTTTTTTTAATTTTATTTATTTATTACTTTTTGGGGGGTACACCAAGTTCAATCAACTGTTTTTATACACATATCCCCGTATTCCCTCCCTCCCTCGACTCTCCCCCACCCTCCCCATCCCAGTCCTCTAAGGCATCATCCATCCTCGAGTTGAACTCCTTTAGTTATACAGCAACTTCCCACTGGCTATCTGTTTTACAGTTGGTAGTATGTATACGTCTATGCTACTCTCTCACTTCGTCTCAGCTTCCCCTTCACCCCCCGCCCCCTCCCAAACCTCGAGTTCTCCAGTCCATTCTCTGCATCTGCATCCTTGTTCTTGTCTTGTCACTAAGTTCATCAGTACCATTTTTAGATTCCGTATATATGAGTTAGCATACAATATTTGTCTTTCTCTTTCTGACTTACTTCACTCTGTATGACAGACTGTAGGTCTGTCCACCTCATTACATATAGCTCCATCTCATTCCTTTTTCTAGCTGAGTAATATTGCATTGTATATATGTGCCACATTTTCTTTATCCATTCATTTGTTGATGGGCATTTAGGTTGCTTCCATGTGCCGGCTATTGTAAATAGTGCTGCAATAAACATTATGGCACATGTTTCTTTTCGGATTATGGTTTTCTTTGGGTATATGCCCAGTAGTGGAATTACTGGATCATATGGTAGTTCTATTTGTAGTTTTTTAAGGAACCTCCAAACTATTTTCCATAGTGGCTGTACCAACTTACAGTCCCACCAACAGTGCAGGAGTGTTCCCTTTTCTCCACACCCTCTCCAACATTTGTGGTTTCCAGATTTTGTGATGATGGCCATTCTGATCAGTGTGAGGTGATACCTCATTGTGGCTTTGACTTGCATTTCTCTGATGATTAGTGATGTTGAGCATCTTTTCATGTGTTTGTTGGCCATCTGTATGTCTTCTTTGGAGAAATGTCTATTTAGGTCTTCTGCCCATTTGTGGATTGGGTTATTTGCTTTTTTGGTATGAAGCTGCATGAGCTGCTTGTATATTTTGGAGGTTAATCCTTTGTCCGTTGTTTCATAGGCAACTATTTTTTCCCATTCTGAGGGTTGCCTTCTAGTCTTGTTTATGGTTTCTTTCGATGTGCAAAAGCTTTTAAATTTCATGAGGTCCCATTCATTTATTCTTGATTTTATTTCCATGATTCTAGGAGGTGGATCAAAAAGGATCTTGCTTTGATGCATGTCCTAGAGTGTTCTGCCTATGTTTTCCTGTAGGAGTTTTATAGTGTCTGGCCTTACATGTAGGTCTTTAATCCATTTGGAGTGTATTTTTGTGTATGGTGTTAGGAAGTGTTCTCATTTCATTCTTTTACATGTAGCTGTCCAATTTTCCCAGCACCACTTATTGAAGAGGCTGTCTTTTTTCCATTGTACATTCTTGCCTCCTTTGTCAAAGATAAGGTGCCCATATGTGTTTGGGCTTACCTCTGAGTTCTCTATTCTGTTCCATTGATCTTCCTTTCTATTTTTGTGCCAGTACCATACTGTCTTGATCACTGTGGCCTTGTAGTATAGTTTGAAGTCAGGAAGCCTGATTCCACCAACTCCATTTTTCCTTCTCAAGATTCCAGCTGCTTCTTAAACCAGTGGAAAAAATACCTGCCTATTTAGCTGAAGCAAAAATGCAAAGATTGGGTTAAGAAGGATTATTTCATAAAACAAGGATTTTCTATACATACTTTTTCTTTACTAGTTTAACTTTCGTTGTTCTGTTTATGGTAGTTGGTTTATTTGAAGAGTGTTTGCGCTTATTATGAATCACCGTCTTTTGTTACAAATGTCCAGTGTCTGTAAAACCACTGCTTTTTAAATAGTTTGCCCATTTTTTCATTATTTCTGATGAAAAAGTAAATTCAATCCCCGTTCTTCCATCTTGGCCAGAAGGGGAAATCTGGACCTCTGTCTTCCAAATATGTTCTTAGTGCTTTTGACACTTTTGTCAGCCTCATCAGACCATCTGAATCCTTGACAATTTTCTTAATCTTAGTACAGTGACTCTTTCTGGCTTCACGTACACAAATATCCAGTTTTTACTCAAGAGTTTATTAATTCTTTGTTTTCTTAGTAACCTAGGCTTTCATACTTCATAGCTTTTGACTCATGTGCCGGTTATTCCTCAGGTTTGTATCTGTATTACGTACCTGATTTTCATCCGTTTACATGCTACTTGGCCTGCCTCTTACTCTAGCCGTTGCTGTGACTAGTTCCTGAAAGCTTTGAACAGCTTTGCCTAAGTACATTTGTACTACGCTTTACCTCAGACTGGCACCTCAGACCGGCACCTCAGACTGTACTTCTATCTTTTCTGCTATGGGCACCACTGAAGTTATTTCTTAGGGTGCAGGAACCTGATCTGGACTCACGAGTGCATAACGTAGAAATGTGCGGAAATTAATGCCTCTAGAGGCCACCCTTGACCAATGCAAGGTTGATGATGGGAAAATGCTTTCCTTTTTAATCCCGTAGATTGACTCGTACTCAGGAGGTCCCTGGAAGAGTCAGCACTGCCTACCCTGTGAGAGTAAAGGCAGCAGCTTCGTTTCACAGCCTTGTATTGGGTTTCCTCTTTCCCAGCAAGGCCATTGTCACAATCCTCTTTCTTTCCTCAACTGCTCTATCCTCTCCATTCGTTTCTATGCTATGATATTTGTAGAAAATTAAAAAACTTTAACTATATCTCCCAGTAAATCATACCATCTGACCCTGACTGAGTTCTTTTTCTGCCAGGTGATCCAGCTAGTCATCTTGTATTTAATTGCTGCCTTAATCTTTCGTGTCTTCATCCTTAAAACCGGCCACCTTCATCCTCCATACATATTCTTACCTGAGCTGTTGAGAAGTATGAGACTTTACAAGATTGGCTTCCACGTTTTCTTTCTTCAGTACTTCAAAATGATTTTGAACTGATTCCTCCTCTCTATAAAAAATAATTAAAATGTCTTTAACATACCTCTGTTTTCTAGTGTTAGGAGAAGAGACATCAGTTATTAGAGTTAATTTCCCTAGTATGCTTGTGATCACTGCCATCCTAACTTCTCAAGGCTGTACCAGTCATCTCAATCTTCCTTTAATTTCCAGTGCCTCCTTTTGCTGACTACAGCTATGTTCAGATCTCACCTGAAATAGAAGAAAACAAAACACAAAACCAAAAGCCTTTTTCTTTTGATCCCATTATTATTCCTGTTAACCATGGGCTTTTCTTGCCTTTTTTCTTGAGTAGAACATTTATTGAAACAACATTCTGTTTTATTACGTATATATTCCTTAAGCCATGACAACCTAATTTCAGTCTCTACCACTCTCCAGAAACTACGGTCTTAAAGGTCAGTGAAGGGTGAAATAATCATTAAACCTTATAGTCTTTCTTCAGGCATCCTCTCTGATCACATTCCAGCATATTCCAGTAAATCCCAGTTTTCTTCTATGACATTGTGAAAACTTCTACCTAATTAACTTCTTCCTCTTTGCAGTTCCTAGTCAATACCTTATCTACTCCCAGAGCTCTCTGTGGGTTCTTTTGTTGATACTGATTCTTCTCCCACATTCTAGTCTTGTATGATTTCTCACTTGTATATTTCTCCTGGACAATGAGTTGGATGTCAGATTTAACTTGTCTGCTGTGGAGCTGATCATTCCCGCTGACTCCCTCCATATCTCAGCTCTTTCTTGTAACTTCCTTGGTTTTGAACAGTAGTGTCTTTCTTTAAGACACCAGTGGATTCCTCATTCCTCTTTGCATTTCCCATATTTGAAGAAGAGAAAACCAGGCACTATGATTTACATACATTATCTCATGTAATCCCTAGAGCAATTCATATTTCATATGTAAATAAACTAAGACCCAGAGTGGTCAGGTAAGTTGCCTAATGTCTCAGAGCTGTCTAGAGATGGAATCCATATCTGCTGGACACTGAAATTCATATGCTTTTCATTATGTAACGAAATGAAGACTCTTGCACAGCAGTGTATCCTGAATCAACAAAGAAATATTCAATTGTGTTTGCTATTGTATTTATTAAGGAAAGATTTAAAACAAAAATACATCTTAGAAAGATTGTGCATCTTCAACAGGAGTTGAAAGTAATGAAGATTTTCTGTTGAACTTTGTGTTATTAAAATGCTGTTAACCAGAATAACTCTTTTCCCAAATTCCTCAAAGTTGTGTTATATACTGAGCTGTGTGGTTGTGTTATATACTAAACTGGGTATATATTCACTAAAGTCTTAATAGTTGAGGTCAGGGTTGGAAATAGGTTTAGGAATTGTTTTAAAGTACATGTTATTAATTAGATATTTATTGATGCTAAACAAACAACATTTAAAGAGACTTCTCACCTCTTGGGCTTCAGAGCTAAGTTAAGTTTGGTAACTGAGACAGAAGAATCTAAAATTAAAGGTAGATCAATAGCAGCAGTTAGTTAATAGTGTGGAAATGTCCTGTGGGTGTGTAGAGTGGGAAATTACACGATAGCCTGTAAGTATGGATTGTACTCTGGGCAAAGGATGCACCATCATTAGACAATTGCACACTGAACAACTGTTGATTAAGTACCATTTTATCCAATTTAGACCTAATGAACTTGGTGGACGAGATCCCTGCTGGATTAAGGAGCAATCAGTCTTATTTTGGGTTCTGTGCTATCTAGGTCAAGAAGTTCCAAAAGTGTTGTGTATATTTACTTGGAACAGGAATGACACAAGTTTATCTTTCCTTCTGGTTAATTCCTTAACAAATATTTATGGAATATTATTTGTGCTGTAGGGAGTTTCCTTTGGTGAGCGGTAGATAGTGAAATAAAAGACTCAGAAAACTGTTACCTGCCTCTGAGAAGTTTTAGTTCCTTTTTTGCTAATTTTCCTGAATTACTCTGAATGACAATTTTTTTCCTAATCAAAAGGATAAAAAGAATTTTGTTTGAGTCTAAAGGCAAAGTAACTCTCTCCTCTAGCAAGACGACTGATGAAAAGCGTTTAATAAGAGGGAAAAGGAATGAAGAGTTGAGGATGTGTTTTGACTCTGTACTCGGTCTCACCTGCCTCAGAGGTGCAATGACACTGGTTTTATTTGGAACTTTCAGGAAGGGGTCCGGATCACCATTTTACAGGAAGTGCAAAGGATGTGTCAGAAGAAGCCCATGTCTGCCTGCCCTGCAGAGAGGGCTGCCCGTACTGTGCTGATGACAGCCCCTGCTTTGTCCAGGAGGATAAGTATTTGCGACTTGCTATCATCTCCTTCCAAGCCCTGTGTATGCTGCTCGACTTCGTGAGCATGCTGGTGGTCTACCGCTTTCGCAAAGCAAAGGTAAACCCAGGTACCCTGGTTATGATCTTTCTTTTTATTATGAACTGACCTCTTCTTAAGCAAGTAGAATTGTTCCAAATCCCAGTTACTTCTCTATTAAGCAGCAGTCTTTCTATAGTATGATTGGACTAGAGTATGAAAGCTATATTCTTCAACGTCCCAGGAGAAATAGGAATTGAAAATATGAAAATTTATTATAACATTTTCTTCTACAGAATGTTTCTCCCTGTTTACCCTGAAACTTGAGTACCTCATTGCCTTAAAGGACTCTTTTTACATAATCTCTTCGGGCGCTAGAAGAACTTATTTTGCCGGTTCCCAATATATTGTTAATTTTTTCATAGGTAGAAAGCTGTATATTTATTGTATTTCATTGTTGTTTCTCTTAGCCATATTTGAAGATGGTGAATGGACTCAGCTATTTTTGAGCACCTTGTATTTTGGTCATGAATACATTCATTCTGCATACATTCGGTCTTGCATTAGTATCCCAGGATGACAGTGATCCTGCAAAGAGCTTGTTTGGCTTTAGAGAGAGGCTGTCCTTTGGTTCTGTTCTGAGAAACTGAGCAGTGGTATAAGCATTTGTATGCTTCTGAGTCAGGGGTGGGCGAAATGGCAAAATTGTTCAGGGCAGAGCTCTCCGGGGAGCTGTCTTCAGTTGGTCACCCAGTTAATTGTGTGGAGCCAGTGTTGTCAGAATCTGTGGTTCTGTTGCTTTCAGAAACTTATTTGTGCCATTGAAAAGAAAAACAAAGCCTAATGTTTCCACCTTCTCTAAATTCATATGACCCCTTCATGTTAGCAAAGTTATAGAGATTGGTTTAGATTACAGAACTCGTTGAAAATGTAAAGTGTTCCCATTAGAAATGAAGAAAACAGCTCTATGTGAATGGCATGCATTACAAAGCCTCAAATTGACATTAAAAAAAAAAAAAAAAACCAAAAAACCTCTGTTGAGATTCTAGGAGAATGTATCCATTATGTTAATGTTATAGACTTTAATAAGTTATTTTAAATAGACAGTTTCATTAACAGAAGCATACAACAAATTAGAATCAAGCTTTAAATCAGTAAGAAAGTGCAAACCGGCAAATTGCTCTTCGTTTAACCAATACTTGTCATTCTTTTGCAACACAGTATGGTTAAATTGTATATATATAATAAAGTAGCAGGTAAGTGGAATTAGGAAATATCTAACCACTGCTACCCAAACAAAATGAATTGCTTTATAAAAGCCTATCACTGGCAGGTAGAATTGAAAGGTCTATTTAATAAACTGCTCTGAATTATCTCTATGTAATGTAATTCATTTACACAGTGGATACCACATAGTTCTTTATGAATTTTAATTGATTTTAATCAGTAATGATTGTTGTGCTAAGTGGAGTTAATGATATATGTTGGGTAGAATATTACATTGGATATTAAAAAAACTGAGATAGTGCTTGCTAGACCAATGTCTTAATCTATGGTAACGTTACTTAACATTTCCAAAGTTATTAACCTTTTGAGTTTCTCTGTACCTTCATATGAGATGCTGCTTTACAGGGCTGTCATGAGAATAGATATCTTTACATGTCACTTGGTGAAATTTCTGTAGATATAAACTAGTTGGGATACATAAATTAGACTTTAGTTGTAAGATGGTCACCTTCTGAAGAATCAGTTAGTGTTCACAGAATGTGACATAAGGGGTAGTTATTTTTAGGAAATAAATTAATAAAGCCAGTGAACATAGATCTCATATAGTGAGGAAAGGAAACATTTGGTGAAATTTTCTCTTCTGATTTCAATTACCAAAAACAATGTATTAATTGTCAAAGCAGTAAACCATTTCTAGTATAGAGATTACATATTTAGGGCATGTAGACTTTGGCTTTGCTTTTTTTTTTTTTTTCCTTTTAAAAAGAATTTTAGTGAGATATAATTGACATACAATAAACTTCATATATTTAAAGTATACAATTTGATATTTTTTTCCATTAGTCATGTATTTTATACATATTAGTGTATGTATGTCAATCCTAATCTCCCAATTCATCCCCCCCAACCCCCTCCCCACCTCCCACCCCCCGCTGACTTTGCTTTTTCAAGTTTTCATGTCTTTGCAACATTTCTTTGGATGAAGCAAAAAACTGATGTTTTCCTCATGAGCCTCCCATTACATTCTCTACTCACTGATAATTAAAAGAACAAAAATCACATACTCTGTCAGTGTACATCTATTCTGACAAAAGAGAAAAAAAACTTAGTTGCAGTTTAGAAGTAGCATAACATCGTGGATAGGTGTGCAGACTCTGGAACCAGATTATTTAGTCTAATTATGAGTATTTTAAGTTAAATGAGGTTTGTTCATGCCTAAAATATGAACTCTGTAGTTGGTAGGTACCAACAATCTTTGGTGGAAGATTAGTTTAACATTGTATCATTTTCAATGACACAAACTAGATTCTGCTATATTTTGGGGTGAGGCTGGTGATATGACACCACAGAGAGTAAATTAAAATTTACTCTGCATAAACATTTAGGGAAATAATTATATACATTTGTCTTTGTGCCTTGGGTTAAAGATTAAATCTGTCAATAAACTGTGAGTGATTTTGAACCCAGTAAGTTCTTCTAAAACAATAGCAATTTTTAAAACAGTATTTTAAAGTTTCTGAATATTAAATATTTGGAAATTATTTCTATTTTTTTAACCAGATATTATGGCAAGTCACATCTTTTTCTATTAGCTATTCTGAAGAGAGAGCTTAGTTTCTTACAGCTTAATAATGTGAAGTGTTAGTACAGTTTATTTTCAAGTGAAAATTTCAAAGAAAGAAGGCATGCTGGAAGGAGCAGCAGCTTATTCCACTTCTGAAAATAATCTTTTGCTTGATTTAGTCTTAGTAAATTTTAGCATGTTTTGTTTGAGCCTAGTGGTTTGGAAAATATAGTGATAGTCATTTTTTTAAAGTTAGCATACTGCAGTTTGTATTTTCCCTTAGTCCTGTAATAGTTCTTTTTTTTTAAATTAGAAATTAATTGACAAGTGATTTTATAACTGCTCATTTTTGGTTTAGAAGATTAGATGTTTTAATGCAGTGTGGCTGAAATTCTACTAGGCTAATTATGATGTTCTAATGCCTATTTTGGTGAAAAAGAGGAGATATATTACTTTTTTATTGTGGTAAAATATGTATAACATAAAATTTATCATTTTTTTTTTACCATCTTTAAGTGTATAGTTAAGTGGCATTAAGTGCCTTCACATCACTGTGCAACCATTACCACTATTCATTTCCAGAACTTTTGCATCATCCCAAAGCAAACTCTGTAACCGTTAAACAACCCCCTATTCCCCTAACCCCTGGTAACCTTTATTCTACTTTCTGTCTCTATAAATTTGTCTTTTCAGAGTGCCTCATATAAGTGGAATTTTACTATTTGTCCTTTTGTGTTTGGCTTATTTCACCCAGCATAATGTTTTAAAGGTTTATCTATGTTGTAGCATGTATCACAACTTCTTTTCTCTTAATTGATGAATAATATTCCGTTGTGTGTATTTACCACATTTCATTTGTCTGTTTATCTGTTGAAGGACATTTTGGTTGTTTCCACCTTTTATATGTCGTAAATAATGCTATTGTGACAATTGCTATTTGGTTGAGTCCCTGATTTCAGTTATTTGTCTGTAAGCTAGGAGTGGAATTGCTGAATCACATGGTCATTCTGTGTTTAACTTTTTGAGGAACGATCCAATTGTTTTCCACAGAGGGCAGGCCACTTGATATTTTCACCAACAATTCACGAAGGTTCCAATTCCTTCACATCCTCACCAACACTTGTTATTTTTTTGTTTTATAATAGCCATCCAATGAATCTGAAGTGAATTCTCATTGTGGTTTTGATTTGCATTTTCCTAAAGGTTAGTGGCAGTTGAACATCTTTTCATGTACTTATTGGTATATCTTCTTTGCAGAAATGTCTGTTCAAGTCTTCTGTTCACTTTTGAATCAGTTGTTTGTTCATTGCTGAATTGTAGGAGTTCTTTATGTATTCTGAATAGTATACTTACCACATAGATGATTTGCAGATATCTTCTCCCATCCTACAGGTTGTCTTTTCACTCTCTTGATAGTGTCCTTTGATGCCCAGAAGCTTTTGATTTTGATAAAGTCCAGTTTACCTGTGCTTTCTTTGGCTGACTGTACTTTTGGTGTCATATCTAAGATATCATTCCCAAAGCCAATGTCATGAAGCTTTCCTGCTGTGTTTTCTTCTAGGAGTTTCATAGTTTGAGGCCTTACATTAGACTTCAATCCATCTGAGTTAATTTTTGTATTTGTTGTAAGTTAAGGGACCAACTTCATTCTTTTGCATTTGGATACATAGTTTTCTCAGCACTATTTGTTGAAGAGAATATCTTTTCTCCCTTGTGTGGTCTTGGCACCCTTATCAAAGATCATTTGACCATATACATGCGGGTTTATTTCTGGGCTCTCTATTCTGTTTCATTTGGTCTGTGCTTTTATGTCAGGATCTCACTGTTGTGATTACCATAGCTTTGTGGTAAGTTTTGAAATTAGGAAGTGTGAGGCCTCCACATTTGTTCTTCTTTTCAAGGTTGTTTTGGGTCCCTTGAGATTCCATATGAATTTTAGGATGTATTTTTCTGTTCATGGGAGCAAGGTGCAGCATAATACATGAAAAGGAATAGAGTGGTCAGAAGCCAAGCACGAGTTCCTTCAACGCAGCTGGCTGTAGAGGTAGTATAGATGCTGCACAGTGGTTTTCAGGTTTTTTTCTGAAACCTTGTTCTCATACTGGCCAACTGCTACATTCAACATAAGATGATGTTATATATTTCTGTCGGTTTATGATAGATATTTATCTCAATTTCTGTTTTCCTAAGGGCTACAACATTGATCTTGACTCTTACCAGATATTTTAATTCTATTGAACTAATAAAATATCACAGGAATATTATTTTCACTCCCCTTTATTGAATATGAATGAGAAATGTGGTACTTGTATTTTTCCTCATTTCCCCCTTCCCATTTTATTAAAATTTAATCTGTGATTCATTTCCATCAATTTTCAGTAAGAACCATCATTCGTTTCAAAGGAAAAGCAGTTCTTTACTATAGTTTGGCTCTCACTGCATTTAGATTTATCATTTAGACTTTTTCCTAGGTGTTTATTTGATTTAGTTGCTCATCATAAGACCTTTCTAAATGTGTTTTTTTACCTTTGAGTTCTGACTTTTTTTTTTTCTTTTTTTTTTTTTTTTTTATTATTATTTTATTTTATTTTTTTTGGGGGGTACACCAGGTTCAATCAACTGTTTTTATACACATATCCCCATATTCCCTCCCTTCCTTGATGCCCCCCCCTCGATTCCCCCCCACCCTCCCTGCCCCAGTCCTCTAAGGCATCTTCCTTCCTCGAGTTGGACTCCCTTTGTTATACAACAACTTCCCACTGACTATTTTACAGTTGGTAGTATATATATGTCTGTACTACTCTCCCGCTTCTTCTCAGTTTCCCCTTCACCCCCCGCCCCCTCCCATACCTCGAGTTCTCCAGTCCATTCCCTGTATCTGCTTCCCTGTTCTTGTCACTGAGTTCATCAGTACCATTTTTAGATTCCGTATATGTGAGTTAGCATACAATATTTGTCTTTCTCTTTCTGACTTACTTCACTCTGTATGACAGATTGTAGTTCTATCCACCTCATTACATATAGCTCCATCTCATCCCTTTTTATAGCTGAGTAATATTCCATTGTATATATATGCCACATCTTCTGTATCCATTCATTTGTTGATGGGCATTTAGGTTGCTTCCATGTCCTGGCTATTGTAAAGAGTGCTGCAATAAACATTATGGTACAAGTTTCTTTTGGGATTATGGTTTTCTTTGGGTATATGCCCAGGAGTGGGATGACTGGATCATATGGTAGTTCTATTTGTAGTTTTTTAAGGAACCTCCAAATTGTTTTCCATAGTGGCTGTACCAACTTACAGTCCCACCAACAGTGCAGGAGAGTTCCCTTTTCTCCACACCCTCTCCAACATTTGTTGTTTCCAGACTTTGTGATGATGGCCATTCTGATTGGTGTGAGGTGATACCTCATTGTGGCTTTGACTTGCATTTCTCTGATGATGAGTGATGTTGAGCATCTTTTCATGTGTTTGTTGGCCATCTGTATGTCTTCTTTGGAGAAATGTCTATTTAGGTCTTCTGCCCATTTGTGGATTGGGTTATTTGCTTTTTTGGTATGAAGCTGCATGAGCTGCTTGTATATTTTGGAGGTTAATCCTTTGTCCGTTGTTTCATAGGCAATTATTTTTTCCCATTCTGAGGGTTGCCTTTTAGTCTTGTTTATGGTTTCTTTTGCTGTGCAAAAGCTTTTAAGTTTCATGAGGTCCCATTCGTTTATTCTTGATTTTATTTCCATGATTCTAGGAGGTGGGTCAAAAAGGATGTTGCTTTGATGTATGTCAAAGAGTGTTCTGCCTATGTTTTCCTCTAGGAGTTTGATAGTGTCTGGCCTTATATGTAGGTCTTTAATCCATTTGGAGTGTATTTTTGTGTATGGTGTTAGGAAGTGTTCTAATTTCATTCTTTTACATGTTGCTGTCCAATTTTCCCAGCACCACTTATTGAAGAGGCTGTCTTTTTTCCATTGTATACTCGTGCCTCCTTTGTCAAAGATAAGGTGCCCATATGTGTTTGGGCTTACTTCTGAGTTCTCTATTCTGTTCCATTGATCTTCCTTTCTATTTTTGTGCCAGTACCATACTGTCTTGATCACTATGGCCTTGTAGTATAGTTTGAAGTCAGGAAGCCTGATTCCACCAACTCCATTTTTCCTTCTCAAGATTGCTTTGGCTATTCGGGGTCTTTTGCGTTTCCATACAAATCGTAAGATTTCTTGCTCTAGTTCTGTGAAAAATGCCATTGGTAATCTGATCGGGATTGCATTAAATCTGTAAATTGCTTTGGGTAGTACAGTCATTTTCACGATGTTGATTCTTCCAATCCAGGAACATGGTATATCCCTCCATCTGTTTATGTCATCTTTGATTTCTTTCATCAATGTCTTAAAGTTTTCTGCATACAGATCTTTTGCCTCCTTAGGCAGGTTTATTCCTAGGTATTTGATTCTTTTTGTTGCAATGGTGAATGGGAGAGTTTCCTTAATTTCTCTTTCTGCTCTTCCGTTGTTAGTGTATAGGAATGCAAGAGATTTCTGTGCATTAATTTTGTATCCTGCTACTTGACTAAACTCATCAATGAGTGCTAGCAGTTTTCTGGTAGAGTCTTTAGGGTTTTCTATATATAGTATCATGTCATCTGCAAAGAGTGATAATTTTACTTCTTCTTTTCCAATTTGGATTCCTTTAATTTCTTTTTCTTCTCTGATTGCTGTGGCTAACACTTCCAAAACTATGTTGAATAACAGTGGTGAGAGTGGACACCCTTGTCTTGTTCCTGTTCTTAGAGGGAATTCTTCCAGTTTTTCTCCATTGAGAACAATGTTGGCTTTTGGTTTGTCATATATGGCTTTTATGATGTTGAGGTAATTTCCTTCTATGCCCATTTTCTGGAGAGCTTTTATCATAAATGGATGTTGAACTTTGTCAAAAGCTTTTTCTGCATCTATTGAAATGATCATATGGTTTTTATCCTTCAATTTGTTGATATGATGTATCACGTTGATTGATTTGCGTATATTGAAGAATCCTTGCATCCCAGGGATAAACCCCACTTGATCGTGGTGTATGATTTTTTTAATGTGCTGTTGCAGTCTGTTAGCTAGTATTTTGTTGAGGATTTTTGCATCTATATTCATCAGTGATATTGGTCTGTAGTTTTCTTTTTTTGTGACATCTTTGCCTGGTTTTGGTATCAGGGTGATGGTAGCCTCATAGAATGAGTTTGGGAGTGCTCCGCCTTCTGCAATATTTTGGAAGAGTTTGAGAAGGATAGGTGTTAACTCTTCTCGAAATGTTTGATAGAATTCGCCTGTGAATCCATCTGGTCCTGGGCTTTTGTGTGTTGGGAGATTTTTAATCACTGCCTCAATTTCTGTACTTGTGATTGGTCTGTTCATGGTTTCTATTTCTTCCTGCTTCAGTCTTGGAAGATTGTATTTTTCTAAGAATGTATCCATTTCTTCCAGGTTATCCAATTGATTGGCATATAGTTGCTTGTAGTAGTCTCTCATGATGTTTTGTATTTCTGAGGTGTCCGTTGTGACTTCTCCTTTTTCATTTCTAATTCTGTTGATTTGCATCTTCCCCCTTTTTTTCTTGATGAGTCTGGCTAATGGTTTATCAATTTTGTTAATCTTCTCAAAGAACCAGCTTTTAGTTTTATTTATTTTTCTTATGGTTTCTTTCCTTTCTTTTTCATTTATTTCTGCTCTGATCTTTACGATTTCTTTCCTTCTGCTCACTTTGGGGTTTCTTTGTTCTTCTTTCTCTAGTTGTTTGAGGTGTAAGCTTAGGTTGTTTATTCGATCATTTTCTTGTTTCTTAAGGTAGGACTGTATTGCTATAAACTTCCCTCTTAGAACTGCTTTTGCTGCGTCCCATAGGTTTTGGGTTGTTGTGTTTTCGTTGTCATTTGTTTCTAGATACTTTTTGATTTCCTCTTTGATTTCTGTAGTGATTCCTTGGTTGTTTAATAGTGAATTGTTTAGCCTCCATGTGTTTGTATTTTTTGCAGTTTTTTTCCTGTAATTGATATCTAGTCTCATGGCGTTGTGGTCTGAGAAGATGCTTGATATGATTTCAATTTTCTTGAATTTGCTGAGGTTTGATTTGTGACCCAAGATGTGATCTATCCTGGAAAATGTTCTGTGTGCACTTGAGAAGAAAGTGTAGTCTGTCGTTTTTGGATGGAATGTCCTATAAATATCAATTAAGTCGAGATGGTCTAATGTGTCATTTAAAGCTTGTGTGTCTTTATTTATTTTCTGTTTGGATGATCTGTCCATTGATGTAAGTGGGGTGTTCAAGTCTCCCACTATAATTGTGTTACTGTCGATGTCCCCTTTTATAGCTGTTAGCATTTGCCTTATGTATTGAGGTGCTCCTATATTGGGGGCATAGATATTTACCATTGTGATATGTTCTTCTTGGATGGATCCCTTGATCATTATGTAGTGCCCTTCCTTGTCTCTTTTAATAGTCTTTACTTTCAAGTCTAATTTGTCTGATATGAGTATTGCTACTCCAGCTTTCTTTTGACTTCCATTTGCATGGAATATCTTTTTCCATCCCTTCACTTTCAGTCTATATGTATCCCTTGGTCTGAAGTGGGTTTCTTGTAGGCAGCATATAGAAGGGTCTTGTTTTTGTATCCATTCAGCCAGTCTGTGTCTTTTGGTTGGAGCATTTAATCCATTTACATTTAAAGTGATTATTGACATGTGTGTTCCAATGACCATTTTCTTAATTGTTTTGGGTTTGTATTTGTAGGTGTTTTCCTTTTCTTGTGTTTCCTACTTAGAGAAGTTCCTTTAGCACTTGTTGTAAGGCTGGTTTGGTGGTGCTGAATTCTCTTAACTTTTGCTTGTCTGGAAAGCTTTTGATTTCTCCCTCAAATCTGAATGAGATTCTTGCTGGGTAAAGTATTCTTGGCTGTAGGTTTCTCTCTTTCAGGACTTTCAGTATATCCTGCCATTCCCTTCTGGCCTGCAGAGTTTCTGTAGAAAGGTCAGCTGTTATCCTGATGGGTTTTCCCTTATATGTTGTTTGTTGCTTTTCTCTTGCTGCTTTTAATATTTTTTCTTTGTGTTGAATTGTCGTTAGTTTGATTAATATGTGTCTTGGTGTATTTCTCCTTGGGTTTATTCTGTATGGGACTCTCTGTGCTTCTTGGACTTGGTTCATTATTTCCTTTCGCATGTTGGGGAAGTTTTCCACTAGAATCTCTTCAAATATTTTCACAGACCCTTTCTTGTTTTCTTCTTCTTCTGGGATGCCTATAATTCGAATGTTGGTACGTTTAAGGTTATCACTGAGGTCTCTGAGGCTGTCTTCTAGTCTTTTTATTTTTTTATCTTTTTCCTGCTCTGTGGCGTTTATTTCTTCCATTCTATCTTCCAACTCACTTATTCGTTCTTCTGCCTCAGTCATTCTGCTGGTTAGAGCATCTAGAGTATTTTTAATTTCAGTTATTTTGTTATCCATTGCTGTTTGTTTTTCTGAGTTCTTATGAACTGTTTCTTGTACTTTCTCTAATTTGTTATCGAGATTTTGTATCATTTTTACTATCATTACTCTAAATTCTTTTTCAGGCATTTTTCCTATTTCCTCCTCATTTATTTGGTCTTGTGGGTTTTTTTCCTGCTCCTTTGCCTGCATGGTGTTTCTTTGTTTCCTCATGGTTGTCCAAGCTTTTGGGGTTGCTTGTCCGGCTATGTCAGGTTCTCCGCAGCCCTTTCCGGTGTCCGAGGCCGTCTGCTGGTGTTCAGCTGGTTCTCTGTGGGAATGACTGCGTCCTTCCGTGCATTCCCAATGCATCTGTGGAGAGGGATGCACTCCACGTCTCTCTACTTCGCCGCCATCGAGTTCTGACTTTTGACTAATCTTTTATCATTATTTAATATCTATATCTTCAAACAGTTCAGGAAAGGGTAGTTTTGTACCTGTGTTATATCTGACCCCCCACCCACCAACTGTGACTTTTATATGATGACCCCTTGGTTAGGAGGAGAATTTGGGGGTTACTGTCTTTTTCTTTTAAAGCTCTATGATTGTTGCTTCACTTCTCTTTTAGAATTGAACATTTCGGACAGTGTCCCGCATTGCCCACTTTTTGTCTTTTATGGAACAGAATCTCCCATCTGAATGCTTACTGACGTCTTTCTTTACTTTTACCATCATAATGTGGTTCTTCTTCAGTCCATACTCCCAGATTTCAGACTGAGCTTTCTTCTGATATGGGAAACTCTCTTGTGTGTTAGTTCTCACATGATCTCTACTGTTGTCGTTCTTTTAGGCTTCTCTTTTAGGACTTCCTGTTAAGTATAGGTTGGGTCTCCAGGCTTTCTTTTTAAAAATATTCTCACCATATTATGTTTTAAGTGTTTCTTCAGTGTTCGGAGAAGCTGTTCAAGTTTGTCTCCTGTTTCACTCGTTCCGTTTCCAGCACTGCGTGCGCTGCTGTCCCCACCCTCATGATACTCTAAAGGCCGGAAGCTGCTTTTCATCTCTGTACAATAATTCCTTATGTTTTCTCTCTCTCTCTCTCTCTCTTTTTTTTTGGGGGGGGCAAAGGTTTTGGGTCAAAAACCTTGAGTTAAATCCTAGTGCTTTCATTTTCTAGTTATCATGTAGTTATGTGACTCTAAGCTTACATAGTTATATACCTAATCAGTAAATGAATCTCTTTAAGTGGCTTTTATCTTATGTAAAATGGGGACATTCAAGACTTTGGAAAACAACAACAATAGTGTATGTCCTTTAAAATCAAGCCTGATTCATATAGTAAGCAGTTCAAGAGGGTATGGAACCTGCAGATTGGAACCTTATCATACTAGGTAATGTGAGATGAGTTTTTTTTATGACTTATGTGTGTGTCTTATGTGTATGTAAGGACTCATTCATTGAAAGGCTTTCTGGACGATTCCAAGAGTTACCAAAGGAGAAAGTATTACAGCTTTTAATTCTACATTTTTGTTCTTATAGGGGCTAAGAAGACAAGAATCAAGTAAAACTTATATGATGTGTAATGAAATGTTTGATTTTATAACATGATGCCCGATATTTGCATAATTTTTTTCTTTCCGTGAAATATGTTTTAACACATCTATGAAGAAGCTTAAAGTGCTAGGCTTGAAAGTTAGAGAAGTATAATCATGCTCTCTGAATTAACTTTTAAATGATTTTCTTTAGGACATAAGAAGCCTGAAAAGGTCCAACCCCCGCATTTCAGTTAGGTGCAGGGCAGAGTGGGATTAAGGAGCATTCACTAAGCATCTCTATTCCAGTCATTAATGCCACTGTGCCCAAGTGTTAGGGCTTCACACGTTTTAGTCTTGAAAGATTTCCAGGCTTTAAAGGCTTCCTGTTTAAAATACAGATACTGTTTAAGTAAGATTAGTCGTCATTCTAATGATGAGTGGGACTTGAGCTAAAACACAATTGCCACCTCCCATCAGTGTGTTGGAGCACTGCGTTAAAAAGGGTTCCGAGGCAGAAAATGGATTTATGCTGAAAGGTGATTGTCTAATTGGCTAACTTTAGCAGCCATAGGTGTTATCAGGGAAACTAATGACATATGTAACATATTTGTCACGCTTTGACTAGGAGTTTCAGGCTCAGGAAACAAGTGAAGGAAAAAAAACTACCAATATAGGATGTTGGAGGGGCTTTGTGGCCATAAAACTGTTTTGTCTAGGGATGGCCCACTTCTTAAAGAATTATATCAAAATTCAGGATTTCTACAGATGATGAACTGCTCTATGTATCCAAGACATAATGGATTTACCAGGAGTTACCCCATTCCATAATTTACTAGCCAGTTCTCAAGTAGTTTGAACTTGACACAGTCTGAAATGTATTTTGACAGGTGCTTTTCCCTAAATATTTAAAGGCAAGTGTATTTCAAATAAAATGTAAAGCTTTCAACTCTTACTCATTTTTACTTTTCTTCTGACAAATATGTGTGGCGTATATTAATAAAAGTGCCAGAAGAAATTTGATCTTAAAAAATTATGACCTTTATCCCAGCACACAACTTGCATCCGCCAATGTATTTTGTTAACAAGAAAATATTTTATGAGCTCTGAATAGAGCTTAGTCTCCCAGCTCAAGTTTAGAATTTCAGATCTTTTCTTCCTCTTGTTACTGTGGAAATTATTTAACTTGTTTGTAGGTTACCTTTCCTTTATTACCGGTAAGGAATGTCTACTTTTTTCTGGTCACTAGGCTTTTGAATTATGAAGGGTGAGCTTTAGGGATAAGTATAGCATTTAAACAATTAAAACAAAATTAATAAGCAAATTGTAGAAAAGTGTCTTGGTATGATATGATAGTAAAGGATTAACATTCTTACTCTAAAAACAGACAAAACCCTCTTAGGAGTCAATATGAAATAGAAAAATATCCAATAGAAAAATAGGCAAAGAATATCCATCAGTAATTTGTAAAACAACGACATAAAAATGTGTTCTCTATATCCATGAGTAATAACAAAATGCAAATGAAAACAATGACATATACTTTTGTAACAGTAGTAATTCTCTGTGTTGGTGAAGATGTTAGGAACTAGGTGTTCCCATATATTGCTGATGGTTGTGTAAATTAGTAGAAACTTTTGGACGAGGTTTGGGATTATGTGTAATAAACATAAAGATGCACAGTAGTTTCAATTCTAGAAGTCTGTCCTAAAGAAATCATACAGGTGCACAAGGACTTACAAATATAGTCATAGTTGTATGTATGTGTATCATAGCACTATTTATAGTTCAGACAGACCGGGAACAATTACATTGTTCAAAATTGGGTTCGGTCATCCATGCATTTAAATGTGAGGCCATAAAGGTGATGGTGTAGAATACTAAATGGTGGGAGAAAATGGTTTTAATACAGTTATTTGCTTCACCAGCACATTTCCACCATTTTTTGAGGTTTTATTATAGCACTTGCCATTGTTCATCTTTCCTCTCACCTTTTCTTCTCATTCCATCCCTTTCTGCCTGCCTCCCTCCATTCCTTCTTCCCATTCGTCATCCATCTGCTGAGCATCTGTTGAGAGCTTGGAACTGTTACCCATACTGGGAATGCAGTGGTGAACAGGACAAATAAGATCTGTGCTCTTAAGGAGTTGATATTCCAGTGTGGGGCTGGTAGAGCTAGACAATAAAAGAAAAACAAAGAAGAATGTATCAGGTGGCTGAATAAATTAAGTTCTTGCATGGTCCCATTTAAATGGATTTATATGCTCCTTGTCTCTGCTCATTTGTGTTTTACTACACAGTTTTGCATTTTAATGGAATTCTTCAATGCCTTAACCCAAGGAGCAACTTGTATGTAATGGTTTAGGGGTCTGTGTGTGTATGTGTATGTGTGTATGAATGTATATGAATGCCAGGGTGGTGGTAAGGGTACATATGGGGAGAAAAATAGTTGAGGAGATTTCTTTCTTTCTGTGCTTCTTAAGAAATATCATTTAAATAACCTCCTACTCCATGTGGTGGCAGCAGTACTAATTATAAGTTATGAAGAACAGCAAGAGTGATTATAACATATTTGTGTATGCCTTGGGAGACTAAAATGCTTAATGATTACCAAAGCTCCATTCCTCTTTTGAGGCACTTACATTTACTTATGCTTATTTGAGTGGTAAAGGCAGTTACATACTAAGTATGCTAAAAATAGCTGTGAAAATTAACGTACCTGTGCACTGGATTGCTCGTCAGCTGAAAAATATTCTGAGGCCAACCTGTCTTTTCTAAATCCCTTAGAACTTCATTTTTAAAGCCCATTCAAGTATCATGTAAACAAAGTACTTTGCACAATTATAAACTAAGGCCTTTATTAACTATTTGTTTAGCTATGAATATTTAGCTAGATTTTAAAAGATGATTTTGATACTGGCTTGCCCATGAGAGGCTCACAATCTAATGGGGAAATGAATATAGAAAATATAAGATATCTGAAAACATGTGCTACAGTTTGTTGAGTGCTTGGCAGGGCAGTAGGAACAGTGATTAAGGTCACGGGCTTTAGAGTCTGTTTATGTAGGTGCCTCTCCTGGCCTCACATAAAAGAGCTCCTAAACCTTAGGTTAAGTTACTAGTCTCTTTTGGTCTCAGTTTCCTTTTCTGTAGTATGGGGATAATAGTAATAAATCTAATAATAATGAGTCTCATGATACTACATCTCACAGGGTTGTGGTTAAGGTTAAAATGTGTGGAATGCTTATAAACGTCATACAATTAGTGAGCTGTGGAAAGTGCGCAGTAAATGTTAGCTATTAATAGGGGTATGTACAGAATATGACAACATAAAATAAGAGTGGCTGAGGGTGGTTTGGGAAGACTGCAAAGAAGAAGTGACACATGAGAAGAACCTTGAAAAATGAATTTCACTGGTCAGACGGACAGGAGGTAAAAGGGACAGGCCAGGCAGAGAGACAGACATATGCAAAGATAGAGAGCCCATGACACATTCAGGGAAACTGAACATTTCCGCATGAATCCTGAAAAGCCTGACTGAGCATTTTGGACGTTATGCTGTAGGCACTTGAGATGATTGCTGAGCTGGCAGAGGATATGTTAGACATATGGGTCTGACACCGCAGAAGCAAACTGGGAGGTCGCTCACGCCTTCACTCAGTGGTTTTTGAGGGTGTGCTAAGTTCCCAGGCATTGTTTATGGATAGTGAACAAAACTGAAACAGTCCGTGATCCTATGATTGGAGTTTATAATCTTGTGGGGTAAAGAGAAGTGAGTAAATAAACTAATAAATACTAATGCTGATAAGTGCTGTGAAGGTAAGTAACAGATTCAAATGAGGACAGATAATGGGATTGGAGAGACTATGTAGATGGGCTGTTTAGGAGGACTCCCCTGAGGCAGTGTCATTTAATCTGAGGCCTCAAGGATAACCAGGAAGTGGAGAACAGGGCCAAGAGAGTATTCCAGGAAGAGAAAACCGCATCTTTGAGGTGCCGACGTGTGAAAAAGTTCAGTGTTCTAGGAGCCGAAGGAGGCCAGAGTGGCTAGCAAGTAGCAGCAGAGTGGAGAGAGATGAGGTGGGAGAGAGGCAGGGGCCAGGCATTTGGAGTTCTGTAGGCCAGAGTGAAGAGTTTTCTTTTGTCCAAAGTGCAGTCAGAAGCCATTGAAGAATTTGAAGCAGAGGGGTAAATGATCTCATTTAGGTATTAAACTAATTTCTTGAGCTGCTCTGCAGAGAATAGATTACTAAGGGACAGTGTAAAAGTGCGGGAAGTGATGAGAGGTCTGTTGAATTAGTCTAGGTAAGAGACAGCAGTGGCCCTGGGATGGGGACAAGTGGCTAAATTTGAGATACATTTGGAGATAGAATTGACGGGACCTGCCGATGAATTTGATGAGAGAGGTAAAGAAAAAACAAAAATCAAACTTGACCCCCTCAGGTTTATAGCTTGAGGAACTGGATGAAGAGGGGCTCTATCTACTAAAATTAAGAAAATGTGAAACACCGGAAAGAGAGTGGTTTGAAGGGTAGAGGAGGGAAAAATCAAGAGTTCCGTTTTGGACAGAAGTTCAACTGTGGTTGCCAAGTTCACACATAAAAAACAGGATGCCCAATTAAATTTGAATTTTAGATCAACAATGAATAATGTTTAGTGTAAGTCTGTGACAAATATTGCATACTAATACTAAAACATCCTTTTTTGTTTACGTGCGTTATTTTTCTGGCTACTCTGATGGTGAAGCCACCTGCGAGAAGTCAAAGTGGAGGTGTCAGGTGGGCAGTTAGATATATGAATTGGAAAGCTGAGTGCAGGAGTTTAGGCTAGAGTTTAGGAGTTATAAGGAGGGAGACGTAGGAATTTCAAGCTGTGACAATGAGATTACTCACTTAGGAAGAGTATGAAGAAGAAAAAGAAGAGAATGCTCAGGACTGAACTTTTCAACATTTTGAAGAAAAAGTCAAATGCAGGAGCTCTTCTGAATAATTGAAGAGTGGCCAAAAAGAGTAGAGGAATGCCAGATGAGAGGCATATTACAGAATCCAAAAGATGACAGTATTTAAAAGGAGAGAGCGACCAACTGTGGGGAAAACTACAGAGTGATAGAATAATATGAGTGGAAAAAGTATGCAGTGAATTTGGCAGCACAGAGGTCATTGGCGACCTCAGCAGTGTACATTTATGTGAAGATTGAGGAAGTAGAGAAAGCAAACTTCTAACAGTCTTATTTGGGAAGGGAGCAGAGAAATAGTGTTGGCTAAACAGTGATAGTTAAAACCATGACAGATTCTGAGCTTTCCCAGGGAAGTGTTTATGGTAGGAAAAGAAGACATTTGAACCAGCATCTTTGGAATAGATAAAAGAAAAGGAAGGAGGAAATGGGACAGAGGAGTGAGAGGCATGAGCCAACCCCAGCAGAGAAATGTCATAGAATTGAAGAGAGAGGGACTCAAAAGAGAGGGAGTTGTTAACAGTAGCAGATAATAGATAGCCACGAAGAAAAGTGAGGCCTAAAATAGTTTATTGCTGTACCCATGTCACGCTGTTTTAATTATGATAGTTTTACTGGGACGTAGGTATTCGGTAGCCAGTTGTCTTAAGCTTTAAAATCTTTTGGATATTTTTAGTCGCTATGTGTGACATTTACAGAAAGCTTTTGAAACAGTGCATAATCTTGTTGGGATTTTCATTGAGATCACATTTAATAGTATTAGAATAATTGTCTAGTCATAAAGAAAAATACATTACTAGGTCACTCCCTAACAGCATTCGCAGTAAATCCTAGATGAAAAGAACTCTGTGAGTTTGATGATTGTGAAGTTACTGAAAACTTTTACGGGGGCAGTTTCTGAGAATTCAGATTATAGTGGACTCGGGATGGATTGGATGTAGAAAAGTAGAGAATATAAATATACAGCATTCTGTCAGGAAGCTTGGCTCTAAGATAAGTAGAAAAAGGCTGTGACTAAATGGCCAAAGAGGAGACTCAAGGTTGAGGGAGTTTTATCTCAGAAGATGGGAACGTATTTATAAACTGCTAGAGAAAACAGAGAAGAGCAGGTTGAAAATACAGAGAAATGTGGAACGGGGTCCCATAAGAACAGAAGGGAAGAGGATCCCAAGTACGGGTGAAGATACTGACTTTGGACAGGAGATCCTAAAGGTACCTGAGTCTAGAGAAAATGGTGTTGCTGATGAAGCAGACATCAGTAATTTGAGGTCGAGGCAACAAAGTTGAAGAAAGTTTAGCTTCAACTGTCTGAGATTTGGAATAAGGTCATTTACTGAGTGTCCTCAAATAGAGTAGAATAGAGAGTTGAGAAGACTGTGCCAGTTTGGCAGTAGCCACTGTAGGGGAAGGACGGGGGACATCCAAGTGCACATGAAAGGACTGCTGAGAGCCCAGATCAAAGAGGACAGCACAGACGTTTCCCTGAAATTCTGCTGAAAGGAGGAAAAGACAGAAAGTTGAAAGCATGGAAAGTATTAGCATAGGTAGTTATGTTAACTGAATGGTTATCATTCAAGGAACTACAAATATTTTGCACGTGGTGTCTTGCTTCATGTCCATTTGTTTTTTCTTAAGTAGATTTATGAATTGTTCACTCTCCAAGTTTCTTAGTACATTTACAGCATTAATATGTGTGACCATTAATTAATTTTAGAGAAATCCCCAGGAGGGAGAGAAATAACAGTAATTAACATCTTCAGTCACAAATGGAGAAAATAATGCCTAAAGATACGCCTGAGGTCATAATGCAAACCGCTCTTTATCCATAATTAAATGAACAACATCTTCCAAATTCAATGAAAAGAGCATATTTTACTGATAGAAGACTTTAGCGTGAATATTATAGTTGTGTAGTGTCTTGAGCCATTTCTGTCTCAGGAGCTCAGTATCTAGTTATAGTTGATATATCCCAGTTAGGACTGAAGTCGGGGAGATTTATTTTGTGAGTTTTATTTCCTAATACAGCAGGGATCAGCAAGCTATGACCTGCTGACTGTTTGGGGAAAAAAATCAGAAGAAGAAGAATGTTTCATGACATGTGGAAATTACATGGAATTCACATTTCAGTGTCTCTGAGTTAAGTTTTATTGGAATACAGCCACACTTGCCTGTCTGCATGTTGTTTCTGGCTGATTTCACATTATAGTGGCAGAATTGAATAGTTGTGATGGACATGGAAAGCCTAAAACATTTATACTCTGGCCCTTTACTGAAAAAGTTGCTGTTATTTAAAATGCAGCACCTGCCTGGTCCAGTTTCCATCCCCACCTCTCCCATCTCTCAGTGCCTTGCTTATTGGTACTAAACATGCCAGGGATATTTATCTTTTCATAAGTTACTCTTAAACACTAAAAAGCCTAGACCCAAATGAGTGAATGTACAGTGCTGGAATTGCAGGTGTAGGTCAGGGTGCCTGGATACATTTTGGCTAAAAGGCCTTGGCATCCTTTAATTCTACCATGCAGTCACTTCTGTCAGCTACAAACGTGATTCTAATTTGGAGCGCTTGCTTGCTAGTTACTTGACCTGCTGTTCTCTTTGTGATATACCAGGCCTTTCAGATCCTGAACTTAATATTTCAAAACAGCTTTCGCAGGCAGAATGGTTGAGCAAGAAGGCTAGACAGCTAGGCCTCAATCTGCATTTCAGACATAGCTATGAGGAGCCCAAGTCCCTTGCCTGGTTCTAAGTTCTGCGGGCCTGAGAAGCGTGGCCTGGCTGCCTTGTATCATAATGTTTGGTTTTATTAAAGTTTTTACTTTACTGAAACAAAATTTCATCTGGGCCATGGGCTCTGGGGCCGCTGCTAATTCATATTCAGTTTAGCGTTGTTAGTGCATTCGAGGGTGGGTCTTGCTCAGCGGGGGTGCAGTGTGTCTCCTATACGTTTGGAAGCCTCTTAGACTCCTGTATCTGTGTTCCTTAAACTAGAGGTCACGAGCCATCCTTTGAGGGGCCTGCAGAGCTCATTTGCCTCCTCTTCCTTGTATTTATGTCTGTAGTACTTTCTGTCGTTTGGCTTTCTCTGTTCACCCAGATAGAAGCACAGGGCCCTAAGGGACAGGGCAGGCAACCATGGCAACTAGTTTTCTTTCACTGGAGATTTTTAGAGATGAGCTGTCCTAAGACCAAGGTTCTCTCCCGTCTTCCTCTTCCGTGTCTATAAAGATCATGCTCTTCTTCATGCACCTATAAATATGTAACCTGGCTTCCTGGGGGCAGAAGAGGAGCCTGTTCTTGGTAGGTTTTCCTATCTGCAATATTGCAAAATGGTGAATTTCTTTTGGGATCCCCTTCAGTGTGGGATCTGAACTCCTCCTCCAGATTTTCCCTCTTGTCTCTCTGCACAGATCAGAGAAGAGAAATGGACTGAACACTAGCTGAGCACATGGGACTCAGCCACCATCTTCAGGCTGGGCCTACCTCTGTGTAACCGTGAGAGGCAGGGTTAGGCTGTGTTAAGGAAAGATACTCTTGGCTGTGTCTTGAGCTGGATTCTTTTGCCATAGCCAGTAAGAGAGAAAGTAGGGCCTCTCGAACAACACCTTCATTAATTGACTTGCTAGTTGATGTTCGCAGAAGAAAAGCATGGGTTTCCATTTTCCTGTTTAATTATCCATAATAATACCTTCCCAACCGTGCTGAGGAAATACATCTGACAGGGAGACGTTTATTTCATTTGGAAGAGAGCCCAGTTGATGTGAGAAAAAGTTTAAGTTGAGGAGAAGTAGGATTCTCATCGTCCCTTTTTCTCTTCCTTCTCTTGCTTTGCAAAGTCTGTGAGACTTAAGTTATCTTTTTAATGCTAATTAGCAGAGTGACAACTTCTTATTTATCACAGACCCTAGAAATATGCAGGATTTTTGAGAAATTAAAATGTCTTTACAGCTTATTTGCCCATTTTAATGACTCTCCAGTTTATTATTTCTCCATAGAATATTACTAAGTTTAAGTATAAAGCTATTTTATAATACTGCTGCGGGCTCTTAAGGGTATATGTTACTTTCTACTTCAGAATATAATATTCAGATAGGATCATTTTTGACATTTCAGTAATGCAGTCAATTTTAGCTCTAGGATACAAATTTAAAATAGATTAGAGGTAGGACTCCTAGTCTCATTTCTAAAACATTTGGCCTCGTTTTCCTTATGAAAACTAGGAAGGATAGGGAAGCAAGGTGAATCATAATAGCAGAGAAGCTTAAAATAAATAAAAAAGGCCATAACTTGTATTGGCCAATGGCAGTCGAAATTTAATGCATAATTATTATGGGAGCTCTCATAATCCATGTTTACTGTTTACTCAACTTCCATCTTTGAGCTTCTGTACTCTTTTATTTCTAGAATTTTTTCTTCTTACCCACTCTACCCCCTCCACTCAGCACACACAGATGTTTCCCTAAAGCCGTGGTTCTGCTGCTCTGCCCTGGCTCTTGCTTCTAATTAAAGATGTCTCTCCACCTGATTCACTTAGTGGTTAGAAAAGCATGTGCTGGCGATGCCAAGATAACCAGTTTTCCTACTTCTGGCTCTTGTGACTTGGGGTTTGCCCTTTCTGCTTTGGAATTCATTCCACAATTCTTCTCCTCCTGACTGCTAGGCCATGGCTAGCCTGTTTAGACACTATTATTAGATGCTTACTGCTGGTGGGTGACCGCTATTTCCAATGAAGTCTCGTATGCTTGGGTTGGGTGGGTGTCACTGAAATCTATTAAGCTATCTGTTTCAGTATCCCCTGTGCAGCCTTTTAAAACTTGAATGAGTATACCCCTTCTTAGGAATAAGTTTCTTGGAATGGAGTCTTCATACATGTATAATTTTTTAAATTGTCATAGGTATTTCTAATATACTTCTAGGGTTGAGAACCATTGACTTATAACCTTGAAAAGTATCCTTCATGTCCTCTTCTGTGGCTGGAGGTAAAACCTAAAAAACAATTCTTCTCATCTAGGGAAGAAAAATGAGACTTTTCTGTATTAATCTTGTGCTTTTCACAATCACATAGACACCAAAAGCTTTAGAAATCCTAGTTAATCTATCTTTTTGGCTTTCATAGATCAGGGAGAAGTAAAACCAAAGGGAGATGTGTTCCTGGAGGCCAGTGACTTTCAGAGACATGGAGCAGGGTGGAGAGAGAAGGGGCCATGTGAACTGTTCTAGACTCAATCGGCAAAGTGAAATTCTTGAGCTGTTTACCCCAGACCATGAGATATCTCTAAGGAATATTTGTTTTTAAATGTCTATGAATGTAGAGAGGGCACAAACATGAAAGCTGATTCTAAGAGAAATCAAATATGGAGGAAAGCCCTTGATTAATCTACTCTGGTTGTTAGCAGCATGAAGGGACTAAGAGAGACAATAAATGCTATACAAGCGAGAAAGGATGTTTAGGGTTGTGTTTTTTTGTTTTTTGTTTTTTCTTTGACACAAATAAGCAAACAGAGACATGCTTGCCTGAAAGTAAATGAGCAGTTAGGCACAACATCAAATGAACCAACAACGCAGAAGGCACACACTGGTGGCTCACCAGTGAGATAAATATAGTCAGTAAGCTGAAAGACATGACCGCACGAGGCAGATGTGACAGAAACAGACAGCAGATGAGAATCCCATATAAATAATAGAGGCAGCTGGAGTTCAGCTGAACCCTCGACCCTCTCTTTCCCTGTTGTCTCTTCCTTAACCATCTCAGACATTTCCTCTGCACTCCGGACCCAGAGTCCTAACTGCCTGATTGGTATTCCTGCTTGTGTCTCTATAGATCAGTATGTTTAAAACCAGCCCTGCTTCTTCCTGTGCCAAACCTAATCCTCTCCTACTCTTTCCTGCCACCACCATCCATCAAACACAGAGGCTGTGTTGAATCCACAGCATCATCCTTGACACTTCCCCCTCCCTCATCCTCCAGAGCCAGCCCATTACAGATTCCTGTCAAGGTGCACCTCAGATGGACTCACTCTTCTCCATCTCTGCTGCCACTGTCCTGGTCCAAGATACCATCATCTCTTCCCCGGATTCTTATACTGCCCTCCTGCCCTCATCCAACTTCTCCTTCAAGATCTTCTCTACCCTGCACCAGAGAGATCTTTTCTAAATTCAGTTTAATCACTTTATAACCAGTGTCCTCCCTTAGAAGCCCTTCGATAGATTCTTACTGCTAGAGAACAGAGAACAAAGTCCTAAACCATACTTATCAGTACCTACATGATTGACATTGGCTGTCTTTACAGCTTCAACACTTACTTGTCTCCCCTTCTTTTGGCACTTCAGCCAAACCCTTCTGTCGCTTGATGAGACATGCACCCTAGGGACTTATTAGCACAGTTGGGTTCCCTACTTGGAACACTCTCACTTTTCTCCCTCCATCACCACCCACCTACTCAGCTCCTTTTTCTCCTCCCAGTCTTTCAGATCTCAGGCATCCATCACTCTCAAGAAAGCCTCTCCTCAACTCTCACTCTGGGTCAGATTTCTTTTGTGTATCCTATTGTTCTGAGTAGTAGTTCTGAGTAATCTTCCTGTAGAACAGTGTTTCCCAACCTTGGTGCTGTTCACATTCTGGACTAGATAATTCTGTGTTGTGGGGAGCTGTCTGTGTGCATTGTAAGTAGCATTCCTGATCTCTATCCACTGCTTGCAAGTTGTAACAATTAAAAATGTCTCCAGACATTGTCAAATACCTCCTGGGGGGCAAAGTTACTCCCTTTGAGAACCACAGCTTTAGAGTAGCTACTTGTACCTCAGTCAGTGATGTCTTTCCTAAAAAATGAATTCTCATGAGAGCAGGAACTCTGGGGGTGGGTGGGTGGGTGTGTGTAAAAACCCCAAACACCATAGGGGAATAATGTCCCTATTTGATTCTGATCTCCAAAGTTCATTCTTTCTTTCTTGTCCAGAAGGAAATTTGAGAACTCCTCCCATAATATTATTGGATTTCAAGTCAGCATAATCCTGAGGTAGAGTTCACCAGAGAACCTTAGTCATGAGATATATGTTTCTGTTCCATTCCTGAAAACCTCCAGATCATTAGGCTTCTTGAGCGAGGGGCTCAACTTCCCTGTATCTAAGCAAGCATCCTAAAAATCATACACATGCTTCATGGAGCTGTGTGGCAACTTGGTATTATTAACTATTTGAGAGAAAACTATACCTACAATGTGGCTAAAATTTAAGCTTGAAATGGAGTACAAAGCCTTTCTTACCAGAGGAATGTACCTAGAGGAATGTACTCTATGCCTTCTGTGAGGTTTTCTAGCAACTCCAAGTAGCCAATGAAAAACGTAGACATGAACATACTGATAATAAGTGGAAAAGTAGATAGGAGCGGGTATACGGAGGGAGTAACACGTGATTCTAAATGGAAAGAAACATCAGGAGTGTCTTTCCAGAAAAGGCAGTATTAGAACTGCTTTGAAAGACGAGTATGAATTTTCCAGGTAAAAGAACAAAACCTGCAAAGTCCTTGGGATTAAAAAGAGCACAATGGAACACAGCATGTGGTCTATAGAATGCTTGAGATGAAGCTGGAAAGGTTGGAAGAGGCTAGAACATGAAGAGCTTTAAATGCTGAGATAAGGAATTTGGATTTATTTATAGCAAACCATCCCAAGGATTTAAAAAAGGAAATTATATGGTTGCATTCATATTTTATTAGAAATCTCTTTGGCTGAATGTGGAAGATAACCTAGAAGGTGTGAGACTGCAAGTTTAGAGACCAGTCAGGGATCCATTATACTAGTTTCCAGGAGAAATGAAGATAAATGTGACTTAAGACAGGGGCAGCAGGAGTGGGAGACAGGGAATGATTTCTAGACACAATGAGGAAGTAGAAATGACATGCTATTGGCAATGGTGAGAGAGAAAGAAAAGTCTAGGATGACTCTCAAGTTTCCAGTGTGATTTTCTGCATGCGTTGTGAAGCCACTAACAGAGAGAGGGGATTTCGAAGGAACAGGTTTGAACGGACAAAGGTGAGTTTGGTTTTGGACATGCTGAGATTGTCATCCACAAACTCAAATTGGAGGAGTGAGGGCTGGTGCTCAGAAGGGAGGTCAGAGCTAGAGATAGATTTGAGTTACCACTGTCACTGTGGGAATGAAACAGGTATCCCAGATAAAGGGTGTGAAGAAGAGGGGCAGGCTTATTATGTATCACTGAGGAAAAGTTTAGGTAAGAAAACCCTTGTTCTAAGTCTTTATCTAAAACTTGAATCACCTGAAGGATTTATACGTTAAGATTCAGAAAGGGAAGGTAATCAAATTATTGATATTTTTATGTCCGTTTGCTCTGATTTATTTATTCTGCTGGTATCAGGAGAACTAATGTTGAAATGCCTTAAAATAAGTTCTATTTACAGCTCTTTGTGAGTCAGGAAGTCACAAAATCTTTGTAAATTTTGCAAGTCTTTGAGAACAGCCTTCACGATATGTACTTTCAGACCACAGGCATATGGTGAGAAAGTGCTTGCCTTCCAAAAGCAGAGATTGAAAAATTGGAGAGTTTGGTTGTAGTTTAGACAGTTGGTGAATGGGTTTCATTAATGGGTCAGTTCTGTTTTAATGACTATATTTTATTTTCTAGAGAGCATACTTTGTCCGTGGATTTCCATGTATGTCTATTTCAGAACTTTTAATGTTTTATCTGGCATATGGTCCATTCATATTAATGACAGGACACATGAATATGGTCATTTTGATGACTTAAACGAAAACATTGTATGTAGTTATTACACAATTGATGAGCTCAGATCAAGTTCTAGCCTTTTTTTTTTTTTAAAGAACTTTTATTGAGATACAGTTAACAGACAATAAACAGCATATATTTAGAGTGTACAATTTGGTATCCCGATCTCCCAATTCATTCCCCCCAACCCTCCCCGCTTTCCCCACTTGGTGTCCATGTGTTTGTTCTCTACATCTGTGTCTCTTTTTCTGCCTTGCATTTCCTCTTTCATAGTTGTTTAGCCTATTTTTTAATTGAAATACATTTGACATATAACATTGTGTACATTTAAGGTATTCATGTTAATTTGATACATTTGTATATTGTAGTATATTGCCTTTGTCGTGATAATTAGCACCTCTGTCACATTACATTCATTACCTTTTTTTAGTGGTTAGAATAATTAAGTTCTAGTCTCTTAGGAAGTTTTATGGTTGTAATGCAATGTTGTTTTCTGTCTTCTAGCCTGTTTTCTTATTATATTGGGTTACTATAAAAATGTGTCTGCCAAAACCAGTTGTAAACAACTAGGTAATATGAACAGATTCTCATATGAATTGATCTGAATGTTTTCCAGCAAGTAGATACATTTTTCATTTTTTTCCCATAAGACAAATAAGCAACTTTTTTGGTATTTGTAGTGATATTTTAAATTGGTAGATAAAATAGGGATGATAATACAACAAAATCTTCTGTCAGTTTTAATAATAGCAAATGGAGTTTTTGTTGCTCTGTTTGTTTTTATGGTGTCCTTTTGGAAAAAAGGCATTTTCTGAGGTCAGAAAAAAAGTGATTTACCAACTGAAATAACAAAATGTTATTTCAAATTTAAACGTAATTGAAATATATTAGCAAAAACTCACTCATATCAGAGTTGAATTCATGAATTCATTGAATGGCAGAATTGTTTATACCTGAGAAGAACAGAATCAGAATTTAGCAATAGATTTCTATACACTATTTTGAAAATAATTTTCTGTGTGCACTGAGAAATGAGCGGGCGTGTACATTTTATATATAGTTATGGTACATTTTCCTGTAAATAGTGTATTCTTGAAGAATTGGCTTTAACTTGAATTTTTGATAGATTTTAGGATAAACTAAAATTAATACTAATAAAATTTATCCAAAGACACAGAGCCAGTAAGCGAAACTCAGATCATAGAGACTGCAGAGCTTACATATTTTTAAAAAATTTTATAGTTGATTTACAATGATGTGTTAGTTTCAGGTGTACAGCAAAGTGATTCAGTTATACATATACATATATCCATTCTTTTTCAGATTCTTTGCCAGTGTAGGTTACTACAGGGTATTGAGTATAGTTCCCTGTGGTATACAGTAGGTCCTTGTTGATTATTTTATATATAGTAGTGTGTATATGTTAATCTCAACCACCTATCTTATCCCTTCCCACCCCCATCTTTCTCCTTTGGTAACCATAAGTTTGTTTTCTATGTTGTGAGTCTATTTCTGTTTTGTAAGTTAGTTCATTTGTATCCCTTTTTAGATTCCATATATAAGTGATATCATATGATATTTGTCTTTCTCTGTCTGACTTACTTCACCTAGTATGATAATCTCTAGGTCCATCCTAGTTGCTGCAAATGGCATTATTTCATTCATTTTTTATGGCTGAGTAATATTCCATTGTATATATGTACCACATCTCCTTTAAGAGCTTACATATTTAATTACCACCCTAAGTGTGATGCTCCTCTTTCCTGGAGTGTGGGTAGATAACTCTGAGCTTCTTCCTGTCAATTTCTTGCTTCCTTTCTTGTAGTGATCAAATAGAAGTAAATGAATGGGAAGTATAGGAATGTCATTAGCTTAAATGTAAATTAATAGATTATACAAATTGAAGGTACAAATGGTAGAAATACCAGAAAGCTATGTACTGTTGGTTTCTTTGTGAGTTTACCCCTTGTGTAGTAGGTCTTGCAAATTGGTGGCACCAATTTCATGAGATTTGAGGGGTAATAAAGGTCTGTTGATTTTTAACTTTAACCACCCTAGTGCAAGTTTCAAATTCTTTGTGATTATTTTTCTGGCGGTACAATTAACATAGAGTGAAATGCATTAGTATTAATTGTACAGTGCAATGAGTTTGACAAATGCATACACCCATGTAATCCACACCTTTATCAGGATGTAGAAGTTTCCATTCACCCCAGAGAGTTCTTTCTTACCCTTTCCCAGTCAATCCTCACACCTCCCTCTCAGATTTCTATCTCTTGTGGATTAGTTTTTCCTGCTCTGGAACTCCATATAAATGGAATCATGCAATGTGTTCTCTTTTGTATCTGACTTCTCTAATATATATGTCTTTGAGATTAATCTTGGCCGTGTGAATCAGCACTTTCCCCCTTCTATTTCTGAGTGGCAAAGCATTGTAAGAATATTGTTATTATTTGTTTATTCATTTTCCTATCAGATGGATATTTGGATTGCTCTCCTTTTTGATTATTATAAAGTTGCTGTGAACATTTTTGTACAAGTTTTTTTGTGATCGAATGTTTTTCTTTTACTTATGAGTAGAATTGCTTGGTCACAGGGCATATTTATTTTTAACTTTTGTAAGATGCTGCCAGCTCATTTTCCAAAGCGGTTGTACAGTTTTAAATTCCCATTTTATATTCCCATTAGCAATGTATGGAAATTCCCCTTGCTCTAAATCTGCTCCACATTTTGTGTTGTCAGTCTCATTTTAAGTTTTAGAAGGTATCTTTTTATAACTTTAATCTTTTCAATTTTTTTCTGAGATTATAGAGTTTTAAACTTTTCTGTATTGTAAGAGCAATATATTTTACAGTTCAGAAAAGATTGAAAATTTTAAGTAATAATTAAAAATTACCTGTAAGTCTGCAATTTAGTTTTTCTAATATTTAATATAAAATTATTTTCATGTATGTAAATTATATATACTCTTTTGTCATCAAATGTACCCCCAAGCCTTGAATATTATCACGTCATAGAGTATATCATAATTCATTATGCCATTTGTCAACTTTTGGGGATGTGGATTGCCCCTAATTTTGTCCCTGTATGAATAATACTGTGTGTGAAACATTCTTATAACTAAATCTTGTGCATGATTCAGATTACTTCCTTGGGGCAGCTTCCTACCTGATCACAATGTTGTCTCATTGTCACATTTCCAGTCTTTATAGCTCTCATTTCATTTTCTTGTCTCATTGTATTTAATAGAAATTCCAGAATAATGTAAGATCCTACTCTTTACTATTAGATGTCCTTATCATGTGCCTGCTTAAGAAGAATTCCTGCCTCACCACGAAGGCTTGGCAGTTTATTCATGGTCGATGTTCTTTCGGTTAGGGAGTGATGCTTGTGAATGTTGCTTTCCACATTAACTTCAGTTGTGATAAGTGCGCCACTCATAAAGGTACTCTGTGTGGTGAGCATAAAACAGGGAAACTTACCCACTTTGGGTATGTTTGGGTGAGTTCTGTGAAACTCCCGTGTCTACTACCTTGTGAGTTACAGTGAAGGCACTTAAAAAACCCTATATTGTGTGAAAAGGCAGTGCAGCTAAGACCTGAGGAATGAGTTGATGTGAGCCAGGTGAGGGTTAGGGAGGGCAGTGGAAACAGGCAAGGGTGAGAGAACGGAATGTGCCCGGACAGCCCTAAGGTGCGGAGCAGCTGCGTCTGTAGAACTGAGGAGTGGCCGGGTTGGCAGAAGCATAGTGAGTGCAGGGGACAGGGGTGCTGGACGAGGCTGAGGAGGAAGCAGGGCCTCGAGGTCCAGGCCTCTCACCTGGTTCAGGTGTTTGACTGTTATAATTTACAAGAATGTGATAACCGTGATTGATATTAAATGTCCTCTTCCCCCATCCCCCCATGCTTTTTTACCTTAAATATCACTCTGGCAGATACTGGCACTGTGAATTTTTTTTCATGATAAATTTTTATTTATTCACCTTTTCTCTGGACTTTACTTTTTCTATTTTTTAATTCCTATTTTCACTGTCTTTCTTTCTTCCCCCATAAATCTAAATACTTAGTACATGCCAGACCCTAGAGATGATTTTTGAATACCTCTCCTCTTGAAGCCTGTGGACAGACTCTCTTGTAGGTAGACTCTAATTTGACTGTATTTCATAATTTTTTAAACCTACTCTGAGTATCTGCCTATCTCCCTTCCATTCATCCCTTCCCTTCTTCTTTCCTTCTCTTTTTAGCATTTAGGATTTTCAGTTGATTATTACTTAAATAATAAATGAATAAACTGTTGTACAAAATTAACACATAAAAATATAAAAAACAGTAAGTGAATGGCCCTTTGTTTCCTCCCACTTCTACTTTTCATTCCAGAAAATGTGTACTGTGAAGGGTTTGATCCATGCATGTATGCTCATACCATGCCTTTCACTAATAAAGGTTTGTTTTATTTAAAAAATATTTCTGAAAAGGTCCTGGAACTTTTTCTCTGCCTGTACAAATGTATCTTTCTAATTTTTTAAATAGCTGCGTAATGGCGTGTCATGTGGATGAACCACAGTTTATGTGTCCTCTGTTACTGATGGATATTCCAGTTGTTCCAGCTTTTGCTCTAGGTATTACACCAGTAGTTTTTTGGTAAACATTCTTGTGCATATATTTTTGTGCAAACCCCCCTAGGTGTGAAGTTGCTGGTATAGTCAAGTATAGACACTTAACATTTTGATAGATACTTCAAAACTGCTTAATCAAAGGCCCATTTTTCTAGCGTTCTAACCAGTAATTGATATTATTTATTTAAAAAATAATGGATTAAAAATGATATAGTTTAAATTTACATTCGCCAGGTACTTGTGAGAGTACTTTTTTCTCATTTTTATTTGTTTGTATTTCTGCTCTGAATTTCCTGTTCACAGCAGGGTTGTGATATTCTGTTTCACATGTGTCTTTATTTTCAGTGGGAGGTTAGTAAAGGTTGCTTCATGAGCTGCTATCCAATGCTATTTTAAATGACAGCTTTAAAAGTTGGATTTTGAAAGTGATAGGGGCAAGATTGAGTGATACCATTATGTAATGTCAGTTCTGTCCGTTTCCTTGGGCAAGTTTTTTAGCCTCTCTGAACTTCAGCCTCCTCATTTATAGAGTGGGGATAGTAATAGTATCTGCCCTTTGTCCTGGGGGTTACATGTTTTTGTGAGGGTTAATTAATATACAGTGCCTAGGATAACGCCTGGCACAAAAATTCGACTGTCATTGTTCTTGTCACTGTTGTTACTAACACATTTTTTAAAATCAGCATTTCTAACGTCTTTTTTAAAATATATCTTTATTGGAGTATAATTGCTTTACAATGTTATGTTAGTTTCTGCTGTACAGCAAAGTGAATCAGCTATACGTGTACATATATTCCCATATCCCCTCCCTCTTGAATCTCCCTCTCACCCTTTCCATCCCACCCCTCTAGGTCATCACTAAGCATCAAGCTGATCTCCCTGTGCTATGCAGCAGCTTCCTACTAGCTATATTTTTTACGTTTGCTTACTAGCACTTTTTTTATCAACATTTTGTTAAAGTCAGAGGTGTCTTTGGGAAGAATGCCACTGAATGAGCAGAAATTAGCAGTGCTAGATATACTTCCCAGTCCCTATTTTACCCAGTACAGTGGTTCTGGATTTACTACCCTTTCCCCTGAGTTGGCCTTTTCATTCCCAAGAATTTATGCATTTATATTTCCTTCATGGTCTTAAAAATGTGGTCAAAAAAGAAACAAAGAGAAAGCCATAGTAAATGGAGCATATTCATGGGGCCGATGGGAGCTGCTGTGCCAGACCTTGAAGTCACACCTCCACAGCATGTCGTGGAACCTGTCACATGGTGGAAGCTGTATTTCAGAGGCACCTTCCTTATTATACAAACTTCTGCTTCAACGACAGAAAGAATAAAGGGAAGCAAACCTACTTGCTTAGCTTGCCCTCAACAAAGGCTTGGGGGATTTTCTGAGGCACAGATGTGTGGTAGTTACAGTTAGATAGACTGTTGATGGAATTTAAATGCACAACTGGGAAGAAAAGAATTTTTTGAAATATGATTTTCTTCTTTAAAAAAATCTTCAACAGAAGGTGAGAATGATGGGGTCCCTTTTATTCCTAAAAGGAATCTCTGCATTCCAGTTTCTGATTGAATGCAGATACCTTGGTTTGCGTCCTTCTAGGAACAGCCTCAGAGGAAATGGCCATAGACAGTGAGATTTGGGGGCACCAGGACGCTCATTGTGCTGACGGCGTCACTCTTAACTTTCAGAGTTCAAGGTCTTTACCTTCAGGTTGTAAGTGTTGGCCATCATCTTTGTCTTCCGAGTCCTACCTGGAGGAGCAACCATTAAACTGTTACTAATCAGTAACACCCTAACTGGCATTTGTTATATCCCTTTCATTTATAGAAAGTGGGTAAGATGAAGGCATGGAAGAAATTAGAAGTTGGAGATTAGGAGAAATAAGGGAATTCCTTTGAAATATATGCCATACTTGAAGAGGGCAGGCCTTGATGAGATGACAGAAAGGGTGACATGAAGGTATTGGTTGTCTGAAGTGATGGAGATGAAGGCAAGAGTGAATGAATACAGAGGAAGGCATCTGTGAGAAAGAAGAGAGAATAGTGACCCCACCTATGCCCGAGTCTGCTCTGCCTCCACCCAGCCCACCTGCCCCACCCATTTCACCCCCCCCACTCATTTCACAACCCTTCCTCCTCATAGCATTTGTAGTACATTGAGCCAAACATAAACAGATGGTTTCTTCTACTTCCCTCCTCTCTTCCTTCTCTTCCTTTCTCCCTCCTACCACCTCTTACTCAGATTTTGACTGTTTAACTTATTCTCTGAGTTGTAGAGGAGCCCGTGGGTTAAAAGTGAAGAATTCCCTCTCCACTGGAGTGTGGCTCAGCATGCATGCTGCTTTTCAGTCTAACCGTTTATTTGATTATCTTCTCACTCCTTTGCTCAGTGAAACAGTTGGTCAACAAAATTCGGAGGGGCTTCTGAAAAATACCAAAAGTAAAACCATGAATATTTTGTAAAACCCATTTGTATTTCTAGCCTATAGATATATAGCTTAGATCATTTGACTGCAAAATAGGCAATTGATTACCATTAACCAAGATGGGAAATGAAGAGAAAAGCAGATTGGAAAATGGAAAAATTTACTTTTTGAGATCTTGAATTTGAGGTGCTTATTGGTCATTTAGATAGAGAGCTATTTTATAGCCAATGAAAATATGGGTCTGGTGCTCCAGGGAGAGGTTTAGGCTGAAGACACAAATTTGGAGTCATTACTTAAAAAAGCTTCAAATATTGATTATCTATAGAAAACTGCTTTAGTAATAGTTCAACCTTCAACGAGGTTAAACACAATTGCTTTCCTAAAATCTATTACTTTGTAACTTTTTTCCCCTAATTTTTGGTTTTATAACATTACTTTAACTTTTCAGTAATTCTCCACTGTCAAATTCTGCTTGTACTTAATTATTTCTCTTGTATCCTTTTGAGTTCATAGTCTAATTCTAATGCATTTGTATAATATACTTTACAGCAAAGAACAACTAAGTAGGATCCAACAGAGAGAAGACTAATTAAAATAACCCTCAGTTAGTGTGACCTTTTTGAATTCTACATCGAAGGGTTAGAATTCATTTCTAATTAAAACTTAGAAATTTATTATTTGAAAATCTTTCCTCAGCCATGTTCATAATATAAAATATAAAACTCTAAAATATCAAGATAATTATTAATTGCAAACATTATGATTTGCTAATAAACATTAAGACTAACTGAAATAGCAGAATTTAGTGAAACAAATGGTTAGAATTGACAATCAAAATGTAAACAGATGTTAGTTAATTAAAATATGACTCCCATTTTTTTCACTTTGTCTTTTGCTAAACAAGTTTAAGAATGATACACTCCATGTGGACTGAATTTCATAATACCCATTTAACTGCTCTTAATGCTCCCAAGTTTGGCGAAAATCAGAATCCAGTTTATTCCATCTAATCTAGAAATATTTATACTATTTTAGAGATTGAGTTTTGAATTCCTATCTCCATCATCTTTGCACCTAAGTAGCAGTTGTTTTCCTACAGCCCTTTATAATCTACCTTTGCTTTTGCATGATATAATACTGCTATTTTAAATTTATGAACTGCTTACTCTTCTTGCAAATTGGGGGCATCTTTTACTCCATGTTAAATCATCTATTGGTTTATTCACTGAAATGCTCCTCATGTTTCTTTTTACATTTGTAAATGTCTTGTCAGAATGGAAATTTTTGTGTTAGTGTGGAGTATAAAATAAGGAACATAAACTAGTCCTGGAATGTTTAGATTATCTCCAAATCTCAGACACAGTATGAAATGTCCCTTCGTTTTACGCTCTGTCTAGTCATTCTATGCACTTCCAAACATGCTATAGAAGGTAGACAATGTGTTAAAGACAAGCTTAACAGTTCTAAGCAATTCTCTTCCTGTTCTCACATTTTTTTTCTTAAGAAGCCTGAGGAGAGCTGATGTTGTCTAGCTAACACCTGACGGGGTCTATTGCCTATGTGTGAGCAGTAGTATTTTAAAGTAGCCACCTTATAGACCACAGTGTTCAGCATACCAAATTTTAAAAAATTCTGAGATTAGAAGTTGCAAATGATAAAGAGAGATTGCCTAGATTTGTTGCCACTTAGCAATCAGATGAAAGTGAACAATAATTTGTCAAGTCTCTTAAATTTCTCTGAGTATAAAATATACTTAAGGTAAAAAACTGATTGGTGTCAGACTAGGTGATATTTGAGTTTACTTCAGTGTAACAAAGATTGATTTTTGAAGAAGTAAGCAAAGTGTTTTGTCTCATTAATGTCAATTTTTTTTCAAGCTCTTTATTGGAAAATAATTGCTTTACACTCTTGTACCAGCTTTTGAGGTACACCAAAGTGAATCAGCTGTATTTATACATATATCCCCATATCCCCTCCCACGACTCCCTCCTGCTCTCCTTGTCCTGGCCCTCTAAGGCATCACCCATCATCGAGTTGATCTCCCTTTGTTATACAGCAACTTTCCACTAGCTATCTGTTTTACAGTTGATAGTGTATATATGTCTATGCTACTCTCTTACTTTGTCCCAGCTTCCCCTTCACTCCCCCATCCCCCCAACCCCGTGTCCTCCAGGCCATTCTCTGCATCTTCATCCTGATTCTTGCTCTGTCACTGGGTTCATCAGTACCATTTTTTATTTTTTTTTTTAGATTCCATATATATGAGTTAACACAGTATTTGTTTTTCTCTTTCTGGCTTAACTTCACTCTGTATGACAGACTCTAGGTCTATCCACCTCATGACATATACCTCCATTTCATTCCTTTTTATGGCTGAGTAATATTCCGTTGTATACATGTGCTACATCTTCTGTATCCATTCATCTGTTGGTGGGCATTTACCCATTTAGGTTTCTTCCATGTCCTGGCTATTGTAAGTAGTGCTGCAATGAACATTATGGTAAGTTTCTTTTTGGATTACGGTTTTCTCTGGGTATATGCCTAGTAGTGGGATAACTGGATCATATGGTAGGTCTATTTTGAGTTTTTTAAAGAACCTCCAAACTGTCTTCCATAGTGGTTGTACCAACTTACATTCCCACCAACAGTGCAGGAGAGTTCCCTTTTCTCCACACCCTCTTCAACGTTTATTGTTTCTAAATGTTTTGATGATGGCCATTCTGACCGGTATGAGGTGATACTCACTGTGGCTTTGACTTGCATATCTCTAATGATTAGTGATGTTGAGCATCTTTTCATGTGTTTGTTGGCCATCTGTATATCTTCTTTGGAGAAATGTCTATTTAGGTCTTCCGCCCATTTGTGGATTGGGTTATTTGCTTTTTTGGTATTAAGCTGCATGAGCTGCTTGTATATTTTGGAAATTAATCCTTTGTCCATTGCTTCGTTGGCAAGTGTTTTCTCCCATTCTGAGGGTTGTCTTCTTGTCTTGTTTATGGTTTCTTTCGCTGTGCAAAAGCTTTTAAGTTTCATTAGGTCCCATTTGTTTATTCTCGATTTTATTTCCATGCTTCTAGGAGGTGGGTCAAAAAGGATCTTGCTTTGATGGATGTCATAGAGTGTTCTGCCTATGTTTTCCTCTAGGAGTTTTATAGTGTCTGGCCTTACATGTAGGTCTTTAATCCATTTGGAGTTTATTTTTGTGTATGGTGTTAGGAAGTGTTCTAATTTCATTCTTTTACATGTTGCTGTCCAATTTTCCCAGCACCACTTATTGAAGAGGCTGTCTTTTTTCCATTGTATATTCATGCCTCCTTTGTCAAATATAAAGTGCCCATGTGTGTTTGGGCTTACCTCTGAGTTCTCTATTCTGTTCCATTGATCTTCCTTTCTATTTTTGTGCCAGTACCATACTGTCTTGGTCATTGTGGCCTTGTAGTATGGTTTGAAGTCAGGAAGCCTGATTCCACCAACTCCATCTTTCCTTCTCAAGATTGTTTGGCTATTCGGGGTCTTTTGTGTTTCCATACAAATCGTAAAATTTCTTGTTCTAGTTCTGTGAAAAATGCTGTTGGTAATTTGATAGGGATTGCTTTGAATCCTTAAATTGCTTTAGGTAGGATAGTCATTTTCACTATGTTGATTCTTCCAATCCAAGAACATGGTACGTCTCTCCATCCGTTTGTAAAATCTTTGATTTCTTTCATCAGTGTCTTATAGTTGTCTGTATACAGGACTTTTGCCTCCTTAGGCAGGTTTATTCCTAGGTATTTTATTCTTTTGGTTGCAATGGTGAATGGGAGAGTTTCCTTAATTTCTCTCTCTGCTTTTTCGTTGTTAGTGTATAGGAATGCAAGAGATTTCTGTGCATTAATTTTGTATCCTGCTACTTTACTAAATTCATTGATTAGTGCTAGCAGTTTTCTGGTAGAGTCTTTAGGGTTTTCTATGTATACTATCATGTCATCTGCAAAGAGGGACAATTTTACTTCTTCTTTTCCAATTTGGATTCCTTTTATTTCATTTTCTTCTCTGATTGCTGTGGCTAAAACTTCCAAAACTATGTTGAATAATAATGGTGAGAGTGGGCACCCTTGTCTTGTTCCTGTTCTTCGAGGGAATTCTTCCAGTTTTTCCCCATTTAGAATGATGTTGGCTTTTGGTTTCTCATATATGGCTTTTATTATGTTGAGGTAATTTCCTTCTATGCCCATTTTCTGGAGAGTTTTTATCATAAATGGATGTTGAATTTTGTCAAAAGCTTTCTCTGCATCTATTGAGATCATCATATGGTTTTTATCCTTCAGTTTGTTGATATGATATATCACATTGATTGATTTGTGTATATTGAAGAATCTTTGCATTCCAGGGATAAACCCCACTTGATCATGGTGTATGATCTTTTTAATGTGCTGTTGGATTCTGTTAGCTAGTATTTTGTTGAGGATTTTTGCATCTATATTCATCAGTGATACTGGCCTGTAATTTCCTTTTTTGTGACATCTTTGCCTGGTTTTGGTATCAGGGTGATGGTGGCCGTGTAGAATGAGTTTGGGAGTGTTCCTCCTTCTGCAATATTTTGGAAGAGTTTGAGAAGGATAGGTGTTAGCTCTTCTCAAAATGTTTGGTAGAATTCACCTGTGAAGCCATCTGGCCCTGGCCTTTTGTTTGTTGGGAGATTTTTAATCACAGTCTCAATTTCCATGCTTGTGATTGGTCTGTTCATATTTTCTGTTTCTTCCTGGTTCAGTCTTGGAAGCTTGTATTTTTCTAAGACTTTATCCATTTCTTCCAGGTTATCCAATTTATTGGCATATAGTTGCTTGTAGTAGTCTCTCATGATTTTTTGTATTTTTGCAGTGTCTGTTGTTACTTCTCCTTTTTCATTTCTAATTCTGTTGATTTGCATCTTCTCCCTTTTTGTCCTGATGAGTCTGGCTAATGGTTTATCAATTTTGTTTATCTTCTCAAAGAACCAGCTTTTAGTTTCATTGATCTTTGCCATTGTTTCCTTCCTTTCTTTTTATTTATTTCTGATCCGATCTTTATGATTTCTTTCCTTCTGCTCACTCTGGGGTTTTTTTTTTGTTCTTTCTCTAATTGTTTTAGGTGTAAGGTTAGGTTGTTTATTCAATAGTTTTCTTGTTTCTTGGGGTAGGACTGTATTACTATAAACTTCCCTCTTAGAACTGCTTTTGCTGCATCCCATTGGTTTTGGGTTATTATGTTTTCATTGTCATTTGTTTCTAGATATTTTTTGATTTCCTCTTTGATTTCTTTAATGATTTCTTGGTGGTTTAATAGTATATTTTTTAGTCTCCATGTGTTTGTATTTTTTACAGTTTTTTCCCTGTAATTGATATCTAGTCTCATGGCATTGTGGTCAGAGAAAATGCTTGATACGATTTCAATTTTTTTGAATTTACCGAGGCGTGATTTGTGACCCAAGATGTGATCTATCCTGGAGAATGTTCTGTGTGCACTTGAGGAGAAAGTGTATTCTGTAGTTTTTGGATGGAATTTCTATAAATATCAATTAAGTC